>NC_133538.1:405137595-405822591 GCF_048544455.1 Silene latifolia
TCACATTTCTACAATAATATACAAAACACGGAAGTAGACGGAAATAGGGGAAATGGTAGCTTAAACTACACAAATTAGCTCTGAAATGCGTGTAAAATGAGGTATAAAACATCATATAAAAGACACGCATCAAACATCCCCAAACCAAACCCTTGCTTGTCCCTAAGTAAGAACTAGACTCGATCTAATGACCTAACGGAATGAGTTCAATCTCAGAGCGAATTACAACATGTAAAGCCTAAAGCATTTTAATGCAACAACCAACAATCAATTAGTAATGTGAATCATGCAAACGAGTTATGAAGTCGTTAGAAAATTGCTGAACTGTCAACTATAGAGACTTATCAAATTGGACTCTCACGGGTCGCTCATATCACACATAAGCACAGGTGAATATATAAGAGGATAAAAAGAATTCATTTTGTACAGACTCTCACCTAAATACGACTTATAAGAACATGCCTGCAATATAATATGAAAACAATCTCTACAACCGTACATATGCATTCCAACCAACAAAAGACCAATGACACATGCCGAGGTATATATGTGGATATGTGAGGTATGGGTAAGAAGAGGCAAAACATTTATGGAAAAGTGGAGGCACAGGTGATCAAGCTAGTACCAAAACGGAACCATATGGCAACATCCTTCTTCTTGCTCAAAATCAAACGAAACGGTGCTATAGCAAGCACAAATCTCACAATCTCCAGGTATAAAAGTAATCAACTAACTCCCCATAAGATACTAATGCAAAATGGGAGCAAAAATCGCCAAAAGATAAGGATTATGTACTATGCGAATTGATTTCTTCTTTTCTTTCGAACCTCAGTCGATCGACCAGAATTGGCAGTCGATCGATTGATATGAACGGTACAGAACTCTTCTTTTTTTCATTTTTTCGAATCATTTTTTTCTTTTTGTTTCTTTCAACTTTTTCAGTTCTTTTTTTTTTCTTTCTTTCCTTTTCCTCCTTCATTCTTTTTATCCAACTAAATCTCAATAAGAGCATATGCCACCAAAAACGAAGTAACAATCCCAAAAACTAAGACTACTAGCTTGACAAAGGACAGGCTAAATGTAGGATAGAGTAATGGGACAAAAAGGCTATTTCTGGCAGTGTGGAGTTCATGGGTAAATGAATAAAGGGAAACCTCTACCACATGTGTCGACAAACCACAAACCGAATGCATACAGGTATTAAGCAGATTAAGTTCATATTTATGCACATTTACGTAACATGCCTCATAAGGAGTACTACTCACATCCTAGATAAACTGGTCATAGATGTCACCAGTTATAGGCTTTCTCAACGGATCAACAACTTTTATATCTCCCCAATCAATGATCTCTTCGGACTCATCAGAATCTAAATCGGACTCTCTCACTTTGACAGGCTCGTCATCAAATTCCTCATCAGTGCCATAGCTAAGGCAACCAATACCTCCTCTTTGAATGATCCTTCACAGCTGGAGCGACTTGCGGCTCTTCCTTCCCCAAACCAGCTCCTGCAATATCAGAAATAGACAAATCTTCCTCCAATTTGCTCCCAATCTGGGGCGGAGGGGTTGTGACAAGAATAGGAGTAGAGACAGGCATATCAGGAAGCACAAAGTATGATTTCTTTTCAGAAACCGTATTACAGGTGACAGGCCACATAGGGTCCTTCTTCCTAGCTATTTGGGCGAAGACAATAAAATGTTTCCCCAATTTGAAGGTCAGGGTCCCAGAACTAACATCAATAACCGCACCAGCAGTGTGCAGAAATGGCCTATCTAGAATGATAGGTATGTGGTCATCCTCAGGCATATCTAGGACTACAAAGTCTACGGGGAAGAAAAACTTCCCTATTTGCACAGGGATGTCCTCTAGGACGCCTATAGGCTGGACCGCAGATCGGTCGACCATCTCAATCTGTCATGTCTCCGTGGATCGCAAACCTAGTCAATTTTAGCTTCCTAACAAGACTTAAGGGCATGACGCTAATGCTAGCTCCTAGGTCACATAATGCCTTCTCAATAGAGAAGGTACCTATATTACAAGGAACGGAAAAGCTACCCGGGTCCTCTAGCTTATGGGGTGCAGTGTGAGTCAAGTAAGAGCAAGTTTCCTCAGTTAGTGCAACAGTATGCACGGTTTCAAGTGACCTTTTTTTAGAGAGCAATTGCTTCATGAACTTCATATAAGCGGGAACTTGATTCACTAATTCAAGGAAAGGCACTTGTACGTTAAGACTGCGAACAACATTTTCAAATTTACTGAAAGATACCTGTTCCTTTGTCTGCACTAGTTTCTCTGGATACGGGGCTGTAAGAAGCAGCTTAGGCCTTTCCTCTAAATCGCGCATGCCGGCATCCCTGGACTTAGGCTGAGCGTCCACCACCTTCTCTTTATCGAAGCTTGAACCCTCTTCAGACCGTCTCAAATGTGAGCCATTGACCGACATTGGGTCGAACTTCGGAATCGGGACGGACCCATCAGCACTCAGGTCTTGCCCCAATACTTTCGGAGTTGTCGTACCCCGAAATAAGTGGTCTCTCAAATTATTGGGCATTGGAGGACGAAATTTCTCAATATCTGCAGTGGCCTCGGTCGATCGACCAATGATGTCAGTCGATCGACTGAGTGGAACAGGACCAGAAGATTCTGTAACTCGCACTTCAGTCGATCGACCGGGTATGTCAGTCGATCGATTGATATACCTGGTAGACGCCTTTTTCTTTTGTTTGCTCGTTCCAGCTTTGTTTTGACTCGGTTTCGCCTCATCTTTTGCAGCATCATCCTCGACCATAGCAGGCCCCTCCAGGGTGGACCCACTCCTCAACGTGATGGCATTAAGGGTCTCCTTTTGGTCGGTTTGAGTCGGTAAGTATCCCGGAGCTCGAGTGGTATTCTTGCTAGCCAATTGAGCAATTTGGCTCTCTAGCATCTTCATCCCGGCCTCTCTAGCTTGGAACTCCTTCAGCAATAAGTTCTTCAACTCGGTGAACTCGGAATTTTGGGATTGTTGCTGCTGCTGAGGAACATACGGAGGCTTTTGATATGGCTGCTTATGTGGAGGCATATAGGCTTCTTCTTCTTTTTGTTGTAGAGGTTGAGTCGGATTCGGGACATTCGCTCTCCACCTCAAGTTGGGGTGGACATTCGGCTCATAGTACGTGTTTGTCTGCCTATAATGTTGAAAGGCAGCGCAAGACTCAAAGGGGACAGAACAATTTTCTGAGACATGCCCCTCAGCTCCACATCTTCTACAGACGAAAGGACCGTCGAAAACAACATTAACATGGTACATCCCTCCTTTAAAAGCTCCTCCCAACTCATATTTGTCAAACCTTGCAGTGAGAGCTTCTAGTGCGGCAACCGAGGAAGATTCAGCAGCTCTCCTTTGATTGCCTCTGGAATTCCCATATTCAGCTTTATGGGTGGCTAAGTCATCAAAGATCTTCCACCCCTTAGTCTCTCCTATATTCTCAGCAAATCGGCCATTAGCTGCAGCATCCAAAATAGCCCTCTGATCGTCATACAGCCCATTATAGAACTGATTGCAAAGACTCCATTTTTCGAACCCATGATGCGGTATGGTTCGCACCAGTTTCTTGAAACGGACCCATGCTTCATGAAAGTTCTCATCAGGCCCCTGTTTAAAGCTCGTGATCTGAGCTCTAATGGAATTTGTCTTCGAGGCAGAGAAGTATTAATTATAGAATGCCAAGGCCAATGAATTCCAGTCGGTGATCCCATGAGCGGCTCGATCCAGATCTCTATACCACTCCCTTGCAGCATCACGAAGGGAGAAAATGAACATGGTCTCCTTGATCTGGTCTTGGGTCACACCGGTCGGCGGGGGCATAGAGCAGCAATAATCAATAAAAATCTCCATATGCTTGGCTGCATCTTCATATGCAGCTCCCCCGAACTGGTTTCTCTCAACCAGGTTAATATAGGAAGGCTTCGGCTCGAATTTTCTCGCCTCCCGAGGTAGTTCGAATCCTTTGTAGAGATTCGTAGCTGTCGGCTCTGAGTGACTAGCAATAGTTGCTTCTTCAGCCATAAATGGAATTTCTAGAGAAGTGACTGTCTCAGCTGAAGAAGTAGAGGCAGGAGATGTAGGTGGATCTTCTTCGAACAGAGCGTTCTCGTAGTAACTTGACAGAGTACTCAGCTCTTCCTCTGTCGGTAATACCCTTTGTGATAGTCTCAACTCGCGCAAGGATTTCTCAATCTCAGGATTGAATGGTACTAGTTCACCACCCGGTGACCTGCGCATAAGAAGAAACTACAAAAAGAATATAAGAAAAGTTTAAGGAACGGAAGTCCCTTAAACTAAAGAAAGACTGAATAAAAACAACTAAAAATTAGAACAATTGCCTCCCCGGCAACGGCGTCAAAATTTGATACCCGTCGTTGTGAGTACCAAAAATAAGATTTATAATTTCCTATTAAAACTAACCTAGGCTAGTGGTAACAGGGTCGAACCACAAGGAGGCGAATGCAATTTCTAATTGTCTAATTTAGTCTAAGGTAACGAAAGTTGGGGGTTGATTTGATTTGGTCTATACTAATAGCAATAAAAGACAATAAACTAAATAAACGGATAAAACAGATGAAAGAAGGGGTACTAGGATGGTCGGTTCACTATAGTTTCGGCGGCAGCAAACTAAGTCGGTCTAAATCAAACACATGAGGCGGGAAACAAGAGGTCCTCTCGGTCAACTCTTAACAGATAGCATCTTTCGATCTCGCTATAAGTCCCTAATATCACTAATACTGACTCTCGTCCTGAAAAGTGATTTATAATCTAAACTTTACCTATCTTTCGATCTCAGCATAGTTTAGTCATTTTAATTGGTGATCTAACAACTGTTCCTATCTCTTGATCTAATGGGTCAGTCATATCCTAAACATTCAACTAGTCGTGTGCACTCGATTCGTCGAATAAAGAATTAAAACAATTAAAACGAAAGTAAAACCCCACGAGGTCAGTCGATCGACCAAGTATGTCAGTCGATCGACTGACATGCGATTCAGTCCGCACTATTCTACGCCGCCTACACTATAATTCCCCTACATCCTAGCACAAGCAATTTAGCTACTCATAACTACAGTAAAAACAACAGTAAGATTGATCATTAAATCTACGGAATTCATGATTAAGACGATTGAGCAAATAGACAACATAAAACAATAATATCGGCTTTGGGAAACTAGCTAGCAATTTCTATACTATCAATGCGATAAAGATAAACTGAAATAGAAATGGAAGGAATACCGAAATTGCAGAGGAATGATTAAAAACTCGAACGAAAATCCTTTGCAAAACAATATTTCCGAACCCTAATTATTGATAAACTAAACTGAATGTAAAACTAGGTAAATTTCTGAATGAATATCTCTGGAAACTAGGTTACGTTATATAGCAAATATACGTAACACTTATTATTAAAACCTAAACACAATGGGCTTCAAGTTCCTCGATCTTTTAATTCTCGTCTGAAGCAGCGATGTGGTCGATCGACTAAGAAGGGCGGTCGATCGACTGACTAGCAGTGTACAGTAGCCTCTGGATCCCGTGATTTGGTCGATCGACTGAAGGTAGTGGTCGATCGACTGCTCTAGCTGGTACTTGACTTCTAAGATCTTGTGAATTTGTCTTTCGGGCCTTGAAATGCGCACCAAGCTCGTTCCTTAAGTGAATACTCTACGTCAAAAATGCAATGCAGGATACTCGGGGACGGATTTAGCTCAATTTCCGTTGAATTCTTCACATTTCTAGAATAATGTACAAAACACGGAAGTAGACGGAAATAAGGGAAATGGTAGCTTAAACTACACAAATGAGCTCTGAAATGCGTGTAAAATGAGGTATAAAATATCATATAAAAGACACGCATCAAGCTCACAATCTCCAGGTATAAAAGTAATCAACTAACTCCCCATAAGATACTAATGCAACATGGGAGCAAAAATCGCCAAAAGATAAGGATTATGAACTATGCGAATTGATTTCTTCTTTTCTTTCGAACCTCAGTCGATCGACCAGAATTGGCAGTCGATCGACTGCTATGAACAGTACAGAACTCTTCTTTTTTTCAGTTTTTCGAATCATTTTTTTCTTTTTGTTTCTTTCAACTTTTTCAGTTCTTTTTTTTTTTTCTTTCTTTCCTTTTCCTACTTCATTCTTTTTATCCAACTAAATCTCAATAAGAGCATATGCCACCAAAAACAAAGTAACAATCCCAAGAAAATAGACTACTAGCTTGACAAAGGACAGGCTAAATGTAAGATGTAGTAATGGGACAAAAAGGCTATTTCTGGCAGTGTGGAGTTCATGGGTAAAATGAATAAAGGGAAACCTCTACCACATGTGTCGACAGATCACAAACCGAATGCATACAGGTATTAAGAAGATTAAGTTCATATTTATGCACATTTACGTAACATGCCTCATAAGGAGTACTACTCACATCCTAGATAAACTGGTCATAGATGTCACCAGTTATAGGCTCTAAATCTTAGAAATATGATGTAACTTGCCAAAATTCTAAGTCAAGTCTCAAGTTCAGCAAACAGTTAACGAAAACTCGTAGGTATGCACTTATATGATTCTACTAATAACATGTTAATCAAGCAAGGCTTAGGCAAAAACAGGTGCAAATGTAATGTCATCATTGAAATACTACCGTTCCGACTCGACCTATATGCTAAAATAAACGTGCATTTTTTGAAATTTGATGAAATTTTTAATTTTTTTTGGATTTTTCGTATATATATGAGATGAAAAAGCAACGCAAAACAAAATGTAAACGTGAATGCAAGCAAATGATATGCGACGCAAAACCCTTCCCCAAACCAAATCGCACAATGTCCCCATGGTGCAAAATCATGTAATGAAGAAAAGATAAACGGGAATTTGCGAGAAAAAATAAATAAATAAAACATGAAGTGAATACTTAGAAACTCACAAGACTTTAGGCGCAGCAAAGGAAACCTCCCCAAACCAGCGTGAGCTAGGAGGTTTCAGTAGCCAGCAGTGCTACCAATAGGTACCTGAAAAGACAAACAAAGAACCACGCATAAAACCGAGAAAGCAATGAAGGATCGGTAATTATGTGCAAAGCTACGAAAATTGAAGAAATCAGAAATGAGTCGGGAAATAAAATAGAGTAGAAAACTCCCTTAATCCTGCAAAATGACCCAACACGGCAGGGGAAAGGTCGTGAACAGGTACAGCAACGGCAGTGGTCGATCGACCATAAATGGCAGTCGATCGACCTAAGTGAACAGGAATAGAAACTCCTGAGATGCGCAACTCAGTCGATCGACCATGGAAGGCAGTCGATCGACTGGGAAATCTGCTGTAACTTTCTGATTTCTTCGTATTTGCTCAATTACTTGAGTTAATGAGGTCTAAAAACCTGCAAGTGCACAATAATACGCGCCTAAAATTGCGCAAAACCCAAACCAAAGTCTAAAGTACTTAAAAATCCTAAGCAACAAAAATAAATGCGAAGTCTCGCGCACACAAAATAAGGTAAATAGTCGTAAAAGCAATAAAGTAAATGTTTGATAAAGCATTTGATCAACTAATAGTTGATCAAGAATGGCCATGGTATGGCCCACTTCGTTGGCTTCTGGCTACTAGAGGTAGCCTCAACGATGCTTATCTTCTTAGCCGCACCCTTCTTAGTTTCAACATCTGCCGAACTCAACGGATCAACAACTTCTATATCTCCCCAGTCAATGATCTCTTCGGACTCATCGGAATCTAAATCGGACTCTCTCACTTTGACCGGCTCGTCATCAACTTCCTCATCAGTGCCATAGCTAAGGCAACCAAGACCTCCTCTTTGAATGATCGGTTTCTTCACAGCTGGAGCGACTTGCGGCTCTTCCTTCCCAAACCAGCTCTGCAATATCGAAAATAGACAAATCTTCCTCCAATTTGCTCCCAGTCCGGGGCGGAGGGGTTATGACAGGAATAGGAGTAGAGACAGGCATATCGGGAAGCACAAAGTATGATTTCTTTTCGAAACCGTATTACGGGTGACAGGCCACATAAGGTCCTTCTTTCTAGCTGTTTGGGCGAAGACAATAGAATGCTTTCCCACTTTGAAGGCCAGGGTCCCAGAACCAACATCAATAACTGCACCAGCAGTGTGCAGAAATGGCCTACCTAGAATGATAGGTATGTGGGCATCCTCCGGCATATCTAGGACTACAAAGTCTACGGGGAAGAAAAACTTCCCTATTTGCACAGGGATGTCCTCTAGGATGCCTATAGGCTGGACCGCAGATCGGTCAGCCATCTGAACTGTCATGTCTGTGACTGCAAACCTAGTCAATTTTAGCTTCCTAGCAATGCTTAAGGGCATGACGCTAATGCTAGCTCCTAAGCCACATAATGCCTTCTCAATAGAGAAGGTACCTATATTACAAGGAATGGAAAAGCTACCCGGGTCCTATAGCTTATGGGGTGCAGTGTGAGTCAAGTAAGAGCAAGTTTCCTCAGTTAGTGCAACAGTATGCACGGTTTCAAGTGACCTTTTTTTAGAGAGAAATTGCTTCATGAACTTCATATAAGCGGGCACTTGATTCACTAATTCAAGGAAAGGCACTTTACGTTAAGACTGCGAACAACATTTTCAAATTTACTGAAAGATACCTGTTCCTTTGTCGGCACCAGTCTCTCTGGATACGGGGCTGTAAGAAGCAGCTTAGCCCTTTCCTCTAAATAAAAACAACTAAAAATTAGAACAATTGCCTCCCCGACAACGGCGCCAAAATTTGATACCCGTCGTTGTGCGTACCAAAAATAAGATTTATAATTTCCTATTAAAACTAACCTAGGCTAGTGGTAACAGGGTCGAACCACAAGGAGGCGAATGTAATTTCTAATTGTCTAATTTAGTCTAAGGTAACGAAAGTTGGGGGTTGATTTGATTTGGTCTATACTAATAGCAATAAAAGACAATAAACTAAATAAACGGATAAAACAGATAAAAGAAGGGGTACTAGGATGGTCGGTTCACTATAGTTTCGGCGGCAGCAAACTAAGTCGGTCTAAATCAAACACATGAGGCGGGAAACAAGAGGTCCTCTCGGTCCACTCTTAACAGATAGCATCTTTCGATCTCGCTATAAGTCCCTAATATCACTAATACTGACTCTCGTCCTGAAAAGTGATTTATAATCTAAACTTTACCTATCTTTCGATCTCAGCATAGTTTAGTCATTTTAATTGGTGATCTAACAACTGTCCCTATTTCTCGATCTAATGGGTCAGTCATATCCTAAACATTCAACTAGTCGTGTGCACTCGATTCGTCGAATAAAGAATTAAAACAATTAAAACGAAAGTAAAACCCCACGAGGTCAGTCGATCGACCAAGTATGTCAGTCGATCGACTGACATGCGATTCAGTCCGCACTATTCTACACCGCCTATACTATAATTCCCCTACATCCTAGCACAAGAAATTTAGCTACTCATAACTACAGTAAAAACAACAGTAAGATTGATCATTAAATCTACGGAATTCATGATTAAGACGATTGAGCAAATAGACAACATAAAACAATAATATCGGCTTTGGGAAACTAGCTAGCAATTTCTATACTATCAATGCGATAAAGATAAACTGAAATAGAACAGAAGGAATACCGAAATTGCAGAGGAATGATTAAAAGCTCGAACGAAAATCCTTTGCAAAACAATATTTCCGAACCCTAATTATTGATAAACTAAACTGAATGTAAAACTAGGTAAATTTCTGAATGAATATCTCTGGAAACTAGGTTACGTTATATAGCAAATATACGTAACACTTTTATTAAAACCTAAACACAATGGGCTTCAAGTTCCTCGATCTTTTAATTCTCGTCTGAAGCAGCGATGTGGTCGATCGACTAAGAAGGGCGGTCGATCGACTGACTAGCAGTGTACAGTAGCCTCTGGATCCCGTGATTTGGTCGATCGACTGAAGGTAGTGGTCGATCGACTGCTCTAGCTGGTACTTGACTTCTAAGATCTCGTGGATTTGTCTTTCGGGCCTTGAAATGCGCACCAAGCTCATTCCTTAAGTGAATACTCCACGTAAAAAATGCAATGCAGGATACTCGGGGACGGATTTAGCTCAATTTCCGTTGAATTCTTCACATTTCTACAATAATGTACAAAACACGGAAGTAGACGGAAATAGGGGAAATGGTAGCTTAAACTACACAAATGAGCTCTGAAATGCGTGTAAAATGAGGTATAAAACATCATATAAAAGACACGCATCAAGTTCATCCCAATTTGAGGTGGTCTAGCCAAAATGTTTTGAATCGTACACCTCCACCGCAGCAACAACAAACCTATGTTCCGCCCCATCGAACTCAACAACAAGGCTTTCAAAAGCCTTCTTCCTTCCCACTGCCACATCAGCAATGTACCTCTTCTAGTGGTACTAATGACATAGTCGAGTTGAAGTCAATGGTGCAATCACTTGCACTTCAAATGTAGAAAAGTGACCAAGCAAAGGATGCTTCTATTAAATTACTTGAGTCCCAGATAGCTCAATTGGCTACTAAACAAGCTTCAAGACAACCGGGCCAATTACCATCACAACCCGACAAGAAACCACATGAGACGGTAAATATAATCAGTTTAAGAAGTGGTATTTCCTATAAGGGACCCAAAATGCCAAAGGAGAATGCTGAATTTTCAGACTCGGCGGTCGAAGGTACTGTTGATGGGAAGGCGTCTTTTGACGAAAGAGTGACTAATTCACATGGTGTACTCGATCGACCGGTTTCTGATGATCGATCGAGTAAGTTTACTGAAGAAATGTTCGATCGAAGGGATGATAGTGCTCGATCGAGCATTGAGGAAAACAAGCCTGTCGATCGAGTATCCCAAACTGCTCGATCGAGCAATATTTCTGAGAAAACATCTCGATCGAGTAGTGAAGTTGCTCGATCGAGTAACATTAATGCTGAGAATGGTGATTTCTCGTCTAAATCTAATTTGGACGATAAATCTACGAATGAAGATAATTCCTATAAGCCCCAAGTTCCATTTCCAGGGAGGCTACGGAGGACAAAGACGGAACAACGGTTTGGCAGATTTGCCGATCTTTTGCGAAGTCTTAATGTTAACGTGCCGTTTGCCGAGTTGCTCACCCATGGACCCTCTTACTCAAAATTTATGAAAGAAATTCTTTTACGTAAGAGGAATATAGATAAATTTGAAACGGTGGATATGACTGAGGAGTGCTCCGCACTTCTTCAGAATAAGACTCCACCGAAATTAGCTAACCCGGGTAGTTTTTCAATTCCCCGTCATTTTGGGACTTACTTGATTGATAATGCGCTTTGTGATTTAGGAGCTAGCATAAGCGTCTTACCTCTGTCTCTTGCAAAGAGACTTGGTTTGACAAAAATTCAATGCACAAACATGACCGTACAGATGGTCGATCGCTCATTATCACGGCCGTTAGGAGTCTTAGAGGACATCCCAGTTAGGATCGGAAAATTCTTTATTCCCAATGATTTTTTAGTCTTAGACATACCTGACGACTTATACACTCCCATTATTTTGGGAAGACCATTTTTGCATACTGCTAATGCAATAATTGATGTCGGGGCTAAGACTTTGACCTTCCAGGTGGGTGTGGAGGATTTGACATTCACCCAGTCCAGTGTTCGCAGGGCGCCCATGCAAGTCATGCCCTGCAACGCTATTCCCTCTATAGACCCCGACGAGAATCTCTTTAGTACTAGTATTGAGTCATATACTGCTGTTATGACACCTCCGCCCCAGTATGGAAGTGAATTGGAGGACCATTTTGCTGTTTTTGCTTCTGCAGGACTTAGCGAAATGGATAGTGGAGATCCCGTTGCCGGACTTGGTGAATTGCAATTGGAGCCTAGCACTGATGGCGTTAAAGATCATGGAGCCCATGAAAAGAAAAAACCTGATAAAGCAAAGAGGAAGGCTGCGGATTATGAGATGTGTTTTTCCCCTTCCGATGGCTCAGTTGTTTAGAAATTGAAGACGGAGGTCACTAATGCTGAAGGGACCTCGTCGAGCCAGAAGCCCAGCTTTGGGCTATTTAATTGCTTCAAAGGATGATACGGGACACTATCCCATTTGTAAACATTTTGTGATTTGAATTTTCGCTAGACATTTAATTAATTATTAGCTTTAGACTTTAGTATTAGCTTAGATAGATTTATGTAGCTTAGGACGAATATAGACTGCGTATTTTTGTTTGTGGTATTTTGCGGGAAGTATTATTACGTATATTGCAAGTTTTGGTAGAATTACGAAGCATTGGGAAGCGTGCTAATGAGGAAGTCCTCAATCGACCACTTTATGTGCTCGATCGAGCAAATGCCCAAATGGAAAGTTCTCGATTGAGTTGTTCCAAACACTTGATCGAGCAAGAGCATTTAAGGGGTTCTTGATCAAGCAGTTCCAACCACTCGATCGAACAGAATCCAAGCACAAGCAAGAAGTCATCGATCGAGTATTTTCAAAGTACTCGATCGATCAAATTGAGGAAGAATGCTCTCGATCGAGCAACTCTAGTCCACTCGATCGAGCAGTTCAAGCGCTTATCAGACGAGGGAGACCTTTTCCCTCATTCTATTTTCAATCTCTTGCTTTATATTCCCCCAATTTCTTTCGACCCCTTAATCCCTTGACCTAAATTTCCCAATTTATTCTAAGCATCAATTAAACCAAAATACTCTTATTTGCATCATAAATTTCGATGTAATTTAGAGATTTTCGAATTAGGGTTGCGAAAAATCGAAGTAATTCGATTATTGAAGTTTTTTTTGGTTTTTAATTATCCTTTTTGTTGGATAATCTATCAACTATGGAAAGTAGCAAAGAAGTTGGACTCGAAAAGCCAATTTCGACGGCTTCTGCATCGACTTCGACCTCCACTCTGGTCGTGGTCCCTGCTGCCACCACGCCAGCTGTTACTATGCCGGTGTCGATCCCTGTTGTGTCGACTACCGCTACTTCTGCCACTATCACTGCTGCTGCTATTGCATCTGGTTCACGGCCTGGGACGGGTATGGGTTCCCGTGCTGCTGCGTTATGGGCCCCCGCTAGCAATGTTGCTGACACTTCTACGGAATCTCTACCCGAGTTTCCGGAGGTAAAATTTTTCTCCCCGTCCCACCGTACTCGTTTTATGAATTTAATGGAATGTCATATGACCTCGACCCATTTTTTGAGTCGACCTGCCCTAGAGATTCTAGGAATTTTAGAGCCTGTTGTTGACCTGCTCAATGTGACGAAGATGTTGGGATTAATCACTATGAAGGAGTTCACCTATAGGGCACTTACCTTAGAGTTTTTTAGCTCTTTTTAATTTTGTCATGCGGCCTATGCGACTGACCATGGGAGCACTTGCATCACTTTCCGACTATTTAACACTACCTATTCCTGGACTTTAGCTGAGTTCGGGGAACATTTGGGTCTAGTTAGTGATGGTTGCCTTGAGCCTCCTAGGAAGCTCATGCATTAGATTTGGGCTACACTTTCACACATTCCCTATGGTCAGCGTCGTGGTGCCCACGTCCATTTACCCCATGCCCGCTACTTTCTCCGTCTGCTTGGAGAAACTATTTTTGCTCATCATGAACCTAAAAATGTTAACAATACTGAGTTGTCCATTTTAGCTGGGTACCTAAACGTTGGCAGTGGTACCCCATTTATTCTTAACATTGCATATTTGACAGCTCAGCATTTTAACACTGTCGGGTTAAAAGTAGCGGGTAAGATATCGTCTGGTGTACTAGTGACTCGCATTGCCCGCCGTCTTTTCCCTGATTTTCCCCGTGATCTTAAGTATTTTGATAAGGATAATGTTATTGACATTTCTGTTATGTTTTCAATGAACTGGCTTGCTTCTGACGATAGGACGTGGAAGATTGGCACTTCCACTTCCGTGACCTTACCATCACCTTCTCTACCCCGTCTTTCACCTCTAACTACTGTGACGGGTAGATTACCACCACCTCCACCTTCTTACCTCCTTGACTTCTCTCCTCCCGCTTCTAGGAAGCGGAAGAGGACTTCCCCTGCTATTAGGGAAGTTGGAGAGGGGTCTGGACCTCCACATGCTGGGCTTACACCCGCGTCCGCGTCCACGCCCATACCCATTCCCACGCCTACACCTTCTACCTCTACCCCTCAGTCGGTTTTACCGACTAATTTTATTCCACCTCCTATTTTTGAGGTGCCTGAGGTCATGGACCAAGGGCTTCTTGATGCTCTACTTTTGGATATGTGTAGGAGGGTAGCTCGGATGGAGCGGGATCAGGCCCTAGCCTTATTCCCCCTCTACGAGTATCATATGAGTAGAGGTCATCCGGTGCCAGCTGGGTGGCCTCATCCTTCCTTTTACATGTACCCAGAGGAGGGGTACCCTCAGCCTGAGAGCGAGGAGGACACAGCCGAGAGAGAGGAGAGGATTTGAGCTGACCTCAATGCTAGAGGTCGTTCTAGGAGGAGGGGTGATGAGGACGAGGACCCTACCTTTCAGGTGGCTGACGAGGAAGGTGCTGACGAGTAGTTGCTTGCTACTTACTTCCCCAGTTTGCTAGCTGGTTTGGGGAAGTTATACTTTGTAAGTATTTTTGATCTTTATTCTTGTTATCTGTTTTAGTTTAATTTTATTTCTATTGCATTTGAGTTTGTATTTTCCCTTTCCCTATTATTCTGCTGGTGTATGCTGGAGGACAATGAGGGCATTGTTCGTTTTGGTTTGGGGAGGGTAATGCACACTTTGAGTCTGCATTTGCATTTGTTTTGCATTCACGTTTATTGCATTTTAGCTTGCATTGTTTTTATTTCAAAAAATCAAAAATTTCACGTTTATTTTTGCATTTAGGTTGAGGCAGAACGGTAGATTTCAATGATGAAATTGCACTACATCTAGTCTTATGACTTATGCCTTGCATTTTTAACATCTTTAGCATAGTCATTTTGCATAATCTACGAGTTTATGTCAAAATTTAGCTGAACGAATAGACTTGACCTGATATTTTGGCAACCTACTTACAAATTATAAGTTTTAGAGCCTTATAAACTGGTGTCATCCATGACCAGTTTCATGTAGGATTGTGAGTAGTTACTCCTTGCATAACATGTAACATTAATTTGCATAAGTATGAAATTCAATTGCTTATTGCCTGCATACATCCGGGTTAGTGGCGGTGTCACATATAAGAGAGGTGCTTACGTACCCTTTTATTTAATTACTATCCATTAGCTCCACATTAGCCAAATTTGCCTTTTTGACCCCTTAACTACATCCAAAATTTAGCCTGCCTTGTCAAGCTAGTTTAGTGTTTGTTTTTGCAGGTATATCATTTATTGTGTCAAATTTGGTTTGCACTGTAAAGTTGGGAGTTGGTAGTTTTGGAGAAGGGAGAATTGAAAAAAATGAAGTTGGAAAAAATGAAAAAAAAAATGAAAAAATGAAAAAATGAAAAGAAAAAGAGAAAAAAAAAACAGAAAACCGAGAAGAAAGAAAGAAAAAAATGGAAAAAGAATTTGAATCATATCGGTTTTACTCCTATGTTCTAATTTTATCTTATGAGGAGTTGTTTATATTTGGTTCAATGAGTTTTATGCCAAATAAAGGTATTGTGTTTAGTTTTGGAGATGGATTAGAAGTGGATATGGTTTATTTGGTATTGTTTGGATACTAGCTTGGCCTATACCCTCTCATTCCCAAAATGTTTTGCCTCTTCTTACCCATTACCACAATTTTCCAAACTATTGTAAGCACTCGGCATATGTCAGGACCTCGTTGGATGGAATGTATGTGTACGGTAGCTAGAATTGTCTATCATACTAGATTGCATGCATGTTTATGTAGCTCGTAGTCTAGGTGAGCGACTATATTTCTTTCTCTCTTACATTTATATGCTTACCCTTTGCTTCATTGAGAGAGAGTGACCCGTGAGAGTCCAATTTTGAAGGTCTAGCAAGGTCGACGGTTGAGCTATATTTATAAACATCCTTATAACTCGTTTGCCTCTGACACTGTTGCTATTTTGTTGATTTATTGCATTAAATTGGTTTAGGTGGACGATTTGTAGCTAGCTCTGAGTTTTTACTCCGTTCCATTAGGTCCTTAGTTTCATATAGTTTGCTTGGGGACAAGCAAAGGTTTAGTTTGGGGAAGTTTGATGCATGCTATTTATATAGACTCTTTATGCTTATTTTGCAAGCATTTCTATGCGATTCTCGTAGTTTTAGGCTACGAAATGCCCCAAATAGTCTAGTTTGGTTTGTTTGGCTTTAATTGCAAGAATGAACCCGGAAGGAGCAAAACTGAGCCTGGAACTGTCCCTATAGCTTGTATTTAGGAGATGGATGGAATTGGAGTGAGAATACTTCTGCCTTGGGATGCGTGAAGTCGTCTTGGAAGCAAATCAACGTCTTATGTGCTGACTCAGTGGTAGCTAACTCGATCGAGAACTTAGCTGGCCTAAGGCTCTCGATCGACCCCTTTTTGATGCTGAATATTCCTCGGTCGAACTCCTGCTATGTTCGATCAAGAGGAGGATTTATGGTGTTCCTCGATCGAGTAGATTCTATGCTCGATCGAGAGGTTTTCGCTGGAAGTTAATCGATCGAGTTGTTTCAAATTGCTCGATCGAACAATCTGTGATCTGACGCAAGATTTTATTGCGTAAACTTATTTACTTATTATTTTAGTTATCTTATTTAGGTTAAAAAATATCTCTCTTATAAAAAGCGGAGACTTAATTAGGTTTAGGGAGCCAGATTTCATTATTCAGAATTAAGCATTCATTATTCATTAGGCATTCCGTTTCTATTTCTCGGATCTTGACTTGTGTAATTTCTTTACTCTCTTCCTATTAAACATTATTTCATAGTATTAATTCCTTTTTGCAAACATTTAATTCTTTTGTCTCTTAATTGCTGTTAGGTTTTAGAATTAATATTTAGTTTATGCAAATTCCTTTAGTTCATCTTTAAACCATTTTGAATATAACTCTATTTATCGTTGTTAGTTTTATTACCGTTATGAGTAGCTAAATCTTAATTGCTGGGATTAGGGGAGCCATGATAGTAAAACAATGACGCTATAATTTGTTTAGGAGGTTTTAATGTGAGAATTGTATTATAGCAATATAACAGTAATTACTTGGTTGAGTGCACGCGACTATTTTAATTAACCTGGTTAAATTCAGACCTAGAACGGAAGATTGGAATGATTAGACCTGTTATGAACAATAGACTACCATAATCAGAGCGGAAGCTATTTAGGAAGAATCTAGGGCGGATAGCGGACCGGAAGGACCTTTCCACTACCCTTCTCACTACAGACCGACTGACCTTACCTTTAACTGATTTGCGTAATATCATGGTGAACCGACATCCTAGCATCTTTCTCCTTATTTGATCACACTCTACCTCATTCTTGCTAGTTATAATTGTTATTTCTTTTATTGTTTTAAATTTAGTTCATTAGTTTAGTTAAATCGAATCAATAAAAACCCCCAATTTGTGACCGTAGACAGACTAGATAACAAGTAGATAGCGACTATTTCCCTGTGGATATGATATCCTGCTTACCTCTACTGCATAAGTTTAGGCCGGTTAGGTTTTATTTTTGATAGGTTGCGACAGCTGTGTCATTACTATTGCTAGATGTGTTATTTGAAATGCTTAGATGTAATTATGATAATGCTTAGATATAACTTGATGGAGATGTTTAAGTGTAATGTGTTGTAAACAAAAAATAATTATATAATTAAAGTAAGTTGTTTTTTTTAACCTTGTTATATATTATTATTATTTCATTTTTCAAATTTTGCTAATGCATTAACCAATCTCAATTATTGATTGAACAAAAATGACTAGTTATGCAGTTAAACAAGATGAAAACAAACACAAGATAGAAATTTGAATATATTTGAATTTCATCTCAATACAATAACATGATTTACTCATTATAATAACTGAGTTTTTACATTACAATAACTACAAATACCACAGTTTTACATTACAATAACTGAGTTTCTACATTGGATTAAGTGCAAATACCCGACTTTCTATATTACAATAACTGAGTTTTCTACAATATAATAGTTGAGTTTCTACATTACAGTAACTGAGTTATTCAACTAAACAAGATGATATCTAACAAAAAAATGACCAAGTATATACATCCTTTTTTCCATTGAATGTCGATTATCCGCGTCTATCACGATTCAACCTGCAAATCATCAAAAGCCAGAATATAACTTAACAGAACACCCAAGAAGTAATTGGATTGTAAAATAAATGGATTGTAAAATAGCTTGATTGTAAAATAACTATAACTGACGAGTGAATAACTGAATCACATATAGAATAACTGACTTTATTCATTATAATAACTGAATTTCTACATTACAATAACTACAAATACCAGAGTTTCTACATTACAATAACTGAGTTTATACATTACAATAACTGAGTTAACTGAGTTTCTGCATTACAATAACTGAGTTTCTGCATTTGAATAACTATTAAATAACCATGTTTCTTCATTACAATAACTGAGTTTCTACATTCAACTAGATATTTTAACAAACAGTTTTTGTGCTAATCCAGATTACCAACAATTTTTCAGGATTATGATAATTAATCATCAATCAAATGCCAACGGTATGATAAACAAGCATACTAACGGAGTAGCAATTAAAATAACTCGCAAAATAACATATATTGACTTCTATAATCTACACATATCTTCATTTTGTCGATTTGAGCTAAGGTTTCTGCAAATTTTGGGCAAAAACTGACGATTATTGTGTGTATCAATCAAATTAAACGAAGATAATGAATTAGTTTTGTTTTTTCGACTTGAATTACTCTAGTTTTGTGAAAATTTGATTGGATTATGCTATGAATTTGAAGAAAATAGGGAAAAAGATTGGAAGAATAAAGAAAGCAGAGGAAAAAAAAGGAAACGTAAGAATGAGTGGAAGAGAGAGAGAGAGAAAAAAAAGAGTTTGTATATTTTTTTGGTCTAATCTCAGCCCTTGATCTTGTTAGATCCAATGGTATATAAATGCGGGGTTAACTCACTAAAAGTGGCAAACTCACCGGATCTTGCCTATATATATATATATATATATATATATATATATATATATATATATATATATATATATATATATATATATATATATATATATATATATATAGAGGGAGAGAGAGAGAGAGAGAGAGAGAGAGAGAGATATGGAATCTTGTGAGTTTTGTTTCTTATGGTGAGTTTGTGCTCACAAATCTAAACCATTGGATTATATTAGAGATCTATGGTAAAGATCTAATATTGCAGTCCATATAAATAGGTTTTTTTCCGTCCAACTTTCCCTTTTTTGTTTCTCTCTCTTTCGTCCGTTAAACATTAATTACGAAAGAAGTTTATCTCTTTATTAACTTGACGATAGCTGTTCCCTGCTTTCTCTCTCTTTAACTATTCTGTTGTTACTCTCCATTTGATCGCATATTTTCTTCTTTTTTTCTCTTTGCCATTCATTACACACCTCCAATAGAAGGTAATTTCAAGACATTTTCCCCTCCTCTTCATTTATTCTCTTGTATTTCATCTTTTTTGATAGTTTTGCTTCGGGTTTTGATTCTGCTTATGTTCATTTTTGCTTATTTTAGTACTTTACTGTCGTTATTTCATCTTCACTGTTCGTTTCATTGTAATATTATACTCCATTTTAGGTTTTTCACATGTTTTGCAGTGTTTTTGCAAGTTCGAGTCATTTTTGTAGTTTAGTTTGGGTTCTGAGTTCATTTAGACTTTACTCTTTTCGTTATTCTACTGTTATTCTTGATCAATTTATTATTCTGAAGTGATTTTGCATGCTTTAATTATTTATTTTATTTTCGCTAGGGTTTCTGTGTTTGTGCTTTCTTTTACGCTTCTCTCCTTTTTGTTATTATGTTTTTAATCAGGTCTTATGACGGCTTCACACTTGATTATTCTTGTCATTGTAGTGTTATTCTTGACCTATGTTCGTTCTGAAGTTACTTAGCATGTTTTGATTGGTTTCTTATTTTTGTTAGGGTTTATGTGGGTATTTGTGTTGTTATTCTTGCTGTTATTGTGTTGTTATTGTTCTATTATAGCGGTTCTTTTTCCCTTCTAGGCAAATGTTTATAACTATTGTATTAGTGGTGTTGTCCTAGTCGTATTCTAGTAATATTTTATCGTTCTATCACTGTTAGGTTTTGTTTATTTGTACGTTTCCGCATGACAAATGGATGTAGTTTGCCAAGGATGGGTAATTAATATAGAGGTTGAAGATAAAATGTTGTTTTCTAAAGAGTTTGGTTGTGAAAAGAAAAGAAACATGGGTTGGTTATTGGACGATAAGAGTGATAAGTACTTTAAAGTTAATGTAGAAGTTCACAGGAATCAATAAAAAATTGAAGTACTTAAAACTGTGGATTTGATGGAAACTGTTTTTGAACATTTGGGAAAGACGTTGGACAAGAGTAATATGGCTCTTGTTTGTAAAAAATGGTCCCAAATGTTCCTTTTCCATAGCACTGCACCTGGTGTTCACAAAGAATACAAGAGACGTCTAAGAACAATTCATCACCGCGGGTTTAAGACTGTTTTCAGGGGTTCGACAATAGTTTCAAAATGGTGCAACTATTACTTGTCTAATTCTGAGAAAGGAAACACAATTCTGTCTAATTCTGAGAAAGGAAACACAATTCTGCATGTTCGCCAAATGATATTTCCCCATTTTGGCCCGCTTAGCTTAACTCTAGCTTATAGAGAAAGACTAAGGGACTATTACTGTGAACTACTCGAGGACTATTACTGTGAATTTAGTTTTGAATTATTTCATCGCTCAGTTGATCTCATTGAGGTTGACTGACTTTATGTTATGTCATGTATGGAGCAAGGACGTGTTTGACCCCTTTTTTGAAGAATGCAAGGCCTAAGTTTTATGTTAATTCAATACGGCTGTCTTTAGTACTTTTGTTTGTGTTTTAGTTTGGATATTTTGATCCCTCAGTCTATGTTATATAGCTTGACTGAGTTTAGGTAATCTAAATATGTAATATATGTATCAAGCACATGTTTGATCCTTTTTTTGTCTTTTATGTAATGTACTTATTTTGGGATATTAATCTTAATGACTTATTAGTTCTTGTATTATTATGTTGTCATTGTGGTATTATTTTGATTTAAGCCTGCTATTATTCTATTGTAAATGCATTTCACTAATGTAGTTATACTAGTGTCAGTCTTTGTAATATGTTCCTTTTAAATATTCATATTCTTTTTTCATTTTAAAATCGTTTGCCCAATTTGGTTTTAGTGCAATAAACATGGCAATATGTTGCAAGGGTTGGGGACTGAATGTTAACGACGCAGATAGAATTTCATTCATAAAGGGCTACATATCTGGAAAAAAAAGAAACTATGTGTTTGTCATTTACGAAGTACTATGAAGTTGAGGTCGAAGGGCAAAGAAATAAATCAATGCAAGATGTATTTAGTGATGGGGACCTCATGGAAAAAGTCTTCACACATGTTACCAGTAGTTTGGACAAAGGGAATATGGCACTTGTCTGCAGGAAATGGGATCATCTGTTTCTTTTACACGAAGATGGCCCTGGGCTAAAATTAGAATGCCTGTCGAGATTGGAAACAACTCACACTGTTGGTTGATACCGTCGTAGAGTACCAAAGATAAATTTATAAATCCAAACTACTACTATAGCTAGTGGCAGTCAGGGTCGAACCACGGAGAGGCGATGCAATTAAAAGTTGTCTAATTCTAGTCTAAGGTAACAGTTTTGAGGGGGAGTTGATTTAAATAGTTCTATAACTAAAGGCAATTAAATTTAGAATAAACTAAAGCAAGTAAACGAGTAATTAAAGAAATAAGATGGAATCAAGTATTAAAAGGGTGCCAAGATGGTCGGTTCACTATAGTTTTGGTGGCAGTATCCTAGGTAAGTCTGAAATAATCAAGTAAGACGGGAAAATAAGAAGTCCTATCGGCCCACTCTTAACAGGTAGCATCTTTCGATCTAGCTACGGGTCCCTAATATCACTAGTACTGACTCTCGTCCTGAAGAAGTGATTTAAAAGTTTAAATTAACTTATCACTCGATCTCATTAACTTAGTCGTCTTAATTAAGTAGTTTATTTCCCTCCCCTATCTTTCGATCTTGTCGGGTCGGTCAATTCCTAAGCATTCAACTAGTCGCGTGCACTCAATTCGTCAAACATAGCAATTAAATTAATTAAAACGAGGTTAATCTTACGTGAGCCGGTCGATCGACCAGGTAAGCCAGTCGATCGACCATGGCGCGATTCAGGTCTACGAAGATTATGCTGCCTACACTACAGATTCCCTACATCTTAGCACGAATGATTTAGTTACTCATGATTATGATAAAAACAACAATAAAATTAACGAATAAAGCTACTGAATGCATAATTGATATAACTAAATAAATAACTAACATGAAATGATAATTCGGCTTTGGGAGATCTAAACTAGCAAGTCTAACTACGGAGGAATTTAAAGCAATAAACTGAACAAAGGGACAGAAGAATACCGTAAGAAGAATTGAACAGGAAAGACCAAAACCAAATTGCGGAAAGTAAACTTTATTGACGGAGAATTAAACTAAACTAATTAAAAGTTCAACCTTTTTGTGATGAACCCTAATAAATTCGATGATAAAGACTTCCTCCCATTCTGAAAACATCAGGTTACGTTATATAGATAATCTACGTAACTTATTATTCCTAAAACCTAATTCCCTTGGGCTTTCTAATTCTCGTCCTTTTGACTTGCGTCAGATTAACGGTTTGGTCGATCGACTAATGGGACCGGTCGATCGAGTGACATGCGCTGTACAGGAGCTTCTGATAATCGTGCTCTGGTCGACCGACTGGAGGCACCAGTCTATCGACTGCTTCATCAGGTAGTTGCTCCAAAAGCTTCGTAAATTCATCTTTCAGGCCTCGATATGCGCACCAAGTTTGCTTTTCAAGTAAAATACTTCATGTCAAATGCAATGCTAGGTACTCGGGGGCGGATTCGGCTCGATTTCCGCTGGATTCTTCACATTTTTGCAATATTACACAAAAAACACGAAAGTAGACGGAAATATGGAAAATAGTAGCATAAACTACACAAATGAGCTCTGAAATGCGCGTAAAATAAGGTGTAAAACATCATGTAAATGACACGCATCAAACTTCCCCAAACCAAACCCTTGCTTGTCCTCAAGCAAGAACTAGACTTGATCCTAAAACCTAATGGAACGAGTTCAATCTCAGAGTGAAATGCAAACCGAATAGCCTAAACCAATTTAATGCAACAACTAACAATCAATTAGCGATGTGAATCATGCAAACGAGTTATGTAGTCGTTAAAAACTGCTGAACCTTCAACTATAGAGACTTATCATTATGGACTCTTACGGGTCACTCATATCACACATAAGCACAGGTGAATATATGTAAAGATGGAAAGAAGTAAATGTAAAGACTCTCACCTAACTACGACCTATAAGAACATGCCTGCAATCTAATATGAAAATAATCTCTACAACCGTACATATGCATTCCAACCAAACAAATGACCATGACACATGCCGAGGTAAATATGGATATGTGAGGTAGTGGGCAGGAAGGGCTAAGATAAATTTGGATAAAAATAGAGTTAAAAGCCAAGCTTGTAACTAAGGGAACCAAATTATAACAACATCCAACTTCTTGTTCAAGATTAAATGATAGAACGGTGCTAATAGTAAGCACGAATCTCACAATTTCCACAATTGATCAACTCCCCATAAAATACAAATATAACATGGGAGCAAAAATCATCAACCCAATAACTTTGAATTATGCGATTTTGATTTTTTTTTCTCGCTACTGCAGCAAGCAGTCGATCGACCAAGTGGGACGGTCGACCGAATGAGTCTCTTTTTTTTTCGAATCATTTTTTTTCCTATTTTTTCCTATTTTCTCTCTTTTTTCTTTTCTTTTCCTTTTCATATTTCCAACATCATCTCAAAATGAGCATTAGCTACCAAAACGAAATAACAATCCCGAGAACGTAAACTACTAGCTTGACAAGGGCAGGCTAAATGTAGGATGTAGTAACGGGACAAAAAGGCTATTTTTGCCAGTGTGGAGCTTATGGGCAAAATGAATAAAGGGGTGGCCTCTTCCACATGTGTCAACTAACCACGAACCCGAATGCATACAGGTATTAAGCAGATTAAGTTCATATTTATGCATATTGATGTAATATGTCTCACAAGGAGTAACTACTCACATTCCTAGATAAACCAGTCATGAATGACACCAGTTATGATCTAAACCTCAGAAATATAAGTATTTTGCCATAAATCTAAGTCAAGTTTAAAGTTCAGCAAGAAATTTAACGAAAACTCGTAGGTATGCATAAATGATTCTACTAATAACATGTCAATTAGCAAGGCTTAGGCATAAACAGCTGCAAATGCAATGTCGTCATTGAAATACTACCGTTCCGACTCGACCTATATGCAAAAATAAACGTGCAACTTTTAAAATTTTTAAAATTTTTCGGTTTTTTTTTTGGAATTTTCTGTATATAAGAGGAAAATAAACAACAAATGCAAACTAAAATGCAATAAACGTGAAACAGAAATGCAATAGAACATGTGAATGCAATGAAATGCAATGAAAAACCCTTTTCCAAACCAAATCACACAATATCCCCATTGTGCAAAATCATGTAATGAAAAAAAAAGGGAAACGGGAATTTGCGTTAAATTAACTAAATAAAACATGAAGTTAAACTCGGAAACTCACAAGACTTTAAGCGCAACAAAAGGAAACCTCCCCAAACCAGCGTGAGCTAGGAGGTTTCAGTAGCCAGTAGTGCTACCATAGGTACCTGAAAAGAAACAAAAGTACCGCGTGTAATTTCGAGAAAACAATTTATGAAACGCAAAATTATGTGCAAAATAAGAAAACGGAAGAAAACAGAAACGAAACGGAGAACAAAGTGGAGGAAAGACTTCCTCAGCTCCGCAAATCAACCAAACACAGCGGGGGAATGGTCGTGAGCAGGTACAGCAGCGGAAGGCGGTCGATCGACCATAATAGCCAGTCGATCGGCCAGGGTGACAGTGGTCAGAAGCTCCTGGTGTCGCGGCTCAGTCGATCGACCAAGATGGCCAGTCGATCGACTGAGAAACCTGCTGTAAGTTTCTGATTTTTTCATATTAACTCAATAAATTGAGCTAATATGGTTTATGAACCTGCAATACACATAATAACGCGCCCAAAATTGCGCAAAAACCCAAATGTAAAGTCTAAAGTCCTTAAATCCTAAGCAAACTTATTAAAGCGAAGTCTCGCGCAAACCAAAACAATAAAAAGTCTAACAAAAGCAATAAAATGTTCTTGAAAAAGCTTTAATCAACTAATAGTTGATCAAGAATAGCCACGGCATGGCCACTTGCTCGGCTTCTGGCTACAAGAAGTAGCCTCTACAGTGCTCATCTCCTCAGCTGCACTCCTGTCAACTCCAATATCCGCAGAACTCAACGGATCAGCATCTCTAACATCTTCCCAATCACTGACCTCGTCAGGCTCGTCAAAGTCCAAATCGGACTCCGTCACTTTGACTGGCTCCTCATCAGGCTCCTCATCTGTGCCATAGCTAAGACATCCTAGACCGCCTCTTTGAACGATCGGCTCCTTCACAGCTGAAGCAATGAACGGCTCTTCCTTCCCCAAACCATTTCCTGCAATATCTAAAACAGAAGGATCTTCCTCCAATTTGCTCCCACACTGGGGCGGAGGTGTTATGGCAGTAATAGGCATAGGGCGGGCATATCGAAAAGCACAAAATAAGATTTCTTCTCAGAAATCGTATTACAAGTGACTGGCCACATAAGATCTTTCTTCTTAGCGGTGCAGGCAAAAACAATGGACTGTTTCCCTACTTTAAAGGTCAATGTCCACGAACCAACATCTATAATCGCACCAAAGCGGTCTTGCGAAAATGGTCTACCCAAAATGATAGGAATGTGAGCATCCTCGGGTATATCTAGTACAACGAAGTCAACTGGAAAAAAGAACTTTCCTATTTGCACAGGAATATCCTCTAAGACTCCTATAGGCTGGACCGCAGAATGATCGACCATCTCACCTGTCATGTTAGTAACTGCAAACCTAGTCAATTTCAATTTCTTAGCAAGACTCAAAGGCATAACACTAATACTGGCCCCTAGGTCACACAAGGCCTTCTCAATAGAAAATGTGCCAATATTACATGGGACTGAAAAACTACATGGGTCTTCTAGCTTATGAGGTGCAGTATGAGTCAAATAAGAACAAGACTCCTCTGTTAGTGCGACAGATTGCACAGTGTCAAGTGACTTCTTTTTAGACTAAAGCTGCTTCATAAATTTCGTGTAAGCAGGCACTTGATTAACTAATTCAAGGAAAGGAACTTGCACATTTAAACTATGAATAACATTTTCAAACTTGTTAAACGATACCTGTTCCTTTGTCGGCGCCAATCTCTCTGGATAAGGGGTTTTAAGAAGCAACTTAGCCCTCTCCTCTAGGTCTCTCATACCGGCATCAGTTGACTTAGGCTGAAAATCCACTACCTTATCCTTGTTGTAGCTCGAACCTTCTTCAGACCATCTCAAGAATGAACCATTAACCGTCATAGGGTCATACTTTGGAACTGGAACAGATCCATCAGCATTTGGATCTTGCCTCAATAATTTCGGAGTCGTCGTACCCCGAAATAAGTGGTCCCTCAAGTTATCGGGCATTGGAGGACGAAAAGGTTCATGATCAGCAGTATCCTCAGTCGATCGACCATGCAGGTCAGTCGATCCACTGGCTTCTTCAGGACCAGAAGCTGTACTGTTTGGCGGACTGGTCGATCGACCGTGGGTGTTAGTCGATCGACTGACATACCTGTTGATCGTCTTTTTCTTGCTACTGTTTGTTCCAGCCTTCTTCTTGCTTAGTTCCGCCTCATCTCTTTCAGTAACATCCTCGACCATAGCGGCCCCATCAAGGGTAGACCCACTCCTTAAAGTGATCGCATTTAGGGTCTCTTTTTTATCCGACTACGACGGTAAATGTCCCGGCGCTCGAGTTGCACTTTTGCTTGCCAGTTGGGCAATTTGACTCTCCAACATCTTTGTAGAAGTCTCTCTAGCTAGAGACTCCTTTTGCAGCAGACCCGACAAGTGTTGAGGTACATAGGGAGGCTTTTGATACTGCTGCTGCTTATGAGAGGGCACATAGCTTTGCTGCTGCTGCTGTGGACCGGGATTAAGGACATTTTGGTTAGTCCACCCCAAATTGGGGTGGACATTAGAGGGATCAGGGTAAGTACCAGTCTGCCTATAATGTCGAAAGGCAGCACATATTTCATTTGAACTGGTACAAAATTCCGAAACATGTCCCTCTCCTCCACATCTTTTGCATGTAAAGGGACCGTCTGAAACTGCGTTAACCTTATATATCCCGCCTTCTGAGGATCCCCCAAAATCGAACTTGTCGAACCTCGCAGTAAGGGCCTCTATTGCAGCTACAACAGGTGATTCAGCTAATCTTCTCTGATTTCCTCTGGAATTCCCATGCTCAGCTTTATGGATGGCCATATCTTCAATAATTTTCCATCCCTTTGTTTCTCCAACATTCTCCTGGAATCTGCCATTAGCTGCAGCATCCAGGATAGCTCTCTGATCGTCATAAAGCCTATTGTAGAACTGATTACACAAGGACTATTGTTCGAACCCATGGTGCGGAATAGATCGCACCAACTTCTTGAAACGGACCCATGCCTCGTGAAAGTTTTCATCAGGACCCTGTTTGAATCTTGTGATCTGAGCCCTAATTGCATTGGTCTTCGAGGTAGAGAAATATTTCTTATAGAACGCTAAGGCCAGCGAATTCCAATCAGTAATCCCATTGGCAGCTCGATCCAGATCTCGTTACCACTCCCTAGCAGCATCACGGAGTGAGAATATGAACATTATCTCTTTGATCTGCTCCTGGGTCACACCTGCTGGTGGGGGTATGGAACAGCAATAGTCAATGAATATCTCCATATGCTTAGCTCCATCTTCATTTGCAGCTCCCCCAAATTGGTTTCTCTCAACCAAGTTGATGTAGGACGGTTTTGCTTCGAATTTTCTCTCCGTCCCGGCTGGCAATGCAAATCCCTTATAGAGATTCTCTGCTTTCGGCTCGGAGTGACTAGCTATACTTGTCTCTTCAGCCATGTCTGGAGATGTGACGGTCTCAGCTGAAGAAGTAGAAATAGGAGACGAAGGTGGATCCTCCTCAAATAGCTCATTCTCGTAGTAATGCGGACCAGTACTCAGCTCTTCCTCTGTCGGCAATACTCTAGATGATCGTCTCAACTCACGCAAGGTCCTTTTGATCTCAGGATCTAATGGTCTCAGTACACCACCCTGTGACCTGCGCATAAGAGGAAACTACAAGTAAAATATGAGAATAGTTTAAGGAACAGATGTCCCTTAAACTAAGAAAAAGACTAAGATAAAAACAACTAAAAATTTAAACAATTGCCTCCCTGACAATCTCGCCAAAATTTGATACCGTCGTAGAGTACCAAAGATAAATTTATAAATCCAAACTACTACTATAGCTAGTGGCGATCGTGTCGAACCACGGAGAGGCGATGCAATTAAAAGTTGTCTAATTCTAGTCTAAGGTAACTTGATTTTGAGGGGGTTGATTTGAATAGTTTTATAACTAAAGGCAATTAAATTTAGAATAAACTAAAGCAAGTAAACGAGTAATTAAAAAAATAAGATGGAATCAAGTATTAAAAGGGTGCCAAGATGGTCGGTTCACTATAGTTTCGGCGGCAGTATCCTAAGTAAGTCTGAAATAATCACGTAAGACGGGAAAATAAGAAGTCCTATCGGTCCACTCTTAACAGGTAGCATCTTTCGATCTAGCTACGGGTCCCTAATATCACTAGTACTGACTCTCGTCCTGAAGAAGTGATTTAAAAGTCTAAATTAACTTATCTCTCGATCTCATTAACTTAGTCGTCTTAATTAAGTAGTCTATTTCCGTCCCCTATATTTCGATCTTGTCGGGTCGATCAATTCCTAAGCATTCAACTAGTCGCGTGCACTCGATTCATCAAACATAGCAATTAAATTAATTAAAACGAGGTTAATCTTACGTGAGCCGGTCGATCGACCAGGTAAGCCAGTCGATCGACCATGGCGCGATTCAGGTCTACGAAGATTATGCCGCCTACACTACAGATTCCCTACATCTTAGCACGAATGATTTAGCTACTCATGATTATGATAAAAAACAACAATAAAATTAACGAATAAAGCTACTGAATGCATAATTGAATTAACTAACATGAAACGATAATTCGGCTTTGGGAGATCTAAACTAGCAAGTCTAACTACGGAGGAATTTAAAGCAATAAACTGAACAAAAGGACAGAAGAATACCGTAAGAAGAATTGAACAGGAAAGACCAAAACCAAATTGCGGAAAGTAAACTTTATTGACGGAGAATTAAACTAAACTAATTAAAAGTTTAACCTTTTTGTGATGAACCCTAATAAATTCGATGATAAAGACTTCCTCCTATTCTGAAAACATCAGGTTACGTTATACAGATAATCTACGTAACATATTATTCCTAAAACCTAATTCCCTTGGGCTTTCTAATTCTCGTCCTTTTGACTTGCGTCAGATTAACGGTTTGGTCGATCGACCAATGGGACCGGTCGATCGACTGACATGTGCTGTACATGAGCTTCTGATAGTCGTGCTCTGGTCGACCGACTGGAGGCACCAGTCTATCGACTGCTTCATCAGGTAGTTGCTCCAAAAGCTTCGTAAATTCGTCTTTCAGGCCTCGATATGTGCACCAAGTTTGCTTCCCGAATAAAATACTTCATGTCAAATGCAATGCTAGGTACTCGGGGGCGGATTCGGCTCGATTTCCGTTGGATTCTTCACATTTCTGCAATATTACACAAAAAACACGAAAGTAGACGGAAATATGGAAAATAGTAGCATAAACTACACAAATGAGCTCTGAAATGCGTGTAAAATAAGGTGTAAAACATCATGCAAATGACACGCATCACTGGTCTTGAAATTATGACTAAGGGTTCTGTCCTAGTGTCTAAAAGGTGTACATGTTATTTGACTGATAGTCTGTTAGTGAAGCATCTGATACATTATGCACAAGTTATTTGGTCTACTGATCATGACCATATCATCACTCTATTTGATTTTGAAGAAGCTACAAGTTATATTGATAACATCCCAGATATGACATTTAGGAGATTATATGCAGTTGCCAAGCGCTTACTCAAATCGCCTTCTAATGTTATTGTTATTGACTGATTTTTGTTATTATCTGTTTATGTTGTGTGAGTATCAAGGAAGTTTTGTAATCTCCATCAGACGTTATTCTTAGATGATGTAGTCCTTGATATTTTAATTAGACTACGTTTATATATGTTGTACTGTTCTGTATTTTGGTCTATATTTTATCAGACGATTTCGTATTGTAACGACTTTATAATATGCAAATTACTAATATTTGTACTTTTCTTTTGCTGTTATTCTATGAAAGTATTAGTTTGTATCATTGTTATTCTACTGTTACTCTAGTACTAATCTATTATTACTTTGCTCTTATTTCGGCTGCTCTTCTTTAAATATATGTATTTATGTTGCCATAGTTATTATTTTACTGTTATTCTTTTGTTATTCTGTGTTTTTATTCTTATTCTACTTCTAGTCTGGTGTGTTCTCTAGTTATCTCTGAACGTAATTTTTTGTCATTGAAAGAGAGTCTGAGCTTAACTTGTCTGATGTTACAGCTGAAATGGTGAAGGTCAAAATCAAATGTCTGTCTGCGTCGAAGTCCACTAGCCCGAATGCATCAAAGTCCACTGGTCCATCTCCATCAAATTCCAGTGCTTCTCCGAGAAGCTCTACTCGTAGTCAAGGAATGACGATAAGTAAACCAACAACTACAAGTCAACTAACATATAAAAGTAAAGCAGCGAGGAAAGGAAAGTCTCAGTCACAAGTTGTGAAGACGGAGTCTAGTCAACCACAGACAAAAAGCAAGCCGACTGGGAAAGTTAAGGCTGTGAAAGTTAAGGCCGAGAATACTCAGGGGTAGATCATGCCCCTTCATATGGGAATACAGTGTATGCTTACTTGATCTATGTGTTATTATAATGTTATTCTATTCTGCTTTCTTAGCGCAGTCGGCTGAGTATAATGCCCCTTCAGATGGGAATACAGACGGCTGGGAAAGTTAAGGCTATGTGTTATTTATAATGTGACTTTAAAGTATACATCTTATGCCCATCTAGTAGTGTTATTATAATGTTATTCTATTATTATTATGCTTTTATTTTTTCTGTTGTTATTATGCTATTACTGTGAAAGTTTTGTGATGTTGATCTGATATGGTGCGTTTTTGTATTTGTCTTTTGTTATTATTATTCACCAGTTATTCTTATATGTGCTGCTGTTATTCTAATGTTATTCTTAACTGCTTTATTTTGCTTACATATTGTTATGCTATTGTAATAGTTGATAGGTGTTGTTAGCTGCCTTTGAAATTTTAATCTTTGTTTTTGTAAAATAGTGCATATTTTTCCTTTTTTGTGCAACGCGAATGTTGTTATTACTTGTTGCCGTCCTGCCGGTCTTTACAAAATTTTAGCTAAGCTTACTAACCCCAGAAAGAGGCTGTCAAAGAAATTAGGTTTGGTGGTTTACTTCACTTGAAGCTGAGTATAATGCCGCATACCATGTTGCGTCAGATTATATTTGCTTTTAGAAGTCGGACGTTATTTGAAATTTTCAAAACAGAAAAGTTCCAACTGACTGAAGGCGATGTTTTTGATGTTTTTGATTTACCAAATTCCGGCCCAGATGTGGACTTGATCATTACAAAGCTTAATCCTTCTTCGGAGTCTCAGGGAGATGTGTTGAAGCGTGCTTGGCGTAACAAGTACGATATTGAGGAAAAGTGTTCCGCGATAAAAATTGGTAAAGTGCATGAAAAACTCATGACGTGTGATAATGCTGACGACGAGTTTAAAAGGACGTTTGTTGTCTATGCTATCTCAAGCTTTCTTGCTTCTACATCTGGGGCTGTGTTGGATCTTAGACTCCTATCTGCGGTTGAAGATGTCTCTAAGATCAAGGAGCAGAACTGGTGTAGGTTCTTGCTTACAGAGTTGCAGATTGCTGTTTGTGTGAAGCGCTTCGTGGAAAGTCGTATGTACGCGCCTGTTTCCCACTCCTCACCATCTCATATTTCCACTGGTATTTGTTAAGTGATGATCAGGAAAATAATGAGCTACCGCTCATTCAACATTGGGATGACACCCGATTTCTTCAAAGGTTGCATCTTGAAGAGACTACTGGTGCTCTTGGCACCGGACGTTCAAATGTTGTATTCCCAATCTCAACTAGAATTTTAGATGGCTCTGAAGCGGGTTTCAGTGGACGCGGTCATGGTGTGGGTATGGATCATTGTATTATACTGGATGTACCTGTTAACATTTGTACGGACGAGGAAGTCCATTCTGCAACAATCGATGTAAGTATTTGTTTTCTTGCTTTTTTGGTTAACTCATTCAAAATTGTTCAACTATTTTTCCCCCTGTACGGGAGAAATGGTTAGTCTAATTGTCATGTCGTAACTGTTGCTTTACTCAACTATATCAGGCTACTGTAGTTGAAGTGTGACTGTGGTGTTATTATTATGTTGCTCTATTATTATTCTGTTATTATTCTATAAAAGTATTTTGCTCTACTGTTATTATGTTGTTAGTCTTTATCATGCTACCGAATTTTAAAGTGTTAGTCTGGTGTTATTGTTATGTTAGTCTACTGCTATTCTGTTGTTATTTGTTAAAATTAATAGTTTCAGGGTACTGAAATTTGAAGTGTTACTCTGTTTGTTATTGTTTTGGTACTCTACTACTATTGTATGTTGTTGCAGTGTTACTGTACTGTTATTCTGTAAAAGTGTCAGTATCAAATTGCTATTATTTTACTGTATTGTTATTATGCTATTAGGTTCAGACTGGTATTATCCTATTGTTATTTTACTGTTATTTCACTATTACTCTAATATTATTCTTATTTGGTTAGTTGTTATTATGTTGTTATTCAGTTTTTGTTGGTAAATTTTTGCATTAATTTTTTATATGAGGTCCATGAACTCATATTGCTCAATGAAAAGGACTCTGAGCTTTTCTGAAATCGGTACTTGGAAAGGGCAAACCTGATTAAGTTGAAGATGAAGGGTTTGTCTGCACCATCCAGTAGTAAGGGGCCGACCCAAGCAGCCCAATCAGCCGTTGTTGACAGTGCGAACAAATAGCCAGAAAGTGTCAACTGTGAAGGCTCACAAAAGGTGGTTGGTTCTCCATCTTTCTTCACGGATAAAGTTATCCGTGAGTTGGATGAACGTGTTAAGGAGGTGATGTCTTTGCTAGCAACCAACTTAACGCGGCCAAGTCTTTCGAAAGAAGCAAGAACAAAAGATGTCGTGATTGAGCCACCATCTTTTAATCTTTTCTCTCAATTCTATGAGGATTGTGTCCGGCTTTCAGATATTGAGCCAAGTATTGTTGAAAAGGAGCCTTCTCAACATAGTCCTGTCATTAACCAGCATGCGACGGAGGAGATTCTGGAAGAGTCGCCCATGAGTTTAGATGCTATTATGACTGACGTGTGTTCTGATATTGAGTTTTGTTATGGTGAGGCAGCTGGTGTTTTTGACAAAGTTGGTGTTGCTGAGGAAGGAAATAAAGTACAGGATGCTGATGATGAAAGAGTAGATGTGGAGTATGTTAAAAAAAGATGTTGATATTTAGTTGGTTGATGTTGTAGTTGACGACTATCTCGTTGACAATCCCCCAGATGATGGTGATAAGAATGCCGAGGGTACAACCGTAGTCCTTGAAGGAAGTGAAATTAGTAACGATGAGACAAAGTTGAAGGATGTCACTGTTGGCAGTCTAAACATTGATGATAATCGACACTCCAGTCAAATTGGCAGTGAAGCATTTGTTACTGCAGAAGAAGCCGAGTTGGTGATGTCTTCTAATGCAGAGTTGTTGCTTTGTGCAGCAACTGAGGTAGAAAATTTAGAAAAGTCAAAGAATGAGGAGGATGTTGTGTTGGAGGACACTGATGTTGTAAGCAATTCTGTTCTGGAGGGCAATGTCCAGAATGATTTGAATCGTGCTTCTAGCGATGTTCTCGGTAATAATGTGTTATAAATACTATTTTTTGAATCTTTTTATTCCTGTTTTTAGTGTGTTACTGGTTCTTTTGCCCTTATTGCATTATGTACTGTTACTCTATCCCCAGTGTTATTGTCGCGTTATTTGTTATATTTTTTACTTATGTCTACAATCATATGTAGGGTTTGTTCCACAAAATATGCGTACAAGTTATTTGTTGCACTCTGCTGCACACGAGGGGCTGATGACTGTTGTGCCTGAGAATTTTGGATGCGGCATTGACTGTGGTGAAGTGGATCCTGATTTAGTAGTGTTGTCAACAACAATGATTACAATGAAAGATGCTTTCAATCCGATGCGATCTCTGAGGAAACAGGTTGGAGACTACTGTTTTTTGGATGATAATAATTTTTCGCTTTCGTAAGGCTTCCCTTTTCTTTTTTAGTTTTTTGTTTCTTTTGTTTGAAGGAAAATTAATATTAACCATGTTTTCTGTTATTTTATACATTTTCTTGATTCTTATTTTTTTTCCTCCTTTTTTTGAAGTGACAATCTTGTAACTTGGGATATTGGAATTTACCTCAATAGGGAGGATATGGAAACAATGTTTCCAAATAAAATGATAATGATTGGAGTTATCGAATGGTGGTCCCTCTTTCTTAACGATACTTGTATAAGCGGAAGTCCAAGTCGACTTTTCTTTGGGCTTGGTCAAAAAGTTAGTTACTCTATATACATTGTGTGTTTGTGTTAGTATTTTTCATTTTTTTAAAACATTTTCAAATCTTTGTGCACTTCGTTTTAGCTTGCATTGGACCAACTCTGTATTCCGTTGGAACGTCAGATGTTTACCCAAAGTGAATCGGTTAATTTAGTTAAGTCATCGTTCAGCTTGTGCCTAAAGACCAACAAGAAAGTTTGTGATCTTAATTCTGATATGGTATGTTTCTGTATTTGTGTTATTAATGATACTCTTTTGTTATTACAGTTTTTTTATTGTTAATCTGTTGTTATTCTACTGGTATTCTACTGTTATTGTCTTGAAAGTATTATATTTTTAAAAATTGTTATTCTATTGTTTTTCTTCTCCTACAGTGAAACTTTTGTGACCTTTGTTTTTGATATGATAGGGTTCTGTATTTATATTATTATTGCACTGTTATTCTGTTGTTATATTGTAAAAGTATTAGAAATGTGTTCTTATAGTTATTGTCTTGTTATTCAACTGTTATTTTGCTATTATTTTGTTGTTAATGTTTAATAGTATTACTACGTGTGTATCCTAGTGTTTTCTACTGTTTTCCTCTGTTATGCTACTGTTATTCTACTGTATTGTAGTGTTATTGTGCTGTTCATATAGCTCTAATTAATTTTTTTGGGTGTGAATTTTTCAAAATTTTCATCCCACTGCTTTTGCACAAGCACTTTAGCTGTTTGGGTATCAACTTTAATGCCAGGAGGAATGAATATCTTGATAATGTATTTCAAGAGGAGTTGTTTGGGGATGTTCAAGAAGACTTTTTACTTTTTGTGTATTGTCAAAATCTCGTAAGTCATTTTATTCTGTTTTTACTTTTTTTTGGGTATTTCCTAGTTAAGTATTTGTTACTGATTATGCTTTATTTTCCTTATTTTTTTATTTGAAGCTGATGGTAATGTCTGATTTTTTAGTCGAAAATGGAGTTGCACGAGGCATGGAGGTGAAATATTTTAGAATGGTCAATGTCGCTTTTAGCTGGCAAACACCTTCAATTGAAAATCTGGACTGCGGGGTGTATATGATGTTGCACATGCTCTTTTATCGTGGGAGTGTCTTTGATTGCGACTTGGGTAATTCTGTTTCAAGAGCCCTTTATTGCGCTGAGATTACTGCTTTGTTTGTGCTTTCTGATATGAATGAGTCCAGGGCTGATGTTATCAAGAGTTTGTCCCAGTTGAGCAGCATTAGGGAGGAAACCCTGACTACCCTTGAAGAGAAACGCCGTATTCAGCTTTTAAAAGATAGCAATTCTTAATAGGGTAAGAAGCGTAAGATTGGTGGCAGGGTGAAAAGTGTTGGTAAAAAGATTAAAACGTCTCAGGCTATTATCAAGTCTCCCGTTGTGTCTACTGTAACGACTAGCCATCAAGGGTCTTTTAGCACTCCCAATGCCAGCCTTCAAGTTGAAAGCATGTCTCTTAACAGCAATACGAGTCCAAAGTCCCTTTTGGGTAGTCGTAGAAGAGTAGGTCAGACGATGGTCTGGGTTGTTCTTTAGATTGTGGGGTAGAAGACACTAATGTTGTTCTCGTGTCGGATTTTATGCGGAAAAACAAAAAGCTGTTCTCTAAGATGTTCAAGTTGCGGAAGAAATTGCTGGACTTTGTTTGTCGTGATGATGCTGCCTTACAATCAACGTACGTTCTTTTTTTCATTTCTTTATGGTGGTGTTATTGTTTTATGGTGGTGTTATTCTGTTGTTACTATACTATTTTTGTAATGTTATTCTAGTATCACTACTGTCCAGTAATGGTAGACTTTGTATTTGTGTTCTTATTATGTGTATTTTTTCTATATGCAGAGAGATGTTTATTGTGTACAACGACAAGGTTGGCTTGTTTTTAGATAGGGATGATATTTTGTCTATTCTTCCAAGTAGACAGATGTCATCAAGAGTAGTTGAGTGTTGGTCTACTCTTTTGAATTCGTTGGAGTTTGAGTAACGATCAGAACCTACCTCAATGTTTTTTTGAACATTGACACATGGTATTGGTTTTGCCTTTTTGCATTATTATTTTTGAATTTAGTAATAACAAAAGAGTATTCTACTGGTATTCTGTTGTTATTGTCTTAAAAATATTGTGTTTTTTAAAAATTGTTATTCTGTTGTTTTCTTTCTTCTACTGTGAAACTTTGTGACCTTAATTTTGATATGATAGGGTTTAGTATTGATATTATTCTGCTATTATTCTGTTGTTATTCTACTGTTATTCTGCTTTTATTCTTGGTATTCTACTGTTATTCTGTTATTATTCAACTGTTATTAAACTGGTATTTTGTTGTTATTTAGATGTTATTCTGGTGCTATTCTGTTGTTAATGTTCAAAAGTATTACTATGTGTTGTGCTACTGTTTTTCCACTGTTATTCTACTGTTTTTCTACTGTTATGCTACTGTTATAGTTATTGGTTCTTCTTTTTTGCATTATTACTTTTGAATTCAGTTATAGTCGAGATATTTGTTACTTATGCTTTTTTCCCGGCTTTTTTTTGTAGCAGGATGGTCTCATTTCATAAATAGAGAACTATGATGCCTTGAGCCCTGTTCAAAGTCAAAGTTCAAGACTCTTTGCATCAAGGGATTTTTTTAAAGACTCATGCAGTAATAAATGTCAACTGAACTCTGATCTGATCTTTGTGCCTCTTCTATACAATGATCATTACTCTTGCGTCTGCATCAACTTCATCCATCAAACGATCTATTTATTGGACAACACGTACCATCAAGATGAAGACTTCATAAAGTTAGCAGAGATTGTGGTTAGTTGCTCTTATGCTTTTTCAATTATTTTTTAGGCAATTGTTTATTTGGTAAAACCTATTTGTTAAGTGTCTCACCTCTTGCAATATCATCACATTAACAGTAGAATAACAGTTAAAAATCAACATACTCTATTTTGAAAAACATTACAATAAGGAGCCTAGTGTTATACTCCCTCCAATTTCCTATTATCTTCCCTCTTTCCTTTTTCACACAAGTTTGATTATCTTCCCTCTTTCCTTTTTTGGTAAATTTCATTCATTTTTTTATTAATCTCTCTCTCCTAAAAAATCAACAACTTTCATTACTTTATCTATTCTTTATTCATCATTCATTCTTTATTATTTTCTCTCACCTATAAATTTTACAACTTACAATACTTTATTCTACTTTATTCCTTCTTTCTTCCCCTTTCTTAATTTTTGTGCCCAAAAGAAAGGGAAAGATATAAGGAAATAGGAGGGAGTATTAATTACTTATTGTTTTCTTAAATCCCTTTCTGTTCAGGCTAACCATATGCGATCGTAGTTGGAGTAAAATTGTTATGAAGAATCAAGACTGTAGGAACTTTGAAATTGTTGATGTGAAGTTTAACTGGAAAAAGAAGGAGCTGAACAATGAGTAGTCTGGCTGTTTCTTGCTGTATACGATGGCGAAGTATGATGGGAGCGTATTTGAGTCTAACCTTTACAACAAGATTTCTCGTCGAAGCTACTGTGCAGAAATAGCAGCTTCTTTGATTTTGGCTGATTTCAATCTGTATAGGACGTTAGTGATTCAGAAGGTGAAGAAGCTTGACACTCGAAGGCCTAAAACCAAGGGAATGGTGTCAAGTACGGGCAAGTTGAAAAATAATGGCTCTAATATATCTGGAGATGCAAATGTTGCACTTGAAGTTAAACCATTGACCGTTGTTTATCCAGTAGATTAAGTATTTAATATGTATTATGGCAACGGATACTTAAGTAGTGTTTTCCTTTTTAATGCATTATGGGACCTTCAAAAGTTATTTGTAGTGCACTTTTTCAAACCTTGTGTTATTATAGTGTTACTGCTACTCTAGTGTTACTCTATAATTGATTCTGTGATGTTAATGTTAAAATCATTTTAGCTATTTTGGTTAATATTTGCGATATTCCCAAATCTGAGTCTTTATATTGGCGTGGGCAATATATTGTTATATGAAGAGTAACTGGCAGTCACGGTACTACAATAACATCAGAATAACATCACAATCAGAAGTTAGGGTGGGCAATATATTGTTATTTGAAGAGTAACATAGGAGAGATACATCACAATAATAGGACCATAACAATAGACATAGGAGAAACATCTAGGACACTAACTGATTGCAATCGGGAGAGATACACTACAATAACAGCACACTAACAGTACCATGGCGCAAGGATTAACATTATAGTAATATCATAATAACAGAATAATAACATCTGCTGAGAAACAAATAACAATCAATACACTCTTGCAATAACATCATATTAACAGTAGAATAACAGTTAACAATCAACATACTCTATTTTGAAAAACATCACAATAACCACAAATATATGTTACTCTTATGCTATTCTTTTATAAAGAATTTCTCATATGACCGTGTTATTGTACTGTTATTGTGATGTTAGTCTATTTTTATCATCTTAGTATCAGTAGAAAGGTTTATGCCTTTATAAAGCATTTCTCGTATCATCCTGTTATTTTGCTGTTACTTTGTTGTTATTTTGATGTTATTATATTTTTATCATCCTACCATTAGTAGAAAGGTTCAGCATTAGGGAATGAGTAACACTTTAAATAATATCACAATAACAGTACAATAACAGTACATGAGAATCATATAACAATAAACATATTATACTGCAATAACAATTTTTCATAGTATCATGGTAACATGTTTTTTTATTTTAACATAAATATTGTTTTTAAGAAACTAACAACATTTTTGTGACGACAGAAATATTAAAAGCATGAACCCTAGACAATGATTGAAAGATTTTATATCTTTCATTCCCTTCTCTGACGCCTACGCGCAGGGCCTTCAACAGTGCTTTCATCTTCCATGGACTCATCGTTAAGAGGGTTTTTGTATGCGTTCATAAGTTCCATGGCTTTCAGAACTGCTGACCAATTGTCAGAAATTGAAGGATTTGCTTGAGCATAAGCCTTCTGTAAAGCCTTCAGACCTGCAAGGAATTGATTCTTCATGTCGGCTTCTGTGTATTTGTTTTGTTTGCTTGCCTTCAACTGTCGACGCATACCGTTTTTCTCGTCCTCAACGAACTTTAGTCGGGCTTCAACAAGTCCAGATCTTTTAGTAAGGCCTCTTCACATGCTTCTGCTGCCTCTACATTTGTTAGTGCTTCGAAAACGTCTACATAAAAAGAGTATTTTTCGTTTTGCTTCATTGAGTTCATCCTTTGTGTCCTCAAGTTCTATTTCTATTGCAGACCTTTGGTTATTGTCAGTTACGGAACTCATTCTGCACCATGGGAAACAGAAACATTTTATCCATTTAAAAAAGACATTCAAAATACTTGAACGAAAAAGGAAAGCAAAAGAATGTCACAGATTACCTTTTCCAAGAAAGACAACCGATTAGTGTTGCAAAGTAGTGAACGTATAAGTTTTTTTTCTTTGCAGCAGCAGTTCATAAATTTTGTTTCTGAACAGAAGTATTTATAGTTGGTTGTGGGAGACAAGCAGTTTTTAATAAAAAAAATTATATAAGATTAAGACAAACTGTTGGAATTTTAAACATTAACTGTTGTAAAATAATAACAAGACTATGTTAATTCTCGTGTTATTCTACTGTTGTTGTAATATTATTGCAGTGTTATTATATTTGTTTATTTACTGTTAATGCATGGTATTTATTGTTTGTTGTGGAAGACAAGGATCTTTTTTTATTAGTTAATATTAGGAAAAACTGTTTAAAGTTAATTTTTTTGATAATGTAAATTGTAATTAGTTAACTGGTTTTTATTAGATAAAACAAGGAGTATAGGAAGTTTTTAATTTTAATTGTTGTGAGTTAATAATAACGTTTACCTGCCATATTTTATCAGTAGTTTTATTATAATGTTATTCTATTATTATTATAATGTTGTTTTTTATTCTGTTGTTATTTTGCTGTTACTGTGAAGTTTGTGATGTTGATGTGATATGGTGCGGTTTTGTATTTATCTTGTTATTGTTATTCTCGTGTTATTTTTATATATTCTGCTGTTATTATGTTGTTACTTTTATGTATTCTGCAGTTATTCTTCTATTATTCTTATGTATTCTGCTGTAACAGCACAATGTAGTTCTCCTGTTATTCTCCTGTGTTTTATCTATAATGTTAATTTTTTTGTTTATATACTATTAATACAGTGGTATTTGGGAATGTTTGTTCATATATAAAAAATATTCTGATAAGATTTAAGCACAAAATGTAGTTCTCACTTATTATGTAGTAAATTTAAGCATAAAAGGTATTTGTCATTTATTACACACACTGGTAAAACTAATGTAAGGATGACAAATAGTAAAAGTGTTGAACTTTAGGCGAGCTCTTCATGATAGTCCTTCTCTTTTTGGTCTCTTGTGTCTTGTTCACTTCATGCATCCGATGAATCTTCCTCTTCAGTTTCTGATTCTTCTTCATCGTCGTCCGAAGGCGGTCTGTCAGCAAAAGGAAGGTTACAAGCTCGACTGTTGTGGTTTACCCACTTTTTACAGTTACCGCACCTTCTCTTTCTCTTTTGTTGCTTCCTTATGCCCTTTTCTTTGGACGTCATCAATCTTTTTCAACTGCCCTTGTTCTTTGCCTTACGTGGTGGTCGTATTTCGATTTCATTTGAAGCTGTGATTTCAAGGAGATCCTCAATTTCTTTGTTTTTCGTTTTTGGCGCGACTGGCCCTATGATGTTTTCCCTTAACTGTTTCAGCATCTTCTCCAGTTGTTTCATCTGTTTAACAGTAGCAATACTGTCCAGCACCCCCACATTTGCATGAATTTCAAACCATACCTTTGACATCTCCATTTTCTTGATGTCAGCTTCACTATAGTCTTCCACGACCTTCCCATTTTCATCGTGGATGATAGGCCTGTACGATTTCTTTGTCCATCGAGGAAGCACGTAGGCTTCAGGTATCTTGTATACCTTCCTCCCGTTCCAGACCCACATTATATGTCTGCAAACAAAACCACACCTCTCAAATAGCTTACAAGTACATTTGGTATTGTTATTTTCAATGTTATATTCGACGAGGAATTTTCTGTCCTTCAGTCCGTCAATAACCTCATGGTACTCTACTACTCCTTCTGTTGTCAAACCTCCAACTCCCATGGTGCAGATGGCATGTTTTACTTCTTTTTGAAATTCAGAAAAGATAGCATGTGTGTATACCAGTGCTGCATGCACCTCTATCTGCATTGGGCCTACTTTCTCAAGCATACTATGCTCATTGGTATTGTCCAGCTGCCTCTGTGCATATCTCTGCTGTTCTATGGCAGAATTGAACCTCATCCAGAACTTGACAAGTGTTCCAAAATGGCTTTCAAACCTTTTGAAGTAACTATTTGAGCTTTTTGATCTTTGAGACATCCCAGAGGCATATCCCGAAAGTAGGCAGGTATCCACTTTTGCCTTATTGGAAAAATGTATTTCAGCCAGCACTTGTTCTGCAGCTCATGCTATGAAACCACGGCACTCCAGTTTTCTTCAAACTCATGTGGTTCTAAATCAATATCCCAAACAACAGTTTTTTTTTGTCAGTCATAAAATTTGTTTCATTACAGATTGTTCTTCCTACCTTTTCTGGCACTTTCTGCATGATGTGCCACATGCAGTACTTTTGGATTGCATTTGTAAAAAAATTTGGGCATGCTTTTTTAATGCCAGGGCATTGATCTGTGATGATACATTGAGGTTACTTTTGGCCCATCGCTTCTAAAAAGTTTCCAAATATTCATTCAAAGATTCTTGACTCTCAAATTCAAGTAAGCCAGCTCCGAAATTCACGATTTTTTTGTTGTAGTCTACTCCTGTGAATGGAGTAAAAACCATGAAGTACTTGTTTGTGCCATAAGTAGGGTCAAAGGATATTGTGTCTCCAAATATTTTGTAGTTCTTTATGGCTTCCTGATCAGCCCAGAAGACTTTTGTCAAACATTTGCTCTTATCTAGGTCATTGTGAGATCCCTGAAAAAATATCCTTTTTAAAAATAAATAATGTGGAGGAGTCGCCAGTAGGTTTTATAAAAAAAACATACAAAAACAAGTTTAACGGAAAATGCCCCTTTTGATCCCTGGAATGGGGACTGATCCGTGACTCCGGCCTAAACCAAAGATTTTTACTCTCGAAGTATCTCTGGTGTGGAGATTTTGCATCATTTTTTCTTGACCTATTAATTTGAGTTATATTTTGATGAGTTTTGCCCTCTTTAAAGTAACAAGCTCTACTAATTAAGCAAAACTAATACCATAGAAACAAAATACTTTGTGACCATATAAATTTAGTGTACATCCCCCGAAATCTTAGATGTTGACTGAGGGTGATAAATGGAATGGAGTAGAAGGTTCTATGGTGTTAGAAGACACTGGAGACCTGTGTGCCTCTCTCACTCTCCTAAACGAATGAAAGGATCGTCTCAAGAGGAATGGAGACAATGAAACTGTGAATTGACTCATCTGAGGAATGAAAAATGACACTCTACAATTTGATCGCAAATTTCTGAGAAATGAAAAATGACTACTCTGCAATTTGATTGCAACTTGGACTGGAAATTTTTGTGTTCTGAATTTTTGAGACTGGATTAGTATCTATTTAAGATCATAAGGTTTTTCTCTTTGACTTTTTGAGACTGTTGTCACTGGATTTGTATCCTATTAGAGGTCATATTTTTTTACTTTTTTAGACTTCTCTCACTGGAGTTGATTGCAACTTTGACTTGAATTTTTGTTGACTTATGAGAGTCTTTGGTGTGAGTATTTTGAACTTGTATTGGTACTTGCACTCACATCTTAAGTTCATTCTAAGGGACTAGTGGCCACCTCTCTTTTTTTAATAGCATGGAGTGTGCGCTCTTGTGTCTTATTTGGCAAGTTTGGGCACGGGTGTACTAGGAATCCGGTTTGTATATACTTGAGCTAGTTTTCTAGCACCATTGGGAGTGAATGATAGTATTTGCTAAAATGGTCGATCATATGAGTTTATGCTCATCTGGTAGTCATTTGTGATATGGGAAATTGACGAATCGGGTAGAAAGATAGAGAGTTGTGTTAATTTGGTAGTAATATGGAAAATTGACGAATCAGGTATAAAGATAGAGTCTCCAAACCTAGAGGTCACCTAGAGACACGGCGATCAAGGAAGTATCACACCACAGGAGATGAAAAAGGTGGTCAAATGCACGCCCTCGTTCAGACTGATTCTAAGAGGTCGATTGATCTACACTAAATAGATACACCCTAAAGTATTTCAAGTCTATTCTACTAGTTAATGGTATAAAGTAGAACAAGTGACTAATAAAAATGACATATGCTCTTTTTTTATTTATGCAACTCAAAAAAGACTAGAATGGTCCTAATTATTACCAAATATATTTTAGGGAAGACAATAATTTATGACGAAAAAATGTAAGATGCGGACAATCTTTATATCACTGGTCGATCACTTACACTTCCAAAATTGTACGTCTTATTTGGATAAAAAATTGATCAATCCTTATATAATAATTCTCATACCTTCGTTGATAGTGGGTTACTGACATGTGAGTCATTTTAAATTAATGTGAATTAATCATTCTTAAACATAAAGACTCGATATTCTAGTTAGATTTGCAACACTACTCAGGGGCGTCGAATATTCTCTTTACAAGGCTACATTACAATGGTAGTTGCAACGATTAAGCTTTATTGTTCGATTCTCTTATCTTTTCAAACTGGTTGACATGACTACTAGTAGTAAAAATATGGGATAGTTGCTTACAAATTGATGAAAAAAACTCGATGTATAAGACGATATATACATATTTTTACATGGATTACAAATAAGTTGGAAAAAAAATGGAAAGTTGTCAAAGAAAAAAAAAATGTTTTTAGTTTTTAGTTTTTAAATAAATTGAAAAAATTAGACCCCTTTTTTTACAAGAAAGAAAAAAAAATAGAAAATTTGAGTATGGTACAATGATGATCAAAATAATGCGAAGATGGCTAAATGTGATGAATGTATGCATGCATATACTTACTAAATGCATCTATCTATTTTACATGTAAGACTATGATATATAGTTATGAAAATATGAATGTTTTATTGGATATAAAATGTTGGCTATATGCAAGTGATATGCGAATAATGACAGACACCGGCTATGTAAACGAATTTTTCTATAATTAAAATTACCTTAGAGAATTATCTAATGCATGCGCAAACACTACCTATCTTATACGGAGTATATGAAACTGATGTGAACGTGAGATTAGCTACGTAAAGCGCTTGTTCTAAACAAAACTAAACGATACGGATTATATACGGCGCCATCGGGTGGCACCGAATCTCAGCGCCACCATAAATAAAAAAAGGAAAAATAAGAAAATAAAATGTTAGTTTTCGTTTTTAGGCCAAAGATTTAAGGGTAGGTACGTAATTTTATACGTATAAATTTTCAACATCTACTCAATTAAATCTATACTCTAGATTAGTTTCATCAACGTTCCTTCATCGTTGTTTTGTGCTCTTCATCATCTATATTGTTTTTCTTCTACAAGGTTCTTCATTAGGTAATTACATTTATTCGTCACTTTCTTTAAAAAAAAAAACATTCTTCGTCATGACTAAACACAACCGACTTAGATATTAAAAACTAAATATATTCTCTCAATAAAGTAAAACTACGTACTCGTCAAATTTATCTTGAAATACGTCTCTCAAGCAAAACTCAAGATTGAGGGATTGAAAACTCATTGTTTAATTGTTACCCAGTTTCCCACTAAGGCATAAACGAACATTACTGGTGCTACTGTGCATTTTAGGTGAACATAACTATTGCTTATTCTTTTGATTAACAGTATTAGGATATGATTTGTCACAAACAAATCTGCAATTGCATTTTTGGCGTGAGAATATTGTCAATTATTCTAAAAACAGAATTGTTGTTATTAATGGTAAACTTCAAGATTCCTAAACTACCCTTTATCATTAAATTGTTTGAAATTTAAAAATTAATGGAGGGAAATAAAAATTGTGAATGAAAGCACAATTATGCCCCGGTGGTACTCAAATTGAATACTACCCGGTGGCGCCATCTCATTTTCCTTATATAAACTCATTCTAAATCCATAGATCTAAAAACTATAGACGCACCAGATTCTGTCACGTGTCCCCCTACAAAACTCATCTAAGTACTGCCATTTCCCTCTCATACTCACTCATTTACTCCGTACACTCCCACTCTCTTCACTTTCTCTCTCTATCTCTCTGTCTCTCTTTTTTCAGTTCTTCTTCAGCTCGTCTTCGCCATTACCACTCAAATTTTGATCGCCTTTTTTCACTCAAATTTTTCTTCAGCTCTTCTTCAGCTCGTATGTTTCATTCTCTTTATTTACTTTTTTGCAGGAGTTGGCGCCGCTGTACTTCTCCTTCGTAGCGACGTCAAGAACTCGGCCGCAATCTTTCGTCGCAACGTTAAACAAATTCGCCATTGGCTTGAACAAGAATCTCAATCTGCTTCGTCTAAGTATTTCTCTCCTACTTTAACCTAATTTCGCATCTTCTTTTTTTATTTTATTCTCGCTTTAGTTTTGCTTATCGTTGATTATGCTTATTATTATTTGAGATAATTTTGAATTTGAATTTTTAGCGTGTTTTGATTGCGATTGTTTGTGTTATATTTCGATCGATGAGATAATTTTGATGAAAATCTATTGATTTGATTATGCAATTGAACTTATGCGATTTTTGTTTGTCGTACAATTGTAAATTATGTAATCTTATTTCTACTTGATTGTGAATTTATAGCGCGTTTGATTGCTATTATTTGCAATATATTTCAATCGGTGAGGTGATTCAATCAAAATTCAGCTCAAAATGATTAATTGATTTGATTCTGCAATTGAAATTAAGATTGTTACTGTTTGATATAGAGGTTTAAGTAATTTTGTGCTTCTGTTAATGGAACGATGGTTTAATTTGCGGCAATTAGACTGCCGAAGAAATTAGGAATAGTAGAAGGTATTGTAGTATTGCAAACTCGGGCTTTCTTATTATTACTTGATTGTGAATTTATAGCGTGTTTTGATTGCTTTAGCGTTATAGATAGGTGAGTTGATTTTGATAAACTTCAGCTTGAAATGATTGATTGATTTGAATCTAATCTTGTTTATGTTTGATTTAGAATTTTATGTGATAATTTCATGGTTCTGTTACCTCCAGTTTCAACATGTTACAATCTAGAGAAAGAGACCTTATTAAGGTGTGGAGTGAAATGGTCTAAATCGCGGTAATTAGACCACAGAATAGTGTAGGAGTAGAGAAATGTATATTGTATTATTACAAGCTATGGTCTTTAGATTGTAGCTAGAGAAGGGCTATTATATTGTAAGAACCTAGATTTCGATTTCTGTTAAATTTTGGTCATAAATTAGTTTAATCACCGAGTTTCGCTCTTTTTATTTACAGGTTTTGATCGATTTCTCACTTGTTCGTATGTTGCTTTCGTGTCTTAACATTTCGTGAGAGGCTCCTTTGTCTCACTCTGCAGGTGTATGTGAAGAAGCAGACATTGAAAAATATAACAGATTACATCATTGATATAGTCTGCAAACGTTCAAAGCTCGGGTTCAACTATGGTGTTGTACTTGTACCAGAAGGCTTAGTTGATTTTATTCCTGAGGAATGCTATGCATTCCTCTCGAAAAAAAAATCCCCCTGTTATTATCTACAGTTTATTAAAACCAGCATGGATTGTAGGTCCAACAGCTAATTGCGGAGCTTAATGAGATTTTAGCAAGTGGTGTTGTTGATGAAGGTGGAGAGTGAAAGAAGAAACTAAAAGATCAGTCTCGTCAACTATTTGAAATTTTGCCCCAAGCAATTAGAGAGCAGCTGTTGCTTGAGAAAGATCCACATGGAAATGTTCAGTTATTGTTTCATTGTAGTTCCATCACAATTGCATCTCTCATGCAGCTATTTTCTAGTGCAAGTTGATAATTTACTGATGACAACTTTTGTCCTATTGCTTATTGACATCTATATCTGTTTTCCCTAGGTTTCAAAAATAGAAACGAGAAGATGCTTATACAAATGGTAGAAACAGAATCGGAAAAGAGAAGGCGGCGGGTACTTATCTTTGCAAAATTTCTAGGACAGTCTCACTTCTACGGGTAACCACATTTCCTGCAAGCAGTTGAGTCCAAATTATAAACAAGAACTCTCATATGAGACACTCTCATGATAAAACTTATCACGAGATGGAACCATTCTATAGAGTAGTCGGTTAAATTTCTTAGTGGATTAATGGTTACATCATATTGGTCGGAATTCAAGTTGAAGTAGAATGGTTGTGCATTATATTAATATGAGACCGTCTCACAGTGACTAGTGGCATGTTAAATGCATCTCCTAAAATGTTAAAGCCTGGATTTTCCCAAATGTTAATTGACACTTTTTTGTGTTTTGATTTATCATTGTACGATTCGAGGGAGAACCAGGATTTACGGCGCAGTCTTGTGTTCGATTCTGATGACCCGGCTACCTCTCGCCTCATCGGTTCGTGATTCTCGACTTCAATTATAATTTTAAACTCCGATTATGAGTAAATACTAATTTATCCCATTCGGTTTCGTGCATTATATGCACGGTTTTTATAAAACTTTACTTTTTAGTGTACTCCGTATTATTTATGGATTTTATATTGACATTTCACTTATTTTTTATGATTCTCATCACTGTATTTTAATAAAAAAATTTTAATAAATGTTTTTTTTTTACCGAGAAACTAATGATATTTTTAGAATTTTTCAATACTTATCTGCAATTTGCTTGAGCCACTGTTATTGTTGTTTGTTTAGACTTAATGTTATTGACTTATTGTCCTAACTTTGTCTCGGTAAAATGAGGAGAAATTACCTGTTATAGTTCTTTGGTCGTAAGTCGATTTGATTGATGATCAACAGCGTTCGGTTTGGGTAAGGTGGTATCACAGATTTTGAACCAGTTTCGGGACGTTGAGGTTTGCATACAATGTTCTGCAAAGAACCTTATCCTGGTAAGAAACTTACAGTTTTTTAGTTGAAGAGTTTTAGTATTATACGAAGCTTTTCCTTTCATTCTCGTGTTACGAGTGAACCTATCTATTCTATTTCTATTTATTTATTGCGTTTGGAATGTTAAATTGGCATACATACTATTTTTGTATACGCATTCATAGGTAGCTATCACATTTTTGTTACTCATTTTTCATTGTCATTTTGCAGATTGTAGAGGTTTTTCATCAAGCTCAATTTGTTGTATTTTACCCTACCGCCCCTCTCTATGATCAAGGAACTACAAAGTTGAGCCCTCAATGCGTCAATGCCTTAAAGCGCATCTTTATTCTATGTGACCTTGATGGCGATGGTGCATTAAATGACGCCGAGTTCACTGAGACTCAGGTTCGTGAGCACTTTTCTTTAAAATAAAATTGCGTTATTGTTGCTTTTTAGTTAATTTTTTAGTTAATTCTTAATCGCTAGCCGTGGCTGTTTTTTTTCCACTTGCCTGAACAGGCCATGTGCATAACTAGACCTTTGCGTTATATAGCTCAATTTAGGTTACTTCTGCTTGTACCATTGCATTATATAGCTCAATTTAGGTTATAAATTGGAAAAGATTCCAATTGCATCATTCAAGTTGGTATACTCAGATGGGAAAGCTAATCGGCTGTATGTTATCAGTGCCTCTGATTCCACTGATATGGACTTGGTTCAGGTACTTAGATTCAGCTTTGAGTTTTTCAACATCTCTTTAAGCTTATCTGGTTTCCTAACTGGGAATGCGTAGGTCGACATTAATGATTCGTGGTTTACATGTCTCCACAGTTTCTCTACTCAAACCCCGACTATGTTAGTGTATGTCAATAGTTTTTTTCACAATTCCTGTCATTCTAAAGTTTGATTATGTGAAACCTGAACTTTATTTTGTGAAGTTTTAACTAGATTATGTGAAACCTGAAGTTTATTTTTTTCAGAATTTCTGTCATCCCTTGTTTCGTGAATCTTAGGCCTTATATTGTGAAACTTGGTCATAAATGGTCAAAATCGCCTATTTTATTCTTTTTATTATTTTGTGAATCCTATACCTTATTTTGTGTATCTTAGAGCTTGTTTTGTGAAAATAGAAGGTAATATTGTGAAATTTGGTCCAAAATGGTCGAAATCACCTATTTTTCACTTTTTATTATTCTGTGAATCATATATCTTGTTTCGTGAATCCTAGGCCTTATATTGTGAAACTTGGTCATAAATGGTCAAAATCGCCTATTTTCCTCTTTTTATTATTTTGTGAATCATATACCTTATTTTGTGAATCTTAGAGCTTGTTTTGTGAAACTAGAAGGTAATATTGTGAAATTTGGTCATAAAATAGTCGAAATCACCTATTTTGCTCTTTTTCTTATTTTGTGAATCATAGACCTTGTTTCGTGAATCCTAGGCCTTATATGAAACTTGGTAATAATGGTCAAAATCACTTATTTTGCTCCTTTTATTATTTTGTGAATCATATACCTTATTTTGTGAATCTTAGAGCTTGTTTTGTGAAAATAGAAGGTAATATTGTGAAATTTGGTCACAAAATGGTCGAAATCACCTATTTTGCTCTTTTTATTATTTTGTGAATCATAGACCTTGTTTCGTGAATCCTAGGCCTTATATTGTGAAACTTGGTCATAAATGGTCAAAATCGCCTATTTTCCTCTTTTTATTATTTTGTGAATCATATACCTTATTTTGTGAATCTTAGAGCTTGTTTTGTGAAACTAGAAGGTAATATTGTGAAATTTGGTCATAAAATGGTCGAAATCACCTATTTTGCTCTTTTTCTTATTTTGTGAATCATAGACCTTGTTTCGTGAATCCTAGGCCTTATATTGTGAAACTTGGTCATAAATGACAAAATCACCTATTTTGCTCCTTTTATTATTTTGTGAATCCTATACCTTATTTTGTGTATCTTAGAGCTTGTTTTGTGAAAATAGAAGGTAATATTGTGAAATATGGTCACAAAATGGTCGAAATCACCTATTTTGCTCTTTTTATTATTTTGTGAATCATAGACCTTGTTTTGTGAATCCTAGGCCTTATATTGTGAAACTTGGTCATAAATGGTCAAAATCGCCTATTTCCTCTTTTTATTATTTTGTGAATCATATACCTTATTTTGTGAATCTTAGAGCTTGTTTTGTGAAACTAGAAGGTAATATTGTGAAATTTGGACCTGATTTGTGAACTTTGTGAATTTTGTACCTTATTATGTGAAATCTCGACTTGATTTTGTGAAACTTCATTTGAAACCTAGAAATGATTATGTGAACTTTAGACCTAATTTTGTGAAACTTGGACCTGATTTTGTGAAGGTAGGACTTAAATTGGTTAATTTCATAGTAAGAAATACTTGTATAAGCCAATGTGTCATGTTTCACATGTACATGTGTAGACACCTCGTTTCTGCACCTCCCGCAAACCACCCGGTGATGATTGGGCCGCATGTTTGATTCGCGGAACGATTTGTGACAGTTCGTAAGATTATCGTCAGGTGATTGCTCAAATATTAATGTCTACCTCTTAGTTGTCATCTACGTCCGGATACGGTCATTTTGGCGATAATTAGAGTATATTCGAGTCCGGTCAAAAACCGTCTCCATTTTCTCGATAGCCGTTAAATCCCGAGTCGAATGTTCGAATGTTCCGAATATTTCTATTCCATATTTCACAAATTTTATCTTTTGGCAAATAATATCCCGTAATATTCAAGAGATAATCGAATTATTTCCGTCCTACCATAACTCAAACGCGAAATCTTTCTTCAAAGGAGGAAACCTCACGGGAACAGACGCAAAGTCAGTCTGCGCCTCTTCCAAGGGACGCATGTGGCTGCTGCGCGCCTCTTCCCAGGCCCTTCTTTGCATGATTTACGTATCTTTCTTATATCTTTCCGAGATTCACTTCCAAAGAGTCTCCGAAACCCTATTCCTTCACGTGATTAGTATAAATAGGAGCCTTCGTTTCTCATATTTCTCACGCGAGTGTCCGCCCTTCTCTTCTCCCTTTGCATTCTAGACTTCGTTCTTACTAATTGGCGCCTACGTGCTTGGACTTCCGACCACGTAAGCTCGGATCTTTCCCGGTACCAGCCTCTCCGTTGCATGACCGACCAATTTGACCAACTACACTCAATCAACTTAAATTAATCAATCGTTTTCCTCTTACGAGGGCACTCTTTCCTTGCATTCGCGTCGAGCATTCACTAGTCGATTTTCTTAGTTCATCTCGTTTCAACACATGTAAGTCCGAGGGTGTATATTCCTCTTTTATTTATTGTATTTTTATTTATCGTATAATCATCATTGTAAGATTTATGTCGAAAACACCGTTAAAACCGATTTCTAAAACCGTGCTTTAAAACCTGTTTTTGCGGATTTCAGAGATGACGCGAGAAAAGACGCAGCAAATCGCTGCGCCTCTTGAAGGAGCGCAGCTTCTGCTGCGCCTCTTGAGGCCGCCGATTCTGCTTCTTTTCTTCTTCTTCGTCCTCTGTAATTCGTCTTTCTTATTTGTTTCCGTATGTTTCTCTTTAATTCGTTCATATAATCATCGTCAATAATTCACATGTATATAAATTCATCAGGTATTAATATGTTTTAATTGTCATAAATCCGACTTAAATCCCAAATAATCAATATTTACGGGTTTTCGTTATTAATATTCAAACCCGGATTTTAGAGATTCAATTTGTTCATATTGAGTTTCTGAGATTCGTCATCGATATATTTGCATCCATATTCATTGTTAATTCGTCATGTTTAGTTTGTTCCATTCACCGATGTCACTAGTTAATCATTCATTAACATCGTCCCTTCACATAATTAATTCGTTTACATCCGTCTCATCCGTGTTTTATCGCTTTTATGACCATCATTCACATGTAATTAATACATTAAATCACTTTCATCCGAGTCAATTATCAAATCAATCCCTAAAATTAACAATTAACATTAACGATTTGCAGTTCCGGCTTCACAGCCAGAACTCACCCTTGGAACAGACGCAAAGAATCGCCGCGCCTCTTCCGAGGGCGCAGCCTCTTGCCGCCTCTTCCAGGATGAGTTCTGTCCCCCCGAACTCCGTTTACGCGACGTAATTAATTAGGCTACGTATTAACTAACTATTATCCGTAATATCACGCTAATCCCTGTTCGTTTATTTCATTAATTTTATTCTTTTATTCTTTTATTTCTTTTTCTCAAATCATCCGTTTTAGCGGTATTTTCGACATAAATTGCCTAATCCAATGTAATCATTGTAATTTTCATTATTGTAATTTATAGTTATTGTATTTCTTTCTTTGTTTGTTCTCACATGCAAATGAGCATTAAATCCTACTTCGACCCAATTGTATGCTAATTACGTGTTTCACCGACTTAGTCTAATTCTCACATGCTAGGATTAAAACTTGGATGTTGCATTGCATGCATATGGCCGACGATATATCGAGTACGAATAACTTCCCTAATCATTAGTAGAGGCCGCTATCGAGGCGGGCGGGATTAGGTGTTCGATCAAAAGAGCTTCCTAATACGTACCCTCACCCCTTACTCCAGATCTCCGTGAGCACCCGTGTTCATTGGCATCCACGAGAGTCATTCTAGACATAGAATGCTAAGGGTAACGATTGCTTAGTGTTCATGTCACTACTTTATGTCTTGACATGACATGAGGTATTCGAACGGTTCCAATTTCCCATAAAAATTGGTGGCGACTCCTTACAAAATGCAAACGCTTGTCCCTCGTTTCTCACCAAGCGCCCCCGTGGGCGGCCCGCTGTCCACAGTTTGGCGACTCATTGGGGATAATACACTTACGTGTAGCAAGGGTGAAACTTGAACAAGGTTAGGGAATAAGTTTGTACAAGACAATTGTCGGTTTTCATAACTCGGTCTTCCTAGACCGTTTATTCGGCCTTCCTAGGCCCAACCCAACCCATTCGACCAATCGTCCCGTCTAAACGGTCCTAATTCTTATTTGGGCCTAAGGATGGATAGCGATTGACGTCATCCATGCCATGATGCTTACTCTTGTTTGTATCAAGGGCCTTCACTACTTGAGGAAATGGACTAGGAATCGGCCTTACTCTTGTTTGGCACGAGCCTCTCCACAGACTTCGGGTTTGATGGTTCGGTATGGCAACCCACCCTTTAAACCAAAACCCTTTAAAATGCACTCAAAGATCCCGTTATAATGCTTGTATAAATGTGTAAATCTTACGTGATCACCACTTCTAAACAAAACCATGACGAATTTTCAAAAAATCAAAATCCTTATTTTTAAGCAAAATTTCGAAAAAAAGTAGGCCTTTAATTAGCGCAAAATCCGGTCAAAACTCTGTCCGTTTGTCAAGTCAAAATTCGGGCCACAAGCCCATTTCAAAACCTCACTTCGAGTCCACTCCTACGACTACACTACAGTTGACTAGGAACACATTTTCAAAGACCTTGTCTTTCTTCAAAACTCACTCAACACAAGTGGCACACACCCACTTCACGAGTCAAAGCTTTTCCTCTTTTAGCAAGGGTGATAGAATGGTAGATCGTGTTTTGATTCGTCGCCGATCTCTTATCCAGTTTCCAAGATGCCTGGGTCAAGTGATGAAATGAACCTCCAGCAAATTCAAGAAAGTAATGATCGAATCCTGGCCGCGATAACCCAAATGCAAATCACTCAAGAACAAACCTATGACCGCCTTGAGCTTATCGAAGGCCGTATCTTTGATGTAGAGGGAAAGCTACCTCCCCCTAAAGGTGGAGTGCTACAATTTTCCGATGACGAGTCTAAAGATGAGAATCCTGTCCTAGGAACAACCGCAGCTGAGAAAAGACTCCAATACCTAGAGGAGCAATTGATGTACCTTAAGGGGGATGACATTTACAGGGAGAACAATCGTAAGTATGAAGCCGTCAATTCCAAATTGCCCACTAACTTTAGCATGACGGATATCCCTAAGTTTAAAGGACATGAGAACCCTTTGAACCACATCCGCGCCTTCAAGGACTACATGTCTATCAAAGGCATCAAACCCGAGATGTTCTTAAGGATCTTTCCTTCATCTCTTGACACCATCCCAAAGCAATGGTTCTACACTTTAGATCACAAAAAGGTCGCTACTTGGGAGGACGCCGCAATCGAGTTCTCGAAACAATACGCGGATAATGCCGAGATCCAAGTCAACATGCGCACTCTAGAGGTTCTTACCCAAAATGACAAAGAAGGATTCACCGACTTTCTAAGTCGGTGGAGGAAGACTAGTACCCAACTAGTTGAACGCCCGGATGAGGCTACTCTTGTGGAAAAGTTTGTGGACAATCTCAAGCCCATATATGCCAACCATTTGAGATATCAAAACATCAAGACCTTCAAGGACTTAACTGTACTAGGGACACGAATTGAAGACGACATCCGTAAAGGACTCTTGTCCAAAACGGTAGGTCGAGGATATCAAGGGTCCACGAGTCGTTCATACGGCTCTACTAGCAAGACCGACGAAGTTAACCTTCTCGAGCCATCCAAGAAAACTAGCCCACCAAGGAAGTTCACAAACCTTGGGGATACGTACTCCAACGCTCTAAAAAGACTAATGAAGCAAGGTAAACTCCAACCCATTGGGCCTACTCCCGAACCTGAAAGGAAGTCCAAATTCGGGATGAAAATTCGTACTGTGAATACCATAGGGGCAAGGGGCATGACACGAAAAAATGCTACAAGTTGAAACACGTGCTTCAGGATATGATTGAAGATGGTCGACTTCCAATTCCACCAAGAGGTAAGCCCAACAACACTCAGAATCCTCTTGGAGTTCTAGTGATTACAAGTGACGAATCTACCTTAGATTGCTCACATCTCATTTCTCCCACCGAAAATGAAATTCATGCAATTGAGAAAGAAAGACTCTACTCTACCATCTCCCCTACCATTTCCGACTTCATCGCATGGGCAAGGAGTGTAGATAGACAAGTGTGGGAATTAGAAAACATGGTAACGACCTTACGCGATCCCAATGCAACGCCTAAAGAACGTGTACCATTGACCTTCTCTCAAAATGCCACTATGCAAGAAGTAGTTGCCGTGGTCGATAAGCTAGTCGATCAAATCATACAACTAGAAAGTGACATCATGAGGATGAAGGAACTAGCTGCAATCAATGGAGTTTGGGCCGATGACGATGAAGACGAATATCTCATTGAAAACTCCTTGGTCAAGGAAATAGTCCAAAATGGTGAAGACCAAGATGTGGATCACCTAACTCGTTCGGGTCGCCCATATCAAAGCACCACTCAAAACGGTCCAACCAATGTCATCACACCAAATGACAACGAAGACAACCCCACCGATCATTTGCTCAAGCAATTACAGAAAACCAAGGCTGATCTTTCACCGCAACTAGTGGCAAGCTCATTTCCGCATCGCCAAGCTTTACCGCAAGCTTTGGCCAAATTGAATGTAGCGCATAACTCTACTCCCGAAGATGTAGTCAACTTGGTCTTCCAAGAATCACCGAAGCTAAGTAATCCTATTACTTTCTCAGATGAAGACTTGCCACCTTTTGGCGCTAGTCACAACCTTGCTCTATACATCACCGTCATTTGTCTAAAGAAGAATGTGCCAATGACTTTGGTAGATGATGGCTCCGCATCAACGCTATACCCCTCAAAACGGCATATAAACTAGGCATGAAAGAGTCGGATTGGACTCCCACCAATCAAGGTGTACGTGCATATGACGGTACACGACGAAAAGTGGTTGGACTTGCTAGCCTAACCATAGCCACGGGACCAATCGAGCGAAAAGTCAACTTCCAAATAGTGGACATCGAAGCTTCATTCAACATACTTCTGGGAAGGCCTTGGATTCACGCTTCCAAAGCGGTAACATCCACCCTTCACCAAAAGATCAAGATCCCACTCAATGGCAAAGTTGTGACGATCACTTCGTCACCTATCAAGGCAATAATTGAGAAGCAATCAAACAATCAAGTCCTTGCGGATACCATCTACGAACTTGGGGGCTTCCAAAGTGTGAACGTTATAGAAAGTGAGTTGGCACCCTTGTACTATAATCCCTACTCCAACTTGGTGGTCAACCACATACTCAAGAATCGGGGATACTTCCCCGGAATGCCTTTAAACCCAGTTCGGAAGAACACCTTTGCACCATACAAGAAAGGCAACTCAACAAGGATACCACTTGGGCTAGGATACAAACCCACAGCTGAAGAAGTTCTCGACATGCTCGCTCAAGTCCAAAATCGCAAGTACGTAAGAGTCCAAATGAGGCCATATCTCCCCACCTTAAATGGATACTTCGTTCAAGAAGGAAGTTCAGAACTCTTTCACGGATTTCCCGAACCTTGGCATTATCTTGAGAGGAAGTTAGCCGGAATCGAGATCTTTCACGATTGCTACTTCATTCCTCCTGAAACGGTTCCTACAAAAACCCGTCAAGCACCTTGCCTTGACGAACAAGCCGTTAGCCTATTATTTGGAGAGGACCGATTCATTAGGGCCGCGCAAGATGAGATCATTACTATGATACTTCAAGACGATCGCTTCAACCCCACCGCGTTGATCACGGAAATCGACACAAAGCAACAGAAAGGATGGAGAAAATCTATCAAATGGACCAACAACCAAGGAAGACTCTTCAAACTCACTCACTCGGAGAAGGAGAGATGTTCAAAGGAGAACCAGGAAGACGACGAGTTCGAGTCGGAGTCGGAATCGAGTCGAGTCGAGTCTAGAGAAGTCATTAGAGAGTCTACTCCTGTTGTCATCCCCACTCCCTTCGTTTCTCCTAGCCTAGCATCGAGTAGTCACGGTAGTTCGGGAATGCCCCACCATTCGTTCCTTTACCGCCACCGACCATGGATCGGTTGGCTTCTTTGTTTCAACTTTACTCAAATCTTAATATGAATAAATCGGGTTACGCTTACTCTCTGTGTTCTTTCGAGTGCAATTCATTTATGATGATACTGAGGATGACCAAGACCCGGACTTGACCGAAATACCTCCCTACGTAGCCAAAGAAATATTACGGGAAGGGGAAGGGGGACCAAAGAATAGAGGATACCGAACCCATCAATGTAGGAACCGAATTAGAACCCAAAGAACTTAGGATAGGGACTACCTTGAGCTCTACCGAAAGGGCCGATTTCATAGACCTCCTAAATGAATTCAAAGACGTTTTCGCTTGGTCCTACAAAGACATGCCAGGGATCGACAGGGATATCGCCGAACATAGGATTCCGATTAAGCCGGGTTTCAAACCTGTGAAACAGAAGCTTCGACGAATGAGAACAGAATGGGCTCTAAAGATTAAGGAAGAAGTTGATAAGCAATTCAAAGCCGGGTTCATCAAAGTTTCCGAGTACTCTGACTGGGTAGCTAACATAGTACCCGTGCCCAAAAAGGATGGGAGAATCCGTGTTTGTGTTGACTTCAGGGACTTAAACAAAGCGAGTCCGAAAGATGACTTCCCTCTACCTCACATTGACATATTGGTGGACAATACTGCAGACCACGCATTACTATCCTTCATGGATGGGTATGCGGGCTATAACCAAATCAAGATGGCCATGGAAGATATGCACAAGACCGCTTTCGTCACCCAATGGGGAACCTATTGCTATACAGTAATGCCATTCGGATTGATCAACGCCGGAGCTACATACCAACGCACCGCAACTACACTCCTACATGACATGATGCACAAAGAAGTTGAGGTATATGTAGATGATATGATCGTCAAATCCAAGGAAAGAGAGGGACACATTGCGAACCTTCGCAAGTTCTTCGCAAGGCTACGAAAGTACAACATGAGACTCAATCCTCAGAAATGCACATTTGGGGTAACATCCGGAAAACTCCTAGGATATGTCGTTAGCCAACGCGGTATAGAAATAGATCCCTCAAAAATCAAAGCTCTGATCGAAATGCCACAACCTCAAACAGAAAAAGAAGTCAGAGGATTCCTGGGAAAGGTACAATATATAAGCCGATTCATATCGAAGCTTACCATGATCTCATGAGCCTATCTTCAAGAAACTCAAGAAAACAGACCACACCATGTGGGATGATGATTGTCAAAAGGCGTTTGACCGAATCAAGGAGATATTGGCTAAACCACCAGTGCTCATGCCACCACAACGAGATCAACCTCTTGGTTTATATCTCACAAGAATCGAAACGCCATGGGTGCTATCTTTGGCTCAAACCGTAGGAAGTGAAGAAAGAGCTATTTACTATCTAAGTAAGAAGTTCTTGGAGTACGAGTGCAAATACTCAACTCGAAAAGACATGCCTCGCTCTTGTGTGGGCAACGAAGAAGCTACGTCACTACATGCTTAGCTACTCGATCAAGATATATTCCAAAATGGATCCAATCAAATACCTCTTCGAGAAACCCGTCCTCAACGGACGTCTTGCAAGGTGGACTCGATGCTCTCGAATTTGACCTTAAATATGTGCCACCGAAAGTCATAAAGGTCGCGCCGTCGCCGAATTCTTCGCAGAAAATCCTATCAACGACGCGCAAACCATAGACACTTGGTCATTTCCCGACGAGGATATACTCCAAACAGACGTAGACTCGTGGGACCTATACTTTGATGGAGCATCAAACTTAAGAGGATTCGGAATAGGAGTATTGCTCATTTCTCCTGAAGATGAGCATACACCAATCGCCGTCAAACTCGACTTCGAGGTGACAAACAACGCCGCAGAGTATGAGGCTTGTCTCATTGGACTTCAATGCGCAGTAAGCTTAGGCATCAAAACCTCCGGGTACATGGGGATTCATCACCGATCATCAATCAAGTTACGGATCTGGAAAATCCGAAGCGAGAGCCTCGCACCCTATCAAGCCAGGATAGACCAAGTGGCTCAATTCTTTGACCACGTAACCTACCTACACCTACCTCGGGAGGAAAATCAATTTGCAGACGCTCTTGCGAAACTCGCATCTTTGATAAATATGCCAGACCACATGGTAGAAATGCCTTTGTGTATTGAACGACGATCGAACCGCTTATGTCCATCAAATCACCGATGAAGAAGAAATTGCACAGAACCCCGGTTCCAAGCGATCCTGAATTTCAAGCTTAACGGTACCTATCCACCAGATATGGACAAAAGGGGACAACGTGCTATACGCCTACTAGCTTCCCAATACATCCTGATGCAAGGAGAATTATACAAAAGAACACCTCTTGGTGTAATCCTACGTTGCCTTGATCATTCACAGGCACGAAAGGAGATGGAAGAAGTCCACGACGGAGAGTGCGGTCCTCACATGAGTGGGCCTATGATGGCAAAGAAAATCACGCGTCTAGGGTATTATTGGACCACAATGGAATCTGATTGCATCAAATACGTGAGACACTGCCACAATTGCCAAATCTTCGGGAACGTACAACACGTCCCTCCTTCGTTGCTATACACGATGACATCTCCTTGGCCATTCTCCGCATGGGGAATTGACATAATCGGAAAGATAACCCCGGTAAATTTTAACAGGAGGTCACTGTTTCATTCTAGTAGCAATTGATTATTTCACCAAGTGGGTAGAAGCAACTTCCTACACCGCTCTTACGGCCAAAAATGTGGCAAAATTCATACAGAACAACATCATCTGTCGATATGGTTGCCCACATGAGATCATCAGCGATAATGGGTCACACTTCCAAGCCGAAACCGAGCAATTGCTAGCCAAATACAAGATTAAGTATCACCACTCTTCGCCGTATAGACCACAGACTAACGGCGCTGTAGAAGCGGCAAACAAGAACGTTGTCACAATTCTCAAGAAAATAACTGACAACTATAGAGATTGGCCAAGCAAGATACCCTTTGCTTTATGGGGGTATCGTACATCAGTTAGGACGCCCACTGGGGCTACTCCTTTCTATTTGACCTACGGCATGGAGGCCGTACAACCAGTCGAGCTAGAAATACCATCCTTGCGTATTCTACTCGAAAGTCAAATCCCCGGCCGATTGGAAGAGGGATAGATATGAAGAACTCATCCTCCTGGATGAACGTAGGCTACGCGCCTTGCATAATGTCCAAACATATCAAGCACGTATCAAACGAGCTTTCAACAAAAGAGTTAGGCCAAGAAACATCAAAGAAGGAGACTTAGTACTCAAATCGGTTAGAGCTCTTTTACCTGTCGACCTAAGGGGAAAATTCAAACCTAATTGGGCCGGACCATACCTAGTCAAATCCATACTCCCAGGCGGTGCGGCTAGAATCACAGACCTAGATGGGAATGAGTTTTCGAACCTCACAAACCTTGACCAACTGAAACGATACTATGCCTAGAATAGGACAAAAACGCGCCTCGCGTAAACCCATGTGTCGCTCTTGTGGCACTAAATAAACGGCCCCTGGCCAAGCTGAAATAAGCTAAGTGTCACTATGCTCTTGCATCTTGACAAGACTGTCATCCTCATATCACCAAATAAACTGAATTCGCACCTTGAGAACAAAAGCTCATGCTTATTTTCTATGTTCATTACAAGCTCTTGCTTCGAACAAATATTCTTTTACATTTACTCGAACTACGCGCAAGGGTTTGATTTCGCTTTTTTAAGTGAATACGTAGGCAATCCTTCACCGGATTCAACCCAATATACCTAAAATGTAAATAGAAGGACATTTGCATTGCATTTGAAATTCGACAAGAATAATAAAAGAAAATCACAGCGGTTTCTTAACCATTCAACCTTTTTTATTCCATTCATTTTCTAATAATAATAGTACGTTACATAATAAAAAATAGAATAGGCTAGGATTCAAAAAATCCCTCCTTTTTATTACAACAATAATAATAATAATCAAATAATAAGTAAGGACTCGGGCTATTCCTCCATCTTCCCCTTGCCCTTGTCAGTCTTGTCATACTTCTTGTCACGACCTCGAGCCGGGCGCTCTTGCACCACTTCGGACCTAATCACCAACGGTCTTTCTCGAGGCCCGACTCTTCCATTCTTGCCAACCACCATTTCCGCAACAGAGTAGTCTTTGATTTCTTGAAGGATGAATGACCAAATCCAGCTTCTTCTTCTCCCTTCATCGATGCTTCTCCTTCTCTTTCTCTCCCTCGCGTACCTTGTAGTCGACAGGCTCGCGTTTCCAAAGTCTCTCGCGTTCTTCCGAAGTTGCAGCCTTTCTCCACCTCAGATAGGAATCTGACACCCACAAAGCATTGGCGGAGAAGCTCAAGAACCACATGTTCCTTTGGGCCCATTTGATGGCCCACTCTCTTCTCTCGGTGGTAAGCGCTACAGGCGATCTGAACGGTATCAAGCCTCGGGATAGTCCGCTCACCCAACCTCGCCTCATCAATCTCTCCGGAAAGATGCATACCATGAACTCTAATCCCGGAATGCGCACGGACCTAATGGGATCCAAAGAAGACACTCCAAAGAATGTGGACTTGAGATGCCACCACGGTTTCACCCACCTAATCAACGGGCCATCATCACTCTTCAGCTTGTTCTTCCAATAGTCACAGACCCGGTGAAGTCCACCATGTACAACCGCGTCCTCATCGCAATCATACGGAATGATAGAAAAGTGCATGAACCGGGGGCTCGAGCGGTGGAGCCGTTCCATAAGCCAAACCTACCAAAAGCAGGAATTAGACACCCACAAAAAAAAAAAAGAAAAAAAAAAAAAAAAAAAAAAAAAAAAAAAAAAAAAAAAAAAAACGAAAAAAGGGTGTCTTTTACCTGTAAGATAACGGGACTCCCCAAAAATGGAAGGTCGCGGTTGGATTTCCTATTATCCAAACCCAATAATCTCCCTAAGCACAAGCAAGCCGGGCTCTGCGCAGCCCATTTGCTCGATAAGACCCAAAAGACGGGGATCACCTCGCAAATCTTCATCAACATGTCCATGAAAGACATACACATGCAAAAACAAGCCAAATGCTCTCCTCCTAGCAACATAAGAAATCGTGGGGTCGGCTCTTTGATAAATCGGTCTACAAAATCCAGCATTCTCACGCCTTTCGGGGTAACCAAGCGATCCACCTCGAGTCTAGTCAATCCGAGCAAGTCTCTGAATTTGGTCTTATACCCTTGTGAAGTGGAAGGAATAGCGGGTAAGTGCTCGGGATCCCACCCACCAATAGCAGCAATTTCCTCCGGAAAAGGACAAATATCACCACCTGGGAACGCGAAAATATGACAATTTGGGTCCCAGTAGTCAAGGGAAGCATCCAAGAACGGTTTTACCACCTTAATGAGTTTCAAACTCAATAGAGACCCAAGGTTATGAGCACCCATATCGTGCTTCTCAACACTCGAAAATTCATTGGTCCATTCCTTCAAACGGATCTCCAAAGTATTCATGATGACAAATTTTCTCTTGAAAATTTATTTTGGGAGTTTTTATGAGATTAACGGAGAAAAGACGGAAGAATTATATGATTCAAAGCTTCGTCGACGCTTCTATTTATACTAATTGCTGTTTCCAAAATCCGCCAGGAGAGACGAACATGGGAACAGGCGCAGCTCCTGCTGCGCCTATTCAAAGCGACGCAGCTCATGCTGCGCCTCTTCCCCAGGCTCACCTTCTGTGATTTCCGCGTTTGGATCTTTCCTAATTCTATAACAAATAATTTCCTATTCCTACGGGATTCTATTTTGGTAAATACGAGCAGTTTATCATGTTTCCACCTTCGCCATTTTCATCGCACTTAATTGGTTTTTTTATTTTATTTTACTCATTTATTTATTCGCTTAGGAAATAAAATTTCATTTTAATTAAATTTCATAAGTTTCATTTTAATTTCATTTTCTTTTTTAGGAAATAATTCTCTTTTGTTTTCATTTCAACATTTTCATCTCTATACTTATAGATTTCTATTTCTTCTTTTTTTTTAGGGGGTAACCCTCCCTACCGTCCGGTCATTTCTGACAAAATTTTTGCTTTTTGCATTTTTGCACCTTTTGTATACTTTTGAGTCTCTTTTTTGCGCTAATTGAGGATATATGTGTATAAAATGTATGTTTTGCGTGATTTCCATGTAAATTTCGGCAGCATGACGGCGTAAACCGTTGTCTACCAAACCTGTTCAAGAACTAACCTGCAGGTACAAGCAACACAACCCAAAGAAAAAAGACACTCGTGCCATCATATATACAAATGTACAGCAACCGGGGGCTTGCGCCCCAAACCAAATCCAAAGTCCAAGCAAACTGGGGGCTTGCGCCCCAAACAAGTCCAAAAACGTTCAAAATCAGATGTACAAGTCTACAAAACTATGCCAAACTACTGATGGACACCCTCCAACTCGGCAACCCTCGCCGTAAGAGCAAAGAATCTCGGCGTCCCGAAACTCGAGCTCCTCGACAAGCGAGCGCCTCCTCCCGAGATCACCCAACTCTCGCTCCAGCTCACGGTCGCCCTGTAAACAACAAATTGGCTCATGTCAATCAATTCAAACAAAACTGAAAAATCAAAATCAATCAAAAGAAATCGAACGAGGTTCATACCTGACGACCTCGACCACCGACAAGTGCCTCGATGGCGGTAGCTCGAGCCGGTTGGCCACCCTCCATAGTGCCACAAACCGGGATGGCGCGACCCGCATTTCAAAAGAAATTCTCGAAAAGTGAACAAGGTCAATCAAATGTGTTCTTACACGAAAGGTATATAAGCCGGAGGCTCACCCTCCGAATCGATCTCGCCAGTCTCACGACTACAGTCGTCTAGGCCAAGATCCGTCACAAACTACGTCAAAGTCACGCAACTCGGAGATCGTCGTCCTCCCGGGTCCATGCGTCGGTGTACTCAAGAGTCTCGGGGTACACTGGGGCTCGACGCCCGCCGCCTCGACCTCCTGCAAAGACAAATAGCTCTCATTAATCGATGATCTTTCATCATAACTCTCGAAATCAAATCAAGAAAAGTAAAGGATACTCACTACTATTGGCCAGTACGCCAACCTCCCGTAAAGGAATACTGAGTAGTCCTCGCCAGGCAGAAGAAGGTCGTCGCCACTGGCACCAGCCAGGTCCGCCTCCCTCTCAGCCTCAGTAGGCTCCCTGAACATTGTCCTCGGAGGGTCAATGGGAACCGTCAACGCGCCCCGAGAGCACCGACGAGCCAAACGCTCGCCCGAGATACCACACAGACCCATCGACGTCCACAACAAAGAATGGCTCGGGCTCCTAGGTCGAAGGACCTCAGCGACAAAAGGAGGCGCTCCAGCGTACTCCGCCCAAGGTCTGGGCACCCACTGCGACAATATAAAGGCAAAGATCATTCCTATGATCAAATAGAAGCAAAGTACAAGAGATGTACATACAAGTGGGATACTCACGCTGCTCAGCTGAAGGGCGTTCACATCCCGCCGATAGACATTGTGAGAAGAGCGCTTGCTCTTCGTCCGGCACATCACCCAATCCCTCACCACGGGATAGGCCTTCTCCAGCGGCTCCGTCCTCTTGGGCGCGAGACTCGGGAAGTAAGAATACACCCATGCCTATAAAACGAGATAATCAATGACGATCTTTCGCGATTCAACAAAGAAAAGAATTTATTTTGGTCTAAAGGAAGGTTCATACCTCCAACAGTAGTCCAGGTCCGACAGCGCCAGGAGAAGTCCCCTTCTCCATCAACTCCGGACGAACCATGGCCCTCATGAAGCGGATGAGGACCGCAAAACCAGCAGTGACCCAGTCCCAATGTCCTAGGGAACTCAGGTCAGAAAGGAAGGGAAGAAGCTTCGTCGATAGCCTCTCGCCCTTGTCTCCGAGGTAAATCGAAGACAAGAACCACCAAAGCCACAGACGAGCTCTCCTCGCTCACTGTCAGAGAGGAGGAGGAGCGCTCCCTCCCATCGATCGTCACCACTCCGGGTCTTTCCCGCAAAGTAGTCTCGGACGTAGGTACTGGGTACCAAGCCCGGCACTGCAACAGCCTTCGGCGACAAGTTCCAGCCGATCAATCTCCTCGCCTCGGCCGAATCCGCTCTCATGGCAGTCTCCGGCCACACCATCTCCTCGGTCCCACACTGGCACTGTAAATCATGCCGTAATCCTCCAGAGTAACTCCCACCTCACCAAAAGGCAGGTGAAACGTGGAAGTCGTATCCCAGAATCGATCCAAGAAAGCGCGGACCAGGCTAAGGTTAGCCCGCAACTTCCTCTTCACGATATCCCTCCAAACCCGGACCGAGGGACCAAACGCTCCGCGCTCGATCATGGCCCTTCTCCTCCGCCGACAAAGCTCGTAGTGCTCCATCGCTGTCGTGTAACCCGAGAACGACCTGATGTTCCCGGCCTCCTATTATGATTTGAAACAAGGCTATCTTTAGTTTTGAATGAAATTTGCAAGAAAATTGGACAAAAAGAATGAAAGAGAATAGGTGATGAGTAGTGAATTCTTATTTACCAAGCTCTTCACCGTCCTGTAGGACAGGTGACCCTCTGCAGCCCACACGAGGTGCCTACTCTCCCAAGTCTCAGCCCACGCAGGAGCTCCCCTCAGCTGACGACCTCCTCGCCTGACGTTGGCCCGTCTCGGGGCCTCCTCCTCTTCCTCCTCCTCGTGTGCCTCGCCTCCAGTGGCCATCACCACGTCGGTGAAGACCTGCTCCAAAGCCTCCTCAACCGCACTGGCGTCTATCTCCATGGGAGTCCTCCCAGAAATAGAAGCCTCATCACCTGCAACGTTAAAGTAAATTTAGGCCGCGTCACTTGACGACAAGCCTTTGTTAAGGAGTTTTCGAGCCTCCGGAGCCCTGAAAACTGTCCTTTCTGGCCATCTTTGGTCATGTTCCCGCCAACCCAATCACTCGTGTGATAAATTGGGTCAAATCAAGTCCGAGTCAAAGCCTAGTCCCGGGTTCAAGTCGAAAATTCGGCAGCATTTCGTTATAACGGCGATTATGCCCTAGAAAGGTGCCCTGAAAAAGTTGTCCCAAACCAAAATTTCGAGATGACAGGAAGTTTACCCATCATCCAAGGATCCCAAATATCAAATTTCGTCGCCAATGGACAATCCTAAGGCTATTTTCGAAGCAATTTACGGTTCGCTCACCAGAAACTGTCTCAAAATTCGCTCAAGGGCTCAAAACTCGATGAAAATTCAAAGTAAATACATGGTTGTGTTCCTAACATTGCCTACTATCCATTTCTAGCATCAATTTGGCAAAGCAAATTCATTTGGGGGAGAAGCCCCAAATTTTCGATCAAAAGGGTCGAAAACCTTAACTCTTGCGGCTCAAAATTCGACAAATACGGATGATTAATGCAAAGTTAAGAAACATACCTCGATTAGTCATATTTAAAGCAAGCTTTTGAATCCAACCTCGACGGAAATGGTGAAGATTTGAGAGAGAAATTGAAGGAAATGAGTTTCGAAATAATGAAGAATAAACCTTCGATTTCGTTTTTACGCGGAAATTGCCAAATTGGGGAAAAGACGCAAGTGGCCGCGCTCTTCCAAGAGACGCAGCTCTTGTTGCGCCTCTTCCTGGTGTTCCCTCCATACGAATTTTCAAAAATTCGTTATGAGTTCGTTATTAGTGGGCCCATCTTTGGTGCGCCTCTTCTTCAACGCTATTATATTCTTTTGGTCCGTTTCGACGATTTTCTTTCGCTTCGTCCGTATTTTATCCAGCGCGCAGCATATTTTGCGATGTCGCTCAACTCATTTCATCCGGCGCAGAGTATTTTGCGTATCTTTGCTCACTCAAGATTTCTTTCACGACGATCAAGATGTTCCTAATCGTCATCCCCCAGTAGATAGTATTTCGCAAGATCGCTCACTCGAGATTCCTCTCACGACGATCAAGATGCTCCTAGTCGTCAATATTTCCCAAAGAAGAGTTCGCTTGAGACCAACGCAGCGGGTTCCCCAGCAGTTTCTACCGACGTCCCCTTGCTTTCAATATTTCTTGTTTCCCCCGCGAGTCCGACAGGTGTCGTTCTCCGGAAGTTCCTATACCCAAAACTTAATTACCTCTAGGTTGAACTCATATTTGACCTCCTTCCCGTCAATGCTTTCCTTTAGGGTCCCACACCCTAGCACCAATCCTTATATATCTTTTAGGTCTTACCCTTAGCTCCCAAGCTCAAACCTTAGCTCCTATGCAAACTCCGGAAGCATCTCGAGAAGAAGTCTCGGGTATGGTCTCTTCTTATGGCTGGCGAGCCTCCTTACGTAGTCTAATGGACTTTAAACGACCCTCCCTAAGTCGACGGACTCTAAAATGTTCCCGACGACAGTCCTTGGTTCGACCCCTTGAACCGCCTCGCGTCGCCATAGTCGTCGGTTGTAATCTTCGATTGACCTGATGGCTATACTTTGACTTTCGCCTTGTCCAAGCCTCGGTCAAAGTGGGGGCTCAGAGACACCTCGTTCGCACCTCCCGCAAACCACCCGGTGATGATTGGGCCGCATGTTTGATTCGCGAACGATTTGTGACAAATAAGATTATCGTCAGGTGATTGCTCAAATATTAATGTCTACCTCTTAGTTGTCATCTACGTCCGGATACGGTCGTTTTGGCGATAATTAGAGTATATTCGAGTCCGGGTCAAAAACCGTCTCCATTTTCTCGATAGCCGTTAAATCCCGAGTCGAATGTTCGAATGTTCCGAATATTTCTATTCCATATTTCACAAATTTTATCTTTTGGCAAATAATATCCCGTAATATTCAAAAGATAATCGAATTATTTCCGTCCTACCATAACTCAAACGCGAAATCTTTCTTCAGACAGGAGGAAACCTCACGGGAAAGACGCAGCAGTCTGCGCCTCTTCCAAGGGACGCAGTGGCTGCTGCGCCTCTTCCCAGGCCCTTCTTTGCATGATTTACGTATCTTTCTTATATCTTTCCGAGATTCACTTCCAAAGAGTCTCCGAAACCCTATTCCTTCACGTGATTAGTATAAATAGGAGCCTTCGTTCCTCATATTTCTCACGCGAGTGTCCGCCCTTCTCTTCTCCCTTTGCATTCTAGACTTCGTTCTTACTAATTGGCGCCTACGTGCTTGGACTTCCGACCACGTAAGCTCGGATCTTTCCGGTACCAGGCCTCTCCGTTGCATGACCGACCAATTTGACCAACTACACTCAATCAACTTAAATTAATCAATCGTTTTCCTCTTACGAGGGCACTCTTTCCTTGCATTCGCGTCGAGCATTCACTAGTCGATTTTCTTAGTTCATCTCGTTTCGTCAACATGTAAGTCTGAGGGTGTATATTCCTCTTTTATTTATTGTATTTTTATTTATCGTATAATCATCATTGTAAGATTTATGTCGAAAACACCGTTAAAACCGATTTCTAAAACCGTGCTTTAAAACCTGTTTTTGCGGATTTCCAGTAGACAGACGTCGAGAAAAGACGCAGCAACTGCTGCGCCTCTTCGAAGGAGCGCGCCTCTGCTGCGCCTCTTCGTGAGGCCGCCAGCGCCTCGCTTCTTTTCTTCTTCTTCGTCCTCTGTAATTCGTCTTTCTTATTTGTTTCCGTATGTTTCTCTTTAATTCGTTCATATAATCATCGTCAATAATTCACATGTATATAAATTCATCAGGTATTAATATGTTTTAATTGTCATAAATCCGACTTAAATCCCAAATAATCAATATTTACGGGTTTTCGTTATTAATATTCAAACCCGGATTTTAGAGATTCAATTTGTTCATATTGAGTTTCTGAGATTCGTCATCGATATATTTGCATCCATATTCATTGTTAATTCGTCATGTTTAGTTTGTTCCATTCACCGATGTCACTAGTTAATCATTCATTAACATCGTCCCTTCACATAATTAATTCGTTTACATCCGTCTCATCCGTGTTTTATCGCTTTTATGACCATCATTCACATGTAATTAATACATTAAATCACTTTCATCCGAGTCAATTATCAAATCAATCCCTAAAATTAACAATTAACATTAACGATTTGCAGTTCCGGCTTCACAGCCAGAACTCACCCTTGGAACAGACGCAGCAACTGCTGCGCCTCTTCCAGAGGGCGCAGTTCCTGCTGCGCCTGTTCCAGGATGAGTTCTGTCCCTGAACTCCGTTTCTGCCTTGACGTAATTAATTAGGCTACGTATTAACTAACTATTATCCGTAATATCACGCTAATCCCTATTCGTTTATTTCATTAATTTTATTCTTTTATTCTTTTATTTCTTTTTCTCAAATCATCCGTTTTAGCGGTATTTTCGACATAAATCGCCTAATCCAATGTAATCATTGTAATTTTCATTATTGTAATTTATAGTTATTGTATTTCTTTCTTTGTTTGTTCTCACATGCAAATGAGCATTAAATCCTACTTCGACCCAATTGTATGCTAATTACGTGTTTCACCGACTTAGTCTAATTCTCACATGCTAGGATTAAAACTTGGATGTTGCATTGCATGCATATGGCCGACGATATATCGAGTACGAATAACTTCCCTAATCATTAGTAGAGGCCGCTATAGAGGCGGGCGGGATTAGGTGTTCGATCAAAAGAGCTTCCTAATACGTACCCTCACCCCTTACTCCAGATCTCCGTGAGCATCCGTGTTCATTGGCATCCACGAGAGTCATTCTAGACATAGAATGCTAAGGGTAACGATTGCTTAGTGTTCATGTCACTACTTTATGTCTTGACATGACATGAGGTATTCGAACGGTTCCAATTTCCCATAAAAATTGGTGGCGACTCCTTACAAAATGCAAACGCTTGTCCCTCGTTTCTCACCAAGCGCCCCCGTGGGCGGCCCGCTGTCCACAACATGAAGTTACTAGTGTTTTCATGTCTTTGTTACTTGTTGATGCATAATTTAATTTTGGTACAATATCATCTATTAGCTCAAAAGGTAGAGCATTGTGCTATTGCGCAAGGTGTGGGTTCGAGACCCACATAGATGAACAAATATAAATATACGATTATTATATAATAATTACCAATGCCAATGTATGTCTAAAGTCACCTATTCAAGTCTTAGATTTACAAAATAAGGTCCAAGATTCACAAAAACATTCATAGGGTTCACAAAATCAGGTCCAAGCTTAGATAAATCAAGTAGTCTCACAAGCTGTAGCTTAAGAATTTTGTCTGTTATATTTTAGAGACGTAGAGTAAAGTATTTGGGCTTTTGTGTGTGAGAAAATATTTGAGCCAAAAGAAAAGTTAGGAATAACCCTAAGTTTCCAGCCCAATAAACATTGAAAATCAGTCCAAGATGGAATATGGTGAGGCCGGCCACCTCGCCATAATTAGCGGTCTCACCGGATCCAGCCTCTCTCTCTCTCTCTCTCTCTCTCTCTCTCTCTCTCTCTATATATATATATATATATATATATATATATGCGCGCGAACTAAGACTAAGAATAGTACACACAACGAACCATACATGAAAATGTTGTCCTATGCGTTGGATTATCTACACCATACTTGAAAAGCAAAGTTTGGCGCTGACCCAAATATGTTCTAGTGATGACCTAAATGATGATATGTGACCTACATGCAAATACCAGTTTACACACTATTAGCCAACCGATATATTATGTAAATATTTCGAGTATCGTAGATATTATACATATCCTTGTATTTTAGTATATCGTAGATATGTTCACATTGTAACCGTAGCTATGTACTCGTGTATATATATCTATCTCAATATAATGAAACCCTCAGAGATTCAAACACTTTCATGGTATCAGTGTATTAGGTTTTTTACGAAAAACACATTACTTTTCGCGATCTCTCCGTCCTTGTCTTCCCTCTCGTGCTACGGCCATGACAAAAGACGGCGAAACCGCATCCAATTCCGGTGCTACCGGCAAGCCCACTTTGCACCCAGTTTACTCCGTCAACAACATTCTCAATAAGGTTCGTATGCTTGACGGTGTCAAAATAACGTATTCCGCGTGGGTCAAGCTCTTCGCTCTCCACGCCAAGGGATACAAGGTGTCCCATCATATCGATGGTACCCGTCCTCCTGCCAAAGCCGATCCCACCTATGACGAATGGTGCGAGATTGATGCTCATGTTCTCAAATGGATAACGCTTATATGTCTATAACGCTTGTTTATCCTATTAATACGGGTGAGGTTATGTCAAATAGTAAAATAAAAATATCAACAAGCAAGACATATATAATTTGACCTAATAAAGCTTCTACGGACTTAGATTAATGGGTTGGAAACTTGGAAATTGGGTACTCACGACATTAAAATACCCAAGGGTATCTCTCGCTTTTGTGCTTACCCAGCCGAATGGACCAAGCAAGTTGCCAAAATACGACATCATGAGGTGGAAAATACATGTAAGGCCTAGTCGGTCTAATGGACCTTCCATGTATACATAATACTTTACCGAGGGTGAATATGGTAGCTTAAATTGTCTAATATTCACTTACGGGGAGCCTACGCCTTTTTTGTCTTTTCAATAAACATGCTGATAATAATACAATTGACAAAATAGACGACAGAATAAAGCATACAATTCCACGCATGAGAAATGAGAGAGTAGCAGATCAAACTTACGTAACATAATGAAGTTTAATACGCGAGCAGAGCCCAGGAAAGAGGGAAGCCCTCATAGAGCAGTCTTCTACTTCTAGTCGACTGCTGGCCTAAGAGAAGGTGGCCTCCCTCGGGAAACATGGCCCAATTTCTCTTCTTTCTTTTTGATTTTGGGTTTCTTTATTGCCCAGAACGCTAAAAGGTGGGGAAGAAGCTAGCCGAACCTGGGCACATAAGAAATTCTCGGCGTCGAAAGAGATTTGAGATCGTAAGTAACTCAGTGAATGCTGTCTAATAGGGGCTTGGTTTAGAAGAAGAAAATTAAATATGAACAACCGCGCTGGTCGCACGTAATAGATCGACTTTCATGCAAGTTCTTGCTCCAAACCAGCATGAAAGTTCCATTTCAATAAAGGACGACGTACCATGATACTTTCTATTTTATCGAGCTCAGCTTTGGTCTCTGGTTTGATGGTTGTACTGTGGACATGGCCCACCTGCGAGCCCACTTCGATCCGTGGATACGCAGCGGTCTTTTGAAAGCCACGCTCAGCGGCGTAAAAAATGCTTTCGACCGGATCGTTTTAGATCGGTCGGTTTCGTCTCGGTAAGGTTCTCGAAACGATTAGAGATGTTCGGAGTCGCCACCAAGCATTTGTGGGATGCTTGGAACCCATTCGAAATCCACTTTATACCTCGGTCAAATCGAAGCACAAAGCAGAGTTTGACATAGGTACTAAAGATAAGGAAATCATCCCTCTTTAGCATCCTAACTCTAGAATGACTGTCGTACGCCCTGGATAAGGTCATCCACTATCCAAAGTTTCCGAGTAAGAGGTGAAGGTACGTATTGGGAAGCCCTTTAATCAGACACCCAATACCGTCCGCGGTAGCGGCCTCTACTGATCGATCTTGGTTGGTTGAATGCAAAAGTTGATAAAACGGTTTAAATGCATGAATGCGCATCCAATAATTTAAATCTAACATGTGAGAGCTTTCTAAGTCAGTTGATTTAATCCAAGTATCAATTATAAGATGTCGAGTTGGATTAATGATTGATTTGCATGCAAGACGAAAACTAAACATCAATTTACCAAATTAGGTTTATGGTGCATAACATGATCCATTTGTCTTAGTAAGGCATTTTGCAAATGTGATTTTGAATGAGCAAATAGTCATCTGATCCGTCCTATATCCGGGCTAGTCGGAGTCGGGATCGTCCTAGACTAATCTTTGGAAAGGAACAGGCCCATACTGGACGGCTACATGAGGCGCGAGCCAGCCGGCGGTGTAAAGGGGCCTCCCCTGATTCTGAAAATGAGATATAAAAGGCCTGCTTGAGGCGCGGGTCAGCCTACGGTTGTATGCCGTGTTTTGACCTTTTGAAAAACGTTATCAAACGTGTTGAGAAATGGGTATTTGAACCCGATTTGGTTTGAAAAGGGTCGTTTAGACCGCATTTGTTGATTTGGAGAACTAGACTCGAATAATCGTCATTATTTTGATAATATTCGGTGTCGGGTTCGACTTGACAAACTTGACATAGATAGTTTTGAAAATGATTATGAACTAATTGTTTTAAGTTCATTTGAATATAATTAGTCGATACTCATCATCGTACCCGGGTTAAAATCCGGCATGGTATGTAGAACCAAGGATGACTTTGTGTTGGGGACTAATATGTTTGTTTCGTAAATGTAAAGAAATGATGAAAGGCATTAAAATACGTCTCAAAATGTAAAGAAATGAAATAAAATGTTTTAAATACCTTTTAAATGTCATTAACCAAATATTATCACCGAAACACGGATTTAACCGTCATGGTATGAGGAACCAAGGGTGAAAAATGCTTTATGGTTAAAACACATGAAATGAAATAAAAAAGGGTTTGAAAATATTTGAAATGGTAAAAACCGATTACAAATATGAAAATGAATTAAAGAGGAAAAACGAGAACAAACACGGTTGATCTATGACTTGAACACCCCATTTAGGCGCGGGCAAGCCGGCGAACCAAGGGGCTTCTATCTCAGGCCAAAAATCAGTTTTGGCTCGTTTATCCCATGTTTTGGTTCATGTTATGCACGTTTTAGCATGTTATGGTCATGAAACAAATAAAAACGTGATAAAAGAAGGATTTTTACACCCTCATACTTACATGTTTGGTTATGGCGAGTGACCGACGTAAGTTTAACAACTCGTTTGGTCGAAAAAAACTCGGTTTAAAACCGTTTTGGTAAGTAAAAAGAGTGTTGTAAGATTAGTGACGGTGTAGTGGTCGAAGTGGTCGGTCAAGTGATTTAATGCACGATGACGGTACCAAACAATGTGTAAGGCTTGTATTTATGATCGGTAGGTCGTAAATACGCGTCAGATTGTGACTAAAGAAGTCGAGTCGAGAATTTTAAGGGAGAAAAGAGGGGGCGGACACTCGCGTAAGTCTCAAATGGGGGGCATTTGAGGTGTATTTGCAGGGAAATGAGTGGTTGTGTGAGTTTTGAGCGACGTGGCCACCTGGGCTGCTCAAAGAGGCGCGAGCCACGTTGCGGGTCTTCGAGGTGAGTTATCGCTTTCACACAAAGCAATCATGATTTGTTCTATCCTAGGTTTTGTAGTCATATGTTTGGTACTTGACCAAACATAAGTCCGGGAAAACTTAAGGTAGAAGGTTTGAAATGTTTTGTTTTTGGTGGTTGACTCGGTTTGACTCGTTGTTGGAGTCGGGATTTGAATTTTTGAGTCGGTTTTTGGTCCGGTGTCGGTTTTGACTCTAGTTAGTGTCATTGTGACCCCGTCGTTGTGCATCAAACACTCCAGGTATTTTTGAAATGTTTTATTTTCGAAATCGTTTTAAGTTTTCCGACGTAAAGTTGTACACAAACTGTCGATCAAACGCCGCGATCCCAAAACATGTTATAGTCCGATAATCATCGGGTGTTTGTTGAGTCTCAAAGATATACTGGTATCTACAGAGCCCCCACTTTGACTGAGGCTTGGACAGGGCGAAAGTCAAATTAGATCCCCCAGGTCAATCGAAGATTACAGCCTGGAGACCCAAGCGACGTCGAGGCGGCTCGAAAGGATTCGGGCCAAGGACCTGCCGTCGGGAAAGGCGACGCCAAGGCGACTCAAGGGTACGAGCCAAGGACCTGTCGTCGGGAACAGTTTAGAGTCTGTCGACTATCCGTGCGGGTCGTTTAAAGTCCGTTAGACTACGTATGAAGGCTCGCCAGCCAAAAGAAGGAGTCATACCTGAGGCATCTTCGGATATGTCCTTGCGTGTTTGTGGACAAAGGCTCGCCAGCTGTGACAAGGAGTTATACCCGAGGCATCTTCGGGATATGTCCTTGGGTGTGTGCGGACAAAGGATCGCCACCTGTGACAAGGAGTTGTACCCGAGGCATCTTCGGGATATGTCCTTGGGTGTATGCGGACAAAGGCTCGCCAGCCATGGTGCGTAGTAAGGCTCGCTAGCCATGGCGCGTAGTAAGGCTCGCCAGCCATGGCGCGTAGTAAGGCTTGCCAGCCAGACGCGTAGTAAGGCTTGCCAGCCATGGCGCGTAGTAAGTCTCACCATCCATGGCGCGTAGTAAGTCTCGCCAGCCATGAGCGGTCGGTTAACGGACCGTGAGAATAGCCGCATCAAATGGGCTTGTTTTGAAAGTAGCGAACTCGTGATTCCGCCGTGGAAATAGTGAATTTTGAATTTCACTATCACTGTTTTTTTGAAATGAGGAGGTTCCGCGAGGAAGCCCCTGTTGGTATTTGAAGGAATAGCGAATTTAAGCTTCCACTAATCGTTTGTTTGAATTTGCAGTGGCGGTTTTGATCGCTGTTTGTTTGAATTTTGAAGGAAATAGCAACTTTTGAATTTTGCTATCACGTTTGGGGTGACGGTTTATCTGCTGCCGTTGACATGTGATGGAAATAGTGAATTTGGAATCTTCACTATTATTTGAAGCGACGGTTTATGTGCCGCCGTTGACATTTGATGAAATAGTGAATTTGGAATCTTCACTATTGATTGAAGTGACGGTTTATGTGCCGCCGTTGACATTTGATGAAATAGTGAATTTGGAATCTTCACTATTGATTGAAGTGACGGTTTATGTGCCGCCGTTGACATTTGATGAAATAGTGAATTTGGAATCTTCACTATTGATTGAAGTGACGGTTTATGTGCCGCCGTTGACATATGATGAAATAGTGAATTTGGAATCTTCACTATTATTTTTGAAAATTGAAGAAAATAGTGAATTTTGAATTTTCACTATTATTTTTGAAATTGGCGGTTTTGATCGCCGTTTGTTTGAAAATTTCGAAAATAGCGAAGTTAAATTTTCACTATTTGTTTTTGTTTTTGAGAAAATGACGATCTTTAATATCGTCAATGAAAATTTGAAATTTGTTATGTGGAAATTGGGCCAAAGCCCAAAATTCGTTGAAAGAGCAAGGGACGCCTGATTGAGGCGCGAGCCACCTGGCGAACCAAAGGGGCTTCCCTTTTTTCTGTAAAAAGACGCGAGGTTTGGCTGCTCGTCATTCCTTATTCATCTTCAACCTTCAACATAAAAGCTCGCAAAGAATCGCCATTGTTGGACTTTTGCTAGCTTCCATTCGTGCCATCAACAATAATGTTGTCTCAAGGTATGCATTTCCTCTCGAATCCATTTGTTTCTGTTGATCTTTAACTTAATTGAATTAGGGCGAAATTTTACCCTAGAAAATCGATTTGGGCGTTTTTGATTGAGCCCATTTCGAGTGAAATTGACGATTGCATTAGGTTAGAAGCCTGTTTAGGAGTATAGGGGTGTAGTTAGTTTGCATTTTGGTCCCCGTTCCCTCTCCCTATGCTCGAAAAACGTGAGTGATGTGAGAAACTGTCTCATTTCACAATGCCAAGTTTATTTGCTTGGATAATGGGTCCCACTAGGTTGCATTGTAGTCGGGAAAGATCATTTTTGCCATTGTGGACCTTTGTTGGGTATTGTGGGCAAAATTGGAATTTCTGCCTTTTGTGACAGTCTTATATCTGACAAAATAAGCGTCTGTTTGAGCTTGAATTGAGTCAGTTTGCCTTGAAATGGACCTTAATTATTTGTAGTTTAGGTCGCCTTGAGGCGTGATAAAATCATGTTTGCCCTTTTTGCGGCCGTTTTTGAATTTTGGCCGACTTGTACTCAAATTGGCGCATGAATTGCCTTTTCGAGCCGTAGAAAAATTTCCCGTTGCCTTGGGAATGAACTTTTGGTTCGTTGGCGGACCTTGTATGGGTCTTGAAACGCCGTTTTTTTTTTGTGGTGGTTTTGACTCGTCTTTTGCTTGAAAAGATGGGCGAGTCGTTTTTTGTGCGTTTTTTTGTGAATTGTTTTTTGTTCTGTTTGGTTGGATTTGGGCGGGATTGCCCTTGTTTTGTTTTGTAGGTTGTGTTTTTTCTTTGGACTTGTCCATTTTATGCCATCATAATGCCGAAATTTCGGCTGACGTTCTTTGTTTTTTTTTTTTTTTTTTGTAGGGTACCACTCGACCGCTTTGGGAGGTACCAAACCCCGTTGCCACGATATGGGTGACTCCCGCTTATGTCAAGTGGTCACGTGCTCCGTCCTTGGAAGAGAGATCCAAATTTCGTAAGGACGAGGTTGTCGACTTGAAGTACCGAGAGGTTGGCAAGGCTAACCGTGCCTTCTTTGAGGAGTATGTTGATGGAGCTACCCCGATGTGATGAGACCACCGAAGAGGAGGAGTTCCGGCCCCAAGAATATGATGGGCCATGCATTGGCTCTTTTTGGGTCGAACACGGAGTCTTGTGCTAGACGGGAGGCCGTCGCCGTCTTAGATCTGTTGAGGATCCGTTCCGAGGAGGAAGTCCATGCTAGGCGGGCCAGCAAGAAGAACAAGGGGAAGATGTACCCCGAGGGAAAAGGAAAGGGTAGAATGGACGAGTGAAGACCTCCATTACCCATTTTATTATTATGTTCTATTATTGTTGTGAGTTTTTATTATGTTGTACTAGCTAGTTATTGTGTGTTTTGTGCTAGTTTTATTATGTGAGGTGTTTTAGTTGACACCTTAGCTTCGATAAGTTCTAGACTTGTCGAGCTTTATTCGTTGTTGGAAATGTAATCCATCCCATTATTAATTAAATAAGGGGATTGCCCGTGTCGAAAATTGTGAACGCTTGTTTCTTCCATCCATTTGGTGAAGGCGATTCGATTCGAATCGTCCTAAACGTTTGCACTTGGGAATGTGGTATTTTGTGAGGAAGGGAGAAAGGCTTATTTTGTATTTTGTGGGGAAAAGGGAATGTTGTTCCCTTTTCTTTTTTGATGGGGATGTTTTTTTTATTATGGGGATGGTTGTTTTTGATTGTGGGGATGGTTGTATCCTTCTTGTGTAAGAAAGGACTGCCTACATATTCACCTGAAGAGATGAAATCAAACCATGATCGTAGTTCGAAACATTTTATAGAGTTTGATTGGGTTTTGTGGTTGTATCCCTCAGGCACAAGAGGGACTACCTACGTATCCACTTGAAGAGGTGAAATCAAACTATGCTCGTAGTTCAGGGGTTCTTGTTTTACTGCAAATCGATGTTGCCTTTGACAGATCAAAGGACATTCCAAACGGGCCAGGTGCCGCAACTTAGACGATAAAACATGCAATTTCAAATCAGAACGCGTTTGAGGAACTTGACTTGAAAAGGGTTGAGGTGGTTGCTAGTTATAAAACTAGGCTTAGGTCGTTGGTTGCTATGGTTCAAGGGTAGTATTTCTTGAGTTGGTCCAGGTTGGTCGGGTTTGTAAAGTCCTCCCCATCTAGGTCACTCAGTCTCACTGCGTCCCCCGAAAGTATTTTCTTGACCAGGTATGGCCCGGCCCAGTTGGGTTTGAATTTTCCCCTCGGATCGACGGGTAATGGTGCTCGAAATGACTTGAGGACCAAGTCGCCCTCCTGGATGTTCCTGGCTTTAACCTTCTTGTTGAATGCCCATTGTATACGTTGTTGGTATAGCTGGACGTTGTGCAAGGCGTTGAGTCGTCGTTCGTCTAGAAGAGTGAGTTGCTCGTACCTTTGACGGGTCCATTCTACTTCATATTCAGCGGCGTTGTTGGTGACGGCAAAGTCTAGTTTGACCGAGATCGGAACATGTTCACCCTTTGGTGATATTAGAAGGATTCCTACCCGAAGCCTCTCAGATTAGATGCACCATCGAAGTATAGGTCCCATGCGTCGGAATCGGCACAAAGGATGTCTTCGTCAGGAAGTGACCACGTGTCTGTCGTTGGATCTTCGTTGACGGGATTTTCAGCTAGGAAATCGGCAACCGCTCTTCCCTTGATAACCTTGAGGGGTACAAACTTGAGATCAAACTCAGATAGCATGAGCGTCAACCAAGACAGCTTTCCGTTTAGTACGGATTTTTCGAAGATGTATTTGACCGGGTCCATCTTGGAGTAGATGTGGACCGTGTAGCTGAGCATGTAATGCCGCAGCTTCTTTGTTGACCATACTAGGGCAAGGCATGTTTTTTTTAGTTGGGTATACCTCGTCTCGTACTCAATGAACTTTTTGCTGATGTAGTAGATGGCTCGTTCTTCGCCGTCGACTGTTTGCGCTAACATTGCTCCCATGGCTGTGTTGGTAACAGTCAGGTATAGGGATAAAGGGATTCCCTGTTGAGGTGGCATGAGGACAGGAGGTTTGGATAGGATTTCCTTTATCATGTCGAAGGCCTTTTGACAATCGTCGTCCCAATCGGTGTGATCGGAGGCGCGAAGCTTCTTGAATATCGGTTCACAAATCATAGTGAGCTTGGCAATGAAGCGGCTGATGTATTGGACCTGGCCAAGAAATATTCGAATCTCCTTCTCGTTCCTAGGCCGAGGGATTTGCTGAAGGGCTTTGATTTTGGTTGGATCAATCTCAATACCTCTTTTGCTGACGACATGTCCCAAGAGTTTTCCGGAGGTGACCCCGAATGCACACTTCTGAGGATTTAGTCTCATGTTATATTACCACAGACGGGCGAAGAATTTCCGAAGGGCGCCAATGTGGCCGTCCCGTTCCTTTGATTTGACAATCATGTCATCGACATACACCTCTGCCTCCTTGTGCATCATATCATGTAGGAGAGTGGTAGCGGTTCTTTGATAAGTAGCCCCGGTGTTGATGAGACCGAAGGGCATGACCGTGTAGCAATATGTAGCCCACTGTGTAGTGAACGCAGTCTTGTGCATGTCTTCCTCAACCATTTTAATCTGGTTGTACCCGGCATACCCGTCCATGAATGATAAGAGGGCATGTTCGGCGGTGTTGTCCACCAGAATGTCAACATGTGGCAAAGGGAAGTCGTCCTTTGGACTCGACTTGTTCAGATCCCTGAAGTCGACGCAAACCCGAATTCTTCCGTCTTTCTTTGGTACGGGTACAATGTTGGCCACCCAATCAGAGTATTCAAACACTTTGATGAAACCAGCCTTGAACTGTTTATCCACTTATTCCTTGATTTTTAGGGCCCATTCAGGACGCATTCGGCGTAGCTTCTGTTTCACGAGTTTAGCTCCGGGTTTAATGGGTATCCGGTGCTCTGCAATTTCCCTGTCAATCCTGGGCATATCTCTGTTGGACCAGGTGAACACGTCCTTGTATTCGTGTAGGAGGTCAATGAACTATTGTCTTTCCGAGGGGTTCAGGGTTGTCCCTATCCTAAGTTCTTGGGGTGTATTGTCGGTTCCTACGTTAATAGGTTCGGTCTCCTCAATGATGGAGGTTCTGGTTTCCCGTTTGTCAAGTTCTTTGGCTAGGTGAGGTGGGTAGTCACTCAAGTCAATTTCCTCATAGTCATTCAGAATTGCATTGCAGTTAAATTGAGACGAGTCATAAGCAAACTTAGCGTTCATTAAGTTGACATGAGCAAAAATCTCGGAAAGGACAAACATCTTGTGGTCAGTCAGAGGCGACACAGCAGAGGAGGTGGCCCCTGGAATAGGCTCCAAGTTGTCACCTGTCATGGGAGTGGGGGTGACCTTAGTAGACTCAGCCTCTGAATCAGCCACGACTTTATGATAGAACAACGGGAAGGGGACCTTGACTGGGACATCAGGAGTGTTCGGAGCTATGACAGACTCAGACTCCGACTCAGACTCAGATTCAGATTCTTCTTCACTTCCCTCCTTGAACATAGGGCCTTCTCCAGTTGTGATCTTGAGAATGCGGCCTTGGCGATCGGTCCACTTGACGGTCTTCCTCCAGCCCTGTGCAGCTTTCTCTGGGTCAGTGTCAGAGATCAAGGCGGTAGGGTCAAATTGAATGTTCTTCAGGACGATGTTGATGATGTCCTCATAGTCGAGGTGCTTAATGTTATCTTTCCCAAAGAGGAGAGTGACAACTTGTCCGTCGAGGCATAACGACGGCTTAGACTCAGTTGATGCAGCTTCGGTGTTGTCGGGGATGAAGTAGCAATCCTGGAATACTTCCACACCCGGGTACCTAGCCTTGGCCACAGAGTCATAGATCGGCTCCGGAAAGCCATGGTAGAGCTCGAACTCTCCCTCGGGGACAAAGTATCCATTGATGGTCAGATGATAGGGACGGAGGGTAACTCCATGCTTCTTGCGTTTTCGAATTAGGAGGTTCATCTCCTGGATATCTTCATCGGTAGGTTCATATCCCAGCCCAAAGGAAATGTTGGGGACCTTAGCCTGTTTCAAGGGAGGCAAGATATCCTTCAGTGGATTGAGGGGCAAACCCGGGAAGTAACCCTGGCGTATCATGATACGGTTGACTGTGAGGTTGGAAAACGGGTCACCATCAAAGGGTGTTGATTCATCAGTTATGGCATTCACAGCTTGGAATCCCCACATTTCATTATCATCTTCCTCAATGGTTTGGGAGGCTACTCCCTTTCTCATGACGGATTTGATCGGGGAAGCAGGAATTGTGATTGTTTTCCCGTTGAAGAGGACCCTGATTTTCTGGTAGAGAGTCGAGGTAACCGCCTTGACGGCATTGATCCAGGGACTCCCCAGGAGCATATTGAAGGAGGCGTCGATGTCGACCACCTGAAAACTGGTTTGTCTTTCCAGCGGTCCGGTTGCGACAGTCAGAGTGATGAGCCCCACGACCTTGCAACGAGTGCCGTCGTAGGCGCGTACTCCTTGGTTCGTCGGGACCAAATCGGCTTCCTTAATCCCCAGCTTATGAGCAGTCTTGAGGGGAATGACATTCACCGCGGATCCATCATCCACAAGGACCATGGGCACATTCTTCTTGAGGCACTGTACGGTGATGTACAGGGCAAGGTTATGATTGGCTCCGAAGGGAGGGATATCTTCGTCAGAAAAGACAACTGGGTTGTTCAAATCAGGGGCGTCCCTTGTCATATGTGCCACTATTTCTTCAGGAGAAGAGGTGGAGGGCACGGTCAATTTTCCCAAGGCTTGCAGCAAAGCCTATCGATGCTCAAAGGACGTTGCGATCAGTTGCCAGATCGAGATCTCGGCTTTTGCCTTCTGAAGCTGTTTGAGGATTGAATTCTCAGGAGCCCTCGGTTGAATGTCTACTTCCGGGACAACTTGGTCATTCGTTGTTGGAACGACCGTTGGATTGTTGGGGTTCTGATAGGGGCGTCCGGACCGGGTAAGGTGAGCGATCTCTTTCGCCCGTTTCTCTTTCTCTGGGACAAGGTAGACATCTTCAACATCATCTCTCCAGATGCCATTGATATCAGGATCTTGAAGGCACCTTCGAGGGGTATTTCTTGGTGAGTAGTTTTTGTGAGGGTGATTTTTGTGGGGGTAGTTTTTGTGGGGATGATTATTGTGAGGTTGATTATTGTGAGGTGCATGCCAGAATGGTGGCGAAAGCAATCCGTCCTGGTGTGGGTAGTTTTGGGCGCTCAGGGGACTCTCCCTCGGGCGTGGTGGCGGAGGATTGAAGATAAGTCGACGGTAGGCATCGTCAAGTCGGGTGATCCTTTCGGAGAGACTGGCTATGGCTTCCTTAACCTGTTGGAACATGGTGAGCATAGTGGCAGCACTGAACACAAACACTCCGTCTGAGGGATCTTTCTCCAAAGCATTCACCTCGTCATCAATTGGCAGGATGAGGTGTGAGCAGTCCAGAGTTGGCTCATCGTTGGAGATGGCGTGGATCCCCAGAGGGTTTGTTTTGTTGTTTGGCTTAGTCGGCGGGGGTAAAGGCAAATCCCCTTTCTCAATCATGTCTTGGATGATGTGTATGAGTTTGAAGCAGGTTTCAGTATCATGCCCCTTCCCTTGATGGTACTGACAGTAGGCATTGGGGTTCCAGAACCGGGACTTCTTAGCATCGGTCAGATCCGGGGTGGGTCCGATTGGTTGTAACTTTCCCTGGTCCATGAGCCTCTTCAATGCACTTGCGTAAGTTGACCCTATATTAGTGAACACTCTCTGGGGGCGCTCAGCTCTCTTAGCAGATGGTTCAATGAGGTTGACCACATTGATTTTGTTTGTTAGGCCGTAGGGACGGGATCCGGTTGAGGTGGATCCTTGGTAGCCTCTGCCAGTAGTCTTGGCCAAGACATCCTTCCGGAGGTCATCTTCAATGCGTGTCCCCAGAATTTGCAGATCCTAGAAGGTCTTGATATTTTGATACCTTAGTAAGTTGGCATACACTGGGCGGAGATTTTTGACGAACTTTTCCACCAAAGTTGATTCATCCGGTTTACTGACCAATTGAGTACTCACCCTCCTCCAACGGGTTAAGAACTCGGTGAACCCTTCCTTATCGTTCTGGGTTAGAACCTCAAGAGTACGGGTATTGGCTTGGATTTCAACATTGTCAGCGTATTGTTTAGCAAATTCGACTGCGACCTTATCCCAAGTGGTAAGGTTTTTCGGATCGAGGGAGTATTACCACTAGCGAGGGATTAGTTCCAAAGAGGATGGAAAGATCCGGGTGAAAAGCTCCTGTTTGACCCTTTTAATGGACATTTAGTCTTTGAAGGCACGGATATGATTGAGCGGGTCCTTCACTCCTTTGAAATTAGGTACGTCAGTTAGGGTAAAGTTATCGGGTAATTGATCCCCAACAGGCTCAAACCTTCGGTTGTTCTCAAGATGGATATTGTTACCCCGGGCTAGGAGCTGTTCTTCCAAGAACTTTAGCCTCTTCTCAGTTTCAGTCAGAGGTGGAGTGTTATGTTTCCCAATTTCTTTGTTTTCCAGGGCGTCGATACGGGTCTCGATGCGATCCAGGGTGACCTTAAGAGCAATAAGCAGACTGGCTAGCTGATTAGTCGTGACATCTCTGTTGTTATCATTGTTGTTGTTGTTGACAGACGAAGTTGAAGATGGGGCCATGACTCTGAGGCAGAAAAACAGCTCACATTATAAGTCAATCCGACACGGTTCAAAGACTGAACGCGGACAACGCAAGGGACGAGAAAAAGATCAGACTCAACAAGACGAGGGTGACCGTGTGTGGTTCCTCGGTGCTGACTCAATTTATGACGTGACGGTGTTGACCGAACTTTTGACACGAGTCCAACATAACGACGCGGCGCCATTGGACGGGTCTCGTGATGAGACGACTCATAAGTAAAGACCCATAAGTACGTTTGCTACGACTTGATAGACACGAGGTGGAATTGGAATGGTGGACTGAAGTTTTCGAAAATAGAAATTTTCAAAAAGATTCATTCGTCGCTTTGTGGACGGCTTCCAAAGATAGAGATCTCCGCAGGTCGATCAGTTGAAAGGGTTGTCTTAAGTTTATTTGCAAAAGACGGTTCGAGTTTGAATCGGCTCGGAAAACAGTGTATTGTTTCCCAAGACGGTTTTAAAATTCAAAATTGTATGTTTTGAAAAACAAGTTTGAAATGTTTGAAGAGGTCTCGGGGACGGTGCATGGTCCTCGGGATATCGAAAGTGTCTCGAGAAAAGGGTGTGTGCTTTTGTCGGGTTTTGAAAGAGCCATTGTCGGCGCGAAATGGGTTAAAGTCTGTGTCTAGACGCGGCAATTATAACGGCGTAAAAAGGTGATTTGAAATGGTTGTGAAAAACCGGGTTTGAAAATCGTCATTACGACGGCCTAAAAAGGCGTGTTGAAATGGTTATAAAAACCGGGTTTGAAAATCGTCATTACGACGGCCTAGAAAGGTGTGTTGAAATGGTTATAAAAAACCGGGCTTGAAAATCGTCATTATGACGGCCTAGAAAGGCGTGTTGAAATGGTTATAAAAAACCGGGTTTGAAAATCGTCATTACGACGACCTAGAAAGGCGTGTTGAAATGGTTATAAAAACCGGGTTTGAAAATCGTCATTACGACGACCTCAAAAGGCGTGTTGAAATGGTTATAAAAACCGGGTTTGAAAATCGTCATTACGACGGCCTAGAAAGGTGTGTTGAAATGGTTATAAAAAACCGGGTTTGAAAATCGTCATTACAACGGCCTAGAAAGGGTTTTCAACGGTCGGCGAATGACCGAGGTTTGAAATGGCCATTATAACGGCGCAAAAGGGTGTTCTTTGAAAAAGACACGGAAGGACTTGATCAAGTAGCACATAAGCACTCACAGTTCATTATATTATGCATTGTGCTGACACGGGTTTTGCCTTAGAAGGGTGGGTTATACACCAAGCGATCAAACCCCGATTTGCGAGAGAGATACCAATCCAAACAAAATGTGTAAGGAGTGTCCCCGAGCCTCGTGCTCTAAAGTGATGAAAGCTCTTTGACGAAACAGAAATGTGTGACGTCATTGGCATGCTTGACTCAATCGTAATTCGAAATGCGGGGATGAGAAAAGTCACGCCGACGAGACGAGCCAACTGGTCGAAAAGGGTTAGGTTATGGGCTCGGACAAGGAACCCGACAGTGACCGTAATATCAATTAATGCATTCCAACCAAGACCTCGTTCGAGTCTCACCATCTAGGGATCACAAAGACGTAAGTGTCATAGTTTTCCCCAGCGGAGTCGCCAATCTGTGGACATGGCCCACCTGCGAGCCCACTTCGATCCGTGGACACGTAGCGGTCTTTTGAAAGCCACGCTCGGCGGCGTAAAAAATGCTTTCGAACGGATCGTTTTAGATCGATCGGTTTCATCTCGGTAAGGGTCTCGAAACGATTAGAGATGTTCGGAGTCGCTAACAAGCATTTGTGGGATGCTTGGAAACCTTTCGAAATCGACTTTATACCTAGGTCAAATCGAAGCACAAAGCAGCGATTGACATAGGTACTAAAGATAAGGAAATCGTCCCTCTTTAGCATCCTATCTCTAGAATGACTCTCGTACGCCCTGGATAAGGTCATCCACTATCCAAAGTTTCTGAGTAAGAGGTGAAGGTATGTATTGGGAAACCCTTTAATCAGACACCCAATCCCGCCCGCGGTAGCGGTCCCTACTGATCGATCTTGGTTGGTTGAATGCAAAAGTTGATAAAACGGTTTAAATGCATGAATGCGCATCCAATAATTTAAACCTAACATGTGAGAACTTTCTAAGTCAGTTGATTTAATCCAAGTATCAAGTATAAGATTTCGAGTTGGATTAATGATTGATTTGCATGCAAGATGAAAACTAAACATTCATTTACCAAATTAGGTTTATGGTGCATAACATGATCCATTTGTCTTAGTAAGGCATTTCGCAAATGTGATTTAGAATGAGCAAATAGTCATCTGATCCATCCTATATCCGGGCTAACCGGAGTCGGGATCGTCCTAGACTAATGCTGGAAAGGGAACAGGCCCTGTACCAGACGGCTACATGAGGCGCGAGCCAGCCGGCGGTGTAAAGGGGCCTCCCCTGATTCTGAAAATGAGAAAGAAAAGGCCGGCTTGAGGCGCGGGTCAGCCTACGGTTGTATGCCGTGTTCTGACCTTTTGAAACGTTATAAAACGTGTTGAGAAATGGGTATTTGAACCCGATTTGGTTTGAAAAGGGTCGTTTAGACCGCATTTGTTAATTTGGATAACTAGACTCGAATAATCGTCATTATTTTGATAATATTCGGTGTCGGGTTCGACTTGACAAACTTGACATGAATAGTTTTGAAAATGATTATGAACTAATTGTTTTAAGTTCATTTGAATATAATTAGTCGATACTCATCATCGTACCCGGGTTAAAATCTGGCATGGTATGTAGAACCAAGGATGACTTTGTGTTGGGGACTAATATGTTAGTTTCGTAAATGTAAAGAAATGATGAAAGACTTTAAAATACCTCTCAAAATGTAAATAAAATGAAATAAAAGGTTTTAAATACCTTTTAAATGTCATTAACCAAATATTATCACCGAAACACGGATTTAACCGTCATGGTATGAGGAACCAAGGGTGAAAAATGCTTTATGGTTAAAACACATGAAATGAAATAAAAAAGGGTTTGAAAATATTTGAAATGGTAAAAACTGATTACAAATATGAAAATGAATTAAAGAGGAAAGACGAGAACAAACACGGTTCATCTATGACCTGAACACCCCATTTAGGCGCGGGCAAGCCGGCGAACCAAGGGGCTTCTGTCTTAGGCCAAAAATCAGTTTTGGCTCGTTTATCCCATGTTTTGGTTCATGTTATGCACGTTTTAGCATGTTATAGTCATGAAACAAATAAAAACATGATAAAAGTAGGATTTTTTCACCCTCATACTTACATGTTTGGTTTTGGCGAGTGACCGACGTAAGTGTAACAACTCGTTTGGTCGAAAAAAAACTCGGTTTAAAACCGTTTTGGTAAGTAAAAAGATGTTTTTAAGATTAGTGATGGTGTAGTGGTCGAAGTGGTCGGTCAAGTGATTTAATGCACGATGACGGTTCCAAACAATGTGTAAGGCTTGTATATACGATCGGTAGGTCGTAAATACGCGTCGGATTGTGACTAAAGAAGTCGAGTGGAGAATTTTAAGGGAGAAAAGAGGGGGAGGACACTCGGGTAAGTCTCAAATGGGGGCATTTGAGGGGTATTTATAGGGAAATGAGTGGTTGTGTGAGTTTTGAGCGACGTGGCCACCTGGGCTGCTCAAAGAGGCGCGAGCCACGTCGCGGGTCTTCGAGGTGAGTTGCTTTCACACAAATGCAATCATGATTTGTTCAATCCTAGGTTTTGCAGTCATATATTTGGTACTTGACCAAACATAAATCCGGGAAAACTTAAGGTAGAAGTTTTGAAATGTTTTGTTTTTGGTGGTTGACTCGGTTTGACTCGTTGTTAGAGTCGGGATTTGAAATTTTGAGTCGGTTTTTGGTCCGGTGTCGGTTTTGACTCTTGTTAGTGTCATTGCGACCCCGTCGTCGTGCATCAAACACTCCAGGTATTTTTTAAATGTTTTATTTTCGAAATCGTTTTAAGTTTTCCGACGTAAAGTTTTACACAAACTGTCGATCAAACACCGCGATCCCAATACATGTTATAGTCCGATAATCATCGGGTGTTTGTTAGAGTCTCAGCAGATACTGGGTATCTACATGTACGTGCTAAAAATCTGGTACATTCCGTTTTGTTTCCCATCCCAGTCTTTCGCAACACTTCAGGTTTACTTCTTTTGTTAGGTCTCGACTTTTCCGCTATGATCTTCTTAGTAGTTTATATAGGAGCTATAGCCGTTTCATTCCTATTCGTTGTTATGATGTTCCATATTCAAATAGCAGAGATTCACGAAGAAGTCTTGCGCTATTTACCAGTGAGTGGTATTATTGGACTGATCTTTTGGTGGGAAATGTTCTTCATTTTAGATAATGAAACCATTCCATTACTACCAACCCAAGGAAATACGACCTCTCTGAGATATACGGTTTATGCCGGAAAGGTACGAAGTTGGACTAATTTGGAAACATTGGGCAATTTACTTTATACTTACTATTTTGTCTGGTTTTTGGTTTCTAGTCTTATTTTATTAGTAGCCATGATTGGGGCTATAGTACTAACTATGCATAGGACTACTAAGGTGAAAGACAGGATATATTCCGACGAAATGCTATTGATTCTTGAAGGACTATAATGAGGAGGACGACAGACCCACTTACGATCTACTAAAGGTATCTGAGATTGATTGGTTCAAATCCAATTTGTGAGATGGAAGTGATTGTCCTAATCTCGTTAAATTTTAAATAAGGCTTTTAGGATAGTACTTGATCACAGAATGAATCTTAGTATGTCTCCACCTCTGACCGAGCACACGGATTGGATAGATTGGCTGGTTGCTTCGAGCACTGATTGATTGCTTATCGGGAATTAGCAGGTGGATTGATCGGACAAAAGGGCATGGGCTTAGCTGTTACAAGTTGGCTGTTGGCGAGCAGGTTCTCTTCGTTGGCTGTTAACGAGTGCAGGTTGGTCAAGACTTCTATTCTACTCTCCTATTTTCAAGCGGCTAAACCCTGATCCTTTCATGGTAGAATGAAGTTCAGGATGAGCTGTGACTATTCTACGAGACCAATCCCCTCGATAGGATTTAAGAGACTCTGCCCTCTGGAAATAGTATGCTTGGGCTCTCGCCCGGCGACCAATTATTGTATCAATTCCCTTTTCTCCACTGAAAGCCTAGTCATATACTTAAGGAGAAAAGTTCGTCCCAATCATCAACTGCAAGCTTGTTGCTTGTTCTCAAAAGCAGAGTATGATCCTGGCTCAGAAGGAACAGAATGAATGAGCGCAAGATATAAAACGAACGAGTGTGTTGACGAGACGAGCTCTCTTTCTCGAGACGACGGCATGTGAAACAAATGCCCGTAAACAAGCAAGATGACTCTTCCTGTGCGACCAACTATTATAGTATTCTTCTTTTATGTTTTATGAAGTGGAATTATTTCCTTTAAACCTCAAAGTGGGACTAAGGAGGAGTCCCCTTGTGCCACTGGACAAAACCTTTATATTACTATCTTTTTTAGTGGAAAAAACGTATGCGAAGCAGCATGTTTTTCGAGTTAAATATTACGAATGAGCATAGTTTGCGAAGGGAAACAAGGCCGATGGAGCGAGCAAAGTATGATGAAAGCCAGCCCCCAGCTAAGGACAGGGGAGTTACATGCCGTCTATTACGAGTTTGGCCTCAAACGGTGTCAGCTTCAGTTGAAGTTCCCGCGGAAAAAAAAGACCTCTCTGTTTGACTTCGAGGAAAAGTCTTTTTCATCTGTTCAAGGCTATTTATAGCTCGAACACTAGTGATGAGGCTCTTTGTACTTTGACTGGAAGGAGAAGAAGTAAGACTAGCTCGACCTTTAATTAGAAATAGGAGAGGGCCTACTAAATTGTATCTTTCTATGATTCCCCTCTTGTCTTAGGACCGGGACGAAGCCCGTGCGCATGTGCCCAACTGTTCGAGGAACCTCTGCTGATGCGTGCATTTTATATAGACTTTTTGTACCATATTGCACGCATCTTTATGCATATTTAGTAGTGTTTAGCTACCAAAGTCCCCCGAATTGTCTACTTTGGTTTCTCTAGTATTATTTGCAGGTATGAACCATAGAGGAGCTAAATCAAGCTTAATACATGTTCCTATAAATGCATTTATGAGATGAGTTGAGTCGGAGCTTGGAAACTACTAATTGTGATGCGCAAAGAAGTAAGATAGGTAGGCGAGCCAAGGAAGAACTTCAATTTACTAGTGCCTAATTTGAAGAGCCATATCTCGGGTTTTACAACTGATTTTCAATTGATTATAATTGGAGATGAAAGCTTGTCCTCTTAGATTTCCAACACCACCGGAAAAGCTTTGTTTACCCAAGTAACGAAGAAATGGCGGCCGTTGGAAGTTTAGTGCGCGAAGCAGGAATTGTGCGCTGGAAAGTGTTCGATCGAGTCTTATTTTGTTCGATCGAGTCCTTTTTATACTCGATCGAATGTGCCTTTTTGATAAGTGTTCGATCGAGTACCTAAAGTCCTCGATCGAGAGGTTTTAGCTTGGATTTGTTCGATCGAGTGATATAAAGTTGCTCCATCGAGTGACTAGCTTATATACTCGGGATTTTTATCCCGTGTTAGGTTTATTTTATGTTAATAATCACTTCCTTATATAAAGGAAGTCGGGGGATTAGGTAAAAACATCTCATGTACTCTTAATCTCTGCTTTACTCTTAATTACTGCTGGGAACTTTGCTTTGCTTCTTTTTTCCGGATTCGCTACTTTGTAATCTTTCTTTTACTCTCTCTATTTAATCTTTCCTCTCTTTTGTTTGTATCTTTCATTATGTTTGTTCTTGCTTCTTCCTTCTCTTTGCTTTATTCATTATTATGTTTAGCTAATTCTCCTGCTAGGACTTAGGGGATTCAATGGGTCGATGTTAGTTACTAGTTAGGTTTGCAGAGCTGTCGCTAAAATCTTGTCTATGCTGTTAATCACCGCATATAATTGCAAATATTTGCTTGAGTCAACGCATCTAGCTAACTAATTTGGTAAGCCTTGACCTAGACCAAAAGGTTGGAAGGGGTGAGACCTGCAATGAACATTAGGATGCTTTAGTGAGGGCGGAAGCTAAGCTAATAGTGTTTTAGGGTGAATTGAGACCAGAAGGAGATATTCGTTGCCCCTTAGACCGATACAAGTGACCGATCTGTGACCTTAGCTGCAATTATATGACATTTATTGATGACCCGACAATCCTAGTTCTCTCTCTTTATTGTTAATCCCTTTTTTTTATCGCTCACTTTCTCTTGCCACCTCTCTTAGTTTAGAAATCATACTGAAACGCCCGTTACTCTTAGACTAATTTAAAACAGATAAATCTCATTTTTGCCTCCCTGTGGAGATCGACCCTACTTACCGCTAGCTTCTGTTAGTAGTACTTAGGTATTTATTTTTTATACTAAAACGACGGTATCAAATTTTGGCGGCGTTGCCGGGCAGGCAGCGTAGTTTTATCTGTTTTTATTTAGTCTATTTCTTCTCTCAGGGAACCTCGGTTCCTTGAGACCATTCTCATGTCTCTCGTTCTTGACTTTCCGCAGAGAGAGAACGAAAGTTTTGGTTCTTATATAGACAGGTGGGAGGAGTGGCTCGAACCAAGACGAGGAATGCTTTCGGGATTCCAAATATGCATGTCTATCATCCGGGGAATGAATGCCTCTACGCGAGCATACCTCGAGGCTAATGGTAAGTGGGATTTTGAAGGAATCCCCGTAAAAGAGGTATTAGAATTTTTTGAATGGTTTACTACTGAAACTCTTAAACCCAATTTCTCTCTTCATGTTGACTCAGATGAGGGGGTGGGTGAGACCTTAGAAACCGTTTTAGGAAATACTGACGGAGAAATAGAGGACACCATTAGCGTGGTTGATAATCCCTTTTATAAGGATAATTTAAAACCCCTCTATGATTCTTGCACAGATAGTGAGGACGACTGGGAAGGTCTCTTTGAGAAATTCCCTACTGACGAGTCTAGCTATAAGGAGAGTGAGGAGAAAAGTTTTGACAGTCTTGAGGTTAAATGAGATAGTTATGACAATATTATGGATGAACCTATTATTAAGGACCCAATTGACTTTACCGTCCCTTATATTTGGGATGAATACCCACCTTCTCCTTTAGCAGAACAGATTCCTCCACCTCACAATACAAACTCGTCAGTGCATCTCGATTATAGTCGCGTTATTTTTCAGTCAAATGCTCACGAGCTCTCTTATTTTCCACTCGCGGTTAATTTGAGATTCTATATTCCACCCTTAGCTGGAGGGAGGAATAATTTTGTGGATGTTTTTAGGAGCTGTCATAGGAAATTTGTTAGACTTAAATGCTATTTCATTTTAATTTCTTATGTTATTGCTATTTTATGGTTCTACTTACATTTGTGTAGCACATGCGCAGTTATTTGATCAATTGCTGCGTGCTTTGAGCTGTTTTGACTGGGCTCAATTGGAGTAGCTGACTGAAAGGAAAGAAGGTCGAGCTGGGACCTGTCTGAAACTAGCGTTGTCCGGGAGGCAACCCGGAGTTTTAATTTTTAGTTGTTTTTCAAACATTTCAGTTGTGTGTGTAATAATTGGTTTTTGAACCATAGACTCTGAACAATTTAGGCTTGGTTTTGGTCGTATTTGTGGTTGCTATTTGCGTCTTTTGCAGGTGTTTTACTGAACGCCTAGGAATTCATGCAATAGGGAGCTCTCAATCGAGCAATTTTCTACTCGATCGAGTGCTCGAGCCCTTCGATCGCACTACTCTTCTCGATCGAGCACCCAGAGATGATGGCCATTCAATCGAGCACTTTTGTTTTCTTGATCGAAAACTTTTACAGCCCAGTGTACTCGATCAAGTCCTATACCTTCTCGATCGAGTACCATCCAGTTTGCTTGGTTTGATTCATTTCCAATGACGCCACTACGAAGCTGTTTGTGACCTCCCATGTTGCTGGCTGGTTTGGGGAGGTCCCTACTTCGCGTATTCTTGTGAGTTTTCCGCATCTCAACTCTCTCCTTTTTAGTTTGCATTTCCTTTCTCTATTTTTGAGTAGAATGAGGGCATTGTACGGTTTGGTTTGGGGAGGTTATGCATCCATATCTGTTTATGCATTTATGTTTTTATTGCATTTCTGTTATCACGTTTAATTTCTGTATGCATTGTTGTTCATTTTCATAAAATTCAAAAATCTCATAAAAATTCGAAAATTCAAAAAAATCAAAAAATTTCATGTTTATTTTAGCATGTAGGTTGAGTCGGAACGGTAGATTTCAATGATGAAATTGCACTATAATTTGTCCTTTTGCTTAAGCCTTGCATTAAACTATTATTCTTTTTAGCATTGTCTTATTGCGTATCTACGAGTTAATATTAAAATACAGCTGAACAAATAGACTTGACCTGAAAATTTTGGCAAGCTACTTATAATTTCTAAGATTTAGAGCCGTATAAACTGGTGTCATTTATGACCAGTTTCATGTAGGATTATGAGTAGTATATATATGTATATAACATGTTTCTTATTTTGCACGTTTATGAAATTCAATTGCTTTGTACTTACATACATTCGCGTTAGTGGTTGGTGTCACATGCAGGGAGACGCTTGCATTTCCCTTTTCTTTCATTTTTACCCAGCTAACTCCACATTAGCCAAATTTACCTGTTGACCCTTAACTACATCCAAAATTTAGCCTGCCTTGTCATGCTAGTTTAGTGTATGTTTTTGCGGTATATAATTTATTGTGTCAATTTTGGCTTGTACCCATGTTTGTGACCTCCCATGTTGCTGGCTGGTTTGGGGAGGTCCCTACTTCGCGTATTCTTGTGAGTTTTCCGCATCTAAACTCTCTCCTTTTTAGTTTGCATTTCCTTTCTCTATTTTTGAGTAGAATGAGGGCATTGTACGGTTTGGTTTGGGGAGGTTATGCATCCATATCTGTTTATGCATTTATGTTTTTATTGCATTTCTGTTATCACGTTTAATTTCTGTATGCATTGTTGTTCATTTTCATAAAATTCAAAAATCTCATAAAAATTCGAAAATTCAAAAAAATCAAAAAATTTCATGTTTATTTTAGCATGTAGGTTGAGTCGGAACGGTAGATTTCAATGATGAAATTGCACTATAATTTGTCCTTTTGCTTAAGCCTTGCATTAAACTATTATTCTTTTTAGCATTGTCTTATTGCGTATCTACGAGTTAATGTTAAAATACAGCTGAACAAATAGACTTGACCTGAAAATTTTGGCAAGCTACTTATAATTTCTAAGATTTAGAGCCGTATAAACTGGTGTCATTTATGACCAGTTTCATGTAGGATTATGAGTAGTATATATATGTACATAACATGTTTCTTATTTTGCACGTTTATGAAATTCAATTGCTTTGTACTTACATACATTCGCGTTAGTGGTTGGTGTCACATGCAGGGAGACGCTTGCATTTCCCTTTTCTTTCATTTTTACCCAGCTAACTCCACATTAGCCAAATTTACCTGTTGACCCTTAACTACATCCAAAATTTAGCCTGCCTTGTCATGCTAGTTTAGTGTATGTTTTTGCGGTATATAATTTATTGTGTCAATTTTGGCTTGTATCTGATGATTTGGAGTTGGTAATTTTTGAAAAAAAAGGAGGATGAGAAAAAAAATCAGAAAAAAAAACGAAAAAAAAGGAAGAAAACCGAAAAAAAAAAGAAGAAGAGAAAAAAAAAAAGGGTTTGTTTGATGAGACGGTTTCTACTCCTATGCTTTATTTATATATTATGAGGAGCATGTTTGGTTTGATTAGTGAGTTTGTGTGCCAAAATTAAGGGCACTTATACTTGATTTCTGATGGATTAAAAATCGACTTTGGTTCGTATGGTTTCGTTAGGTTGCTAGCTTGACTATTACCTCACAATCCCATAAATGTTTTGCCTTTTCTTACCCATTGCCTCACTAAACCATATTTTTGTAAGCCCTCGGCTATGACAGACATTGATTGGTTGGGATGTATGTGTGGTGATTAGAATTGTCTATCATTTTAGTTGCATGCATGTTTATGTGGGTCGTGGTTTAGGTGAGTGACTAGTTTTCTTCTTCTTTTACAATTCATATGCTTAACCTTTGCTTCATAAGACAAGAGTGACCCGTGAGAGTCCATTATCAAAGTTCTTGCAAGGTCGACGGTTCAACTTTATTATAAACATCTTACAACTCGTTTGCATTTGACAGTTTTTGCTATAAGTGTTAGTTTGCTGCATTAAATTGGTTTAAGTGGACAATTTGTAGCTAGCTATGAGTTTTATTTTCTGTTCCATTAGTTTTGCATATAGTTTACTTGGGGACAAGCAAACGTTTGGTTTGGGGAAGTTTGATGCGTGCATTTTATATAGACTTTTTGTACCATATTTGCACGCATCTTTATGCATATTTAGTAGTGTTTAGTTACAAATGTCCCCTGAATTGTCTACTTTGGTTTTTCTTGTATTATTTGCAGGTATGAACCAGAGAGGAGCGAAATCAAGCTTAATTCATGTCCCTATGCATGCATTTATGAGATGAGTTGAGTCGGAGCTTGGAAACTACTAATTGTCATGCGCAAAGAAGTAAGATAGCTAGGCGAGCAAAGGAAGAACTTCAATTTACTAGTGTCTATTTTGAAGAGCCATATCTCGAGTTCTACAACTTATTTTTAAGTGATTCTAATTGGATATGAAATCTTGTCCTCTTAGGTTTCCACGCCACCGGAAACGCTCTGTTTACCCAAGTAACGAAGAAATGGCGGCCGTTTGAAGTTCAGTGCGCGAAGCAGGAATTGTGCGCTGGAAAGTGTTCGATCGATTTTTATCTTGCTCGATCGAGTCCTTTTTCTACTCGATCGAATGTGCCTTTTTGATAAGTGTTCGATCGAGTACCTAAAGTCCTCGATCGAGAGGTTTTAGCTTGGATTTGTTCGATCGAGTGATATAAAGTTGCTCGATCGAGTGACTAGCTTATATACTCGGAATTTTTATCCCGTGGGTTTATTTTATCTTAATAATCACTTCCCTATATAAAGGAAGTCGGGTTATTAGGTTAAAAACATCTCATATACTCTTAATCACTGCTTTACTCTTAATTATTGCTGGGAACTTTGCTTTGCTTCTTTTTTCCGGATTCGCTACTTTGTAATCTTTCTTTTACTCTCTCTATTTAATCTTTCCTCTCTTTAGTTTGTATCTTTCATTATATTTGTTCTTTCTTCTTCCTTCTGTTTTGCTTTATTCATTATTATGTTTAGCTAATTCTCCTGCTAGGATTTAGGGGATTCAATGGGTCGATGTTAGTTGCTAGTTAGGCTTGCAGATCTGTCGCTAAAATCTTGTCTATGTTGTTAATCACCGCATATAATTGCAATTAGTTGCTTGAGTCGACGCATCTAGCTAATTGATTTGCTAAGCCTTGACCTAGACCGGAAGGTTGGAAGGGGTGAGACCTGCAGTGAACATTAGGATGCTTTAGTGAGGGCGGAAGCTAAGCTAATAGTGTTTTAGGGTGAATTGAGACCGGAAGGATATATTCGTTGCCCCTTAGACCGATACAAGTGACCGATCTGTGACCTTAGCTGCAATTATCTGACATTCATTGATGACCCGACAATCCTAGTTCTCTCTCTTTATTGTTAATCCCTTTCTTTTATTGCTCACTTTCTCTTACCACCTCTCTTAGTTTAGAAATCATATTAAAACCCCCGTTACTCTTAGACTAATTTAAAACAGATAAATCTCATTTTTGCCTCCCTGTGGAGATCGACCCTACTTACCGCTAGCTTCTGTTAGTAGTACTTAGGTATTTATTTTTGATACTAAAACGACGGTATCATCTGCCATATACCAATCACTGCTCTAGTACTCTCATTTCAAACAGAGATGGTAAAACGAAATGATTATTCGGGCTGAAGACAACAGCAGAGGTTGGGCCGAAACAAAAGAAACAACAGGGGGAGCTAATGAGCAAGCAGGCTGTTAATGGGAGGTTCCCGCGGGGGAAGTACGATGTTGGAGAGATTGGGTTGATCCCCTCAAGTAAGGAACGAGTGTAATCCTTTCTAATACTAAAAATAGGGCGAGAGGTTAGAGTAGGGTGTTAACAAATGGCACGAGCAACGACTAAGTGGGAGGTTGACAGCGAAACTGATCATCGGAAAGGGCCAAGCACCACTGCTTTAGTACTATCATATTCTCTTGTTGAATGGTATTCCTAATATAGCAGTATGCGACAATGGATGGTATACTGTGCGGCTGCCCGAGCAACAAAACGAACAAGCGTAGCTGTTCGAGCAACAGATGACAACAAATAGAGCGGGCATGTTGATGAGAGGGAATTTATAGTGGGCAAGGGAAAGGGGACAGGGTCTTCCTGGCCCGAGTAACTACAATGGCCAAGCGCTGACTGCTCTATTACTCTAAATATACCTTTTATGGCTATCGAGTTTTCCTCTCATACCAGAATGAAGTTAAGGAGAGAGACGATAGCGACCGGGCAAGAGACGCGTGGAACGAAGCAAATGATGTAGCTGGACGACTTGAAAAGATTTACGTGGATTCCTGGTAAGACAGTATGTGGTTCGGGATATCCCACCTGTGCGACCAACAAGCAAGCTTATGTCCCCTTAATATAGTATGAGAGACCGCCGAGCAACGACAAGACAGGACGGTAATGAACCAACTGAGCGAGATGAATCACTTGTTGGGAACGATTCTTGTGATTTGGGTGAGACAGATGTTAACGAAGCCGATCGTCGAAAAGGAGCAGGCGAGTAATGCTATTCTACTACCATAAATCTGGTTTATTATGACTAATTGGCATTCCTCTTATGCCGGAACGCAGCTAAGGAAGAAGCGGCTGTCCAGGAAGCGAGACTAACAACAACATGAATGGTATGAGCAGGGGAACGAATCCCGGTAGAGCAAGATAAGACGGGGCAATGGCAGCAAGCGCCACAACAGCAGCATGATAAGCAAGAAAGGCATTAAAAACTTTAACGAACCAAATGACGTAGCGAGAAGAGGGTATATTGGTGGGCACCACACTTAAGTGGCGGAATCTTTTTACGTACGGAAACAATCTCCCCTTGGGGGGATCCGCTGGGGAGGCGGACCCACACTCCTGTACCTATTTTACTCTGCTTTCATATGGCTAAATCCTCTCCTTATTAGAGTGAGTGTAGGTGCTTTACTTTATAATAAGACGAACCGGCTGTGACGAGTAGCTTTTCCCCTCTCCTTACTTGTTCTAATAAAAATGCGAGCTTTATAAAGAGAAGGGAACCCCTAATCCTTTTATGCTTTTTGATAGAATGAAGGCTGCGTTTACGGATAAGACTGTCCAAGCAACAGAAAGACTTGACATCGCTACCCGAGATACAGCAGCAGGTTGCGCCGATACGGCTATGCCACGAGCAGAGAAATCAAACACATGGGCGAATTGGTCAAAAGCATATTGCAAATTGCATGCACCCAAACTAGAAAACAAATTTCATGACAAACTCATTTTCCTATCAGTCAAATATATAACTTTACAAATAAATTTCTACGTCTTATCCTCTAAGTCCCCAGCGGAGTCGCCACTGTGATGAAAAAATTTCCTTTTTGAAAATAAATAATATGGAGGAGTTGCCAGTAGGTTTTATAAAAAAAACATACAAAAACAACTTTAACGGAAAAGGCCCATTTTGATCCCTGGAATGAAGACTGAGCCGTCACTCCGGCCTAAACCAAAGATTGCGGATTCGGGGGTAAAGGTACGGTCAGGGAAGGCATTAGGCACCCGGACCGCCCATCAAACTGACGGCCTCTACTATTTATTTGTAATATTATATATTTGACGAAAGTTAACAATAAAAATGGTTTATTATACAATTTTATACAAGACGATATAAATTATATACAAGGACAAGTTAACTATTTAGATTATATACAAATATACAATAAATAAAGGAATAAAGAAAATAGATAAAAGAGTAGAGTAGAAAAACTTATTTGAATCTGGTACCCTCAGGCCTATTTGGATGTTGACTATTAATGATAATCGACTTTGTCGTAATTCGTAAATTAACGGCTCTTATACGCTTGTATGGAACTGGGACGATTTTATTATATGTTGTGACTTTGAAACTGAGAATATAGAATTATGGATCTTATTTTTGATATGCGACGATATTTGTGTCTATCAATCTCGTGCTCTTTAAAATATTGTTGTTCGTCCTCGTCTGTGTGTCCCTCAATTCTTGTCCGTGGCTTTTATTTATAGTTGTTTATGGGTCATCCCGTCTATTAGGCCCGCCTGTCCAGCCCGCTTATTACGTGGACTTGGACAAGTATTTTTTACCCGAAAAATTAAGAGGGCGGGCCAAGCCCAGCCCGCCACGTTAAATGGGCGAGTATAGACAACAAGAAAATCCCGTGGGCCGGCCCATTAGGCCCGTTTAATATTTAAATCCTTTACTTTTACTCTTAAAAAAATACATTTTCAAAAAAAAAAAATTGTATCAATCTTATCTTTATTAATTCAGAAGACAATACTCAATCCAGGGCGCGCCACGTCATTAATTCAGCCTTTTTTTTTTAAATACATGTTATGGTGGGACCCGTTAGTGTGCAATTTATTTATTTCTTCAGAATTCCGGCTATACAAACATGCGACAAATTCCGTCTTAAAACAAATACTATGAAATAATATTATGAAATAATTTTATACATTCCGAATAAATGAAATTAATGGCATATAAGCGGAATGGATTACAATCGTAATAAATGAAACTAATGACAAATAAATGAATTACATAATTTAAAAAAATAAAATAAATAATAATAAAATTACATAATTACGAGAAGGAATTACATTTAATTACGGGACTGAATTACATATAATGCGAATAAATTACATGCATAATTTTTAAAAACTAGATAGTACGATATATTTTAAAAAAAAATATATCCTTTGTTATTTCCTCTTAAACCATTGCATGTGAACACCTATTTGTAACAAATTTAAACATTAATTATGTAGATCGCTGATTTAGACCAACTAGATAAGTACAATAGAAATGCAAAAAAAAAAAAAAAATTACATCCAAAAACATTAATATCGGCCCAAATACATACCCGTGCAATTTTGCACGGGTTTAAAACTAGTTCTATATGGATGTGCAACACTAAAATATTACGTAAACTATAAAGGTTAAAATATAACGAAAATATTTATATATTGGGTACCCTTATATATTTTAATTAATAAAACATCTACATTGAAGTTTCGTGTTATGGCCCATTAGCCCACGGGCCGCCCGACTTTTGAAAAAGGGTGGGGAAGGGTAAGGAGAATTGTCCCATAATTAAGGCCCGGCCCGCCCACTAATGTCTTAAAGGGCAACTTTTTCTTTCACAACTCGGCCCATGTCCGGTCCAAGCCCACATTTGAACAGCTCTACTTTTATTTATATACTAGGTTGGACTCGTATGTCATTGGTCAAAACACACAACACTCCTTGTTCAACAACAATTACCCCTCTAATAATAATCAATAACCAAAGTAATAATATACACAAACTTTATCGCTTTGATGTTACCGCGTTTCCTTCTTTTTAACTTGCACTAGGACACCCTTTTGCAATTCATCCATACCTTTGTTTATGCTTATCCCTTATTGAACATCAATTTTAATGTTAAAATTTGCTCGTGTAAATATTCGTAATTCGAACTCATTTTCGCATGGAAAGTTGTGGGCTTTTCGGAATGGGTTGCTAAAAAATAGGACTTAAAAGAGGCTTTTATGCCATTTTAACGGCTTTTTCGCAAAATAAGCGTAAAGAGCCTTTAAATATAACAAAGTCAATTTTCATTTAGTCATTTAGTTTTTGTCTCATCATCGGGTACCCGTAAGGCTAGTAGACAACTTTGAGGTGTCTACATTCATAAGCAAAATAGAAACCGTGTGTTTCAGCAAACCTTTTGAAATTACCGATGAACATTGAGGCATCATTATCCCCAACGTAACACTTGACATCTCTTTTGAAGTTTTTAAAGTCTATCAAAGAGGCACCCACATTCTGATAACCATTTGAATACTCCTTAAGAATTCTGTAGCTTAATGTTGGACCTATGTTTAGCTTAGTATGATCAATAATTGTTCTCTTAATGTAATCATGGACGTCCCTTGACAGCTTTTGGAATTCTCTATTCTTGACAGAGTAAAGAGGGTGATTGTGAACCTCTCTAAACTGGTCCATGAGGTATCCAGCCGGTCATTCATCTGTTTTTGGACAGGTTCTCAACCTCATCTTCGCCTGGCAACCACATCTTGTCAGTTTATTCTTCTTTGGTTGTCTAGTTTTTGGCTTTTTGTTCTCTGTTGTACTCCAACTGCCAGCTTCTTTATTGTTTGATTCAAGACGTAGTTTCCTTTTCATATCTCTATGTCCCTGTCTATTACAAACTATTGATTTCACGGTGACACCGTCCTTTGGTTTGCCATTTGTGTACTTTCTCACATCAAAACCACAAGCCAATAATGCATATATGCTATAGAACTCCAGTCCATCTTCCAAGTTAAGAAAGAACATGCCACACTTAGGCGTAAAATCATCCTCAACAGTTCTTATATATCCACCGCTCAGCACTTCCCCCCCCCCCCCGGTGTACTGATGTAATGAAGTGTCGGAATAAACTGATCTTCTTCGTCTGAACAAGTTGGGGTGGAGAATATGTTGTTATTTGAAGATTCACCAGTAGCTACAATTGCATTTTCCCCAACAATAGAGACAGCTGAAACATCTGGCACAGTAACTGATTACAATCAGAAGAGTGACAACACAATAACATCACAATAACACCACAATGACGTCACAATAACAGTACCATGAGACAATTTCACAATAACAGTAGAATAACAGTAGTTGAAAAATACATAAAAATCAATATACTCTATTGCAATAACTAACATCACAATAACAGTAGAATAACAGATAAAAATCAATATACTCTATTGTAATAACATCAGAATAACAGTAGATTAATAACGGTTGAGAAGCAGATAAAAATCAATATACTCTATACTGTATTGCAATAACATGACACTAGTAGTAAAAATAATAGTACAATAACAACATAGGAACACGACTATGAGCTTTGACGTTATCATATGCTATTGTTATGTTAGTGTTATTGTACTGTTATTCTTATCTTACTCTATTTTTTCTCATCCTATTATAAGTAGAAAGGTTTTGTGTAATTCATGAATGAAGTCTGCATATATCATCATGTTATTTTACTGTTATTCTTATGTTATTGCGCTATTTTATCACTGTATAACTGAATTCAATTCAGTAAGTACGAAATAAATTCAAAAATCGCACCAATTACATTCATGAATTCGTTATTACCTGTTTCCATTGGTACTCTGGAATTTATTTCTTCACTAGTGTTGTTATTAGTTTCGTTCTCCATCTTTTATACCTAAGAACAATGAAATCAACGAATTCAATATAATAAATAGCGCATCATCATCATTAGAAAAATTAAAATTAACGAAATCAATATAATTTATTCGAAAAATTAATTCATTACAGTAAAATTAAATTTGATACCTGTATTATTGAGTTTGAAGCTTGATTTTGTAATGTTCGATCTTCAAAGTCATATCTTTTTCTTTGTGTTTTGTTTTGAGGAGAGATGTTAGATAGAGAAAGTAATATCGCATGAATGGAAACTCTGTTCTTCTTTTCAGCTGTTTTTGTATTTTTTAAGATATCTTTTTTTTTTTATTATGACGTGGTATTATAGCTGGGCAGATCTTAACCGTTGGTTGCTCTTGATCTAAGGGCTGATATTTGTGAGCACAAACTCACCATAAGAACCAAACTCACGAGATCCCGCCTCTCTCTCTTTCTATCTATCTATCTATCTATCTATCTATCTATCTATCTATATATATATATATATATATATATATATATATATATATATATATATTAGGATCATATGAGTCCATCCTATCTTTTTGAGTCCGTAAGTCAATGATACAATATCACATGTTATATTAAAAAATATCACAGCTTATACTACAAAAAAAATCGTGATATTGTTTTGTAATAGAATATCACATGTTATGCTAAACAATATCACATCTTACAATATCACACGTTATACTAAACAATATCACAGCTTACACTAAAAAAAATTTTTCGAAAAAAAAAAAGTCGTGATAATGTTTTGTCTAGTTTGTGATATTGTTTTCTGGATTCATGGACTCAAATATTCTGGTGGACTCACCGGATCCTACCTCTCTCTCTCTCTCACTACTACAAAAGGGTAGCTTACCTTAGGGCATATAATCTGTCAATTAAGCCATGTACAGGTCACAGACACTGGCCAAAAAGAGATTTGCCTCAAATCCCCCCCCCCCCCCCAATTAAGATAGAGCCTGGTAGACCTGGGAAAAAGAGGAGAAGGGATCCACATGAAGATCGCAAAAAAGGAGGTAAACTGAGTAAGCATGGTCTTTAGATGAAATGCTCTATTTGCAAATCAAACAATCACGACAAACGCAAATGTCCTGATGGGCAGGCCTAGAAAAATTGCAAGGACTGAGGGAACTTTTTAGGTAGTAGTGAATTCTGATCACCATAGAGCATGTGCACAACCAACCAGAGTTGGTAGAGGTGGGAGCACAGGAAGAGGTGCAAGAGTTACTGAAAGAGGTGAGAGCGGTGGAAGGGGAAGGGTAAGTTGAGATTAATTCAAAGTTTTCATTGAAGCATGCTTTTGTTGCTTGAAATTCAGATAAATCAATTTTAACTCTCGTTTAATTGCAGCCCCCACAAGGAGTAGGAGTGCTTATTAATGAACAGGGAAATGCATATACCAATGTTAGTTTTCTTGTCTTTTTAAGATATTTACTTACAAATTATTGATCAACGGGGAAATTGTTACTTATTACTGTAACACCCCCATTTACCAAAGTGTATTACCAAGGCCTACCTTATGAAATGGAAGTGCTACCATCTCGGTTGCCCGAGGTAGTACATATCAAAGATACCATAATGAAACGTTTATGAATATATATTAAAGTTTAACAAGGTTACAAGTTCCAAAACCAAAATAAAGTACAACTCAACTAAACAAGTGAAAGTCTAAACAACAGCGAAAGCTAAAATGTGATAGTCTCGTAGATGTCCCGTCCAATCCCGCAAGAAGCTCAAACATCAATACCTGCTAGACATCTGCTCACCATCCCCCAATGGATCACCGCAGGTTTTACAACAACAGAGAAAGGGCTAGTCAACTGCACAATAAAGCATATTACAACAACAATAATAACCATCCAATATCAATCCTATAACAATACAAATCCCAACCTCCAAGTATCATAATCTGAGCCGTAGCCCATATCAGCCAGGTAACCCATCGCAATAGGTTACCCACACCGCCAGTGGGAGACCGCAGCCATGCCACCTAAGCCCCGCTCATCGCAACGAGTGATCTCAGATCATTAATGTGCGCATCCCCTTTGTGACGAGAGCCACAAGGGGCGAACATGGGGGTGAAGACCATCTCCCGACAAAGGCTTCACAATCAATACTAATAACAACCAACAATACCAAATCACCATAGTACTATCACAATAGCAAACAAATAATCACCACATCAAATGAAAAAAAAATTGTAGAAAGGACTGAGTAGGGAAACCCTACCTTATTCGCAATTCCGCAATCAATCACAACACAAAGCTAAAACTGTTCCTCTTTGAAATCTCCACCTAACAATCATACAAAACAATTCTAGCATCAAAATAAATCCCTAATTCAATCATTCCCCTTAAATACTCAGATTCGGGTCTAATTAATCTTAAACAAAAGTGATTAAACTGATTATAGACAACAAGTACTTACAAATGAGGCAAAACTCGAAACTACGAACTTCAAAAGCTTAAAAATCCATCCACAAGATGTCGAGTACCTGAAGTACTCGGCCGAGTACGCCCTACTCGACCGTGTTCCTCACAACTAGGCCAAGTGCTCCCAAAACAGTAGCCTGCCTAAAAGCACTCGACGACTTACTCGGCCGAGTACCGCCTACTCGACCGAGTGTACTGTGACCAAGAATCTTTGGTATTACATTCTTCCCTTCTTAAAAGCGAACTTCGTCCCCGAAATTCACACCATACCTGTTACAACCATGCATAACCCAACCTACTAACCACACAACTCGAAAAGAACACCCAACTCAAAAGACACTAACCATATTCCCAACCATAACCAATTATTACCACACAACTTAAAACACAACCATACCGACCTCAAACTATCCAAAACACATGCGTTTATCTCCTACCCCCCTTAAAAGACAAAGGTTACGACCCCGTAACCAAACATACCTGATCTAAAATATTTGGATAATGCTCCCTCATTGCCTCTTCCGGCTCCCATATAGCTTCTTCAACATTTTGATTAGACCATAGCACTTTGAGCAAGACGGTTTCACCATTCCTTGTCTTGCGCACCTTACGATCCAATATCTCCTTTGGCACCTCTGCATAAGTTAGAGCTTCATCCACCTTAATATTCTCCACCTCAAGCACATGAGATGGATCACTCACATACTTTCGAAGTTGTGACACATGGAAAACATTATGCACCCGATCAAGAGATTGTGGCAAGGCTAGCCGATAAGCTACTTCACCTACCCGATCCAAAATTTCATATGGACCTATGAATTTCTGACTCAACTTCCCACTCCTGCCAAACTTCATGACGCCGCGCATAGGCGACACTTACAAAAGGACCTTGTCACCCACCTCAAACTCGATATCCCTACGATGCAAATCCGCATAACTCTTATGCCGATCTTGAGCTGCTTTCATCTTTTATCGAATCGAGTGTACTTGCTCAACCATATCTTGTGCCATTTGTGGCCCTAAAACCATAACTTCAGTGCTATCATCCCAACACACGGGACTCCTACACTTCCTCCCATATAATGCCTCAAACGAAGCCATCTCGATACTCGTGTGATAGCTTTTGTTGTATGAAAACTCAATCAAATCAAGTATATCCTCCCAACTCCTACCAAACTTCATCGCATAAGCCCGACAACATGTCTTCTAAGGTTTTGATGGTTATTTCTTTTTTATCACCTGTCGCAGGATGGAACGCCGTACTCATCTTTAAGGCAGTCCCCATCAATTCCTGCAATTCTTGCCAAAACCGTGATATAAATCTCGCATCTCTATCTGACACAATATCCTCTAGTATCCCGTGTAATCGTACCACATGCTTCATGTATCCAAGAGCCAGTTGAATCTTACTCCAAGTATCTTGCATCGGAATAAAATGAGTTGACTTTGTCAGACGATCGACAATTACCCAAATCATATTATTACCCTTCTGAGTTCTTGGTAACCCCACAATGAAATCCATAGAAATCGATTCCCATTTCCATTCAGACACCTCAAATGACTGAATCTTACCTTGTGGTCTCAATTGTTCCCCTTTGACCCTTTGGCAAGTCAAACACATAGCCACAAACTCCGCCATTTCTTTCTTCATGCCGGGCCACCAGAACGTCTAATTCAAGTCCTTATAGAGGTTATCACCCCCAGATGTAGTGAATAGGGAGTGAAATGAGCCTCAGTCATAATCAATTTCTTCAACTCATCATCATTAGGCACACACCACCTCCCATCGAATCGAACACTCCCATCTGTATGGATAGAAAATCTTGAAACCGTACCCTTCTCCACCCTTGTCTTCCACTCCTGAATCTTGGGATCACGTACGTGTTTTCTTTTTCTGTTATCATAAAGTTCGGGCTCGATAGTCATTTCACATATGGCATCTCCCTTGCGAATCATGTGAATCCCCATCTTCGTCATTTCATATTTCAATTTCATCAATGACATTGCAGTGCATAACGAATGCACACTCTTTCTACTAAAAGCATTTGCAACCACATTAGTTTTCCCCTCATGATAGATGATCTTCATATCATAATCCCCAATCAGCTTCATCCACCTTCTCTAACACATGTTCAACTCCTTTTGAGTGTAGATGTACTTCAAACGTTTATGATCTGAAAACACTTTAAAGGTTGCCCCATATAAATAATGCCTCCAAATATTTAGAGCAAATACCACTGCACCCAACTCCAAATCATGAGTAAGATAGTTCTCCTTATACAGCTTCAACTGCCTCGAAGCATAGGCAATGGCTTTCCAATTTTACATCAAAACACATCCCAATCCATTCTCCGAAGCATTAGTATAAACCTCGAAGTTCTCACTTCCCTCAGGCAAGGCTTGAATGGGAGCTGTAGTCAAATGCTCCTTTAATGTTTGGAACGCCGTCTCACAACTCTCATCCCAACGAAATCTGGTCTCTTTCCTCATCAAAGTTGTCATAGGTCTAGCAGTCTTGGAAAATTTTTTCACGAACCTCCTATAATAGCCAGCCAAACCCAAGAAACTTTGAATTTCAGCAACATTCTTCGGTTCTTTCCCGTTTGACACCGCCTCGATCTTACAACGATCCACAGCTACACCATCCTTTGAAATCACATGGCCCAAAAACCTCACCTTCTCTAACAAGAACTTACACATGGACAACTTAGCATATAGCTGGTTATCTCGCAAAGTCTGCAATACCAACCTCAAGTGCTCCTCGTGCTCTTCCTTAGTCTTAGAATAGACTAAGATGTCATCGATGAAACCACCATAAATATATATAGAAATGGACTGAAGAACGGGTTCATAAGATCCATTAACACCGCCAGTGCATTAGTCAACCCGAAAGGCATCACCACATACGCATAGTGACCATACCACGAACGAAAAGCTATTTTAGGAATATCTTCATCCGCAATCCTCAACTGGTGATAACCCGATCTCAGATCAATCTTTGAAAATACCTCAGCTCCACTCAAATGGTCGAAAAGATCATCAATCCTCAGCAAATGATACCTATTCTTCACGATAACATGGTTTAGCTCTCTATAGTCGATGCACAACCTCATACTACTGTCCTTTTTCATGAATAGAACTAGAGCACCCTAATGTGATACACTAGGTCGAATGTATCCCTTATCTAATAACTCGTTCAGCTGTTTCTTCAATTCTTCCAACTCCTTTGGTCCAATACGATACGGAGCCTTAGATATAGGTCTCGTCCCCGGTTTAAGCTCAACACTGAATTCAATGTCCCTCTTAGGAGGTAACCCTGGTATCTCTTCCGGAAAGACATCATCGAACTCACTTACCACTGGTATCTCTGGTGCTAACGGCTCATCCACCCAAGTATTCCTCACATTGCAAAGGATCATAGGACACCCCTTCCTCAAACAAGACTTTAAAGTCATAGCTGCAATCATCTTTACCTTGGGTTTTACAACAAACCCTCGATATGACACTCTAACTCCCTTAGGACCTTTTAAGGACACTTTCTTATGATGACAGTCTATCTTGGCCTCATACTTACCCAACCAATCCATCCCCACTATGATCTCAAACCCATCCATAGGTAAATCCACTTGCTCGACCACCATAGACACCTCTTTATACAGCTTATGACATGACACCGACTCCCCCGATGGTATAAACACATTATATTTTACCAACTTATACTCCCCCAAACCTATGGTTAAAGAACGACCTCTAGACACAAAAGAATGGGTTGCCCCTGAATCAAACAATAGGAAAGTCGGTTTATGATTAACAAGAAAAGTACCAGTGACAACTTGCGCATAATACTCGGCTGCCTGTTTACCCATCATAAAGAGTTTGCCACTGTTCTTCTGACCTCCCCCTTGGACAGTAGTTGCTAATGTAGTAGGCTTAGCCACCGAATTCTGAGTCACACTGTTGTTCGGGCGCTGATAGGATCCACCATTATTGCGGTTATAGCCGCCATTGTTGTTGCTCTTACCTCCCTGGCTGTTCCATGACCCAGCTGGCCTGTTACTCGCCAAACTCTGGCTTGGAGTTTGTGAATATTTTGCCTCATAAGATCGCGGAAAGCCTCCTGCTTCTCCAGCACTCTTACACTCAAACAGTTTGTGGCCTACCCCACCAGAGTTGAATAATTGCTAGGTAGAGTTGTCGCTCGTACTCCGACTACCTGTTCCCTACACACGAGATCCCCCACTAAAGCTACTAGACCCTCCAAAATAAGCTCTAGTGTGGTTGTAGTTACCATGCTTGTAGCCCGATTTATTGCCACCCTCACTCTTAGCTTTCCTCTTCTCACTTCCCTTTTCTTTGGCCTCCTTGGCCATGTCAACTAACCTCTCTGCATGCCCCGCTCTCTCATAGACTTCCTAGATCCGAAATCACCCCAACTGGTAGCTTCTCCATAATCTTCAGCGATAGTCCTCTCTCAAAATGGAGAGCTAGACTCAGTTGGCTCAACTGCATGTCCTCCGCATAGCGCGATAGTTCATTGATATTGTGATAGTATTCGGCCACTGTCATGCTACCAGTCATAGAAAAAGTGTGAAACTCGGCCCTCAAGCTGCTACAGATATGCTCTGAAACGAAGTGGTTCCTCATCTCCTTCTTAAACTCTGCCCAAGGAATTGCAGGTTTACCCAAGTTCCTATAGTATGCCCGTGCAGCCTCCCTCTCATGGTGCTACTATACCCTAGCCTCATCTCTTAAATAGAACGCAGCTTGTTCCACCTTCATATCCTCCAGACAATGAACAACTTCCAACACACTCTCCATTTCCCAGTGCCAGTTGTCGAGTAGTTTGGGCTCGCTTGTGCCCTCATATGTTGTAGGGTTAAAGCAGGAAATAGTTGTTCTCAAACGGGATGCATCCACCGTTGTTTCCTTCTTTTTCCCCTACATTCTTTAGAGCCTCATTCAGAACCTCTTGCTGCTCGATCATCCTAGCGATTTCATCAAGACTCATCTCAGAAGCCTGGATATAAGCAGCAGATCTCTTTGGGGGCATTTTTAAGCTTCAATAACCAGGACAAACGTAAGCACATAGCCTACGGCTCAAAACAAATATCACATCAACCAAAGAGGTACTCGGTCGAGTACATGGGGGTACTCAGTCAAGTACACGGGGTACTCGGGCGAGTACGAGCTACTCGGTCGAGTATACTAACTACTCGGCCGAGTACTCCGACTCTAGTAGCTGATCTAAAATGCACATAATGCATGCTCGGTCGAGTACGCCCCACTCGGTCGAGTATTGCCTCTACTCGGCCGAGTGGTCATATTCCAGTAGCTACTGCCAAGTTCACAAATACCCTCACTCGATCGAGTGCCAGGTTACTCGGTCGAGTACCTGCCACACTTAGCCGAATCATGCTAAAACGACTCCAAACATTCCCAACAGGTATATAAGTACGCAACCAACAACCTATTCTCATATTCCTATAACCAAATATGATAAAACGTAAACAATCAAAACGTACAACATGCCTTGCTATCTCACATCAATTACTCTACACCATGTTCATCCAATTCATGACATATAATCTCCAACCACAACATACACATCCACTCTATTCACACATATATATATAAACACAAACATGCATCGATCCACCCCCCCCCCCCCCCAAAAAAACATACCCCGTAGTGGTCGGCTCGAAGTTGTGAGGGCCTTGTTGCGGTTTTAGGACGTCTCTCAAACCTTTGGAATACCTCCAAACAACTCCTACCCGGTTTCATTTTATTTACACACCCTATGTTCATTTTGTTCATTAGTTTTAGGTTCCAAAATCGCCGCTCCAATACCACTTTGTAACAACCCCATTTACCAAGGCCTACCTTAGCAAATGGAGGTGCTACTATCTCGGTTAATCGAGGTAGTACATATCAAAGATACCATAATGAAACGTTTATGAATATAAAGTTTAACAAGGGTATAAGTTTCAAAACCAAAACAAAGTACAACTCAACTAAACAAGTGAAAGTCTAAACAACAGCAGAAGCTAAAATGTGATAGTCTCGTAGATGTCCCGCCCAATCCCGCAACAAGCTCAAACATCAATACCTGCTAGACATCTGCTCACCATCTCCCAATGGATCACCGTAGGTTTTGCAACAACAGAGAAGGGGTCAATCAACTGCACAATAAAGCATACTACAACAACAATAATAAACATCCAATCTCAATCCGGTAACAATACAAATCCCAACCTCCAACTATCATTATCTGAGAAGTAGCCCAGATCTGCCAAGTAACCCATCGCAATAGGTCACCCACACCGCTAGTGGGAGACCGGAGCCTTGATATCTAAGCCTCGCTCATCGCAATGAGAGATCCCAGATCATTAATGTGCACATCCCCCTTGTGACGGGAGCCACAAGGGGCGAACATGGGGGTGAAGACCATCTCCCGACAATGGCTTCATAATCTTTACCAATAACAACCAGCAATACCAAATCACCGCAGTACTATCACAATAGGAAACCAATAATCAGCACATCAAATGAACAACAATCGTAGAAAGGACTGAGTAGGGAAATCCTACCTTATTCGCAATTCCACAATTAATCACAACACAAGGCTAGAACTGTTCCTCTACGAAATCTCCACCTAACAATCATACACAACAATTCTAGCATCAAGATAAATCCCTAATTCAACCATTCCCCTTAATTACTTAGATTAGGGTCTAATTAATCTTAAACAAAAGTGATTAAACTACTTAGAGACAACAAGTACTTACAAATGCGGTAAAACACGGAACTACGAACTGCAAAAGCATAAGAATCCACCCACGTGATGTTAAGATATGATTAGGATGATTTGGGAGGAGATTAGAAATGTTTTTGGTTTCAGAAAAATGATTAACGACGCACTTAGGAAATATATATAATTTCCTTATCATCCTCCGGGAAAATTAACCCGTCAGACCGGGTACTCGGTCGAGTACCTGAAGTACTCGGCCGAGTACGCCCTACTCGACCGAGTTCCTCACAACTCGTCCAAGTGCACCCAAAATATTAGCCTGTCTAAAGGCACTCGACGACTTACTCGGCTGAGTACCGCATACTCGACAGGGTGTACTGTGACCAGAAATCTGTGGTATTACAATTACTTCTTATTTAATCTGTTTTAATGTTTTTTATAAGTTGTTGGCAGTGTTAATGGCCTAAGGAGCATCATGCCTAATCAACAAGAAGAAATCAAATTTAGTCAACCATCTACACAGGTGTCAGTGAACTAAGTGAACGAGTTGGGTTGATGTAGTGGAGTGATGATATAGTTATGAATTAGTAGTGATGATCTTATGTAGTTATGAACCAGTTAGTTTGTTGGCAGTGTAATGTATGAACCACTTTATTTTGCTGAACTTAGCACCAGTGCAATGTATAAAACAATTTATTTTTGCAATCAAATCTTAGCTTTATTAAACTTCCTTCATTCCTTCATAAGATTACATTGGATCAAGCCTTAACCATCAAAATGACTGAAAATAAAATCCAAGAAATTTCCTTCATTCCTTCATCAGATTACATTGGATCAAGCCTTAACCATCAAAGTAATTGAAAACAAAATCCAAGAAATTAGTAGTCCAAGCATAAGAATTTTCTCCCACTTCAAGTGTTTGGACTTTGGTAACTTCAGCCCGCAACTTCTCATTCTTCATCTTCATTTTTTTTCAATTTCTCCTCCAACTTAAAACATCTTCCCAAATCAAAATCGTCTTCTGGCACCAAATATCCACACCCATTCTGCTACGAAAAAAAATTGTTTACCAATCTCACATTATAAGGGCATATATACTAATTAAATCTAAAATAAATGTACTTACAGGCCAAAGAGGACATCCATAAAACCTCTTTCCTACATGTTTTCCTTTTGTTGATGTTTTTAAAACTGCATCAAGATTGTGTTTGCAGAAATACGCCCTTGAATTTGATGAACATGACACTAATTCCTTCATTTATGAAATAAAGGAGGAGGAAGAAGAAGGGAGATAGAGGAATGAATTTGAAGAAAAAGAAGTTGTAGGTTACCGTTGCAATTGAGTAGAAGAGGAAGAAGGAGGTCAGTTGTGAAAGATGAAAGAGGAGCAAAGTCATAAATAAGAAGAAGTGGGACCCGCTAAAATATCTAACCTGTTGATTCGGGTAACTAATAGACCAATTCTAATCAAAGTGAAAAGGTGTGATAGTTGGTTATATTCCTAGTTAAATTATAGGTTGGAGTATTTTGAGAAGGGCACTAATAGGTTAGAGTATTCATGTGAAAAAATCCTTCCTTTTTTGGTAAAAAAAACATTACTAAAGACCCCTAATACATCCTTATTATTTACATAAAGTGCCGTCATGTTTGTGGCATGTTTTTAATTAAGGTATAAGCGGTCCTAATTTAATTCCAATACCACCCTTACTTTTTCTCTATTTTCTTAAAACTTGTGCTCCCTCCCATGTTATCTTTGGCTTGGATCAGAGGGAGTATCTGAAATTTAAAAAAAAAAAATAAAGCAAGAAGAAGAGAGGGAGGCCGCAGGTGGTGTGGGGGCAGTGACGAGAGGAGGAAGAAGAAAGCAAGGAGAAGAGAAGGAAGATGGCGGCTGATGATGGTGACATTGTGGTGTGGTAATTTTTGGTGGCGGTGGATGGTTGGCGTTGTTATTGTTGTCGGGCTGGTGCGTTGTTTTGGTGGGGATGGTGGTGTTATTAAGGGGTATCATGTTATATATCCCTAATTTTATTTTGTAGATTGTACTTTAATGATGTTTGAATGACATTGTTGGTTTTTAGGGTTTTAAACAATTGGGGGTTTTAAATTTCAATTATAAGAAGAGGATTTTTATGAAATGTTACGACCTAAAATGACTTTTAGAGAGAGAAAGCTCTGAGGTTTCCCTAAATTTAGCAATGGCTCAATCTAGGAAAGCTTCGTCCCCCTTAAATTCTACTAATAAAACTAAAAAAAATATTAATTCATCTGGTAATAAATCACAAAATCTTAGTATTACGCCAAATAATAGAGAAATTCGAGAGATTGTTAAGAATTTTCACGATGGTGAATGTTCAAAGGTAGAGGAATTACGAGCGTATGATCTTAGTAAAGAACTTAATGTCATATCAGAAGATAAATCAACTGATGATGAGGGTTGGCAAGAGGTTAACCGGAAATCTCGATCGAAGTCTCCGATTGCGACGACAGGTACTTTGCCTACTCTTATAATTGATGTTGATGATGTGAAGGGAGAGGTTGATTTATGGGCTTCATCTGTTCTGTGTTATGTTTTGGGTGCAAACCCGCCTAGTCATGTGATTGGGGGTTTTGTGCGTCGTTTGTGGGCCAAGTTATCGATTGACAAGGTAACGTTTAAACCTAATGGTATTTGTATTGTGCGATTTAAGAAGATGGAGGATAAGGAGGCAGTATTGGCTGGTGATCACTGTTTTTTTGATAATAAGCCCTTTTATTGTCAAATCTTGGAGCATCAACGAACCTGTAGTTAGAGCTAAGGTTGATGCAGTTCCTATTTGGGTTAGGTTTTATAATCTTGACCTAAAATTCTGTGGTGCTGCTTTAACTAAAATTGCAGGTTTAGTTGGTAAACCAATTTGCTCTGATACTGTTACAAAAGATCGGGAGTTCCTTGACTTTGCTAGATTCATGGTGGAAGTACAGATTGGTCAGCAGCTACCTGAGGTTATTGAATTCTTTGATGAGACTGGTATGCTGATCACACAATCTGTCCACTATGAGTGGAAGCCAATTATTTGCTCTAGGTGTCATGGAATGGGTCATGAGTCTGGGTTATGCAAGAAGGTAGTGCCTAAAAGGAAGGTTATGCTAGTTAAGAAAGTGTGGGTACCTAAACCAGTGGTACAGCAGACTCAGGTGCAACCGGCTATATAGAAAGCTCAGGTGGAGATGGTGCAGTTACCTCAGATTGACCTAAATGCTGTGGTAACTCCCATGCCAATGAGGGGTAATCATGTCTTAAACACTATGACACCTGCTAGAATTTTTAATAGACTGTCAAAGAGGAATGAGGGATTCTCTCAAGGAGGGCCATCTTTTGTTGAAGTTTGGAGCCTATCCTTGAGGAGGAATCTATTAAGCAGTCTGGGGAAAGGGAGACTTACTCAAACTAGTGAACATGGTTAGCTTTGGATTTTGGAATGTTCGTGGCATTAATAAAGTGAATAAACAAGGTGATATTAGAAGATTTTTACATTTGAATAATGTAGGTTTCTTTGGATTACTTGAGACTAGAGTTAAGACTAGTTCTATTAAGAAAGTTCAGTCTGGTCTTGGTGATCACTGGCAGTTTTTAAATAATAATGATGTGAGGAAGGGTGGTAGAATCTGGGTTGTTTGGGATACTAATATGTTTGATGTAGTAGTCCTGGTAAAAACTGCTCAGGTTGTGCACCTCTCTGTTACATGTGTTCAGAATGTTTTTCACTGGTAGTGTTCTATGATCTATGGGTTCAATAAAAATGCTGATAGAAGGACTCTTTGGCAGTCCCTTTTGGACATCCACTCTACCATTCATGGGCCTTGGATGGTCATGGGGGACTTCAATAATGTTTTAAACATGGATGAAAGGATAGGGGCTCCTGTAACTGTGGCTGAGGTTAAGGATTTTCAGGATTGTGTGGACTCTTGTGGGCTGTATGATTTGAGCTCCACTGGGGCATACTTTACTTGGAACAACAAGCAGGAAGGAGATGAGAGAGTGTTTAGTGGGATTGTAGAGTAATGGCTAATGATGCTTAGATTCTTAATGGTCCTGATGGTACCATTACTTTATTGCCTGAAGGACTTTAAGACCATAGTCCTTGTCTCATTGAGTGTTGGAATGTTCAGATTATAAAGAAAGCTAGTTTTAAGTACTTTAATATGTCGGGGAAACATGAGCAATTTATGGAGATTGTGAAGGAGGTTTGGCAGCAAGATGTGTATGGCTGTAGGATGTTTCAAGTGGTTAAAATGTTGAAATGGCTGAAGTAACCTTTGAAACAGCTGAACAAAGAGGGCTATGGTGATATTGAAAATGCTGCTAAGGTCAGTAAGATGTTTCTGGAGGATATTCAAAGGAAACTACATGCTGATCCTGCTAATTCCCTTCTTCAGTTGGAAGAAAGGGTAGCTTCCCAATCTTTTAAGGAGCTTGATGAGGCTAGGATAGAGTTTTTGGCTCAAAAACCTAAAGCCCAATAGTTCCAGAGTGGTGATAACACCCAGTACTTTCATAGCTCCCTAAAAGTTAGGAGAGCTCAGAACAAGGTACTGCAAATTAAGGATATGAATGGTCAGCTGTGCTCTGAAAATGCTACAACTTAACATGCTGTTTTGGAGTACTATAAAATGTTGCTTGGTAGTTCTACTCCTGTCACAGAGGTGTGCTCTGGGGTTGTTCAGAGAGGAGTTATCCTGACTGATGAGCAGGCTAGGGGTCTGACTGTGGAGGTGACTGATGGAGAAATTCAATAAGCTCTTTTTTCTATTCTTAAGGAGAAAGCTCCAGGCCCTGATGGGTACTCATCTCAATTTTTTAAAGATGCTTTTGAGGTGCTAGGGTGTGATGTGGTGGCAGCTGTTAAGGATTTGTTTTTTCACAGGCAAAATTTTGCAGCAGGTTAATGCTACTGTCCTTACTCTTGTACCTAAGAAGAATGTTCCTGACTCTGTCCTTGATTTTCGCCCATTGCATGCTGCAATGTGATATATAAGTGTATCTCTAAGGTGATAAGCTCCAGATTAGCTAATGTGTTACCAAGCATTGTTAGTATGAACCAAAGTGCTTTCATACAAGGTAGGGAAATTGTTGATAACATTTTCATTTGCCAAGACTTGGTGAGGCTTTATAATAGAAAGAATTGCTCACCAAGAGTGATGATGAAAATTGACTTGAAGAAGGTTTATGACTCCATTGAGTGGAGTTTTATTGAAGGTATGCTGAATGCTCTTAATTTTCCCAAGTAGATGGTACAGTGGATAATGCAGTGTGTCACTTCTACTTCTTTTTCTTTATCCTTAAATGGAAACCAATTTGGATATTTTAAAGGCCTAAGGGGGATTGGGCAAGGGGATCCTATGTCTCCCCTTCTGTTTACTTTATGTATGGAATACCTGACTAGGATTCTGGACCTGGTCACTGTTTCCAATGAGTTTCACTTTCATCCTCTTTGTAAGAGTCTCAAGCTATGTCATATGTGCTTTGCAGATGACTTGCTTCTCTTTTGTAAAGGGGACATCAATTTTGTTACGGTTTTGATGAGGGGGTTCCTGTCCTTTTATGAAGCATCAGGCCTTTGCTTAAATCAAAGTAAGTCTGATATGTATATGAATGGGGTGAATCAGATGGTGAGGGCTCAAATTTTGCAGCTGTCTGGTTTTCAGCAAGGTACCTTCCCTTTCAGGTATTTGGGAATACCCATTTCCTACAAAAGAATTTCCAGTGCTGATAGTAATGTGTTGGTGGATAAAATTGTTAAAAAAATTCGGGGATGGGGCACTAAGAAGCTCAGTTATGCATGACGTTTGGTTCTGGTTAAGCATGTTCTTACTCAAATTCACTCTTATTGGGCTAGGATTTTCCTTCTGCCTAAAGGAGTGATTGCTAGGGTAGAGGCTATTTGTAGAAATTACTTGTGGTCTCATGCTGAGAATTTTGCAAAAGTACCTCTTATAGCTTGGGAACAATGCTGCTTGCCTCAAAAGTATGGTGGTCTGGGTATCCTTAATGCTGGACTTTGGAACAATGCAATGCTTGGTTAGTATGTCTTGTGGGTTGCTCACAAAAAGGATACTCTGTGGGTTAAATGGGTGAACCACATTTACATTAAGCATCAAGACTGGTGGGAGTATCAAGCCCCTTGTTATTCTAGCTGGCCTTGGCGTCAGCTTTGTAAAGTGAAGAACAAGTTATCACATGGTCTCACTGCTGGCATTTGGCCTTGTTATACTGCAAGGGATGGATATAAGTGGTTATTGGGTCAGACCCTGAAGGTTCACTGGTCCTCTTATGTGTGGAATAGGGTGGCTCTCCCTAAAGTCACCTTTATTAATTGGCTGTACATCAATCATAGACTTCTAACAAAGGATAGAATGGGTAGGTTTGGTATGGTGACTGATGGATTATGCTTTCTTTGTGGTAATGTTGCTGAGTCTAGAGCTCATCTGTTTTTTGATTGTTGGTTTAGTTGGAGATGCCTCAGTCTGGTTCAGTTGTGGCTCCCTGCTCCTTGGCAACCTAATGTTGTAGAGTGGCTAATTCAGTCGAGGTGCAAATCACTTTTGAAGAAGCAAGTGTTAATGGCTACTATTGCTGGCCTGATTTACCTGATCTAGGACACTAGGAATATCAGTCGGGTGGAGCATAGAGTGAGTAGACCTGAATGTGTAATTAAGAAACTCCAAAGCCTTATAGCATTAAGGGCGAGGGGTTTTATGAAAGTTATGGGTAGGCATAGAGAGCACGATTGGATCAAGAGTCATATCCTAGTCCATTAAATGTACTAGATAGTGCGTGTGTTTGTACTGGTGTATAGTGGATAATATAATGTAATATGCCTAATTATTAATACAACTTTCACATTTCACGAAAAAAAAAATCAATTATGTATTGATTGAGAAAGAAGAATTTATATTTTGTTCTATCCAATTTGCTACAAGTTTAATTTATGAAGTGAATTTTCAGTAAGTGTATTTCATTGTTAATAAATACTCACTACTAGTCAACGTTGCGATTGTTCTTATTTATATTTCTTGAAAGTGTTTGAATCCCTGAGGGTTTCATTATATTGATATGGATATATATACACGAGTACATAGCTACGGTTACAATGTGAACATATCTACGATATACTAAAATACAAGGATATGTATAATATCTACGATACTCGAAATATTTACATAATATATCGGTTGCCTAATACACCCCCGCAGTCGAAGCGGGAGGATGGCGAACGCAAAGACTGGTCCAAAATTGAGTGAATAACTGGTGTGGGAGACCCTTCGTAAAGATTTCAGCATATTGGAAAGCAGAAGGGACATGTAAAATGCGCACGCGGCCAAGTTGGACCTGTTCACGAACAAAATGTATGTCGATTTCAATGTGTTTCATGCGCTGGTGTTGAACAGGGTTGTCGGACAGATAAACAGCTGACACGTTATCACAGTACACAATTGTGGCATGGCGGATAGGCATGTGAAGTTCAAGAAGAAGATTACGCAACCAGCTTGTTTCGGCAACGGCATTGGCAACCCCACGATATTCGGCTTCTGCACTAGATTTTGAAACCGTTGCTTGACTTTTCGAGGACCAAGAAATAAGATTATCACCCAGAAATACGCAATAGCCAAAGGTGGAGCGGCGAGAGTAGGACAACCGCCCCAGTCAGCATCAGAATAACCAGTAAGAGAATGAGACTTGGAGACAGACATAGTGAGGCCGAACTTAATGGTGCCTTTAATATAACGGAGGACCCGTTTCTTGAAGTGCAAATGGCTTTCTCTCAGATCATGCATAAATAGACAAAGTTGTTGAACCGCATAGGTGATATCAGGACGAGTGATAGTAAGATATTGCAATGCACCTGCCAAGCTACGATAAAGAGCCGGATCAGAGAAAGGAGGACCGTCTGCGGCGCTGAGTTTAGAGGATGTATCAATTGGAGTGACAGTCGCATTGCACCCGGTCATAGACGTACGAGCAAGAATAATTTTGGCATAATGTCCCTGCGAAAGAAAGAGACCATTACGCGAGTGAGAGACCGTAATACCAAGAAAATGATGTAGCTTGCCCAAATCTGTCATTGAAAATTCACTTGACAAAGTTGAAATTATACGATGAAGCAAATTAGTATGGGACGTAGTGATCACAATGTCACCGACATAAAGGAGTATATAAGCAATATCCGACCCGCGATGATAAATGAATAACGAGGGGTCACATTTGCTACCGTGAAAGCCCTGTGACAAAATAAAATTAGCAAAATGGTGATACCAGGCGCGGGGAGCCTGCTTAAGACCATACAAGGACTTTCAAAGACGACATACATGGGACGGTGCAGACGGTTCAAAAAAACCCGGTGGTTAGTGCATATAAACTGTTTCAAGCAAGTCACCATGTAAGAAAGCATTTTTAACGTCAAGCTGATGAATGGGCAAGTCACGAGAAACAGCTAGGCTAAGGACCGTACAAATAGTAGCAGGTTTGACGACAGGACTAAAAGTCTCATCACAATCAATACCAACCTGCTGTGTTTTACCATTAACAACCGTCGCGCTTTGTAGTGCTCAAGACGACCATCAGACCGGAACTTGTGGCGGAAGAGCCACATACAACGAATTACAAGAGCATCAGATGGCCGAGGTACGAGCACCCATGTGCCATTGTCAATAAGAGCCTTATATTCAGCATTCATGGCGGCTCGCCAATTGGGGTCACGGAGGGCCTCGGTGGGGTTCTTAGGTTAGGGCGAAAGGGGCTTGTCGGAATGAGCAAGGAGGTTCATACGAGTGATGGGTTTGGTAATTCAATGTTGAAGGCGAGTGGCCATGGTATGGGGTCGAGGAGGAGGGGGAGGGGGTGGTGGTGGTGGAGTTGTGGCGTAGGTAAGAGAGGTTGTGCCGGGTGTAGCTGGGCTGGCAGGGCTAGTGGGGTTAGGTTGTGGGGTCGGGGTGATGGGTGTAGTGGTCGGAGAGGAGGCAGTTGGTGTCGTTAGGGGAGGGGTAGGGGAGGTGGGTATAGGTGGTGTAGTGGAGGTAGGCGGGTTAGGATAGGCGAATTGGTCAGGAAGGGGAGGGGAGTCGTGGCTGAGAAAGGTGTAGGTGGATGAGTTGGGTTGAAAAGTCGAGGCAAATGGAAAGACTTGTTCATCTAAAGTGACGAGCCGAGACAAAATAATTTTACCAGTTGCAAGATCAAGACACCGGTACCCTCGGTAGTTTTGTGGATAGCCTAGGAAGACGCATTGGACGGAGCGTGGTTGCAGTTTGTGAGTGCGTGTGGCTGATAAATTCGGGTAACATAGACAACCAAAGACACGGAGATGATCATATGTGGGATGACGGAGGAATAAAGCGGAAGCGGGGGATCGAAATTGTAGTAAATTGGAGGGAAGTATATTGTGAAGATATGTGGCGGGGTGGAGAGCATCGACCCAATAAGTTGGTGGTAAGGAGGCGTGGGCAAGTAGAGCTAGAATGATTTCATTTAAACGACGAATCATACGTTCTGCTTTACCGTTTTGAGACGACGTGTGGGGGCACGAAAACCGAAGTTGAATGCCATGTTGAATGGAAAATTGGTGAAAGGAAGAATTGTCAAATTCGCACCCCAAACTTTTTATTTCTTTTTTCAAATTGTGTTTTAATATAGTTACGGAATTGAAGAAATTTGGAAAAGGCCTCAGACTTGAATTTTAGTGGGTAAATCCATAGATATTGAGAATAATTGTAAATTAAAACCATATAGTATTTAAAACCGCTTTTACTAAGAACAGGAGAGGTCCACAAATCGCAATGTATTATATCAAAAGAGGATAACGAAACACAATTAGAATGATTAAATGGTAAACGTTTATGCTTGCCAACTTGACACGCATGACAAAGTTTGGAGCGACGCTCCTTATTACATGAAATAATCTTTTGAGAACGAAGACAATCAATAATATTAAAACCAGGATGACCGAGGCGAGAGTGCCATTGGTCGGAGGATGATGCAGCTAGACAGGCTTGGGGCGGTTCGTTTGACGACGTGGCTGACACAGGGTAAAGAGTACCGGTGTTATTGCTCCTCAGTAGAATTGTCCCAGACCGTATATCCTTCACAAAAAAGCCATTAGGATCTAATGTAAGAAGTGATTCACTTGTAAAATTCTTAGGTTCATGTCATTTAAGCACATTTGTCATATTCATTTTTATTGTAACACATATAAGCTATTATTATAACATACATTCTTTGTACCTATAAACTGTTATTATTAAGTGTGCTCTATCAAATTCCAGTGCGCTTATGCTATGCATAATTGTTTGGCTACCTCAACCCAGTATTGTGCTCGGTCAAATTCCGTTGATTTATGGTATGTAATAGTCTGGCTAGTGAATCCATTCATCACTTGTATAGCATTCTTTGTTTGTCATCTGCTTTCTGGCCTTTTCAAACAAGATAAAGAAGCCCTTGATCTAACTGAGGTTAGCTATATGGCTTCATTTATGCTTCTAAGCTTTACTCTGTTTCTGGTAATCGTGGACCGCTGGAGTATTCTTTTTACTTATGGCAACAAGAAAAAGACTTAATTCCATGAGGTACGAGCACCCATGTGCCATTGTCAATAAGAGCCTTATATTCAGCATTCATGGCGGCTCGCCAATTGGGGTCACGGAGGGCCTCGGTGGGGTTCTTAGGTTAGGGCGAAAGGGGCTTGTCGGAATGGGCAAGGAGGTTCATACGAGTGATGGGTTTGGTAATTCCATGTTGAAGGCGAGTGGCCATGGTATGGGGTCGAGGAGGAGGGGGAGGGGGTGGTGGTGGTGGAGTTGTGGCGTAGGTAAGAGAGGTTGTGCCGGGTGTAGCTGGGCTGGCAGGGCTAGTGGGGTTAGGTTATGGGGTCGGGGTGATGGGTGTAGTGGTCGGAGAGGAGGCAGTTGGTGTCGTTAGGGGAGGGGTAGGGGAGGTGGGTATAGGTGGTGTAGTGGAGGTAGGCGGGTTAGGATAGGCGAATTGGTCAGGAAGGGGAGGGGAGTCGTGGCTGAGAAAGGTGTAGGTGGATGAGTTGGGTTGAAAAGTCGAGGCAAATGGAAAGACTTGTTCATCTAAAGTGACGAGCCGAGACAAAATAATTTTACCAGTTGCAAGATCAAGACACCGGTACCCTCGGTAGTTTTGTGGATAGCCTAGGAAGACGCATTGGACGGAGCGTGGTTGCAGTTTGTGAGTGCGTGTGGCTGATAAATTCGGGTAACATAGACAACCAAAGACACGGAGATGATCATATGTGGGATGACGGAGGAATAAAGCGGAAGCGGGGGATCGAAATTGTAGTAAATTGGAGGGAAGTATATTGTGAAGATATGTGGCGGGGTGGAGAGCATCGACCCAATAAGTTGGTGGTAAGGAGGCGTGGGCAAGTAGAGCTAGAATGATTTCATTTAAACGACGAATCATACGTTACGCTTTCCGTTTTGAGACGCGACGTGTGGGGGCACGAAAACCGAAGTTGAATGCCATGTTGAATGGAAAATTGGTGAAAGGAAGAATTGTCAAATTCGCACCCCAAACTTTTTATTTCTTTTTTCAAATTGTGTTTTAATATAGTTACGGAATTGAAGAAATTTGGAAAAGGCCTCAGACTTGAATTTTAGTGGGTAAATCCATAGATATTGAGAATAATTGTCAATTAAAACCATATAGTATTTAAAACCGCTTTTACTAAGAACAGGAGAGGTCCACAAATCGCAATGTATTATATCAAAAGGGGATAACGAAACACAATTAGAATGATTAAATGGTAAACGTTTATGCTTGCCAACTTGACACGCATGACAAAGTTTGGAGCGACGCTCCTTATTACATGAAATAATCTTTTGAGAACGAAGACAATCAATAATATTAAAACCAGGATGACCGAGGCGAGAGTGCCATTGGTCGGAGGATGATGCGGCTAGACAGGCTTGGGGCGGTTCGTTTGACGACGTGGCTGACACAGGGTAAAGAGTACCGGTGTTATTGCTCCTCAGTAGAATTGTCCCAGACCGTATATCCTTCACAAAAAAGCCATTAGGATCTAATGTAAGAAGTGATTCACTTGTAAAATTCTTAGGTTCATGTCATTTAAGCACATTTGTCATATTCATTTTTATTGTAACACATATAAGCTATTATTATAACATACATTCTTTGTACCTATAAACTGTTATTATTAAGTGTGCTCTATCAAATTCCAGTGCGCTTATGCTATGCATAATTGTTTGGCTACCTCAACCCAGTATTGTGCTCGGTCAAATTCCGTTGATTTATGGTATGTAATAGTCTGGCTAGTGAATCCATTCATCACTTGTATAGCATTCTTTGTTTGTCATCTGCTTTCTGGCCTTTTCAAACAAGATAAAGAAGCCCTTGATCTAACTGAGGTTAGCTATATGGCTTCATTTATGCTTCTAAGCTTTACTCTGTTTCTGGTAATCGTGGACCGCTGGAGTATTCTTTTTACTTATGGCAACAAGAAAAAGACTTAATTTTACTTAGATAAAGGATAATGCTCACAAAGTCACATTTTTATCTCCAGCACGTAAATGGCATGCACAGCGGTGTTAGAATATTTAATAATATTCGAGTGGCCTAAGTGTTTCGGGTTTAAATATAAGTTAAGTTCATATTAAATATTACGAGAGTTTAATATAAAAGACGACACCGTTATGGATCGGTCTCGATTAAATGTAATTAAAGTACGGGAATTATTATTCCCTCTTACCTTACCCTAATATACGTCTTCTTTCACGAAAAGGTACGATCGGGTTTGATTGTGCGAAAAGCTATGTAATATTATATATATATATATATATATATATATATATATATATATATATATATATATATATATATATATATATATATATATATATATATATATATATATATATATATATAGAGAGAGAGAGAGAGAGAGAGAAATCAGGATCTCGTGCGAACTATTTTACGGTGCGAACTGTACGAACTCAATAACAACCATTAGATTAAAACAATATGCGGCTGATAAAGAAAATCCGAACCAACCATTTTATATCTCACGCGTAACCCATGTCCACACTACTCAACCTCACTCATCACACTGTCTCCTTTCACCCAACGCAAATATCGCCGATACCGGAGCTCCGACGACCACCACCATGTCGCGGCGGCTTATCAACGACGGAGGCATCACCCGAGAGTACAATCACTGACATTTTCTGCCGTCGTTTCCATCAACACAAACGCCTCACCCATATTCTCTCTCTTATCCGTCGACGGGATTTTCTGCACGTCATTAATGTTGCCGGCGACGATGCCTCATCTAGATCATCTCTCGTCGTCGATCTATAACTCTAATGTCGGATTTAAAGAGGTAATGAGTGATTTATTTGCCTCAAAATGTTATCACAATTCATTAATTCGGGTTGAAAGCGGTGTTTTTAACCATTATAGATAGAGAAATTTGTATATATGTAATTTTGTTAGTAGTTTATGATGCTGTGGGATATGATTGTGATTAATTTGAGATGGACAGACTGAGAGAGTACTTTCTCCGTATTTAATCAAATGTAAAGAAATGATTGAGACAGAGAGAATACTCCGATAAGAGACTTATCTAGCTGTCGATTGTGAACAAAAAAAATGAAATGAATCAATTAATCATTTTGAAATGGTGAGGATGAGGTTTAAGGATTTGTATACTGTACTTTTCACTCGTAGTTTCAATCATCCTTTCCCTTCCCCACTTCTCCTAAGCACAAAGAGATTTAAGGGGGAAAATGTCGAAATTATGAAATGAAACTTTTCTTGTATTATTACGTTATGCTGATGGAGTACTCAAAATTTAGATGAGATAGTTGTTTTATTACATGTGATTGTTAATTACATTTTGTGTTATGATCATGATGTTATAATGATATATATAGCACGCAAAGTAGATTGTTTCATATCAAGTTGAAGACCATTGTATATACTGAAATGATGAGCTTGAACTTGTTGGATGTTGCAATGGGTGGGTTTGTTTAGCATCGAGTTCTGGTAATTTATCCTATGTACAACCCCCATAAGTGAAATGTTACAGAAATACTTCGTATTACTCGGTTCTCGAGTCTGAAAACCCTTAAACTACCAAGCATTAGAATTTGTTGGGGATTTAGTTTTGTGTCTTCTAAAGATTTAAGGTAGTCAGGAACTTAGGATTATAGAATTGCATGAAACCCTAAACATCATAACTTTATGTCTTCTTGGATACAAAAATGGCCAAAACTTGGTAATGAGAATCACTTACATGTCTTCTCATTGAGAGGCAAGATGGGTTTCACACTTTCACATTGGCAAAAAAAATGAAATGTCGAAATTTGTAATTTGTATATGTATTTAGCAGTTTATGATGTTGAGGTTAATGAATGTGATTTAGTTAATTGATAAGAGTGAAATTATTTGGTGTGTGGTAGGTGTTGGAGTTGGCAGGGAATGCTGCGAGAGACAACAAAAAGACCAGGATAGTCCCGCGACACATTCAATTATCTGTAAGAAATGATGAGGAGCTAAGCAAGTTACTTGGACAGGTGACAATTGCGAATGGTGGTATGATGCCAAATATTCATCAGACTTTGTTGCCAAAGAAGGCAGCTAGTGGAAAGGTGACATTGGCTCGACTTCTCAGGAGTTCTAGACTGTGTCTTCTAGCTGTGATTAAGTAGTAAAAGAAACAATGGCTTGAAATAATGAAATGTTAAATCAGGTAAGTTATTTAACATCTGGACATTCTTTCATCAAATGTGCTCAATTCTGGACATTTGATGACTGTGTTCTCAGGAGTTCTCGACCCCAAGTTGGGTGTGGCGGATTTCATGTCGTCGCCAATGTATAGCGGATGGATAAAGGTCGAGTTTTGGTTGACCTTGCGTATGCTGGATGTGGGTGCGTCGTTGGCTGTGGTGTGTGGTGTCTGGTGGGTGGCGACTGTTGGCTGTGGTGGGTCTGGGTTGCCGCCAGCGCTTATTGGTTGTGATTAATGAACGTAGGTTTGATTAATGGTGTTTAGAGGGCCTCGTTGTCATGGTCCTTGTGAAGGCAGCGGCGAAATTGGTAGTGGGGGTGGTTAAGGGTAGGTGAATGGTGGTGGGCAGTAGTGGTCAAGGTTGTATTGTGCCAATCGAGATTTGGTACTAATTATCTAGACAACATTAAATTGCTCTTCGGGCTCCCTTCACATAACAACAAACAAACAAACAATGATTATGCTAATGTTAGTAATTAGCTGACAGTCGACTACATCGTCATTTTGTAGGTATATGATAGTTATGTTGATTCTGTCAACATCCTCAAGCCATGTTACTGGTGAGGCTGTATGTTGGATGTTGTATGATTTATTTACACTAGCAAGACCCCATATGTTAAGTTTATGTATCATTATTCATTTGTATTCGTCACTCAAAACTCGTTTGTAGGACTCCTTTTAGCAAAATGATATTGTAATATGCGAAAATAATTTTTGTATGTTCCTACAGATCTAAAGTATATACGTTTGTCTAAAACTGCATTCTGCTTTCATTTATACAAAAAATTCCCGTATTGAATTGGAATTTCGTGTGAGTTGTAGTATTATGTAGCGGGCCACCTAATCTAACCATAAACCTTTTCTCGTCCCGCTTTAGAATACCCGACCCATGGAAAGGGGTTCATCTGTCCCTATATAGGGCTGAGTTTATGGTCCTCATTCAGATAATAAGAGAAAGGGTTTAGGGATGGATTAGGCGGCTCTGCGGTAGCGATCCGCCTAATCCAACCCTAAATCCTTTCCCGTCCCGTTTTATGATACCCGGCCCCCTTAGAAAGGGGTTCACCCTTCCCCTTTTAGGTCTCAGTTTACGGTTCCCGTTCCGATAATAAGGGTAAGCGTTTAGGGTTGAATTAGGCGGCTCCACGAGAGGGGGTCACCTAATCCAATCTTAAAACATTTACCGTCCCGTTTTAGGATACCCGGCCTCTCCGTTTAATCACTTTTACGTACTAGATACGTTTTGAAAGAGTAGTAGGTTCATTTTAAATATATTGTAGATACGTTTCGTCTAAATAACCCATTTCCGATAACAAGGGAAAGGGTTTAGGGTTGGATTAGGCGGACCCGCGGCAGCGGGCCTCCTAATCCAAGCCTAAACCTTTTCCGTCCCGTTTTAGGATACCCGGTCCCCTCGGAAAGGGCTTCACCCTTCCCCTTTTAGGGCTCAGTTTACGGTTCTCGTTTCGATAACAACGGAGAGGGTTTAGGATTGGATTAGGTGGACCCACGGTAGCGGGCCGCCTAATCCAAACCTAAACCCTTTCCCGTCCCGTTTTAGGAAACCCGACTCCCCGTTTAATCCCTTTCACGAACTAGGTACATTTCGAAATAGTCTTAGGTTCATTTTAAATATATTTTAATTACGTTTTGTCTAAATAACCCATTTTCGATAACAAGGGAAAGGGCTTAGGGTTGGATTAGGCGGACCCGCGGCAACGGGCCGCCTAATCCAACCATAAACCCTTTCCCGCCCCGTTTTAGGATATTCGGTCCCCTCGAAAAGAGGTTAACCCTTTCCCTTTTAGGGCTCAGTATACGGTTCCCGTTTCGATAACAAGGGAGAGGGTTTAGGATTGGATTAGGCGGACCCGCGGTAGCGGGCCGCCTAATCCAACCCTAAACCCTTTCCCATCCCATTTTAGGATACCCGACTCCCCGTTTATCCCTTTCACGTACAAGGTACGTTTCGAAATAGTCTTAGGTTCATTTTAAATATATTGTAGGTACATTTCGCCTAAATAACCCATTTCCGTTAACAAGGGAAGAGGTTTAGGGTTGGATTGGGCGGACCCGCGGCAGCGGGCCGCCTAATCCAAACCTAAACCCTTTCCCGTCCGTTTTAGGATACCCGGTCCCCTCGAAAAGGGGTTCACCCTTCCCCTTTTTGGGCTCAGTTTACGGTTCCCGTTTCGATAACAAGAGAAAGGGTTTAGGGATGGATTAGGCGGCTCTGCGGTAGCGATCCGCCTAATCCAACCCTAAATCCTTTCCCGTCCCGTTTTATGATACCCGACCCCCTTAGAAAGGGATTCACCCTTCCCCTTTTAGGTCTCAGTTTACGGTTCCCGTTCCGATAATAAGGGTAAGCGTTTAGGGTTGAATTAGGCGGCTCCACGAGAGGGGGTCACCTAATCCAATCGTAAAACATTTACCGTCCCGTTTTAGGATACCCGGCCTCTCCGTTTAATCACTTTTACGTACTAGATATGTTTTGAAAGAGTAGTAGGTTCATTTTAAATATATTGTAGATACGTTTCGTCTAAATAACCCATTTCCGATAACAAGGGAAAGAGTTTAGGGTTGGATTAGGCAGACCCGCGGCAGCGGGCCTCCTAATCCAACCCTAAAGCCTTTTCCGTCCCGTTTTAGGATACCCGGTCCCCTCGGAAAGGGCTTCACCCTTCCCCTTTTAGGGCTCATTTTACGGTTCCCGTTTCGATAACAAGGGAGAGGGTTTAGGATTGGATTAGGCGGACCCGCGGTAGCGGGCCGCCTAATCCAAACCTAAACCCTTTCCCGTCCCGTTTTAGGAAACCCGACTCCCCGTTTAATCCCTTTCACGAACTAGGTACGTTTCGAAATAGTCTTAGGTTCATTTTAAATATATTTTAGTTACGTTTTGTCTAAATAACCCATTTTCGATAACAAGGGAAAGGGCTTAGGGTTGGATTAGGCGTACCCGCGGCAACGGGCCGATTAATCCAACCATAAACCCTTTCCCGCCCCGTTTTAGGATTTTCGGTCCCCTCGAAAAGGGGTTAACTCTTTCCCTTTTAGGGCTCAGTATACGGTTCCCGTTTCGATAACAAGGGAGAGGGTTTAGGATTGAATTAGGCGGACCCGCGGTAGCGGGCCGCCTAATCCAACCGTAAACCCTTTCCCATCCCGTTTTAGGATACCCGACTCCCCGTTTATCCCTTTCACGTACTAGATACGTTTCGAAATAGTCTTAGGTTCATTTTAAATATATTGTAGGTACGTTTTGTCTAAATAACCGATTTCCGATAACAAGGGAAAAGGTTTAGGGTTGGATTAGGCGGACCCGCGGCAGCGGGCCGCCTAATCTAACCCTAAAACCTTTCCCGTCTCGTTTTAGGATACCCGACTCCCCGTTTAATCCTTTTCACTTACTAGGTACGTATCGAAATAGTCTTAGTTTCATTTTAAATATATTGTAGGTACATTTCGTCTAAATAACCCATTTCCGATAACAAGGGAAGAGGTTTAGGGTTGGATTGGGCGGACCCGCGGCAGCGGGCCGCCTAATCCAAACCTAAACCTTTTCCCGTCTGTTTTTTAGGATACCGGTCCCCTCGAAAGGGGTTCACCCTTCCCCTTTTAGGGCTCGGTTTACGGTTCCGTTTTCGATAACAAGGGAAAGGGTTTAGGGTTGGATTAGGCGGACCCGCGGTAGCGGGCCGCCTAATCCAACCCTAAACCCTTTCCCGTCCCGTTTTAGGATGTCTGGCTCCCTGTTTAAAACCTTTCACGTACTAGGTACGTTTTAAAATAGTCTTAGGTTCAATTTAAATATATTGTAGGTACGTTTCGTCTAAATAACCCATTTCCGATAACAAGGGAAAGGGTTAAGGGTTGGATTGGGCGGACCCGCGGCAGCGGGCCGCCTAATCCAAACCTAAACCCTTTCCCGTCCCGTTTTGGGATACCCGGTCCCCTCGAAAAGGAGTTCACCCTTCCCCTTTTAGGGCTCAGTTTACGATTTCCATTTCGATAACAAGGGAAAGGGTTTAGCGTTGGATTAGGCGGCCCGCTGTAGCGGGCCGCCTAATCTAACGCTAAACACTTTCCCGTCCCGTTTTAGGATGCCTGGCTCCCTGTTTAAAACCTTTCACCTACTAGGTACGTTTCAAAATAGTCTTAGGTTTAATTTAAATATATTGTAGGTACGTTTCGTCTAAATAACCTATTTCCGATAACAAGGGAAAGGGTTTAGGGTTGGATTAGGCGAACCCGCGGCAGAGGGCCGCCTAATTCAACTCTATACCCTTTTCCGTCCCGTTTTAGGATACCCGGTCCCCTCAGAAAGGGGTTCACCCTTCCCCTTTTAGGGTTCAGTTTACGGTTCCCGTTTCGATAACAAGGGAAAGGGTTTACGGTTGGATTAGGCGGACCCGCGGCAGCGGGCCGCCTAATCCAATTCTAAACCTTTTCCCGTCCCGTTTTAGGATACCCGGCTCCCCGTTTAATCCCTTTCACGTGCTATGTACGTTTCGAAATAGTCTTAAGTTCATTTTAAATATATTGTAGGTACGTTTCGTCTAAATAACCAATTTCCGATAAGAAGGGAAAAGGTTTAGGGTTGGATTAGGCGGACCCGCGGCAGCGTGCCTCCTAATCCAATCCTAAACCTTTTCCTGTCCCAATTTAGGATACCCGGCTCCCCGTTTAATCCCTTTCACGTACTAGGTACGTTTCGAAATAGTCTTAGGGTCATTTTAAATATATTGTAGGTACGTTTCGTCTAAATAACCCATTTCCGATAAGAAGGGAAAGGGTTTAGGGTTGGATTAGGCGGACCCGCGGCAGCGTGCCTCCTAATCCAATCCTAAACCTTTTCCCGCCCCGATTTAGGATACCCGGCTCCCCGTTTAATCCCTTTCACGTACTAGGTACGTTTCGAAATAGTGTTAGGGTCATTTTAAATATATTGTAGGTACGTTTCGTCTAAATAACCCATTTTCGATAAGAAGGGAAAGGGTTTAGGGTTGGATTAGGCGGACCCGCGACAGCGTGATTCCTAATCCAACCCTAAACCCTTACCCGTCCCGTTTTAGGATGCCCGGCCCCTCCGTTTATCACTTTTATGTACTAGATACGTTTTGAAAGAGTAGTAGGTTCATTTTAAATATATTGTAGGTACGTTTCGTCTAAATAACCCTTTTCCGATAACAAGGGAAAGGGTTTAGGGTTGGATTAGGCGGACCAGCGGCAACGGGCCTCCTAATCCAACCCTAAACCCTTTTCCGTCCCGTTTTAGGACACCCAATCCTCTCAGAAAGGGTTTCACCCTTCCCCTTTTAGGGCTCAGTTTACGGTTCCCATTTCGATAACAAGGGAGAGGGTTTAGGGTTGGATTAGGCGGACCCGCGTTAGCGGTCCGTCTAATCCAACCCTAAACATTTTCCCGTCCTGTTTTAGGATACCCGGTCCCCTCAGAAAGGGGTTCACCCTTCCCCTTTTAGGGCTCAATTTACGGTTCCCGTTTCGATAACAAGGTAAAGGGTTTAGGGTTGGATTAGGCGGACCCGCGTTAGCGGTCCGCCTAATCCAACCCTAAACCCTTTCTCGTCCCGTTAGGATACCCGCCCCCCGTTTAATCAATTTTACGTACTAGGTACGTTTCGAAATAGTCTTAGGTTCGTTTTACAAATATTGTGGGTACGTTTCGTCTAAATAACCCATTCCCGATAACAAGGGGAAAGGGTTTAGGGTTGGATTAGGCGGACCCGCGTCAGCGGTCTGCCTAATCCAACCTTAAACCCTTTCCCGTCCCGTTTTAGGATACCCGGTCCCCTCGGAAAGGGGTTCACCCTTCCTTTTAGGGCTCGGTTTTGCGGTTCCCATTTCGATAACAAGGGAAAGGGTTTAGGGTTGGATTAGGCGGACCCGCGTTAGCGGGATGCCTAATCCAACCCTAAACCCTTTCCCGTCCCGTTTTAAGGTACCCGCCCCCCGTTTAAACCCTTTTACGTACTAGGTACGTTTCGAAATAGTCTTTGGTTCGTTTTACATATATTGTGGGTACGTTTCGTCTAAATAACCCATTCCCGATAACAAGGGGAAAGGGTTTAGGGTTGGATTAGGCGGACCCGCGTCAGCGGTCTGCCTAATCCAACCTTAAACCCTTTCCCGTCCCGTTTTAGGATACCCGGTCCCCTCGGAAAGGGGTTCACCCTTCCCCTTTTAGGGCTCAGTTTACGGTTCCCGTTTCGATAACAAGGGAAAGGGTTTAGGGTTGGATTAGGCGGACCCGCGTTAGCGGGACGCCTAATCCAACCCTAAACCCTTTCCCGTCCCGTTTTAGGATACCCGGTCCCCTCGGAAAGGGGTTCACCCTTCCCCTTTTAGGGCTCAGTTTACGGTTCCCGTTTCGATAACAAGGGAAAGGGTTTAGGGTTGGATTAGGCGGACCCGCGTTAGCGGGACGCCTAATCCAACCCTAAACCCTTTCCCGTCCCGTTTTAGGATACCCGCCCACCGTTTAATCCCTTTTACGTACTAGGTACGTTTCGAAATAGTCTTAGATTCATTTTACATATATTATGGGTACGTTTCGTCTAAATAATCCATTCCCGATAACAAGGGAAAGGGTTTAGGGTTGGATTAGGCGGACCCGCGTTAGTGGTACGCCTAATCCAACCCTAAACCCTTTCCCGTCCCGTTTTAGGATACCCGGTCCCCTTGGAAAGGGGTTCACCCTTTCCCTTTTAGGGCTCAGTTTACGGTTCCCGTTTCGATAACAAGGGAAAGGGTTTAGGGTTGGATTAGGCGGACCCGCGTTAGCGGTCCGCCTAATCCAACCCTAAACCCTTTCCCGTCCCGTTTTAGGATACCCGGTCCCCTCGGAAAGGGGTTCACCCTTCCCCTTTTAGGGCTCAGTTTACGGTTCCCGTTTCGATAACAAGGGAAAGGGTTTAGGGTTGGATTAGGCGGACCCGCGTTAGCGGGATGCCCAATCCAACTCTAAACCCTTTCCCGTCCCGTTTTAGGGTACCCGCCCCCCGTTTAAACCCTTTTACGTACTAGGTACGTTTCGAAATAGTCTTAGGTTCGTTTTACATATATTGTGGGTACGTTTCGTCTAAATAACCCATTCACGATAACAAGGGAAAGGGTTTAGGGTTGGATTAGGCGGACCCGCGTTTTAGGAAAAGCCGAATAACCTTACCCCTCTCTTTTTAGGATTTTAATCAGCCCAAATGTACGGGCTATATTTTTTTAACTAATCATTGATCACTAAGTAGATGGAGACAATTGACTAAGTCATTGAGCTGCTGAGGCTTAATTAAGTTTGAAGATAACGTTGATAATGCAGGCTAAGCCTATGACAGAGACACCAGCTCAATTTTCTGTAAGATTATCAACTCCTATTATTCCATACGAAGATAATTACGGATAGTATATACGGAGTAGCGTATTAAGATACTTTAAAATTTACTACGAAAATGATACTTCGTAGACAATATTAACAAATTAAAGATATTACGAGTACTACTACTACTTGACCTTGACCAGTAATTTGTTGGAAAATTTTATTTAGAATAACCAAACAATTTAACATATGATTTATTAGATGGAGGCTCTGACTAAAAATTAACTCCCTTTCGAGCAGCGCAGTTGATCACCCACAAGAGCAACGTCACTGGACCGAAAACCAAGCTCTAGCAGCCCAACAAACTCCAAATCCATCACATCACATTCGAGCAGCTCAAGACACGCCTCCTCCGCTACTGTGTCCTGCCATTACAAGAGCGGACCACTACACCACCAGCGGGCACAATTGGCTCTACAAGTGCTGGGTTCCTCCACCAATAAAACGAGAGCACCACCGTAACAACCACTGCTGCCCCTTTAACTCGAGCAACTCATGGCTCGACAAGACCATTAAACTTAGCCTAACCCCATTAAACTCATGGCTCCACCAGTTTAACGGGGGTTAGCAACCTCGAAATCTTCCTTCTTCTCCTCAAGAATCCTTTCTAGTTCCACAATGTGCTTTCTTAATCCGCATGTTGCACTACTTTCCAAAGCTCCAGAACTTAACAATTTCTCTGATATCTGATTTATTGCAATACGGACTTGAATACAAAGGGCTCTGCCTGGTTGTTAACCTGCAGCCAAATGAAAAATCATAACATTGACATATAACTCCATACCCAATATAAAAAATAGGACTAAAGCTGTATCCATTCTTCGTTATCGCAAGAAAACTCAAGTTTTGATGGAGGAAGGAAGACAAAATGGACAACATTTGACTGTCTGCAATTGTAAGTGAGGAAGTAGCATTAGCAAAATACAAATTTCCAGATGAAAATGGCCCGCTTTTCATTTTTGGTCAAAGAAATCACTTCATAGCCCTCTTTCAACACTTTATATGCAATATTATACAATAGTTGGTGTAGAAGCCAGTAATCAAGGAAAAGAATGCAATATGACTATGTCAAAGCAGAAATTTTAAAGAGGAGCAGAGAGTGAGGTTACAGTATTTATACCTCTTCATTAGGGGTGGGCATAATCCGGTCCGGACCGGAAAAATGGACCGGTCCGGACCGGAATCAAGTGGACCGGAACCGGAATTAGAAATTCCGGTCCGGTCTCCGGTCCACCATTTTCCAAGTTTCCGGTTTCGGTCGGTCCGTCCGGACCGTATTTTCCTGGTCCGGACGGTTTGGACCGGAATGCCCTGAATTATGGTTATTTTCATTTTTTTCTTAAAATTGTATTTTTATTCCGGTCCAATGGACCGGAATTTTTGGACCGGAATTTGAAAAAGTGGGTAATTCCGGTCCAACCGGTCCGGTCCGGTCTTGGACCGGAATTTTTCCGGTCCGGTCCTAGACCTGAATTTTTGTAATCCGGTCCGGTCCCGGTCCGTGACCTTTACCGATTCCGGTTCCGGTCCAAACCGGTTCCGCTCCGGTCCGGTCCGATTTTGGACCGGTGCCCACCCCTACTCTTCATATTCCTTTTTCGGAGTTCCGACACGAGTCTGCTCATCCTCGTCTCACATCTCAGCACGACAACATCAGCAGCCACAGCTGCTCCGTCTTCTCCTCAACTTTTGACGAGCACCATGGCGCAACCCAGAAACGAGAGTCAACTACTGCTTCTTCCTTGAACTCAAACGCGATTACAGACCAATTCACTTGATCACATCCACCTGCGCGACCAGCATTCACCTCAGAGCAACTCATCGATCGAATCCTTCAAATGATTCAAATTCAACCATCACGTTGTGTCGAGGTCGGTTTCGTTATATTCTTCGTGGACCACGAGCAAATGATCTCAACGGAGCCCCATGAATTCGAGCAAGAAACAACAGAAGCCCAGATTAGATCTTAACTAATATCAGCTAGAAATTTTATAATATGAACGCATCTAGACGGAATCAGAGGAAAATCAGATAAAAACTAAAAATAAAATATAGGTATAAGAACCATGAAGAGGACACATGGTATTTCTTGTTGGGTTTCAAATTCACATACATAAATCAATTACACAATCTATGAAAATCAAAATTTCATATTTTACAAACCCTAATTTTTCCGTTATACTTAATTTTTCACTTATAACGATGATTTATCACAAAATTACATTAAAAATGGGGAGAAATTAAAAAGATCTAAAATCATAATTGAACCCACCTCGTTCTATAGTGAACTTAGATCGAAATAACGGTTGCAGTAATGTTGGTCAATTAGTAGAACGACGGTCGAGCCGAATGTCGATCCAGTGAAAGAGGAAAGTGATCCAGTGAAAGAGGAAAGTGTAACGGAAGTGAGGAAGCAAGAAAGAGAGAGAGAGAGAGTGTGCGAGATAGTTCTCTCTCTTGAAAAATTGGACAATGGAATGCGTGACAGACTGAAGGGTATATTTCTTAGTTCATACGGTTGTACATAACTTAGTTATATATATATATATATATATATATATATATATATATATATATATATATATATATATATATATATATATATATATATATATATATATATATATATTTGGGTGACAAAACACAAAACATACGTACAATAAAAGTCAAAGGGTGAAAGGCAGTTTCTTCCTCCATCATCAGGAAACATCAAAGGGAAGGGTTAAGGAGGAGAATCAATTTATACTTCTTATTATTGTATTGAGTGCGTCTGTACGACATGGATCAAGGTTAGTCCTTTATTCCGTCTATTAATTCTATTAGGGTTGAATTAATTCAAATCTATATTGTATCTTGGGACTGATTTCATCATTAAAATCATAAGGTTTATCTTACATTTGGTATCAGAGCCATTATAGATTTGATTAATTTACCATGAAAGTATACGCAAACTGTGTTGAAATTTGTTCAAGGAATATGATTCTATATTTGCACAAATTCACTGATGTTGCCTTCACATGTTGACTATAGTACGAATTGTTTGTACTAGGTATCATGTTGATTAATAATGATAATTGTGGAATCAATGCATTAATTGTCTAAGTTTTTCTTTCTGTCAAATATATGTGGTGTCCATCACATTCTATGATCTGGGTTAGTGTGTCTTATTTTTACGCATGACAAATGAAAGATATTATAATTGCTTCCGCTTTCTTATGGTGAAATTCAACCATTAATTAATATGTATGAACTTTTGTAATTATGTATAAATTGCAAATTGATACATAGGTTGTTGTAAAACTAAAAGTTTGTGCCATTGATTCTGCTTTTAATGTTTGTTATATGGGCTATTAATGAAATACTGTCCACTGAATCATTTTTTCTTTATGTAATTAAGTTAATGGTGTGATTGGTAATATGTACACAATCAGTGAGAATAATGTTGTAGGGCCTCTGTACATTAGTTCATGAATGTTTTTTTTTGGTGTCCCGTTCCATTGATTAGTGACATTATGTACGTAAGTCTTAAGGGCAAAATGAACATAAGCTTGTAATTCTGTAAATGATACAAGTTAGAGATTTGGGTAAATTAGTGTTATGAAGTATTAACACATTAAAAATTTACCATTAAAGTCAAAAGTATATTTTGTATATCACATGTTAGTCACCAAAGTGGCCTTGTTATATTGCATTTAGACATTTGAAATTAAAGTTTTAATTGATCAAGATTAAAAGAGATGGTTAAAATGACATTATAGTTGGATTGGTCAATTATTTTCTTGTCATCTATATTTTGGGAAATCACCCAAAGGTGGGTCATTAAATATAGTTGATAATATAAAAGGATTAGTTATTCATAAATTGGGTCTAATAGTATGTATATCCAAAGATAGCATTCTTATTTGATTCATGTGTGTTAAAATTAATTGTTAAAGTATATATTAACATCAATGATGGTTACTTGTGTTTAAGTGTTGCCCAAAGGTCATTTAAATACATGTATAAAAGTTTATATAATATTATTTGAATCTGTATGATAGTTTTTCAAAGCACTAATAGATAAACATGCAGCATCCTCAAATATGTTTGCATCTGCTGACTCTTTTGTAAAGTTCAATGGGCTTAATTATAATGAGTGGACCTTAAAGATCCAGTATACACTGGGTATAATGGCTTTGGACATTGCCATCCTGACAGACGAGGAACCAACAAAAATTACACCTCAGAGCTCCGAAGCCGAAAAGTGTCATTATCAGGCTTGGGAGAAATCTAACCGGTTGGGTTTACACCTCATGAGGATGACAATGGCTGATAACATTAAGCCCTCCATGCCTAAAATAGAGAAAGCAAGGGAATTCATCTTAAATTAAAGGAGTGTTCACAGTCGGATTTAGCTGATAAGTCAATTGTTGGTAGTTTAATGAGTGAGCTGACTACTAAAAGGTTTGACTGGTCTCAACCGATTCATGATCATGTGACACACATGTCTAACCTGGCAGCAAAGTTGAAGACTTTAGGGATGGACGTAAGTGATACTTTCTTGGTCCAATTCATCAATAACTCTCTACCTTATGAGTTTGGGCAGTTTCAGGTGAACTATAACACCATTAAAGATAAATGGAACTATCAAGAGTTAAAAGCCATGCTTATACAGGAGGAGGGGAGATTAAAGAAGATGAAAGATCAAGCTGTTCATTTCTTGAGTCATGATGGTGCCAGCAGCAGCAAGACTAAACCGAGTAAGAAGGGTAAGAATGGTAAGAAGGGAAAATCTTTCTTTAAAGGACCTGAAAGTGCGATCCAGAAAGAAAAGAAGTGTCACTTTTGCAAGGGACACTTTAAGAAGGATTGTCCTAAAAGGAAGGCATGGTTCGAAAAGAAAGGTAAACATTTTAGTTTTGTTTGCTTTGAATCAAATCTTATAGAAGTACCTAATAATACTTGGTGGTTAGATTCTGGTGCAACTACTCATATTTCTCACATAAAACAAGGATATCGTATGATCCAACCCATAAAAGGAGCTGAACAGTTTGTATCCATGGGAAACAGGATAAGTGACGCATTGAGGGCATTGGGACTTACATATTAATCTTAGACACTGGTTGTCATATAGATCTTACAGATTGTCTCTATGTACCCGATTGTGCTAGAAATCTTGTATCATTAAGTAGATTGGATAATTTAGGTTTTAATTTCAAGTTTGAACATAGTGTGTTTTCAATGGATCGTAATGAATACTTTTATGGTAGTGATACTTTGATTGATTCACTTTATAGGTTTAATCTTGATGTTAAATTTTCTTATTCTCTATTTTATGTTGAGTGTCAAGGTATTAAACGTAGTGCATCGAATGAAAAATCAGCTTATTTGTGGCATCAAGAGGTCACATATCCAAAGAAAGGTTAAAGAGGTTGGTAAAAAATGAAATTCTACCTCAATTGGATTTTAGTGACTTAGATGTGTGTGTAGGCTGCATTAAAGGTAAGCAGACTAAACATACAGTAAAGAACTCAGCTACAAGGAGCTCTCAGCTTTTGGAAATTATACACACCGATATTTGTGGACCTTTTGACGCTCCATCTTGGAGTGGTGAAAAGTACCTTATCACCTTTATAGATGATTTCTCCCGATATGGTTTCAGTTATTTGTTGCATGAAAAGGCTCATTCTGTGGATATCCTTGAAATATTCATAAAAGAAGTAGAAAGGCAACTAGAAAAGAAAGTGAAAATAGTGAGGTCTGATAGAGCTGGCGAGTTTTATGGAAGGTTTACTGAAAATGGACAATGTCCTGGTCCATTTGCAAAGTTACTTGAAAGTAGGGGTATTTGTGCACAATATATAATGCCCGGTACACCTCAGCAGAACGGACGGTGTTGCTGAAAGGCGGAACCGTACTTTAATGGAAATGGTTAGGAGCATGTTAAGTAATTGTTCTTTACCTCTCTCACTATGGATTTATGCATTAAAGACAGCAACCTATGTTTTAAATCGGGTTCCTAGTAAAGCAGTTCCTAAGACTCCTTATGAACTATGGACGGGAAGGAAACCGAGTTTAAGACATCTTCGAGTTTGGGGTTGCTTAGCTGAAGTAAGGTTGTATAGCCCAAATGAGAAGAAGCTAGATCCTAGGACAGTCAGTGGTTATTTAATTGGCTATCCTGAAAAGTACGAGAATAATAGAGACTGAAAATGCTAGATTCATTGAGAACGATCAAACTAGTGGGAGTATTGAACCACGAAAAGTGGACATTAAAGAAATTCAGGTTGAAGTTCCTTCTCCTGAAGTTGCACGTGAAATTGTTGTACCAATTGTGTCGTCACAGCCAAATGACATAATGGAACAACAACGAAATGAGGTGCAAAACCCACAAAATGACAATAACAATGATGATCGATTCACAATTCAAGGAGAGAATAATATGTCACGTGAACATTCAAGGCAATCTGTAAGGCGAAGGAGATTAGCCAACGTTCCACAGGAACAATTAAGGCGATCTATAAGAGAAAGAGGATCAGCTATCCCAGATGACTACGAGACATATAACGTTGAGGTTGAATGTGACTTGAGCATTAGTGAGGATCCAGTCTCATTCCATAAAGCCATGGAAAGTGACAATTCTGAAAAGTGGTTAATTGCCATGAAAGAGGAGATGAAATCTATGGATGACAACAAAGTATGGGACTTAATAGTGTTGCCTGAGGGTTCTAAGGCCGTTGGGTCGAAATGGGTTTATAAGACCAAAAGGGACTCTAAAGGCAACATTGAAAGGTATAAGGCTCGACTTGTTGCCAAAGGTTTCAATCAGAAGGATGACATTGATTACAAAGAACCTTTCTCTCCGGTGTCAAAGAAAGATTCTTTAAGAATTGTTTTGGCTTTGGTAGCTCATTATGATCTGGAACTTCACCAAATGGATGTAAAGACCGCCTTTCTAAACGGTGAGCTTGAGGAAGAAGTATATATGGACCAACCTGAGAGATTTACATCCCCGGGTAATGAAGATAAGGTGTGTAGGCTGAGAAAATCGATATATGGGCTAAAACAAGCTTCCAGACAATGGTATTTAAAGTTTAATGATACTATCACGTCATATGGGTTTGTAGAGATTACCGTCGATCGGTGTATCTGCATTAAAATCAGTGGGAGCAGATTTGTTATTTTAGTCTTATATGTTGATGATATTTTACTTGATGCGAATGATCTGGGCATGTTGCATGATGTAAAGAAATATCTATCTAAAAACTTTGAAATGAAAGATATGGGTGAGGCATCCTATGTGATTGGAATTGAAATTTTCCGTGATAGATCACAAGGATTGTTAGGGTTGTCTCAGAAAGCTTACATTAAAAAAGTTTTAGAGAGATATAGAATGAATGAATGCTCTGCAGGGATAGCTCCTATACAAAAAGGGGACAAATTTAGTAAAATGCAATGTCCCCGTAATGAGCTGGAATGAAAAGAAATGGAGAGAATTCCCTATGCATATGTGGTTGGGAGTTTGAACTATGTTCAGACATGTACTCGACCAGATATCAGCTTTGCTGCTGGAATGTTGGGTCGGTACCAAAGTAATCCCGGGATGGACCACTGGAAAGTTGCGAAGAAGGTCCTTAGGTATTTGCAAGGCACTAAGGAGCTCATGATTACTTATAGGAGATCCGATCATGTTGAAGTGATTGGTTATTCAGATTCAGATTATGCCGGATGTGTTGATAGTAGAAAATCAACATTTGGCTACTTGTTCCTTTTAGCTGAAGGGGCAATATCATGGAAAAGTGGGAAGTAGTCTGTCATTGCTACTTCTACTATGGAAGCCGAATTTGTGGCATGCTTTCAGGCCACTATTCATGCATTATGGTTGCGAAACTTTATCTCGGGACTTGAGATCGTCGATAGTATTGCCAAGCCGCTGAGAATTTATTGTGACAATTCTGCAGCCGTCTTCTTCTCTAAGAACGATAAATACTCCAAGGGTGCTAAGCACATGGAATTAAAGTTCTTATCGGTCAAGGAGGAGGTATAGAAGCAAATAGTGTCATTTGAGCATATAAGAACGGATAAGATGGTAGCAGATCCATTAACTAAGGGATTACCACCCAAGGCGTTCATTGGCCATGTAGAACGCATGGGTGTTGTATCAAAGGACTTGTTATTATAAACTTAATATGCTTGTAACAAATGTGACATCTAGAATTCACTTATAGTATTGTTTCAGTTATAACAGACATGTTAATCATTATAGTATATGTATACATTATAGTTATTAGATTACATGTGACTAATTGTGAGAATTAATGTTTTCTCAAATTAAAGGTAACTTAGATTTGGAATTGATTTGTGATACATGGAAGGAATCATGTCGATTTATAAATGACGTGTGACCGCCATAATCCAATTAGTTCTAATTCGATTAAGTATATAAAAGTTAGTGAGCTTAACATAATAGTGTACATTATAGTTATTGAACCATCAAGTCAACACAAAGGTCAAGTGGGAGAATGTTAGAATATTTAATAATATTCGAGTTGCCTAAGTGTTTCGGGTTTAAATATAAGCTAAGTTCATATTAAATATTATGAGACTTTAATATAAAAGACGAAACCGTGATGGATCGGTCTCGATTAAATGTAATTAAAGTACGGGGAATTATTATCCCCTCATACTTTACCCTAATATACGTCCTCTTTCACAAAAAGGTACGATCGGGTTTGATTGTGCGAAAAGGTACGTAATATATTATATATATACTGGAAGTTAAATAATAATAATTATTCATCTGACAAAACACAAAACATGCGTACAATAAAAGTGAAAGGGTGAAAGGCAGTTTCTTCCTCCATCATCAGGAAACATCAAAGGGAAGGGTTAAGGAGGAAAATCAATTTATACTTCTTATTATTGTATTGAGTGCATCTGTAAGACATGGATCAAGGTTAGTATTTTATTCCGTCTATTAATTCTATTAGGGTTGAATTAATTCAAATCTATATTGTATCTTGGAACTGATTTCATCATTGAAATCATAAGGTTTATCTTACAAGCGGGTCTTTAGCCTAAAAACATGTTGGCCTCAAAACTTGAAAGCAACGGCTTTCGTATCGGCATGACGGCATCAGAATTATGCATTCTTCACATTTTCGAGAGAAGCCGTTGTCCTAGACAGTGGTTTTGGCACAAAAACGTGCTGTAAAAATGGTGATGAATATTGAAGCTCGTATATTGATGCATATTATGAGTATTTAGTTTAAATCAATTTTGAAAGCTAACTAGCTCAAATGGTAGAGCATTGTGCAATGTACAAGATGTGGGGTTGACTCCCATATTGGCTATTGAATACTAGTGTTACATTAAAGGCTAACTTGTGTCACTTTAAGAACAAACTAGTGTTACACTATCTCTCAAAGAAAAGAAAAACTAGTGTTACATTAAAGACTAACTTGTGTTATTCTAAGGACAAACTACTGTTAGATTAAAGACTAACTTGTGTTACTCTAACTACATACTAGGACAAATTACTATTACATTAAAGACTAACTTGTGTTACTCTAACTACTATAAAGACTAACTTGTGTTACTCTAAAGGTTACAATAAAGACCAACTTGTGTTACTCTAAGGACATATTGTTACATTAAAGACCAACTTGTGTTAGTTACTTAACAAACTAGTGCTACAGCCGCTTGAGTCTTATGACACTTGCTCATACATGTCGTTCATGCATGACAAGTCAGTTACTCCATTCTTGAATTAACTAGGAACCCATATCTCTGTGCAAAATTTTCATATTGCTCTCCTATTTGAGCATTAGCTTTTAATATATTACGTTACTTGATGCTACTACATTATGTGCCTTCAAAATGTTTATCATTGCTTGTGTAAAAAATGGATCAACTGAGGGCAAAGACTTGTTTGCATGATCGTATAGAACATACTCAGTATAAAATAGTAGAAAATGAATCATAAATGAAGCCCAAGTGTTACTTGCAAAACCCTTCCTCATCAATCTTTTTACTAATTTCATATTCTACACACAATTGTGCCATTTTACACTACTCCTGCATTCCTCTGGTTAAGACATCACAATAAGTAAACTTTAGTTAGCAAACTAACAACATTACAAACAACAGTATGTCTCATTATAGACAGTCACTATCCGTCTATAGCTTTCCGTCTATAACTATAGACGGATAGTGGCCCTCTCACAAAATTAAAGTGGGAGGGCAAGTGGGGTATCCATTTCCCACCCACCTGCACTACCCACTTTCATTTGTGAGAGGGACACTATCCGTCTATAGCTATAGACGAATAGTGTCCATCTATAATGAGAATTTGTGTACAAACAATAACAATGTGCTACATCATGAAATGATTTTGGTTCGACTAACATCAACGGTCATGCCATGATGTCAAACTGTCAGTCATACACTGAATGTTACTGAACAACACCCAAACACTTGGACTAACTGCTAAGGTTGATCGAATTTAATGGGAGGTCTGAAAATGTGTGTGAATCCTATCAAAACTTAAGCGGTAGATTTCACTAATCTTATAATCCTATCAAGATAGAATAATGAATAAATCAAATGAAAAGCATCAAAGAAAACGATAAATAAGAACATATAAAAAGCAGTACATGAATTCATCCATATATTTTTGTTACCTGAAAAATTATTTGGAGAAGATAGCCCCAGAATTTGGCAGTCGGACTAGTTTTCGAGGGCTCAAAGTATTCTTGGTGGCAATTGAAATTCCACCATAAATACAAGTAATGTAATAACCTCTTTCTGACCATCCCCTCATGGACCCTTTCCCCACTAGCAGAATTGTGATAGTCATAGCAGCAGCTCTACATTGAGATCACTGATTCTAGCTACATCAATCAAATGATAAAAGCGTAATGAAAACATGGTTACTGAATTGACATATACATATATTAAAAGTCGTATATTACAAGTTTGTAAATCACAAGTAGTAGGTATCATATAATCACGATTTACATTGCAAACGACTATAATAATACAAACTGACCTAAAAGACAATGCTTAAAGCGTAAAGAATTAAATGAATCTAAATACATATGAATTACAACTTACAAGTAACACGGTTGTACAATCAGAGTAACAAAATTACACCATTGTATAAAAGAGAAAAGTAACCGTAACTTCGAATTGAAAAGGCTGATAGTGGTCCAATAATGCATTTAACGTGGTCTTCGATCATCTGTCACATTAAAGCGGCACATTAAACAGTAGAAACTCAAAAACGTGGAAACAATAACATTCATTCTGCTAAATCCAGTATCAGGTCATGTTAGAATCCTATCATTAGGAAAGAAAGCTCCATAAGGAAACAATAGTCAATCATTGTAACACGGTCATACCAATAGAGTAACACAATTATACCATTAAAGTAACATGGGTAAAAAACACTCGAATAACCTACACCATTGAACTTTCGCCTTAAACTACCATAATAACATAATTATTTCAATAGAATAACACAGTTTCAACACCAGAATAAGACTAGCATTTAAGAGCCAACTGTATGTTAATAAACCTTTGATAAAAATGTGTTATACTAATTGACAACACATGTTATTCCAAATAAATACATATGTTACAACATTGGTTTTCATAACACGGATTATACGATACTGTATAATTAACATTAATAAATACTTCACATGACTTCTTTTCATCTTTTTAATTAATTTTCTAAAAAAGTTGCTACAAATGTAACGATTACATCATCTATCACACTCAATTGCTACAACTAATAGTTAGTGAGTGCTCAAAACATAAATTTACAAGGAACTCGTAACATAATCTTCGAACTCTACCATTTAACATCATTGTCCATTGCAAATCTATGTTATTAATTACTGATTAGGATGCGATTCAAATCAACTTCCTAAACTAACTTAATTCCAGCAAAATACCACTCATTTTATCACAACAATACAAAATAATCAAATCAACAACACCGGAATTTAAACAACTCAACCATATCCAAAAATAAGTAAATCACATAAGATTTTGAGCGAACTATGATCTCGGTTCATTTTTTAACCTAATTTTATTGTCATTAAATTGGAATAAACAAAAGATCTAGCAATTCGTACCTAATTTCATCTCAAATGTAGGTTAACTGCAAGAGAACAGACTTTCTAGATCAACATTATAGATTTGATCGAGCAGTCGTTGCCGTCTTTGTAAAGAGTTCAAAAATAATTTGGCATATGCATGCGATTTTTAGAGAGAAATTTGGGGGAAGTAGATTATAGAGAGAGAAAGTGAACTGGCAGAATACATCGACAAGCTTATTTATAACTAAACTCGGAAATGACCATCGTACCCTTAATGACGCACGTTGATTAAGACCGTTGGATCTCCTTAATCTGACGGTTCAGATTGGTAGGACGAACTCACCCTAAGAAGCTAGATTCAATGGATTCTAATTTTATATGTCAATATCAATCAATTAATCAATCAATATCTATCTATCTATCTATATTATTAAAGGAAACTTTTTTTCGAGCGATTACAAAGAATCCAATTTTTACAAACCACCTAATATTAAATTATATAAACAATTAAGGGGGTGTTTAGTTCACCAATTTTAGGTATGAGGTATGGGTTTGGAATGAGCTAAACCCATACCTTGTGTTTGTTTCACATTTTTTACAATTTGATACCCATACCTCAAACCCATTAGGTATGGGTTTCTCATACCCAAGGGGAGAGGTGGGTATGAGTTTGATACCCATGGGTATCAAATCATAAAATAGAATTGAAAAAAAAATTATGGTAAAAAAATATATTTTTTCTCATAAAAATAGAAATGTCCATATAATTAATTTTTCTTATGAGATTTTTATTTCCGTGAAAAATACAAGTAATGATTTTTCTTCGATTTTTTCTAATACATTTAAGGATAGATATTATGATATTGAAAATAGATTAAAATATATAAAAATAAACTATATACAAGTTTTAAATAATTAATATATGAAAATTTAAAAGATAAAATTTGTATATAGGTAAATGGTACAAAGTTAATAAAATAGACATACAAAACGATTTGATTCCTCATTCCTGGAATTGAACCAAACACAAGGTATCAGGAATCGAGTTCCAAACCCATACCACCCTGGTTTGATTCCTGATTCCAAACCGATACCTTTGTGCGAACCAAACACCCCCTAAGAGATATCACCCATCTACAACAACAATATTTCACGGATTCTAATGAAACCTAAGGGGGCGTTTGGTTGGAGGTCTATAAGAAAGAGAAAGGGAAACAAAGCTATTGATTTCCTTTATTGGTGTTTGTTTGAGACAAACAAAGAGAATGAAATTCCCTTTTTTACCTTTCAATCCATCTAATTCCTTACCTCCCACCCCCCTAAGGTATGAGATTTCATTACCCTTATTACCCTTCAACCACCTTATTTACCTACCACCACACTTACGACTCCCACCACACCCGTCACCATCAAGACGCTATTGCCACCACTACCACCACCAAAACCACCACCACAACACCACCGCCACAACCACCATGACGCCACCATCACGGCCACCACCGCCACCCTACTACCACCACCACCACCACCACAACGACGACGACGCAACCGCCGCCACCACCACCACCACCACCACAACCACCCCACCTAAATCACCGCCACCAAAACCACCCCAGCCACCCCACCACAACAGCCACCCCACATAAATCACCACCGCAACACCATCTCCACAACCACCATGATGCCACCATCACCACCACCACCACCACCACGGCCACCCCACTGCCACCACCACCACGCCACCGCCACCATCACCATCACTACCACCACAACCACTCGACCTTAACCACCACCCGTACACCAAAATAAACCACAAACCACCACACTTCATTTTCTTGATGTAACCAAATAACTAGTTAAGTTTTAGGTAATCCCTTACCTTTCCCCCTCTTACCCTTTCTAATTTCTTTTCTCTTTCCCTTTCTCTAACCAAATGCCCCCTAAATACCTAATTAAACAATTAGTAAAGAAAATGTGTTTAACCACACTTCAAACACCTTTGTTGTAATGATGGTGCATATAAAATACTATATATACATACATATGCATGACATTGTAGTAGAATTCAACTTTTTTTGCCCAGCTTATATATCCTATTTTCTTTTTCTTTTTTTTGTTCTTTATTTCAAGCTTTATAATGTTTCTCTAAAAATTTTTTTTCCTCTTATAAATTGTTTATTATAATTTTGTGAATTAATTTAGCATGTTGCATGATAAAGTTTATATTGTCCCCGCACTTGGTGCTTCAACAAGTTATATCTTAGCCATTATATAAAATTGTCAAATATGCTAATCGAGTTGTGTTGGAAATTTCAGTTACAAATCAAAATAAGGACGTGATGTCATGGTTTATTCATGGTAGAAAATTTTTCAAAGAATTTATTCTTAAAGGTATGGTGAATATTGATATTGATATATCACAAAAACTTAACAATTTTTTTTAAAGAAAAAGGTAGCCAAACCAACGTCTCTTTCTAAAAACCTCTAAAAACCCTAACCCTAATCTTCAAGTTCATCAATTAGGGGCTACCGTCTACCAATTTTGGTGGAGGTAAGTCCCAAATTTTCCGTTTTTCATACTAAATATCTATTAATTATTAATTATATGCAAATAACTCTTGCCTCACCTTTATTGGAGATTTGTCCTCGCCTTTGTGTGAGTTTGTTTCTCATCTTGTGTGAGATTCAACCCTCTATTTGAGAGGTTCAAGAATTATGTGGAAGATCAATGGTCTTATCTGTAGTCATATGGTGCTGCAATGGATGTTGGATTATTGCTTACGATTTGTGAGATCGGACAAGATTCATCTCTTTCAAAACTTTATTATCAGATCTATGGATCCCCTCGCACTTGGCTGTATGAAGAAACAGCGGTATTTTAGAGGGTGGTGTGCAGAAGCGCTTTTATCTAATAACGATCTTAGTTTTAGGAAGAGTTTGTCTTGCTTGTGTTTTACAAATTTGTATTCAATTAATTTTAATTTTTGTTGTAATTCTTGTATGACATATTTTTATTATTATTAATGAAATTGATCTTTTACTTAAAAAAAATATATATATATCACAAAAACTTTAAAGAGATGGTCTCTCAATAGCACTGTCTCACATGATGAGGGAATGGAGTTATTTAATTTCTATTTTTCATGTTATGTCTCCCACTAAATTAGTGGGAGATGGTCTCTCAAAAATATACGGCAACCATTGTATATTTGAAATCGCACGTTGGTATAGATCGACATGCTACTTCCTCCGTCCATGTCAATAGTTTTCTATTACAAAATACTTTATTAAGGACTTGATTGATACAAATGAGACTTGATTAATTTTATCACTTAATAAAGTTAAAAGAGTTAATTATCAAATTGACGATTACGAATGCGTATGTAAGCATATGACCTAGCTTTAGTTTGGCAAAAAATGTCTGGTGAATAATAGGAGTTGAGATCACCTGTCTCACTTTTTTGTCCCATTTCCTGTCCCATTGTCTTTATATTGCGACACATCATCATTTATATGATGAGATTGATAGCAAATTCTCTTAAACTAATGATGTATCACAAGGTGAGTATAGTGGGACACAAGATGAGACACAAAATGGGATAGAGATTCCGCTCTCGAATAATAGTTAGTGACACATGATAGTTTTTGATACCTTTGACGATCGTAATTGTACATATGATCCGTTTGGCAAGAAATTTCAGGTATCTATTTTGGCTGAAATAGCTTTTTTAATAAAAAATTTCGGGTAACTTATTTTCCTGGAAGTGTTTGGCAAACAGCTTATTTGCCCAAAAAAGCTACCTGAAATGAAATGCTACATCATTTCACATTTCAGGTACCTGATTCTTGGTAATATTACCTTTTTACCCTTTCAATTTATAATATATTAAATAATTATTATATCCTTTTACGTCATTTTAATAAAATAAGCTACCTTTTCAGTTAGTTTGCTAAACAATTTTTTACATAATCAGTCACCTTATCAGCTCCTAATTTCAGTTACATTATCAGCTACCTTTTCAGGTTTCAGTTAGCTTTTCAGTTTTCAGATACCTTTTCAGATTTCAGCTACATTTTCAGTTTATTTTACCAAACAGAATTTTACTATTACTCTTTGGTTGATATTATCATGAATTTTCAATAATTCAATTTTTCACTCCATTCATTCGTGGATGGAATTTGCATTTTTGCCTTTGGCTGATTTTTTCACAAATATATCTTCCATTTTGATATCGACATGGTTATTTTTATGGTTATACAAGGTATTATTTAATGTCATACGGAGTAAGTTTGCACATCTGAATTTCGTGATATCTTCTTTAATCAGATGAGTATCAAGTTTTCGGGAAACTTTTGAGTGAAAATAGAGAATTCAACTATTTATTATTTCAAGTCAACTTATTTAATTGGACTAAACGACTGAGTAAACGGAAATAAATGTTTACAAATTAAAATAATCGAGGGAGACCAACTTTTAACTAATTTTATGAATTAATTAATAATATTACACTACTTAACAATACATTAAATCAATATAGCTCAATATATTTTAATTGAATAAACCCCCCATTTAACCCTTGCGAGAATTCGACGAGTACCATGCTAATAAGCACACTCATATATACCCACAGCTTACCAAACTCCTAAACCAATAGGAGTAGTATATTTACTCAAAATTTACTCTATATTATGGTAATTTTTCCTCTAACTCTCGATTGTGGTAGGCCATATAGGAACTGTTTTACGTCATTTTTCAAGTTTTATTACTTCTTTTCATAACTCATAATCACTTTGACATAAATTATCACCATTTATACAGTTTGAGGATATGTCACGAAATTATGGTGATAGGACGACACAAGATAAGCGAGATATAAAAGTGGGATGAGCAGTAAGCTTCCTTACATTATGATAAATTACTCGGACTCTACATGTTATAGTTAAATAGGAAGGATTAAGTCGACTTGTAGATGTTGTACAATCTAATCGATTCGGCTCCGAGACCCAAACCTTCTTAGGGATTGTAAGCTTATACACCAACTCGATCCCATCACAACAATAAGTGCTTGCTATATAATTGAGAACATGTTTGTATGATCAACTCCCATGAATCCCCTATGAACCCATGATATCCTAGCACTTTTAATCATTTGTTTGCATCCTTCCTTTTATTACTTGTTTTACTTCATTGCTTGCATTAGTTTAGACTCACCAACTACAAACCTAAATCAATTGTAACACTAGCATAAATTGAGATAGATAGACTTAGAACCCAAAGCACACCGTCCCATGGATCGACCTCAACTTAACCACTAACTAGTTGTTTGTTGAGAATTTAAATGTGTTTGATTGAGAGCTCCAATGACACTCTCCATCAAAATGGCGCCGTTGCCGGGGACGGTGCTATGTGATTAAGTTCTTACTTGTTTGTCTATTTTAATTGTGCTTTAACCTTGAGGAACTTGTTCCTCAAGGATTCGTTCTTACCGTTTTATTGTAATTTCCATGTTTGTAGTTGTATCCTTGTCTTAGCTATGATGACTCAAGACTTGACATATGGAGTACATGGTTGATCTTTTGAGTATGACAATGGGTATGGGGAGTTTGAGGATGTAACACCCGTAAATTTCTCATTTTGACATTTAAAATTTATTAAACCGTTTAATCACTTTATTATATATTTTTGAATTACTCAATTAAACTAATTTTATGTCAAACACGATTTTTATAAACGTATTATATAAAAGCTCATTTTTATAAAAATACGTACGATTAAATTATATTTTTAAGGCACGATTTATATAATAATTTATGTATACATACTTTTGGTCGGACGATAATAATGACCATAATGATAATAATAATATTTTCCGTCTTAATTTCCGTCTAACTTTAGACCGTCACATTTTATTTGAGAATCTTATCTTAACACGGACCAATCGTATGTCGACAACACATATCCTATCCACCCCACACTCTACTTTCACATATTATTATATATTATTATTATATGTATTATTATATATATATTATTGTTATTAATATCATTACTTTATTATTGTTGTTGTTATTCATACGTGACCCCCACCCCTGCATTTCTTTCTTACTTTCGTCCTTTTCTTCTTCTTTTTCCTGCAAACAAGCACATCAACAACAACAAACAACAGAGCTCCTCCGTACGCCATTTTCGTCCCAACCAAACCAAGATCCCGCCTTCATTTCTCAACCAAACTCCATTATTTTTGTACCATTAGCTTCCTCGTCCCTTCCTCGTTCTTTTAAGGTAATAAAGTTTGAGTTTTGACTGAGTTTTCAAAAAGGTCGTCTTAAAAGACAGCTCGGTTCTTTATACTTTTCCTCATTTTGTATGCTCAATTTTAGTTGTCTCTCACTTCCGTCTCATTTCTGTCTTAAATTCCGTCTGAAAACTGAGTTAAAATGGGGCTGTCGAATCCGTCTTATACCCGTGACAGGTGCGGGTTTGGTCTATGTTTTGACGGGTCTGGTGGCCTGCTCTGTGGGTCGGTTTTGGGCAGGAAATGGGGGTGGTTTAACACGATTCTACTGATCCTAATACTCTTAATATTGTTCGAGGTTGTATGTTATATTTGTCGTTGATTTGTTGGATTTTTATTGTGATAATCTATCATTATTATTATGCATATTATAGTAGTATATTTTTCATGTTGTTAAGTTTGCTTTCGGTGAGACGGGTCGATAGAATTATATAAGAGATTAATGGTTTAGTTAATTACGGAGTAGGTTGCAATGGTTTATGCGTTAGACGAGCTCAACAATAATAGGCAAATATACGCTGAAGGTTGCATCAATTAAGAGTGGGCAATAGTTGGATGAACTATGAATACATGTTGAATTTTTGTTATACGGAGTATTGGGGGTGTGCATTGGCAGAGGATTAGGAAAATAGTAGTTTGTTCATAGTGGATGGATTTTTAGTATGGGATACCAATGAGGAAAGCTTGACAATTAATTATGCCTACTATATTTTTATTTCGGATCTTGGATATTGTGTTTAAATTATCGTTTTCTATGACCTTGATTCGTGGGTGAGTAGCTTAGAGTTATACTCTAAGTGTTGAGCAGTTCCTTTAATGGAATATTTGACAATATCGATATTGAAATTGAGATGGAAATCTGGTTACTGGTATTGAGTAATGAGTAGGACGGAGTAATGAGAGAGATGGAGTAGAGAGTTGAGATTGAATTAATTATTGGGACGAGAGTGACTATTATAATGTTGGCGTCAGCTTTGAGCGTATAATCATGATATCTGGTTGTTCGGGTTGTGTTGAGCGGGTATGGGGAGTTAGTTTAGGTACGTGTTTGTGGTTGTGTTAACCCCGTATGGTGGCTGGTTGTGAGGTCGGGTATGATGGTTGGTTGGGCCGTGTTTTGGGTCTTGAGTCGTAGTATTAGTTTGCCCATGGCGCAAATTCGGTCATTGAAATTATTTGAATGTCCGTCTCATTCTTATACAAATACATGTACATTCACTTATATGGGTTGTTGTCGTTGGGTTGTTGGCCTAGCAGCGGCCTGGCCGTGGCTGTTTGTAGCCTAGCGGCCACGGTAGCGGCATGGCCTAGCTGTGGCCTGGCCGTGGCCTAGGCAGTGGCCTGGCTAAGTCGCGAATTTGAAGCCATGTGCAGTTGGTTGTTAGGCCGAGTTTGGGGTTGCCATAATAACGTTTCGGCCGTATCTATAAATTGTTTTGACGCTAGTTTGGTTTATTTAAAATATAATTAAATTAATTTCCGTCTCATATTTTATATAACGATAATACGTTAATATCGTCCCTTCACATAATTATTTTAGGTGACTCATATGTGGTTGAAGATGAAGAGTAATTTTGGGGTTTTAGATGCTTTCTCAAGTTATTACTTGTCTCTTTGCTAGCTTAAGGTAACTATTCCGAGTTACTCGACGAATTAATGTCACATTGATGTTGTGTTTGTTGTTTGTTAAGTGTTTAGGAGATTGATAATGTGTTACTTTCGTTTCTCACATGATAGAAATTGGAAATAGCATGAGAATGACATTGTGATACATTTTATGATTTGGGCCAAGGTAGGCCAAGACTCTGAGCTGGGCCAGTTTGACCGAATGAGTTTGGTCAAATTAGGTTTAAACCGGTCAGCCTCGATTTGACCGATGACCCGTCGCGGGACTAGGGTCGAGGGTTTGTCTTTGAGGTGAGATTGGTTGTTATTGGAAGTTTTATGCTATGCCTTGATATTTGTAATTATCATTTCACATGTTGGTTGTTGGATGAATTGGTTGCCTTATACTTGAGTCTTCTTGCCTTGTTACCATTTTAGCTTGTTCTCATGAATTATGAGATTAACGGTTAGCTGGAATTTGGATTATTATTGATATTGGAGATATTGTTGGATTATCAGCTGAATATGCTTTTGCGTAGCCTTTCATATGCTAGGATGTGTATGATCATTTGTGTGTGCAAGTTTGGACTCTTTGCCCCTCTTATGGTTAATTGGGTGTCCTACTTGTCTTGTGTGGAGTGGGCTAAAGTATTCAAGCTGGGACTAGGTCCTAGGTGAGTATTTCGGCCTTCGTCATAGATAGGCCCTTATAGTCTTTGACGAGTGTATGTTCACCACTTAATAGCCTTTGTGTCTTAGCTTGGTGGGCTTATATCCAAGTTAGGGCATGACCTCCTGACGTACTCGTAGAAGTATGTGGTCAGCTTAAGAACTAGCCAACCCTTTGGTGGACTCCTTAGGGGTACTCATGTGTGTGATCATGGGTCTTGGATACGGTATTTTCCGCATGTCGCTAGGTCTGCGCAGGTTTAGGATTATGGTGTTTACCTTACCTCGTGGTATAGACTCGAGTTACAGAGTGACTATTGACTGTCCTAAGAACTTATGCCTGTCTCTAGATATATTGTCCTTTCTTGTTTGATGATTCTATGAATCATAGAAGGTGAGATGCAAGCCGGCTATGGTTGATAGAGTTTGGATTACTGGATGTTATATGATTCACATGATAGTGTAGTATGAGTCGGTCTAGTATTCACATGCTAGGACTATGTGTTGTTAGATTGTTGTTCACATGATGAGTACGATTGTCTAGCATACATATGCTAAGGCTATGTGTTATTCATATTCATATTCTTATGTTTACATGTTATATTAATTATGACATTTCGTGGCTGGGAGAACTCGGAGTTACTCCCCACTGACTGTGGCTTTCGTATTTGTATAAAATGCGATCGACAAGTAGGTGATGCATATATGGGGTACATGGACGAGCTAGCGAGCAAAGTAACCTTGGTACCTAGATTGGCTTTATTATATTGTGACCCTTAAACACTTTTTATGTCATATACTTTTTAGGGACATATGTCTCCCTTTTTCATATTTGCGTTGTATAACTTTGTTTCGCGACTTTAGCGATTGTTCATTCATGAGATTTATTTTGGACCTTGCATGTTTGACACCTTCCCATTTGGATATTTTTATAACAGGTCCAGGTTTCGTTTTCGGTTTTAAAAATTACAGGTTTTTACCCAAATGAACCTATTACAAACATATCCATGCAGTTTTTATCTAGAATTATGTGTTTACTTTTCCGCAATGAATGAGGGTGTCACAGTTGGTATCAGAGCATATTTGCTCCCGACGCACGTTTGTGCACCCCAATATAAATGACTTGATCTTAAAATAATAAACTTGAGAGATGGGTAGGATGGGTAGATTTAGGACCTTATGCTGTAGTCTCTTTGTGATTGCTCTTTGTTAGGTTCTAACATGTTTGTTGATTGTCATTTAATGAGTGTTGTGTCCTTGGATTAATGACCGTGAGCTTACCAATGTGGTGATCAAGATTTGGTGCCTATTGCTGAGGATTGAAGATTTGTTCAACCTTTGAAGAATGCTTCTACTTCCTTGGAGACGTTTCTCGTTCCTTGTGTATCTCGCCTTATTCTTAATCTCTTGGTGCTTATCCTCCTTCTAAACTCCCTTCTGTTTTACTTTAAAAGTCACTCTTGTATTTCCTGACTTGTCCTTTGTTCCTTGCTTATCCTTCCTTAACGCCTTTTGATAATACTATTTCTTTTGAGAAATGTTGACCTTGGTTGGAAATTATGACCTTTGAAGGGATTGTTTGTGTTTGACCCTTTCCTTGTTTTGAGAGGATTTGATGTTGGAAAGACTTAGGTAGTGTGATGAGACATACTTGATGGTTCTTATACCTATAGCTCCTTGATAAAGTGAGTACGTTGGATTGGTGGATTTTGTGTGTCAAGTGTGAGTTGCATTGGTTACTAAGGTTATGGAACATGGCATTGTTGTTTATGTTTGGGATACTAGTGCTTAGTACTTGACTTAAAATGGATGAAACTGAATGATGGATTTGAGGATATAGGATTGACTAAGTAGTCGAGTTTGTGATTGGCTTCCATAATCACTTTGGATATGAGGGTTTGATAATGTATATGTTACCGTGTGAGAAATTTTAAATGTGGGATTATTAGTTGGTTTTAGTGAGTGATATTGATTACTACTTGAGGTATGGTATGAGAGTGAGAGTAAGCTACATTATTGGGAAGTTTTAGCACTTGTTTTAATAACTAGAAATGATAACGGTATGGTTGACACCAATTGTTAGGTTAAAGAACATAGTTTCAATTTATGGTTTTAGGAACTTTGAGGTGATAAAGTGTTGTTACAATTAAGACCTTGTTTCTTGGGAATTTGATGGTAAGTAAGTTTTAGGATGTCAAATTTGAAAGAATACTCCTTGGGATGTTGATGACCATAATGGATTGGTGATGTGATTTGGTATTAGTTGGCTCTTGAGAGTTCTTGAGTTGAGAGAGACTTAGTACTGAGAAGAATTTGTTAACCTTATAGTTTTATAGACCTTGAGGTCGCATTGAGTACTTGAGATGATGGGATGATGTTGTAGCTGAGTGTAGTTCCGCTTTTGGGAATCCTTAATAAGTAAAAGGATAGAGAAACTTGAGATCCTATTGATTTTTCAGATTTTGGGGTTGGTATGTTACTACCTTGTTTTGAAATGAGAACCTTGTGGAATATTTGAGGAACCTTCTCTTGGAGTTTAGAGCTTGGTATTGGGATTCTTGATTGAAGGTTTACTTTTTTTTGAGGAACCCATAGTTGACACTAGTTGGATACGAATATAGCTTTGTTGGAAGCCTTGACCTTAGGTTTGTGAAAGTTGTTTCTGGATGTTTGAGGATTTGGAGCGATGAGATCACACTTATAGTGGAGTACCTTGTTTCAGGGAATAGATTAGGATGAGGTAACATAAGCGATTGAGGAAACCCTTTGGAGTGATGTGGTTATGAGTTTTGTTGTTAGGAAGTTTTCGGAACCGTTTTGAGTGACGTTGTTGTTGGAGATAAGAGTGTCTGGCGTTTCCTTGTTGTCTTATTTCCCTTTCTCCCCGATCATAAGCGTTATCGTTCGTACCTCTCTTTCTCGCTTCATCATTTTCCTCCTCTAAGTTTGATACTCGTAATCTGTGAAACTCTATCTTTGACATCCTTGTAATTTTGACTTCAATTTTTACCCTATGAAATTCATTATAGCTCTCTTGTGGCTTAAGTTTGAGCTCTCTTAACATACTTTGTTTTTATGCTATCTAAGTTACTTTCCTTTTTGTACAACTTCTAAACTTTCAAGCTACCAGTTTCGATTCATTCTTAAAAGTTTATGTCACTTCTGCAAACCTAACCTATTTTTGAAGACTTGAAAATGAAAATTTGATTTAGTTCCCTATTCCTTCCTTGAATATAAACTCATTTATCGTAATTTTAATTACTAGACCCGAGATTTCGTTAAGTTTTGTCCAATTTTTGTTAACTTTGATCTATTTATGACTTCTTTGTCAAAGTTTAATGTTACATTTTCATGGATTTGGCCCCCATTTGAGTTTAAAAGTGAAACCTTTATTTCTATTTTGGCTTTTTGCAAAAGAAAATTTGAGTAGATTACCTTTCTCTTACTTTGATTTTAACGTTGATCGGATGTTAGAACTAGTTATTAGAGACGTTTGATAACTTGTTCTACGCTTGTCGGCGAATAGTTTTTGTTTTAAATTTGTCTCTGACTTGGAAAGTTAGCGTTCTTGTGTGCACGACAGGAGCAATTCCGTTCCATGAATGAGACTTATATTTTTGAAAACTCTTCATTAATGTTTTTGAAGGTATTTTGATTTTTGACTTATACAAATGATTTGCCTTTTTGACCTTATTTTTGATTTGGAATGTGATGTTCTTGAATACGTAACGAGAACACATCCGTTCCTCTGATGAGAGTCTGGTTCTGTCGGAAAATTTTAGTTGAAGTTCTTGAAAGAATTTTGATTCTTACGATAAGTAACCGTTTAAATGTTTTGGTTACCTATTCCAAAGATCCGGTTTTGTTTTATATAACCTTTCACTTCTACTTTCAAGTTTCGAGGACGAAACTTTTTAAAAGATGGGGTGATTGTAACACCCGTAAATTTCTCATTTTGACATTTAAAATTTATTAAACCGTTTAATCACTTTATTATATATTTTTGAATTACTCAATTAAACTAATTTTATGTCAAACACGATTTTTATAAACGTATTATATAAAAGCTCATTTTTATAAAAATACGTACGATTAAATTATATTTTTAAGGCACGATTTATATAATAATTTATGTATAAATACTTTTGGTCGGACGATAATAATGACCATAATGATAATAATAATATTTTCCGTCTTAATTTCCGTCTAACTTTAGACCGTCACATTTTATTTGAGAATCTTATCTTAACACGGACCAATCGTATGTCGACAACACATATCCTATCCACCCCACACTCTACTTTCACATATTATTATATATTATTATTATATGTATTATTATATATATATTATTATTATTAATATCATTACTTTATTATTGTTGTTGTTATTCATACGTGACCCCCACCCCTGCATTTCTTTCTTACTTTCGTCCTTTTCTTCTTCTTTTTCCTGCAAACAAGCACAGCAACAACAACAAACAACAGAGCTCCTCCGTACGCCATTTTCGTCCCAACCAAACCAAGATCCCGCCTTCATTTCTCAACCAAACTCCATTATTTTTGTACCATTAGCTTCCTCGTCCCTTCCTCGTTCTTTTAAGGTAATAAAGTTTGAGTTTTGACTGAGTTTTTAAAAAGGTCGTCTTAAAAGACAACTCGGTTCTTTATACTTTTCCTCATTTTGTATGCTCAATTTTAGTTGTCTCTCACTTCCGTCTCATTTCTGTCTTAAATTCCGTCTGAAAACTGAGTTAAAATGGGGTTGTCGAATCCGTCTTATACCCGTGACAGGTGCGGGTTTGGTCTATGTTTTGACGGGTCTGGTGGCCTGCTCTGTGGGTCGGTTTTGGGCAGGAAATGGGGGTGGTTTAACACGATTCTACTGATCCTAATACTCTTAATATTGTTCGAGGTTGTATGTTATATTTGTCGTTGATTTGTTGGATTTTTATTGAGATAATCTATCATTATTATTATGCATATTATAGTAGTATATTTTTCATGTTGTTAAGTTTGCTTTCGGTGAGACGGGTCGATAGAATTATACAAGAGATTAATGGTTTAGTTAATTACGGAGTAGGTTGCAATGGTTTATGCGTTAGACGAGCTCAACAATAATAGGCAAATATACGCTGAAGGTTGCATCAATTAAGAGTGGGCAATAGTTGGATGAACTATGAATACATGTTGAATTTTTGTTATACGGAGTATTGGGGTGTGCATTGGCAGAGGATTAGGAAAATAGTAGTTTGTTCATAGTGGATGGATTTTTAGTATGGGATACCAATGAGGAAAGCTTGACAATTAATTATGTCTACTATATTGTTATTTCGGATCTTGGATATTGTGTTTAAATTATCGTTTTCTATGACCTTGATTCGTGGGTGAGTAGCTTAGAGTTATACTCTAAGTGTTGAGCAGTTCCTTTAATGGAATATTTGACAATATCGATATTGAAATTGAGATGGAAATCTGGTTACTGGTATTGAGTAATGAGTAGGACGGAGTAATGAGAGAGATGGAGTAGAGAGTTGAGATTGAATTAATTATTGGGACGAGAGTGACTATTATAATGTTGGCGTCAGCTTTGAGCGTATAATCATGATATCTGGTTGTTCGGGTTGTGTTGAGCGGGTATGGGGAGTTAGTTTAGGTACGTGTTTGTGGTTGTGTTAACCCCGTTTGGTGGCTGGTTGTGAGGTCGGGTATGATGGTTGGTTGGGCCGTGTTTTGGGTCTTGAGTCGTAGTATTAATTTGCCCATGGCGCAAATTCGGTCATTGAAATTATTTGAATATCCGTCTCATTCTTATACAAATACATGTACATTCACTTATATGGGTTGTTGTCGTTGGGTTGTTGGCCTAGCAGCGGCCTGGCCGTGGCCTGCTGTAGCCTGGCCGTGGCCTGTTGTAGCCTAGCAGCAGCTGGCAGTGGCCTAGCTGTGGCCTGGCTGTGGCCTGGCCGTGGCCTAGGCAGTGGCCTGGCTAAGTCTCGAATTTGAAGCCATGTGCAGTTGGTTGTTAGGCCGAGTTTGGGGTTGCCATAATAACGTTTGGGCCGTATCTATAAATTGTTTTGACGCTAGTTTGGTTTATTTAAAATATAATTAAATTAATTTCCGTATCATATTTTATATAACGATAATTCGTTAATATCGTCCCTTCACATAATTATTTTAGGTGACTCATATGTGGTTGAAGATGACGAGTAATTTTGGGGTTTTAGAAGCTTTCTCAAGTTATTACTTGTCTCTTTGCTAGCTTAAGGTAACTATTCCGAGTTACTCGACGAATTAATGTCACATTGATGTTGTGTTTGTTGTTTGTTAAGTGTTTAGGAGATTGATAATGTGTTACTTTCGTTTCTCACATGATAGAAATTGGAAATAGCATGAGAATGACATTGTGATACATTTTGTGATTTGGGCCAAGGTAGGCCAAGACTCTGAGCTGGGCCAGTTTGACCGAATGAGTTTGGTCAAACTAGGTTTAAACCGGCCAGCCTCGATTTGACCGATGACCCGTCGCGGGACTAGGGTCGAGGGTTTATCTTTGAGGTGAGATTGGTTGTTATTGGAGGTTTTATGCTATGCCTTGATATTTGTAATTATCATTTCACATGTTGGTTGTTGGATGAATTGGTTGCCTTATACTTAAGTCTTCTTGCCTTGTTACCATTTTAGCTTGTTCTCATGAATTATGAGATTAACGGTTAGCTGGAATTTGGATTATTATTGATATTGGAGATATTGTTGGATTATCAGCTGAATATGCTTTTGCGTAGCCTTTCATATGCTAGGATGTGTATGATCATTTGTGTGTGCAAGTTTGGACTCTTTGCCCCTCTTATGGTTAATTGGGTGTCCTACTTGTCTTGTGTGGAGTGGGCTAAAGTATTCAAGCTGGGATTAGGTCCTAGGTGAGTATTTCGGCCTTCGTTATAGATAGGCCCTTATAGTGTTTGACGAGTGTATGTTCACCGCTTAATAGCCTTTGTGTCTTAGCTTGGTGGGCTTATATCCAAGTTAGGGCATGACCTCCTGACGTACTCGTAGAAGTATGTGGTCAGCTTAAGAACTAGCCAACCCTTTGGTGGACTCCTTAGGGGTACTCATGTGTGTGATCATGGGTCTTGGATGCGGTATTTTCCGCATGTCGCTAGGTCTGCACAGGTTTAGGACTAGGGTGTTTACCTTACCTCGTGGTATAGACTCGAGTTACAGAGTGACTATTGACTGTCCTAAGAACTTATGCCGGTCTCTAGATATATTGTCCTTTCTTGTTTGATGATTCTATGAATCATAGAAGGTGAGATGCAAGCCGGCTATGGTTGATAGAGTTTGGATTCCTGGATGTTATATGATTCACATGGTAGTGTAGTATGAGCCGGTCTAGTATTCACATGTTAGGACTATGTGTTGTTAGATTGTTGTTCACATGATGAGTACGATTGTCTAGCATACATATGCTAAGGCTATGTGTTATTCATATTCATATTCTTATGTTTACATGTTATATTAATTATGACATTTCGTGGCTGGGAGAACTCGGAGTTACTCCCCACTGACTGTGGCTTTCGTATTTGTATAAAATGCGATCGACAAGTAGGTGATGCATATATGGGGTACATGGACGAGCTAGCGAGCAAAGTAACCTTGGGACCTAGATTGGCTTTATTATATTGTGACCCTTAAACACTTTTTATGTCATATACTTTTTAGGGACATATGTCTCCCTTTTTCATATTTGGGTTGTATAACTTTGTTTCACGACTTTAGCGATTGTTCATTCATGAGATTTATTTTGGACCTTGCATGTTTGACACCTTCCCATTTGGATATTTTTATAACAGGTTCAGGTTTCGTTTTCGGTTTTAAAAATTACAGGTTTTTACCCAAATAAACCTATTACAAACATATCCATGCACTTTTTATCTAGAATTATGTGTTTACTTTTCTGCAATGAATGAGGGTGTCACAGAGGAGCAAGTCAACACAAAACCTACCTTACTACTCATACAATGAAAATCCTAACTACTACCCCAAATTTTCCCACCGAAATCCCCACATCCAATATCAACAACAATCACCCTCCCAATACCCACTTTGCAACCAATTCCAAATACCACAATATGAGCACTTTCACACCCACCCACAACAAAAATATGAGCCCAACTTTGACATTTAAGATATGGTTCTCCAAATGATGGGAGACCAACAAAATTTCTTCACACAAATGCTAGAGGAGAGCCAAAATAGGGACAATGTTCTTCAAAGCATTGCTACCCATGCTGAGGAGTTGGCAATTCAAATTGTCCAAATAAAGGCAACCCAAGCAACAATCCAAGCAACCACTCCCCACCAAACCTTGAGCATTGACCATGAATGTGAATTTGAGGCAATGACCTTTGATGAAGAAGATGTGAAGTGGGAAGAGCCAATCTTTTTGAGCTCTTGTGAGTATGAAAGTGTGGTATTGATGAGGATGATATGAGGTTGAGTAAGCCAAATACTCTTAGCCTTTGTGAGTATGAGGGTGTGACTTTTGATGTGAACATTGAGATGGTGGAGGAAAAATTATTTAGGAGAAGTAAAGCCCCTATTTATAATTCATATGGACAACGTGATGATGACGCATCTATGGAAGAAGATGATATGGACTCAAATGATAAATGGAGTTGTGAGGTCAACTTGCTTGAGGAACCCATCCTTGAGAAGTTTGAAGATTGCTTCGATGAAGAGGAGGAATGCCTTCATGAGAACCTTTTCGCACCCACTATGGAGCTCATGATAGTTGAAAATGACATTATGGACCTTCTCACGAAAGTAAAATTGTCATACAAGAATTACTTAGTGGAGAAGCTCAAAGACAAGGCTAAGAAGGAGCATACATGTGGAAATTTGGCATCCACTATCCCAACTCCTAAGACACTCCATCATCAATGCCATGAAATTGCACCTTCTATCCTTGGAGGATTGACTAGTCCAAGTATTTTCGTTATCAACTTTGGAAGAAATAGGAGCAACCGGAAAGCCCCCATGACAAGAATCTCAAGTTTGCTAGTTTCAAGAGCCGGGAAGGCCATCATCACAAAGCAAAAGAGAAGGGGAAGGAGTTCAAAGGGAGATCCCTCATGGATTGGCTCTACTCTATCTTGAAATGGTTCAAAACCTACTCATTATTACTTGAGGACCATTCACAAGCTTTTGATACACTATTGAGAGCATTGAGCTCCATGGATAATGAAATTTGCCATTTAACTGAGTTTGGTGGAGTCCTTCCTCAAACCACCATTTGTAAGAAATCCTATACTTTGACTTTGCATTACATTTACACTTGCATTTAGTTATATACATATATATTTAGCTTGCATTTGTGAAATACTTCATATTGCATTTACATTAGTTAGTTCATATAGTATAGTTACATTGTAATATATCTCAAATGATTAGATCATATTAGTTTGCATTGTAATATATCTCACATGATTCATGTAGATAGTTGCATATAGACTAGAATTCATGCATAGTCACTAATGACCAATCCTATTCTTTTCTACAATAGAAATAGTGCTTAAATTGGTTTGGGGAGGTTTGATCATAGGTGACCATAGTTTAATAGAAAACATGCATCATTTAGTGTAGTTTAGATTGCATTCATTTGTTATATATGTCATATAGAATTGCATTTAGTTAGAGCATGCATGCATTCATTCACATCATTGCATTTATACTCTAATTTCCATTAAACTTTAAAAATCCAAAAACATGTATTTCTTTTTCATTCCTACTCCTACATGTACATTGAGGAAAATGTCCAAAATAAAGTGAGGGATGGGAATTTATATTCCAAAATACATAAAAATTGAAAAATTTCGAAAAATCCCAAAAATATGTTCTTTAATTTCATTAAAACAAAATCCATAAAAATTTGAAAATTTCAAAAACCAAAAACATGTTCTTTAATTTAGTAGTGTAGAATTGTATATACTTGTATTTTTATTCTCTTCTCACATAGACACAACACTACATTTGAGGCATTGGCAAGGGAATGTGAAGATCGCTTGGTATGATCGTTCTAATCCCTATTCCCTTCCATTTCTTTTCATTATTTATGAGGAGGATGGGCTTACATGTCAAGGAGGATGTGGTGTATTTTGTTGTTGCGGTTCGTGTATCTATGTGTTGTTAGGAGTTTGCATTTAGATTATTTGGCATACTAGTTGGTAGAAGCATATCCATTAGGTTGTATAAATGATAGTTGTATCATGGCATGTAGTTGCATGGTTAGAAAATTTTGTGAAAATGCCTATTTAGGAAGCTTGACAAGTGTATATAAGGCCCTTGTAGATAATTTTTCTCCTTGAAACTTTGTTTGCTAGAATACCCTCAAGACACCCTAGGATGTGTCATACTAGTATTTTTTGGCCCATGGACTAAGGCCTAGTCATGAGTACCTTGTGGAGTGATAACTCCTTGGCTACCGTTTATTCCAAGGTGACCTTTGAAGCCATGAAAACGTTCTTTCACTTATATCATCGTATTTTGTCAACAAAAAGGGAATGGGCACAAAAACATCAAATTGAGTTCATACCAAAATGAAAAATCAAATGTTTGCAAATTGCATCAAATGAAAATAGGAGTAAACATAGACTCCTATGCTTCAATAAAAGTACCCTTGCTACAAAATAGGGTTACTTTGAAAAATGTTCGAAAATGCAATATTGAAAAGAATTGCCAAGTATCAAAATGCCAATCATAAAAAATGGCAAGAAATGTTCTTCAAATGTCAAATACCACAAGAAATTGGGGGGAAAAACAAATCAAAAAGCAAACTACCAATGTGAAAATCAAAATATCTTGATCCTTTTTATCCATTGATATTATTTGTTGCATGGTGGAAAGGGGACGCCCCTTCTTCTTGTCTAAGCAAGAGGGGGAATTCCGCGATCCTATAGTTTTTCTAACACCATAGGGAGTCTACTCTTGACGAAAGCATTTAGCGATTGTGGACGAAAGTAGCCTAGTTCGACACAACTTGGAGGTGATTTGTTGGTATCCTTTTAGACTTAGTAGCTTGGAGAAACAATATCTATCATGGAGTGTGTACCCTTAAATTGCTTCCCTTTTAGATGATTTCCGCCACTTAGATGAGGAAAGTGGCTATTCTTTTGTTGATGCATCCATTACTTGTTTTGTGTGCTTAATGCTTTGATGTATCGACATTTTGGCAAGCCCCACCTTGCCTTGCAAGAAGGCACCCTACCTCATGGATGTCTTGTTGTGAGTTGAAGGGGCGGAGTGAGACCCTCTAATTGTCTCACATCGGTTATATTATTAGGATAGTTTAAATAAAGGTCTAGTTCTAGTCACCTCTTTACTCGGGACGAGTAAAGGTTCGGTTTGGGGATGTTTGATGTGAATCTTAATTGCGCGCATTTAGTCCCTTAATTGTACCTATTTTGCATACTAATATAGAATTTTATGACCATTTTATCCTTCAATTCCTTCCTATTTTGCTTTCCTATTGCATTGTTTATGTCTTGTAGGAAAGAAGATAATGAGGCGGAATTCCCATCTCCCGTGCATATTTGGAAGCTTGTTGATGATCTTGGAGGGACTAGTATGAAGAGGAGGCAAGAATTATGACCAAGGATGTAGGAAGAAAGAGAATATAGAAGGATCATAGGCTAAAAAGTAAGGATGCCGAGAAGGAAGCCATTACAAAAAGAAATTGCTCAGAACCAAACCAAGAGTTTCTCCTTTAGCTCTGAAAGTATGTTAGCTGAAATGGCGTCAAAAAATCAAGTGGTCTAGGCTTTTGAATCACTCCAATAGGAGTCCAGATGAGGAAATGACGTCCGTTTTACAATCCGAGCTCAAATAGACAAGCTGTCCGTCAATCCACGCGTCCCGAGACTCAAGACGAGTGTCCCCAGACCCAAGACGAGCATCTCCCTTGCAAAACGAGCGGATTGTTAGACATTAAAAAAGAGAAGCACTTTGCCCAGTGATCTGAGCGTCTTGCTCCCAAGACGGGCGTCTCAGAACCCCATGATCTGAGCGTCTTACTCCCAAGACGGGCGTCTCAGAACCCCATGATCTGAGCGTCTTTCTCCCAAGACGGGCGTCTCAGAACGCTATGATCCGGGTGTCCCGATGCTGATTCGAGCGGATTCCTTGGCAGAACCAACCGTGCTTCAAACTAATCCGAGCGGATCGTGGTAGGACTAGCAACGTGATATGCGCATTTCCTTCGGGACTTGCATTTCCCTACTCAACACTTAACAATGCTATTTACTAATCTACCCTTGCTTAACCTAATGATGTACTACTATATATACTCCATTTGTAATAATCAAGATGATCAAGTTCCCTTAGAATAAATCAAGTTCTCTTAGATTAGATTAGGAGTAGATTAGAATAGATTAACCACATTAATCTTTCCTCAATCATTGTTCAAGTTTATTATTATTGGGTAATTGAAGACTATTGGGTTATTATTGGATAATTGACAACTCTTCATCAATCAATCAAGTTTTTTTCTATTATTCTTTGCTTTATTATTTGGATCATCTTAAGTTTGGTATAATCTTTTTACTCTTTATTGTTTATTTCCTCATTCTCTTATCATGTTTATATTTGTTGTGATGATTGACACCATTAATGACATGTTTCCCATGATAATGAGTGAGTAGTCTTTTAGCTAGGATTAATGGGGAATTAGGGGAAACAAACATGGGGAATGATTCATGCTTAAACTAATATGTTTTCATAATTAAATTGTTTGCTTGTTGTGATTTCAACTTATGCACATGTTATGTTTGATGAAATGCGAGCCTATAAATCCTTGCATTTTTTACCCATCACCTATCTTTTCAATGAGGCTTGTAAGCTTTTACACCAACTCGAGCCTCATTAGACCATGCATATAGTTAAATAGGAAGGATTAAGTCGACTTGTATATGTTGTACAATCTAATCGATTCGGCTCTGGGACCCAAACCTTCTTAGGGATTGTAAGCTTATACACCAACTCGATCCCATCACAACAATAAGTGCTTGCTATATAATTGAGAACATGTTTGTATGATCAACTCCCATGAATCCCCTATGAACCCATGATATCCTAGCACTTTTAATCATTTGTTTACATCCTTCCTTTTATTGCTTGTTTTACTTCATTGCTTGCATTAGTTTAGACTCACCAACTACAAACCTAAATCAATTGTGACACTAGCATAAATTGAGATAGACAGACTTAGAACCCAAAGCACACCGTCTCATGGATCGACCTCGACTTAACCACTAACTACTTGTTTGTTGAGAATATAAATGTGTTTGATTGAGAGCCCCAACGACACTCTCCATCAACTAGACTTAGCTTTTCTATTGCTAAGGGAGTAGGTGCCCAGATTGTATCTCGGCTACCCACCAATTTCTTGTAAAATTTGATTTGATCTCAATAAAAAGTTCCGGTTTAAAATAATAATAATAAAAAAAATATAAAATAATAATAATAATAATAATAATAATAATAATAATAATAATAATAATAATAATAATAATAATAATAATAATAATAATAATAATAATAATAATAATAATCGATGGGCATGATAAGCCCCTACGTCCGGCGGATCTTTTGCTTTATTTTTGGGAAAGGGGACGATATGTGTGTGTGAATTTGACTAGATCATCTCCTTTGACTCAGTCCGGGATGTCTGACTTTATGCCCAGACGCGTGGTGGTTGATGCGGAGGAGCGCAAGGGTGCCAAGTATCGTAGCTTGTGTGAGGCAGTTAGATATGGGTTCTTACCTTTTTCTTTCTCTTCGTTGGGGGAGTTGGGACGGATGTTGTTGCTTTGGTCAAGCGGATTCATAACTTTTCTGTTTTCCAGGATACCAGGGCTCGCACAGCTTCTTTTATTTTTTACTAGACTTAGCTTTGCTATTGAAAAGGGAGTGGGTGCCCAGATTGTATCTCGGCTACCCACCAATTTCTTGTAAAATTTAATTTGATCTCAATAAAAAGTTCCGGTTTTTTAAAAATAATAATAATAATAATAATAATAATAATAATAATAATAATAATAATAATAATAATAATAATAATAATAATAATAATAATCGATGGGCATGATAAGCCCCTACGTCCGGCGGATCTTTTGCTTTATTTTTGGGAAAGGGGACGAGATGTGTGTGTGGATTTGACTAGATCATCTCCTTTGACTCAGTCCGGGATGTCTGACTTTATGCCCAGACGCGTGGTGGTTGATGCGGAGGAGCGCAAGTGTGCCAAGTATCGTAGCTTGTGTGAGACAGTTGGATATGGGTTCTTACCTTTTTCTTTCTCTTCGTTGGGGGAGTTGGGACGGATGTTGTTGCTTTGCTCAAGCGGATTAATAACTTTTATGTTTTCCAGGATATCAGGGCTCGTGCAGCTTCTTTTATTTTTACTAGACTTAGCTTTGTTATTGCTAAGGGAGTGGGTGCCCACATTATATCTCGGTTACCCACCAATTTCTTGTAAATTTTAATTTGATCTCAATAAAAAGTTTCGTTTTTTTTAAAAAAAAAAAAAAAAATAAAAAAAAAAAAAAAAAAAAATAATAATAATAATAATAATAACAACAACAACAACAACAATAATAATAATAATAATAATAATAATAATAATAATAATAATAATAATAATAATAATAATAATAATAATAATAGCTTGCTCTCGGGTTTTTGCTGAGGATGTTTTTGGGGACCACGTTATTTCTTGTACTGGTACTGTGGGCGTTAAACATCGGCATAACCTCGTTCGGGACACTCCTTTCGACATCTGTTATAGATTTGGTATTACTGCGGGAAAGGAGGTTGATATCGGTTTGGTTGATGGGCATGGTGACTCTCTTCGTCCTGCGGATTTGTTGCTTTATTCTTGGGACAGAGGGCGTGATGCGTGCGTTGACTTGACAGAGTCGTCTCCTTTGACTCAGACTGGGATGACGGATTTTGTGCCTAGCCGGGTTGTCACTGATGCGGCTCAGCGTAAGTGTGCTAAGTATGGGGATTTGTGCATGGCAGCGGGATATGGTTTCCTTCCTTTCTCTTTCTCTTCACTTGGGGAGCTGGGTTAGGATGCTGTTGCCTTGCTCAAGCGGATCCAGAAATTCTCGGTATCTCAGGATGCGGGGCCTCGGTTGGCCGCTTATATTCTTACCAGACTTAGTTTTGCTGTTGCTAAGGGTGTGGGAGCCCACATTGTCTCTCGGCTGCCCACCAATTTTATGTAAACTTTTATTTTCCTGCGCGCATCCTTCATAAAAAAAAAAAATAGTAATAATAATAATAATAATAATAATAATAATAATAATAATAATAATAATAATAATAATAATAATAATAATAATAATAATAATAATAATTTAAGATTTCTTATACACCGCGCAAAAATCCCCAAAGTTAAACCCCAATTTCTTGATACCTAGAGTGGTCCACTCCGGCGCTTCCTTGTCGGCGCCTGTATTATGGCAAGGGGACGGGGAAGACCACCCAAGGATAAAAACTTACGCTCCGTAGCTCCTGAGCTACCAGTGGCCCTGTCGGAACCTGTGGACCTGTACAATACACCAATAAGCTTTGAAATCTCGAAAACAATAGAGGCATCGCAACTGGCTACAACTAAGTCCGGCGATGTGCCCAATGCTCCAGCTAACTAGAAACCACCCGCCAACAAAGGCTCAAATTTTGGGGAAAAAGTAGCTGACACCTCAGAGACCCAGAAGCCCCCGGTGAAGAAGTCCTTCTCCAAGGTCTTCAAATCTGCTAGCCAAGGTATGAGTCTTGACTTTATTCCCTCGTCGGAGACAATAGTTAAAATAGTTGAATCGGATATCGTCAAGGAAGTTGAGTATTGGCAGTTTAATCTGGTTGGTACGGTCCTCGGCCGTCAAACTACGCTCAACCAAATAGAATCTCTGGTTAATAAGTCTTGGAGTTCAATTGCCTCCCCTGAAATTTTATATTTAATGAAAGGCTGGTATTTCTTTAGATTTTCAAATAAGGAGGATATGAACAAAGTGCAATCAGAAGCTTGGAATTTAAACGGATACCCTTTGGTTTTTAAGAATTGGTCCCCCACAATAGCTGAATATATACGATCTCAATAGTCCCCGTCTGGGTTCTATTTCCAGCCCTTGACCCTTGTTTCTAGTCAAGCTCCGCCTTAAGCAAGGTTGCTAGCTATGTGGGAAAGCCAATCTGTGCTGATGAACATACGACACACAAAAGTCGTATTACCTTTGCTCGTGTCCTAGTGGAAGTGGACTTAGCTAAGGAGTTGCCATCTCAAATGACTCTCAAAACTCCTTACCGAGGTGATATTACACAAAAAATTGGCTAGGAGTGGATTCCGCACTTTTGTATGACCTATAAGAGAATCGGACATTCTCAAGACCGGCGCAGGTATAAACCTAGAGTGGTCCAGGCATACAAACCCCCGGGGAAAGAAAAGAACGAAGAACGAGGTATCATTCCCATTCAAGAAGGGGAAGCATCTACCTCTGCTAAGGTGGATGGGGATGGTTTCGCTCCTGTTAACACTAGGAAAAAAGGGACAAAAGTTCAACGAGAACTAACTATTGTTAACTAGGTTAACACTTTCTCTGTGTTGCAGGAAAGCGAACCCGAAGATGTGAATTATCATAAAGAGAAAACTAATGGGGCATTAATCGAACAAGAGAACCCCGGTGGAGGGGACTCGAACACAACTCAATGATCATATCAACCTGGAACATTAGGGGGATGAATGACCCCCTAAAACAACAAGAAGCCCTACAATTCTTATTGACGAATAAAGTGGACTGTGGTGCTCTTATTGAAACCCGCATTAAAGAGAAAAAAGCTGAGACGATAAGTAGCAGAATTTTTAAAAAATTTTCTGTGGTTACTAACTATAACTGTCACTATAATGGGCGATTGTGGGTCCTTTAGAACCCGCAAAATATCAACTTACAGGTTTTGGATCGTGGGGATCAGTTCATCCATTGTTCTCTTACTCACATGGATACACAAGTTTCTTGTGTGGCCACCTTTATTTATGCGGCTAACTCCGCGGTCACTAGGCGTAATTTGTGGTCTAATCTGGTTCAGCTTTCACTTAATAATCTACCTACTCCTTGGGTTATCATGGGTGACTTCAATGTTACTCTTAACTCAGATGAGAGAGGGTGGGTGTGACACCCTCATTCATTGCGGAAAAGTAAACACATAATTCTAGATAAAAACTGCATAGATATGTTTGTAATAGGTTCATTTGGGTAAAAACCTGTAATTTTTAAAACCGAAAACGAAACCTGATATAAACATATCCAAATGGGAAGGTGTCAAACATGCAAGGTCCAAAATAAATCTCATAAATAAAACATCGCTAAAGTCGCGAAACAAAGTTATACAACCCAAATATGAAAAAGGGAGACATATGTCCCTAAAAAGTATATGACATAAAAAGTGTTTAAGGGTCACAATAAAATAAACCCAATCTAGGTCCCAAGGTTACTTTGCTCGCTAGCTCGTCCATGTACCCCATATATGCATCACCATACCTGTCGATCGCATTTTATACAAATACGAAAGCCACAGTCAGTGGGGAGTAACTCCGAGTTCTCCCAGCCACGAAATGTCATAATTAATATAACATGTAAACATAAGAATATGAATATGAATAACACATAGCCTTAGCATATAGATGCTAGACAATCATGCTTATCATGTGAACAACAATATAACAACTCATAGTCCTAGCATGTGAATATTAGACAGACTCATACTACTATCATGTGAATCACATAACATCCAGGAATCCAAACTCTATCAACCATAGCCGGCTTGCATCTCACCTTCTATGATTCATAGAATCATCAAACAAGAAAGGACAATATATCTAGAGACAGGCATAAGTTCTTAGGACAGTCAATAGTCACTCTGTAACTCGAGTCTATACCACGAGGTAAGGTAAACACCCTAGTCCTAAACCTGCGCAGACCTAGCGACATGCGGAAAACTACCGCATCCAAGACCCATGATAACAACACATGAGTACCCCTAAGGAGTCCACCAAAGGGTTGGCTAGTACTTAAGCTGACCACATACTTCTAAGAGTACGTCAGGAGGTCATACCCTAACTTGGATATAAACCCACCAAGCTAAGACACAAAGGCTATTAAGCGGTGAACAGATACTCGTCAAAGACTATAATGGCCTATCTATGACGAAAGCCGAAATACCCACCTAGGACCTAGTCCCAGCTTGAATACTTTAGCCCACGCCACTCAAGACAAGTGGGACACCCAATTAACCATAAGAGGGGCAAAGAGTCCAAACTTGCACACACAAATGATCATACACACCCTAGAATATGAAAGGCTACGCAAGAGCATATTCAGCTGACAATCCAACAATATCTCCAATATCAATAATAATCCAAATTCCAGCTAACCAACAGTACCATAATCCATGAGAACAAGCTAAAATGGCAAGGATGCAACAAGACTCAAGCATAAGGCATCCAAAGCATCCAACAACCAATATGTGAAAAGACAATCATACTCAGAGACAAATCCTCGACCCTAGTCCGCGACGGGTCATCGGTCAAATCGAGGCTGACCGGTTTAAACCTAGTTTGACCAAACTCATTCGGTCAATATGGCCCAGCTCAGAGTCTTGGCCTACTTTGGCCCAAATCACAAAATTCATCACAATATCATTCTCATGCCATTTCCAATTTCTATCATGTGAAAAACTATCAACATAAGGAAATATATTCCAACTTACAAAATATCCAATTCAATTAAATTCCCGCATAATAATGATTACCCACATGCCAAAAATACCAAAATACATAAATACACAAACAAAAGACCCAAAACATTAAACAATAGACCCAAGACCCGACCCAAAGTGACGTGTCAAAGTCCGGGCCGGACCCACCGGGCCTGCCGGGTCATGCCGCGCCACATACGGGCTGTTTTGGGCGGTTTTTCCGCCCCTTTTCCCTTTTTCCTACCAAAATCCGTTTCAAGCTCAATTTAATACCGTATCAAGCAACAATCAACAATACCCATTTCGTTTCAATACTCAAGTATATGAAATAACCACAAATTAGTAAACTTTAACAACACAAGTCATGTGAAAAACGAAACTAACACATTATCAATCACCTAAACACTTAACAAACAACAAACACAACATCCATGTGACATTAAATCGTCGAGTAACTCGGAATAGTTACCTTAAGCTAGCAAAGAGACAAGTAATAACTCGAGAAAGCTTCTAAAACCCAAAATTACTCTTCATCTTCAACCACATATGAATCACCTAACTCATCTTCAAATTCTTCACCTATAAGAACAACAAAAACACAATTATTAAGCTTAAATTCGAAACCCTAAAAAGATGAGCCTTAAAACAAAATTGGGGTAAATGAAAATAAAGCATACTAGGAGATGAGGATTGAAGAGAGGATTCCAAATATATAAGTTTTATGCAAATTGGTGGAGAAATGAAGGATTTATGGTGGTTTTAGGGATTGTAAGGAGGATTTTTGAGAGGAATTTGGTGTTTGATGAAAAGAAGAGAGAGAGTGAATTATGGAGGAAATGAAAATTGAAAGAGGAGGCAAAAGGAGGGAGGGTGGACGGTCAAATAGAGGGGAGGTTAGGTCAATTGTTTACGTTTTGGGTTTGCTTCGACGGTAATTAGAAATATTCGTCGAACGCGATTTCCGAGAATATTAAAGTTATTAAACGCGATTTTACTAAAAGATTAAGTACTCATATGCCCAATATCCAAACTCGTTTACCCAATGACCGTAAGAAATGGGAAAATCCCAATTTTATGACTTTTATCCGAAATATATTTTATCAAAGGAAAAAGGTTTAAATATAGTTTAAATCACTTTTAAACATTTCTAAACTATCAAAAATAATTACATTTCTTCAAAATAAAATAAGATTATATTTTATCAAATAAATTTTATTTCAAATAAATTAATATTAAATTAAAATAGATTAAAATATTACTTTTAAAATATAATAAAGGTCTTCAAATTTACGGGGTGTTACAGTGGGCTCTTATGTCTCCCACAAGTCTAATATGGAGGACTTCATAGAGCGTTTGTTACATACTGGTTTGAATGAGAATGCCTCTTTTGGTAGCGCTTTTACCTGGTGCAATAAGCAAGGTGACTCCCTTCAAAGAGCAAAGCTGGACCGAGTCCTTATCAATCCATGGTGGCACTCCGATTTCCCAAACTCTACAACTAGTAGTATCTTAACGCCGGGAATTTCGGATCATAATCCTATCCTCTTGGACACGAACCTGGGTTATACGAGCACCTACAACAAACCTTTTAAGTTCCTGAACTACTGGTCCCTTTCCCCTCTCTTTCATGATACGGTTGCTAACAGCTGGAATCAAAGAACCTCTGGAAGTAGCATTAACATGCTATTTCAGAAGCTCCGAAGGCTCAAATCCCATCTGAAAAATATTCATTACTCATAATTCTCTTCTCTAACAGATAGAGTTGCTACTGCTAAAGCAAATCTCAAAGACTGCCAGGATAGAATTAATTGCAGGCCCCTCGATGAGGGCTTACAACAGGAAGAAAGAATGCTGATTAGCTCCTACATCAAACTTAAAGAAGACGAGATTTGGGTCTTAAATCAAAGGGCCAAGCTTCACTCTATCAAGCTCGGTGACTCCTGCACTAATTATTTTTATGCAAGGCATGCGGATAGACAAAACAAGAGTGTTATTGGGGCAATTATGGACGTCGGGGGCACCCTTCAAACCGGTAAGACGCAGGTTGAAAATGCTTTTTTTAGCTATTATAAATCTCTTCTCGGATCTAGTGAAGAAATTAAAGAGATGCCAACTACTCTTTTTGAGGCCAATAGAGTCCCTGATACTTACCTTCCTATGCTTGATGCCGATATAATGGACTGTGAGATTCTAGATGCCATAAAATCTATTGATAAGAATAAGAGCCTGGGTATGGATGGCTTCTCCTCAGGTTTTTTCAAAGAGAATTGGAGCTTGGTTGGGCCTGATTTCACTAATGTTGTCCGCGATTTTTTTGCCAGGGGACGAATGCCGAAAGCAGCAAACTCAACCCTCGTGGTTCTGATTCCTAAATATGCTTCTCCCGCTACCGTCACGGACTTCCGACCCATCTCCTGCTGCACCGTCTTCTATAAGACGGTGAGTAAGATTCTTGCAAATAGGCTTAAGCTTGTGCTAGGTGACGTCATTGGTACCGAACAAGCGGCTTTTATCCGAGATCGAAATTTATTTGACAACTCCATGCTAGCTCACGAATTAGTCCATAAGTATAACAGGGCCAATTTGTCACCCCGATGCCTTCTCAAAGTCGATATTAAAAAAGCTTTTGACTCGGTAAACTGGGATTTTTTGGCTTCGTGCCTTAAATTATTTGGCTTCCTAGCCCAGTTCATTGGATGGGTCCTAGCCTGTGCCACGACCACTTACTTCTCGTTAAATATCAATGGAAATGTTACGGGTTTCTTCCAAGGTAAGAGAGGCCTCCGCCAAGGGGACCCGTTATCTCCTTACCCCTTCACACTGTGCCTGGAAGTTCTCTCAAGAATGCTACGCGATCTAGCCAGGAACCCAGGTTTCTCTTTCTATCCTAAATGCTCCTGTCTTGGATTGTCTCATCTAGTTTTTGCGGATGATCTCCTTGTTTTTTCTCGAGGTGATGTCTCTTCTGTCAGGGCTGTTAATGACTGCCTTCTCAATTTTGCTGCTTTTTCGGGACTTCAAGCTAATCCATTGAAGACTTGCATTTATTTTGGAGGAGTCTCTCAGCATGCTAAACAGGAGATTCTAAGTAGCACGGGTTATGTGGAAGGCGAGTTTCCGTTTAGGTATTTGGGGCTGCCTCTTCACTCCTCCCTCCTCACACATGGTATATTCCACCCACTCATTGACAGCATCCGTGTGAAAATTATGAATTGAGCTAACCATCTCCTCAGCTACGCTGGGAAATCCCAGCTCATAAACTTCGTCATTTTCGGACTCAACAATTTTTGGGGGGCTTGTGTCATTTTACCCAAAGGAATTGTCAAGAAAATTAACTAAATCTGTAAGGAATTTCTTTGGGGCATTGAGGAAGGTAAAAAGAAGATGGTTTTTAGGAAATGGATAAACTTTTGCCTTCCGTGGGAGGCAGGGGGGATCAATATAAAGGAAATATTAAGTTGGAATAAAGCCCAAATGATGAAGTGGATATGGAAAATCCATCACAGGCCGCAGAGTATTTGGGTTCGCTGGGTTGAAGCCTATATTCTCAAGGGGAGAAATTTCTGTTCTGTTCAGTACTCTGCCTCCCAATCATGGTATTGCTCTTTTGGCCGCACAAAACCAACTCTCAACGATCGACAACTACCAACTCAGAGGTTTCATGTATGTAAATAGATGCGCCTTGTGTGAGAGAAGCACTGAATCAGCTGAACATTTATTCTTTTCCTGTCCATGGTCTGCTCAGCTCTGGACGACCCTTAAGAGCTGGCTCTCACAGCCCGCTATCTCGTGAAAATTAAGAGATGTTCGCCATTGGAGCATTACCCATATCAGAGACATGGCTTTGAGGAAACGCATGACTAGAAGTGCCTTGATAGCTGCCATTTACCACACATGGCAAGAACGCAACCTTAGGATTTTTGGTGGAAAATGTAGAACTCCTATTGATGCAGCTAAGCAAATTCAGTATATCCTCTTAGTTCGTAAAGCTCACCTTGATTACTTGTAATTTTTTGGCCCATTGTAGAAAGGGTCTTGCTTTTGGTTTTTAGGACCTGTAACTATTTCTTTTTTTTTGCCCATTTAATGAGAAGATCCAAATTTCCTTAAAATAATAATAATAATAATAATAATAATAATAATAATAATAATAATAATAATAATAATAATAATAATAATAATAATAATAATAATAATAATAATAATAATCGATGGGCATCATAAGCCCCTACATCCGGCGGATCCTTTGCTTTATTTTTGGTAAGGGGACGAGATGTGTGTGTGGATTTGACTGGATCATGTCCTTTGACTCGGTCCGGGATGTCTGACTCTATGCCCAGACGTGTGGTGGTTGATGCGGCGGAGCGCAAGTGTGCCAAGTATCAGAGCATGTGTGAGGCTGTTGGATATGAGTTCTTACCCTTTTCTTTCTCTTCGTCAGAGGAGTTGGGGACGGATGTTGTTGCTTTGCTCAAACGGATTCAGAAATTTTCTGTTTCCCAGGATGTCGGGGCTCGCTTAGTTGCTTTTATTTTTACTAGACTTAGTTTTGTTATTGCTAAGGGAATGGGTGCCAATATTGTATCTCGGCTACTCACCAATTTCTTGTAACGTTTGATTTGATCTCAAAAAAAAGTTTCGGTTTTTTTAAAAGAAAATAATAATAATAATAATAATAATAATAATAATAATAATAATAATAGTAATAATAATAATAATAGTAATAATAATAATAATAATAGTAATAATAATAACAATAATAACAATAACAACAATAACAACAATAACAACAACAACAACAACAACAATAATAATAATAATAATAATAATAATAATAATAATAATAATAATAATAATAATAATAATAATAATAATAATAATAATAATAATAATAATAATAATAATAATAATAATAATAATAATAATAATAATAATAATAATAATAATCGATGGGCATGATAACCCCCTAGTCCGGCGGATCTTTTGCTTTATTTTTGGGACATGGGACGAGATGTGTGTGTGTGGATTTGACTGGATCTTCTCCTTTGACTCAGTCCGGGATCTCTGACTTTATGAACAGACGTGTGGTGGTTGATACGGCTCAACGCAAGTGTGCCAAGTATCAGAGCTTGTGTGAGGCAGTTGGATATGGGTTTTTACCTTTTTCTTTCTCTTCGTTGGGGGAGTTGGGGACGGATGGTGTTGCCTTGCTCAAGCGGATTCAGAACTTTTCGGTTTTCCAGGATGTCGGGGCTCGCGCAGCTGCTTTTATTTTTACTAGACTTAGCTTTGCCACTGCTAAGGGAGTGGTGCCCAAATTGTATCTCGGCTACCCACCAATTTCTTTTAAAATTTGATTTTATCTCAATAAAAAGTTCCGGTTTTTTTAAATATATATGTATATATATATATATATATATATATATATGTGTGTGTGTGTGTATATATATGTGTATATATATATGTGTGTATATATATATATATATATGTGTATATGCTGCTCTTCGTTCCAGCTTGGAACGTATCGTCACCGCGTCTGGCCCGGGTTTTGGGGATTGACAGTGGCGCCTTACTACTTTCCCTTTTCATCTTGGTGGTCTTGGTGTCTATGCAGCGGGGGATGTTTTACATTATGCTTTTATTGCGTCCCGTTTGCAGTTTGTTGATTTGCAGGCTAAGCTCCTCGGGCCTTCTGGTATTGTAGCTGCTGGCCCTGCTTTTGATGATGCCGCGCGGGGTTTTACTGCGACTACAGGCTCTGGTATCTTAGGTAACCCTAGTGAAATTGCTGCCCCCAAACTTTTGAAGAAATTGGCAGACATTTATTTCACGACGGTTGCTGCTGCCTCAGAGTCTGTTTTCTCTTTGACACCACGCCAGCTTGCTTTGTGGCAGTCTCATCAGGGTTCTCACTCCTCTGATTGGTTGCGTGCGGTTTCTATCTCGGGGTTGGGTTAGACTATGAATGGGAGGACTTACCGTAGTGTGCTTGGTTATCGTCTGGGTGTTCCGTTATTCACGGTATCTAGGCCCTGTCCTGCTTGCTCTCGAGTTTTTGCTGATGATGTTTTTGGGGACCACGCTGTTTCTTGTACTGGTACCGTGGGCGTTAAACATCGGCATAACCTCGTCCGTGACACTCTTTTCGACATCTGCTATAGATCTGGTATTTCTGCGGGAAATGAGGTTGATATCGGTTTGGTTGACGGGCATGGTGGTTCCCTTCGTCCTGCGGATTAGCTGATTTATTCTTGGGATAGAGGGCGTGATGTGTGCGTTGACTTGACATGGTCTTCTCCTTTGACTCAGACTGGGATGACAGATTTTGTGCCTGGCCGGGTTATTGCTGATGCTGCTCAGCATAAGTGTGCTAAGTACGGGGATTTGTGTGCGGAAGCGGGATATGGTTTCCTTCCCTTCTCTTTCTCATCTCTTGGGGAGCTGGGTTCGGATGATGTAACCTTGCTCAAGCGGATCCATAAATTCTCGGTATCTCAGGATGCGGGGGCTCAGGTGGCCGCTTACATTTTTACTAGACTTAGCTTTGCTGTTGCTAAGGGCATGGGACCCAGATTGTTTCTCGGCTCCCCACCAATTTCATGTAAACTTTTTTTTTTCTTTTAATAAAAGCTGCGCGCATCCTTTAAAATATATATATATATATATATATATATATATAATAATAATAATAATAATAATAATAATAATAATAATAATAATAATAATAATAATAATAATAATAATAATAATAATAATAATAACAATAACAACAATAACAACAATAACAAAAATAATAAATAATAATAGTAGTAGTAGTAGTAGTAATATTAATAATAATACTAATAATAATACTAATAATAATAGTAATAATAGTAATAGTAATAATAATACTACTAATACTACTACTAGTACTACTACTACTACTACTACTACTACTACTAATAATAATAATAATAATAATAATAATAATAATAATAATAATAATAATAATAATAATAATAATAATAATAATAATAATAATAATAATAATAATAATAATAATAATAATAATACGAGACACGAGATACGATACATGTATGCGTATACCGCACTCACCATATATATATACTCCACCGTACCTTATCCATCCCACCCTATCCTATTGTAATCCCACAAAATCCACATTTAAGAGAGAAAAGATGAGAGGAAGAGAGAAAAAGGAAAAGAATGAGAGATTTTGTCCCTCCGCCTCGAGATCGTAAGGTAAACAGTCTCACAATAACTTATATATTATTTTATAAAACCGCCTCGACCTTGACCCGCCTTAGATTACCTTTGACCACCCAGTTGACCCACCATTGACCACCGAAAATGGGTTTGACCGTGTATTATAAGGATTATGGTTGTGTTGTTTTATACCATCGTAAGACGGATTTTTGACCCATAAATCGTAACTGAACTGGGGGCGGCTAGGGCAATGGTTGTTGAGGGTTGAATGAGGAGTATAGTGGTTGTCCTAGGTGGCGGAATGGGAGGTGGGTGGAGGTCGGAAATGGGCTGCAAAAGGGACGAGCACGGGTGGTGGTTTATGCGGTTAGGGCTGTGTTTTTTATAAGGGTTTCGGGTCATTTGGGTCTGGATTTGGGCAGATCTGGGTTGAGGGTTGAGGGTTGAGGGGTGAGGGGTGAGTTGAGGGGTGGTCATGGGTGGCGGTTAGGGCGGTCGTAAGTGGCGATAATGGGGGAGAAAAGGGAGGTGTCAGGTGGTTTGTGTTGTGGTGTTGTGTCGTCATTGTTGCTGTTGTGATGACGGCTGCCGCGGGGGCTGCCGTGGTGATGGCCACGGGTGGTTAGGTCCACCGTGGTCAGGACGGCACCTTGGTGTGGTGACGGCCACGGTGGTGTCGGTTTGTGCGTGGGGAGTGGTACGGGTGGTGTTGCTTGGTGTGGTGGTTGGGACGTAAGGTGGGTGGCGGCTAGGTCTGACGGGCTGACCTGGCCACCATAGCTAGGTTGTGGTCACGGTGGGGAGAGTGGTGGTGGTTGATGAATCGGGTTTTGAGATAAGATTATAAGGCGAATATTTAATTAGTCATATACTTATTTGTATACGTATTTGTATGACTAGATTAGTATATTTATACATATTTGTATTTTTATCGTATTTTAGGAAATGGGTTTTGTGAGACGGTTTTACGAGACGGGCCTAGCTTGTATGACGGATTGCTTGTGCGGATTTGCTAAAAGGTAGGTTTATCCTACTCAGTTTCATTGTCGTATTTATTTACAAAATGAGTCTTTATCATTCATTTGCATTGAGTGAGTTGGTAATTGGCATGTTATATGGTATATCGTATTTGTTGTGTTGTGTTGTCTTGTATGTCGGAGGACATGGTGGTTTGATTGAGTACTTGTTTGGAGACGTAAGACGGTTGGGAGACCGTCTTACGCTTCAGTCGTCTCTTGGAGCTTCCCAATCCAAGAGGGATGTGCACATTGATGGCTTGCGTTTGGAGGGACGCGTGTGGTTGAGACACGACGTCTGGCAGGGGATCCGGTTGGCTTTCGGGCCCAGTACGTCTGGGCGTGTCCCGGTACCTGTTTGTGGTTATCGGTATGTCTGGGCGTGTCCCGGTACCAGTGCGGTTGTCGGTATCTCTGGGCGTGTTCTGGTACCGTGGTGGTGGTTGTTGACGGTGGTTCATTCATCTCATAGTCATGTTATATGTTCACATTCGAGTCGAGTCATACTTTATTTATTTAATGAAACTGACGTTTGTGTGTCTGTGCATTGTCACCTATCTTTTTTTGGGGTGGCCTGTGTCGATCCGTAGGATAGCCTTTGGTCATATGGGGAGCAGGTTAAGTCCTGGTTGTTTGGATAGTGCGTGGGAGACGGGACGAGCTTGATAAGTCACGAGACGAGTATAGTTGGCTAGAAAGTATAGTTGTCATGAGTTGTACTTTTATTCATTTGTTTACGTTTATGTAATTTACTAAACATTATATTTATTTATAAAATGTTCTTTTATTGAAGTTTTGAAACACTACCTCGGGAAACCGAGATGGTAACGCTCCAATTATCTTGGCCGGATAGTTGGGGTGTTACAGTCGGAGTTTGGTGGTTTTATTGTACTTGGTTGTTGGAGGTTCCACTATGCTTTATATGATTCTATTTATCTTGTCAAATCATCTTCAAAACTATCTGTTACACCCCCATACTCTAGGTGCCTTACCAGGACCACTTAAGACATGGGAATGCTACCATCTCGGTTTCCCGTGCCAATGTATATCAAATAGACAATAACAAAACGTACTTTAATAAATAAATTTAAAGTGATACATGTCCAAACCAAAACTGTTAAAAGGAAATACAACTGTTCCAAAATGCTAACTCAAATAAAGTAAATAAATTTTCAAAACACAGCGGAAGACTTCTAGACATCTCGTGGTGACTCAACCAAGCTATCCCATGCACTTCCATCTCATACCTGCTCAATACCTGCTCACCACCCCCGAATGGATCACCACAGTTTTCAAAACATTTAAACGGAGTCAGTTACTGATTACACACAAAAATAATACAACAAAAACAATACATCATTATCCAATCTCCATCATAACTCTATACACCTGACTACACACTAAGGCGTGTAGTCCTGCCAGAATACTCATCGCAACAAGTATTCCACACTGCCAGTGGGGGACCGCAGTCGTTCCCACCTAAGTCTCGTTCATCTCATCCGAGCGATAACCCATGTTCCTTAATGTGCACATCCCCTCTTGTGGCGGGTTCCACAAAGGGCGAATCAAGGGCGTGAAGCCACTTCCGCAAGTGACTCCACTCAGCCGAGAACGCACCTCGAGAACCACATACAAACAATCACAACCAACCACATTATACAACAACAATTACCAATCACCAATTCCATCACGATATGAGTCAACAGCAATAAATAACCATCAACAACACTATGTAATCAATAACCGAGTAGGGAAACCCTACCTGGAAAGGCAAACATCAAGATTGTCACAATTAGCTAATCAAAACCGTTCTTCAACGCAATCACCTCCTATAATCACACAATCATACAATCACTATCTAATGCACATCATACTCCCAAAAACCCTCAAAATACCCAATTAGGGTTTTAACCAAACTCAATGAAATGACATAAAAACTGTACAAGGATCTTACCCACAATGCGACGGTCTCAACGGCGTAAAGAACTCAATGATCCGACGACTCTAGCCCTTAGGATTTGATAGCAATGTGAGAAGGGAAAGCTACGTAACTTGTGTTCTGTTATGAAAAGTTTAGAATGAAGTAAGAGTGAAAAAGAAATGACGAAATATGTTTTTATAATCTTCTCGCGTTGCTATCAAACCCCGAGAAATAACCCGTAAAAAGTAGCTTACTCGATTGAGTAAGTAACTTACTGGATTGAGTAACCCTTACTCGATCGAGTACCTATCAGCAGAATACTATTTCGTAAACCAAACATACTTATTCGACAGATAAAGCCCCACTCGATAGAGTACCCAAAGACATAAAAAACCGTAGTATTACAGTCTTCCCTCCTTAAAAAGAACTTCGTCCCTGAAGTTCAACCCATACTAAAAAACAAACATACCTACTCGATCATGACGCAACAACGCAACAAAGACTCAAAACAAAACCTCAACCACAACTCATACTGACTCATATCGTATCCACCACACTATAGTCCCTCGACACTAACTCCATACACTTCCAAATATCATCCACCAACGCCGCTAGCTTCGTCTCACTAACATATTATCCATTAGAAAAATCCATTATCAAGACACTCATAAACATCAAACGGAATGTTACATTCTACCACCCTTAAAAGAACTTCATCCTCGAAGTTTACTCACACTCATAAACGTCATCATCCAACTGTCAACACTATCGAAGTATTCTCCCATTCCTAAACATCGCACTACTACAAGCACGACCATGACCTTTTAACAATATCAACCACAATGCAAATCCATTCTTTATTCTCCATCAAGACTCAAACTTCCAAATCTACTACAACATGTACAACCATTAAACTCTCTTTGTCGCATCCTACTTCTCTTAAGATAAAGTTATGTCCTTGTAACTCACTAATACTAGATCCTTTGCTATACTTCCCAAAATCCTCATCACCACCGCATGTCAACAATAACCGATTATAACCTCAACACCTACAACCATTCATATATCCATGTCTCTCTTCATCTAACAGTCCTCATTCCTCAATTCATTCTGTACTCCATCTAATCTATACCATAAAATCCTTAGCAAAACCAATACTCCGACTCTTCCACATTACCGCAAAACGATATACCTCTCTATAGAAAGCACCTATCTCCAAAAGCATACTCACGATCCACACTTGTTACACACACTCTCACTAGATCCTCAAGTTATTTTCTTTTATTATCGGAAAAGTCATCCATAACTTAACATGATACTAATTCCCAACACTCTATACTCACTGTCTCAATAAAAGATTATGAACCATCTGTTGGAGTTAGTGTCCTCCACAATAGTGCGTTAACATAATAAATCTCATTAATAGAATATCATCAGATATTTAATTATTTGATCCTCGTCAGTTGATTAACGTAAATCGATAACGGTTGGCTGACTAGAGTTTGACGTTATTGTCGTGAGACGGCGGTGATCAACTGACCCCTTTCGGTCACACCTAAAGGAACAAACCCCATTTGATAACTAATTAATTGTATGAGATACAATTCATTTAGTCCCTTGATTTATAGACTAAGAGGTTAGTCGATTATTATTAGAGAGATTTCGAGTTGCGAACTCGAGGAGCGGCAGTTATTATTTAATTATGCGATAATTAAATAATAAGTTTTGGGAAATGGGTTTTGGTTAATTAACTGTTAATTTACTAAAATTGTACTAATTGATTAATGTGATTAATATTAGTACGTAAATAATATGTGTAGTGGTACACGTATATTTACGGAGTGAATTGGACGAATTAATTATGGAATCATTTAAACATGATACGATGTTTTAAATGAAAATTACACGGATTTGTGCGACAAATATAAAAACCAACATGGACCCGTATATGGTCATGTGGACCGTGTAAAATAAGTGTAATGGATGATTACTCACATAATCATTTTACCTTATTTTGTATACTACCATAATATATGTCTTATACTACATTTTGCATGTGATGTAAGATAAAATTATAAGATAAAAAATTTGTCCACTTGATGACACTCCACCCGCCACTTCCTTTCCTCCTTACACACTCCATATATTTGTTCACTACTACACACTACCTCTCTTACACAATTCATTACATTTTGCATGTGAACAAACTTCTTCCATCGCTCTACAATAATTCTCTAGTATACATTATTACTAAGAAAAGTTAGTAATATTACTAGTATTATTATCAAGGGCACATATTAATAAGTTACTAGTTCTTACTTATTAATATTGTTGAGTAGTTCTTGGGTGCTACTTGGAGGAGACTTTCTATTTGAAGGTTTTTCAAGGAGGATCATCCATATCATTTTAGCTCAAGAACAAATTAGTAAGGAGAACTAATTTGTGCCCATTTTACCTCATATTCAATGTAAGGAAATTATTTTTCCTTATACTTTGTTTTTATGCTTTCATATTAGCATGCATGTTACATAGATCACATAAACAACAATTTATGAGATAAATTTATTTTATTAGAGAGTCTAATATGGATCTATGATCTTTCAAGTGGTATCAGAGCTTAGGCTTGTAATTTGCATGTTGATTTTAAGCATTTTTATGAATTATGAGATAATTAGTAAAAACTCAAAAATTGTGTTAGAAGAGGTTTTGGCACGAAATTTTTGAGACATGCATACCTACTGATCTCAAAAGATTTGTGGAATTTTTTGGTGATTTGTGAAGTAATTTTGCTAATTTTAATGATTTTTGGTAGAAAACCGAGTCAAAATGTCGCATTTTAGTGAAAAATTGACTAAAATTAGTTAAATGTTGATTTGGTGCATGGATTTTTTATGGTAGTTCATGCATGTTTTCTACTATTTTTATGCAAAAGGTTGAAGGTTGGTTCGAATTTTTGCATGTTTATTGATTTTTTGAGTAAAAAGTCGATAAAAGTCCAATTAATTAATCATAATTTCGAAATTTTTGATTCTGCCCATGATAAATTTATGTACATTTAAGAATATTATTTAAATGTCAAAAGTGATTTTGTATGTGTGTTTTCACTTTGTTTTGATGTTTATTGGTTTTAGTGGTTAAAAATCGATAAATATCGATCTTTTTCTTCACAAAATTTATCCGGAATTTTTGGGCAATTTTTATGACATTTTGGTGTTCTTGGGAGTGTTCCAGAATACTAAAAAAAATTTGTTTCAATTTTTGGGTAATTTTTCAATGATTTTGGATTTTTACTTAAATATTATGATTTTACCGATTTAATTAGCAAAATATCACCAAATCAAACTAATTATTTATCATAAAATTAGTGAGGACTAATTTTGAGGTTCAAAACAGTTTGGACAATTAGTTTGGACTTAAATGAGATTTAAGAGTTAATTATTGATTTTTACATGTTAAAAATCGATTAAATCCACAAAAACCGAGATGGATACCAATGAATGATAGGTAGGGCGATTTTGGCATCATATTTACAGCATTTTAAGCATATTTATTTAAGTTGAATGAATGATTGTCATTTATTTAAAGTATTTATCTTTTTATACCTAGTATGGCCTAGTTAATTTTAATCGTTATTACCCGAAATGAATGGGAATATCGATTTGTTTGTAATTAAATACGATCTCGTATCGTCAGTTTGTAATTAATTAATAGTTTTATTCATTTTATTAATTAATGTATAATAGGAATAGCTATGTAATTCATTTGTAATAGTTATTTTACTAAGTTTCCAAAAGACGGATTACAACGAGATTCGAGTCTATTTTTGGAAGGTGTTCCAAATCCCACAAGAAAGAGCCACTTATGGAATGAAGAGGCTAGGGACCAAGGAGTTGGTTTCCGAAATGTAATAGACTAGTTTTTATTAACTAGGAGGCCATACTAGGATTTATTCATATGCTTACATGTTTGCTTGTTTTATTTTCGCGCATGCCAAAATCGCCATTCACATGCAATTTATTTTCGCGGTTGTCAATTCACGTCATTTACATTCACCGAATTAATTCACTTATAAGGAATTTATGACTAAATTGACAAGATCTCTCACATAACTAAAATTGAGATTAGCCTTACCAATTAGTAACACCTATGAATCTCTTGTTCATTAGAGCCACGCGCCTGCGGGTGTTCTCTTTTACCTTGGGTAAGTAGGGTGGTAAGCGGTTATCACACGCCAAAATTGGTTGGACTCAACGGGATATAAGACGGTCTTGTGTTCCGGGGCTAGTAGATGAATTTGAGGAAATTTGTCGACCAAGAGTTCTAGAGGTAGAATTAGTCAACGTGACTTACCGAATTTACGCAATTATGAGATGTTTCGCCCAAGCGATGCTCGTTTTTGTTTAATATTTGGGTCTTGGAATCATTTATATAATTTAGTGGGAGGTCATTATATAAATGCTAAAACTTGCTAAACATGTTTTTACAAGTATTTTTTTAAAAAAAAACAATGAATGTTAATTTTTCCTTTTTGTTGTAGCATTTTAATTCGCAATGGCAACTTCATCAACTCCATCGACTACTTCACTAGGCAAAGATTCATGGCTAAGGTCCGTAATGGACAAATGTATTTTAAAAGATGACGGTAGTAACTTTCTTGAATGGGAATCCAACATCAAAAGTGCCGCGTGACAATGTGCTCACTTACTTGACCGATGCTCCTCCTATCGAGCCCGGTGCAAGAGCTTCATCGGCGGTGCGAACCGCCTATGATGACTATGTGAGGATGTGGAATGATATCAAGAATGTGTTGATATGGTCAATATCGCCAAAACTCAAGATATCATGCATTTCTTTAAATGCTTACGAGATATTCACTCGTATGATCACTATGTTTTCACAAACACCTAAAGTCCGTCAATACGATGCGGCGGCACGCTTCTTTGAAGCTAAGCTTGAGAGGGGCCAAAAGGTTGATCCCCATGTCCTTAAAATGGTCGAATATGTTGACATCCTAGAGCGTCTAGGGTGTAAGATTTCTAAAACTCTTGTGGTGGATCGTATCCTTCACTCACTCCCCACCAAGTTTGCCCACTTTAGGGTAAACTACAACATGCATGACATGGATAAGAGTTAACATGAAATTCATGCACTCCTCACCCAAGCGGAGAGGGATATGGAGGCTAGTGGGAGTGAAAAGGGAGATGTTTTAACCATGAAGTTAAAGAACATGTCTCTTGGAGTCAAAAAAGGAAAAGGGAAAGAAAAGTCCCAATTCAAGAAATCGTCAAAGAAAATTGACAAGGGAAAGGGGAAGGCCGTTGAGAATGGCAATCCCAAGGCAAAAAGTGTCAAGCTCTCCGAGGCCGAATGTTTCCATTGTAATGGGAAAGGGGCATTATAGGAGGAGTTGTCCCAAATACTTGGAGGATCTCAAGGAAGGGCGTGTGACGCCTATTGGTATGATTTCCTCTCTCTATGTGATAGACGTTAATTATGCTTGTACTTCCACTTGGGTACTTGATACCGGATGTGGCTCTCACCTTTGTAACCATTTGCAGGGTATAAGGGACGTGCAAGCACTAGCAAAAGGTGATGTGGATCTCCGCATGGGCAATGGAGCTAGAGTAGCCGCCGTTGCCGTAGGGACCTATGTGCTCACTTTAGCTAGTGGTTTAGAGTTGTATATAAATAAGTGTTATTTTGTACCAACTTTAACTAAGAACATCATCTCCATTTCCGCGTTAGACGCGGAAGGCTTTTGTTTTATGATTAAGGACAAGTGTTGTACTTTTTCTTTAAATGATGTGGTTTATGGCAAGGCCATTTCAATTGGAGGCATTTATGTTTTAAATGATGTTAATGACGTTTATCATATGGAAACTAAAAAGCTCAAAAAGGGTGATCCAAACGAATCCTACCTTTGGTATTGTCGTTTAGGTCACATAAACGAAAGACGCATTAAGAGACTTGCTTCATCAAAAGTGCTCAAACCATTTGGTTTCGAATCTTATGGTACATGCGAGTCTTGCCTTTTAGGCAAGATGACTCGTGCACCTTTTGCGGGAAAAGGGACACGAGCTAGTGAGGTTTTGACTCTCATACACACGGATGTGTGTGGACCATTAACCATCACCGCTAGAGGAGGTTTTCACTACTTCATTACTTTTACTGATGACTTAAGTAGATATAGGTATGTCTACTTAATGAAGAACAAGAGTGAAGCCTTTGACAAGTTCAAAGAGTTTCAAAAAGAAGTAGAGAACCAATTGGATAAAAAGATAAAGAATCTACGGTCCGACCGTGGTGGTGAGTATCTAAATATTGAATTTGATTCACACCTAAAAGATTGTGGTATAGTATCACAATGGACTCCTCCTGGCACACCGCAACTAAATGGTGTGGCCGAAAGGAGAAACCGAACTTTACTTGATATGGTTCGGTCAATGATGAGTCTAACTGAGCTTCCTAGTTCATTTTGGGGTTTTGCACTCTTGTCTGCAGTATTTTCACTAAATCGAAGCCCGACTAAAGCGGCCGATAAGACTCCATATGAGATATGGACAGGGAGAGTCCCTCATTTGTCATTCATGCGTATTTGGGGTTGCGAAGCGTACGTTAAGATCAAGTCTGACAATAAGCTTGCACCCAGGTCTGACAAATGTCTTTTTGTAGGATATCCAAGGGAAACACGTGGCTATTACTTCTACAATAAACACGAGAACAAAGTGTTTGTGGCTCGTGATGCTGTCTTTCTAGAAAAGGAATTTATTTCTAGAAGACAGAGTGGGAGAAAATTTGAACTTGAAGAAGTTCGAGAGCCACAAACCGAGAATGAGGTAGAGGAGAACGTGGAGGATAGCATTCCCTCTTCCTCTGAAACGGTAATTATTCCTAGAAAGTCAAGTAGGATTTCTAATCCACCTGACCGTTACCTTGCCAACATCGAAGAGGACGGTGTTTTATTACTTTTTGAGAGTGATGAACCCACTACCTACAAATCGGCCATGTCTAGTCCCGACTCCTCGCTTTGGCTAGAAGCCATGCGGTCCGAAATGGATTCCATGTACGAGAACCAAGTATGGGACTTGGTGGTGGGACTTGGTGGATTTACCTGAGAGAGTGCGACCTCTTCAGTGTAAATGGATATACAAAATTAAACTCGGCGTGGATAAACATGTGGATGTTTACAAAGCTAGGTTGGTGGCAAAAGGTTTCACCCAAGTTCATGGTTTACACTATGACGAAACCTTCTCTCCAGTCGCTATGCTAAGGTCCATTAGGATAATCTTAGCGGTTGCCGCATTTCATGATTATGAGATTTGGCAAATGGATGTCAAAACCGCCTTCTTGAATGGGATTCTAGAAGAAGAGGTGTACATGATACAACCCGAAGGTTTTATGGATACATCTAACCCTAAGAAGGTGTGTAAGCTCAAGAAGTCCATTTATGGTCTTAAGCAAGCATCTAGGAGTTGGAATCATCGATTTGATCATGTAATTAAACAATACGGTTTCACTAGAAGTGTGGAAGAACCGTGTTTATACATGAAGTTTAGTGGGAGTAAGGTTGTATTCCTTGTCCTATATGTGGATGACATATTACTCATTGGGAATGACATTCCATCGCTCACTTCCGTTAAGGAGTGGCTAGGGAAACACTTCCAAATGAAGGACTTGGGAGAGGCACAACGAATCTTAGGTATCCGGATCTATAGGGATAGGTCCAAGAGGATACTAGCATTGAGTCAAGAAGCTTATATTGACAAAGTTCTTGACCGGTTCAATATGAAAGACTCCAAGAGAGGATTTCTACCTATGGGCCAAGGGCTTACTTTGAGCAAGTCACAGTCTCCCTCTACCCCTAAGGAAATTGAACACATGAAGACCGTCCCTTATGCTTCCGCTGTTGGGTCTATCATATATGCTATGATTTGCACTCGTCCCGACGTTGCGTATGCCTTGAGCATGACAAGTCGGTATCAAGCCAAGCCTGGTGAGAGTCACTGGATAGCCGTAAAGAACATCCTTAAGTACTTGAGAAGAACTAAGGATTCGTTCTTAGTGTTTGGAGGAGAAACTGAGTTATGTGTAAGAGGTTACACGGACGCAAGTTTCCAAACCGATCGGGATGACATGAAATCCCAATCCGGCTACGTGTTTATGCTAAATGGAGGAGCCGTTTTGCTGGAAGAGCTTCAAGCAAAGTGTTACTCGGGATTCTACAACAGAGGTCGAGTACCTTGCAGCCGTCGAGGTCGCGAAGGAAGTCCGTTTGTATTAGGCAATTCATGGAGGGGCTAGGAGTAGTCCATTCCGCCAAAGATCCTATCACTCTATATTGTGATAACAAAGGGAGCTATTTTTCAAGCCAAAGAGCCTAAGTCTAGTAATAAATCTAGACACATTGAAAGGAAATACCATGTAATTAGAGATTATGTGGAAATGAAGGAAATTGACATTTGTAAGGTTGGGACAGATGACAACATTGCTGATCCTTTAACCAAGCCTTTATCAAAGGCTAAGCATGATGGTCATGTCGTCTCTATGGGATTGAGACGAGTACCAGATTTTCTTTAGATTATGGATATGTAATAATTGGATAGTGTATCTTTTATTATATATATGATAATCACATTCATTGTTTTCGTATTCATTCTTTTATGAATTTTTATTTAGTGTGACTAAATTTTAATACCTTGTTTATCTGAATAAGTTGTGGAGACAATGTTGGATACTATTCAAGTGAATAAGATGAACATTGTATTTTGTCCCTAGTCATTTAATGAGGTGACGTCTCGGAGTGACTAGATTGTAAGTCGATTGATGGTTGTTCAACACCATAAGGTCATATGTGATGACTGGTCGATTACATAGGCAGAGTGTGTGACACTTTGCCGGACAGTGACCATTTAGAGAGTCCCTAAGTTCTATTATAGACGCCCGGTCGTGGCGGGGATCTCTAAGATGTTCTAATGAGTCGATTCTTTTGATCGGAGACTATTATCCGAGCAGTGCGCTTTCGAGTGACTTTGGTTTTTGTCCTAGGTCGTGCCGTGAAAGGAGGCCAAAAGGGCATTTACTAGGTCATGGTGAGATGTATTGTGCAATAGGATAGATAGGCCGGGCATACAGAATTGTCCACCCACGTTGGGTAACTATATCTCAAGGCCACTCGAGGAGTTAATGACTACAAATGCGTGGCCACGCTCGGAAGTAATCTGTGAGAGATTTTTCCGGTCAGGTAGTCACACTCCCGATCGAGAAAACCACTCGCGATGTGTTCATGTGCAAGTGCGACCTGAAAGACACCTTGCATTGAGTGAGAGATTAAAACGGACAAGAGAATTGGTAGCGCACACCTTGTGTCGGACAAGTGGGAGATTGTTGGAGTTAGTGTCCTCCACAATAGTGCGTTAACATAATAAATCTCATTAATAGAATATCATCAGATATTTAATTATTTGATCCTTGTCGGTTGATTAACGTAAATCGATAACGGTTGGCGACTAGAGTTTGACGTTATTGTCGTGAGACGGCGGTGATCAATCGACCCCCCTTTCTTGGTCACACCTAAAGGAACGAACCCCAATTGATAACTAATTAATTGTATGAGATACAATTCATTTAGTCCCTTGATTTATAGACTAAGAGGTTAGTCGATTATTATTAGAGAGATTTCGAGTTGCGAACTCGAGGAGCGGCAGTTATTATTTAATTATGCGATAATTAAATAATAAGTTTTGGGAAATGGGTTTTAGTTAATTAACTGTTAATTTACTAAAATTGTACTAATTGATTAATGTGATTAATATTAGTACGTAAATAATATGTGTAGTGGTACACGATATTTACGGGTGAATTGACGAATTAATTATGGAATCATTTAAACATGATACGATGTTTAAAATGAAAATTACACGGATTTGTGCGACAAATATAAAAACCAACATGGACCCGTATATGGTCATGTGGACCGTGTAAAATAAGTGTAATGGATGATTACTCACATAATCATTTTACCTTATTTTGTATACTACCGTAATATATGTCTTATACTACATTTTGCATGTGATGTAAGATAAAATTATAAGATAAAAAATTTGTCCACTTGATGACACTCCACCCGCCACTTCCTTTCCTCACACACTCTATATATTTGTTCACTACTACACACTACCTCTCTTACACAATTCATTACATTTTGCATGTGAACAAACTTCTTCCATCTCTCTACAATAATTCTCTAGTATACATTATTACTAAGAAAAGTTAGTAATATTACTAGTATTATTATCAAGGGCACATATTAATAAGTTACTAGTTCTTACTTATTAATATTGTTGGGTAGTTCTTGGGTGCTACTTGGAGGAGACTTTCTATTTGAAGGTTTTTCAAGGAGGATCATCCATATCATTTTAGCTCAAGAACAAATTAGTAAGGAGAACTAATTTGTGCCCATTTTACCTCATATTCAATGTAAGGAAATTATTTTTCCTTATACTTTGTTTTTATGCTTTCATATTAGCATGCATGTTACATAGATCACATAAACAACAATTTATGAGATAAATTTATTTTATTAGAGAGTCTAATATGGATCTATGATCTTTCACCATCTGTATCTTCCAGATCAGTACAACACATGTTCCACACATCACTTGCCATTACTATGTCCACCACTGCCTCATCTAAAACAAGGTCAAAAGTACTGTAACAACCTCTCACAACTGTGTCCCATTAACAGAATATTACTATATCACGACAACAACTGAAACATAACCAACTCTCTTTCATATCATACTCTACCCTCACTCCTAAGCCGAAACTGGTAAGAAACCTCAATAAACAAAACAACCGTTGATCTGTCCAAACTTAAACTCGCAGGAAACAACAGTAAACAAAACAACAATTTATATAACTGGTATAAACTTTCGAAAACTCGTCTCATAAGTATCCCGTCTACTCCACCATAACCGATGACGGCATCACAACACCGCCACCAACAGCCGCAGCGCAGCGCAGCGCGAAATTACCCACATCACAACACGAAGTACCGTGCCTGGATCACCACCTGAGGCACCACCACCACATCGATAGTCATCGCAACTTATACAATGTCATAAAAACTAACTCAGTATAACTTCCTGGATAAGAAAACTACTAAAAACTGCTTTACTAGATCACAACGCAACATATTACACGGAATAAACAGATAAGAACCTCATGAATATCATCCATACCTTTTCACGTAATAAACATATATCATGAATACACATACATGTATAACTAGCCATGCCATATCACTTAAATTATTACTTTTTTGAATATCATTCCATTAGGTTACCGTAACCAACATATATTACAGAACATTCAGATAACAATTTATAACTATCACACCGTACCACTTCTCGTGAGGTCAGAACCTCATGCAAACGTTTATACACATCATAGACCCGTAATCACATCCAACTAGCCAATCCTGATCACGTAAGTTACCACTTGATAAAGGTTATCTGTTGCCCGAGCTTAACTCGCATGCCCATCATAACACATTCTCCCATCCGCATATCTATCACCTCCTGACAAATGTAACCATACCATTAATTCTCTACTACTAGAAACCGTCTCCTATAACCACATTTTATACTCCCTCACAAGTCACAACCGTACATATTAATCTGGCCTCTACAAAATCAACCTCTTTAGAATTGCTATCTTTCTTATCTATCATCACCCTTAACCACTCACCTCTAAATATAACAGTTCATTTCCTATCTTCGGTTAACATTGCAAATAACGAACATAAAATTCACCAACAAAATTTACCTAAACATTCTTCCCAATACTATCCTTAATTGTATCGTCATCTAACTCTCCACCAAAATCTCATATCGTGCAGATACTCTACCAACTTCTTACTCCCTTAATTCCTCGAAACTCATGACTAACATGTTGTCCTGAAACTCCTATATAACCATTAACTCTCATCCTGATGATAGTATCATACATCTCGACGATTCCTTACTTCTATATCACATAACTCCGGTCAACATTCTCCTAGTTTACTGATGCGTGTCGTTTATATGATGTTTTACACCCTCTTTTACACGCATTTCAGAGCTCAATTGAGTAGTTTATGCTACTATTTCCCTTGTTTCATGTATCTCTTCCTTTTCTTGTGATTTTGTAGAATATGAAGATTTCAGTGGAAAATAAGCCGAATCCGTCCCTAAGTACTTAGCATTGCATTTGACATGGAGTATTGACTCGAGGAATGGGCTTGGTGTGCGTTTCAAGGCCTAAAGATAGCAAAAGCAAGGGTGCGTACGAGTTTAACAAGCAAAGAAGCATTTCACGATATTGCAGCCTTGTTCAGATGGCTATATCTCGAGTTCTAGAGCAGATAATCAAGTGATTCTAATTGGAGATGAAAGCTTATCCTCTTAGCTTTCCAAGGCCGTGTAGAACGCCTGATTTGACCAAGTAACGAAGAAATAGCAGCTGTTTTAAGATCAGTGCGCGCTGCAGGAATCGTCAGAATGCAATTCTGTACAGCACCTTTGGTCGATCGACTGGCCTCAGTGGTCGATCGACCACCACGCGAGCTGATGCGCAAATTAAAAGATCGAGAATATTAAAGCCCAATGTATTCTTAGGTTTAGGAATAAGAGTGCGTGATATTCCTATATAACTAACCTATGTTTTCAGAATAATTATGAGTTTTTGGAGGAGAGACATGAGGTCTCGAGTTTAGCATAGTTTACATTCAAATACTTTAGTTTCTCAATAAAGTTCGCTATTTTGCATCTGGATTTCCTTTCGGCTTTCAGTTTCGGTATTTCTCAATCATAATTTCAGTCTTTAAGTTTATTATCTTCGTAGTTAGAATTGCTAGATTAGTTCCCTAAAGCCGTAATTTTCTTTATTGCGAATTTACTGTTAAATCGTTTTAATCATGCTTCCGTTTACTGTTTTAATTGCTTTCGTAGTTGTAGTTAGAATTATTATGAGTAGCTAAATACCCCGTGCTAAGATGCGAGGAGATCTGTAGCGAAGACGACGTAGATTAGTAAACCTGATGTCGGCCTTTGGTCGATCGCCTGGATTAGCCAGTCGATCGACTGGACCTGTTGGTCGATCGACTGCCTATAGTGGTCGATCGACTGACGCACGATAGATTAGCACCATTTCAATGTTTTAATTGCAATATTTGACAACAAGACCGAGAGGAGACTTGTTAAATGCTTAGTATTTGACCGACCCACAAGATCGAGAGATAGAGGAGGGAAAATAGATTAATAAATTGAGACGACTAAATTGTTAAGATCGAAAGATAAGTAATTTAGGTATTAGGAATCGCTTTTCAGGGCGAGAGCTAGTATTAGTGAGACCTAGGGACCAGTAGCATAGGCTGAGAGGCGCTAGTAGTTAAGAATGGACCGAGAGGACTTCTTATTTGCCCACCTATCGTGATTTATCAGACTTGCTTTGATATCGTCGCCGCAGCTGCAGTGAACCAATCGTCTTAGCTTCCCTTTTATTATTTTCTACACCTTTTTATTTAATTGCTTTAGTTATAGTTTTTATTTTGTTTTCGCATTTAGATTTAGTTATAATCCAATCCAAAACCCCCACAACTGTTACCCTTAGACTAGAATTAATAATAACTATCATCTCCCTATCTCCCTGCGGATCGACCCTTACTATCGCTTGCTAGTAGTAGTTTGGTTTTATAAATATTATTTTTGATACTCACATTGACAGGTATCAAATTTTGGCGCCGTTGCGGGAGGCAAACGCTAGTTTTAGTTGTTTTTCATTTTAGTTCATTTTTCGCCTCAAGGGAAGACGAGTACCTTGAGGCGCTTCTTATCTTCTTCTTTAGTGTTGTTTATTTGCAAGATTTCAGAGAGTCCACTCATGTTCCATTCTCGGGAGCAAGCAGTCTTTGTTTTGTGGGAGATGCGGCGGAGCGGGACACACATCTGAGGCATGCAGGCACCCTAAGGAGAAGATGTTTGCTTTTCATCAACTTCAGCTTGACAATTCGTATAATTGCGCTCCTACTTCACCGCATCAACCATATGTGCCTCCTTATGAAGCCCCACCACCATCCACTCCGTCACAACAAGAGTTGAAAAACGAAGTTGCAGAGTTGACGAGTCTAGTGCAGTGCTTATGGTGGAGGTACGAAATGCAATGCGGCGAATCGTGCCTTAATCACAAAGCGATATCTCAAATTGCTACATTAGACAAGAATGCAAATTTGAGATACCGAGTCAATTCCACTCTCTCGAATCAGCGTATTGAGACCGTAAATGCAATGACACCAAGAGCGGGTCCGCTCGATGGACCCGAGAAACCCGCTGAAAAAGGGAAGAAGAAAAAGGGCGAGAAAAGACGATCGGCCCGAAACACGGTCGATCGACCACATCACCTAGTCGATCGACCAGTCCGCGAAATGACATAGCTTCTGGTACTGTTGAAACCAGTCGATCGACTGAGGAAGCAGCTGATGACGAACCATTCCGTCCTCCAATGCCAGATCATTGAGGGACTACTTATTTCTGGGTATGACGGCTCTGAAATTATCGAGGCAAGATCCAGATGTTGATGGGTCCGTTCTGATTCCAAAGTATGACCCTACGTCGGTCAATGGTTCATTCCTGAGGCGGACTGAAGAAGGTTCGAGCTATAACAAGGATAAAGTGGTGGATTTTCAGCCTAAGTCCACCGATGCCGGTATGAGAGATCTAGAGGAGAGGGCTAAGTTACTTTTGCAAGCCCCATATCCAGAGAGGCTGGTACCAACGAAAGATGAGGTATACTTTGAAAAATTTAAAAATGTCATTCATGGTCTTAATGTGCAAGTACCTTTTCTTGAGTTGGTAAATCAAGTTCCCGCTTACATGAAATTCATGAAACAGATTTTAAATAAGAAGCGGAAACTTGATAGGGTCGAGTCTGTTAATTTAACTGAAGAATCTAGCTCTTATTTGACTCGCACCGCTCCACACAAGTTAGCTGACCCGGGTAGCTTTTCAGTCCCTTGTAATATTGGTACCTTCTCAATTGAGAACGCATTATGTGACCTAGGAGCCAGCATTAGTGTTATGCCTTTGAGTCTAGCTAGAAAATTGAAATTGACTAGGTTTGCAGTTACTAGCATGACGATGATGATGATCGATCGTTCATGGTCCAAATATAGGAGTCTTAGAAGACATTCCTGTGCAAATAGGAAAGTTTTTCTTCCCTGTTGACTTCGTTGTACTGGATATACCCGAGGATGCTCATATTCCTATCATTTTGGGTAGACCATTTCTGCACACTACTGGTGCAGTTATAGATGTTGGCTCAGGGACATGAACCTTAAAAGTAGGGAAGCAGTCCATTAGTTTTGCCCAGACTTATAGGAAGAAAGATGTTATGTGTCCTGTGACATGTAATACGATTTCTACTCGTAAGTCTTATGTTCTCATTACTGACACTCCTACTCCCTTGCCTGTACCTATTCCTGTTATGACACCTCCGCCCCAGATTGGGAGCAAATTGGAGGAAGATTCTTCTGTTTTGGATATTGCAGGAAATGGTTTAGGGAAGGAGGAGCCGCTCAATGCTCCAGCTGTGAAGGAGCCCATTGTTCAGAGAGGCGGTTTGGGATGTCTGAGCTATGCAACTGACGAGGAGCCGGATGAGGAACCCAAGAAGATGGAGCCAATCAAAATTTCGGAGTCAGATCTTGAGTGTGAGGAGCTAGAAGATGATGGCCATGCTTGGTAAGATGCTAGAGATGATCCATTGAGTATCCCAGTCGGAGTAGAGTGGAGTCCAGCTTCGGAGATGAGCACTGCGGAAGCTACTTCATGTAGACAGAAGCCTTGGTCGGAAATTTTCCGCAGCTTCCGTTGATCTATGCGTTGCTTAGACCCTTTTTAAGACTATTTTATTGATCTTAGACTATTTATCGTTTTTCGTGTGCGCGAGACTTCGCTTTAATAAGTTTGTTTAGGATTTTAAAACCTTTAGACTATTACTTTGGGTTTTGCGCAATTTTGGGCGCGTTATTATGTGTGTATGCAGGTTCATAGACGATATTAGCTCACGTTATTGAGCTAATTCGAAGAAATCAAAAAGTTACAGCAGGTCTCTCAGTCGATCGACTGGTCAGTATGGCCGATCGACTGAGCTGCGAAATCCAGGAGCTTCTGTTCATGTTCACCTTGGTCGATCGACTGGGTGATGTGGTCGATCGACCGACCAGAGCTGTTGTACCTGTTTTCGATCATTCCCCTGCTGTGTTTGGTCGATTTGCGGAGTCAAGGGAGTATTCCCTTCACTTTATTCTCCGCTTAATTTCTGATTTCTTCTGTTTTTCTTATTCTTGCACATAATTTTGCGCTTCAACATTGTTTTCTCGTTTTACGCGTGGTATTGTTTGTCTTTTCAGGTACTTATTGGTAGCACTGCTGGCTACTGAAACCTCCTAGCTCACGCTGGTTTGGGGAGGTGTCCTTTTGCTGCGCTTAAAGTCTTGTGAGTTTCTGAGTCCTTCTTTATGTCAATTTTAGTTTTTATTATGCAAAATCCCATTTCCTTTTGCTTCTTTATACATGATTTTGCACAATGGGGACATTGTGTGATTTGGTTTGGGGAAGGGTTTTGCATTGTATTCACATGTTTTATTGCATTTTTTGTTTCACGTTTATTGCATTTCAGTTTGCATTTGTTTATTTCCCTTATATATACAGAAATTTCAAAAAATCGAAAAATTTCAAAAAAAATTCAAAAAATTGCACGTTTATTTTAGCATTTAGGTCGAGTCGGAACGGTAGTTTTTCAATGATGACATTGAATTTGCAGCTGTTTATGCCTAAGCCTTGCTAATTGACATGTTATTAGTAGAATCATATCTACGAGTTTTCATTAATTTCTTGCTGAGCTTGAGACTTGACTCAGATTTTTGGCAAACTACATCACTTTCTGAGATTTAGAGCCTTATAACTGGTGACATCTATGACCAGTTTATCTAGGATGTGAGTAGTACTCCTTATGAGACATGTTACATTAATTTGCATAAATATGAACTTAATCTGCTTAATGCCTGTATGCATTCGGTTTGTGGTTTGTTGACACATGTGGTAGAGGTTTCCCTTTATTCATTTTACCCATGAGCCTCTCATAGCAAAATTTAGCCTTTTGTCCCTTAACTACATCCTATATTTAGCCTGCCATCGTCAAGCTAGTAGTCTTAGTTTTTAGGAATATGTCTATTGCGGTTTGGTTTTATGCTCTCATTGAGATGATGTTGGAAAAAGAATGAAGGAGGAAAAAGAATTGAGAAAGTTGAAAAGAAAAAAAAAAAGAAAAAAAAAGAAAAATGATTCGAAAAAAAAAAAAAAAAAAAAAATTTCAATACATGGTCGATCGACTGAAGTCCGAGAAAAGAAAAAATCGCCTAATTCAAAGTCTTTATTTAATGGCGATTTTTGCTCCCATGTTGCATTTGTATCTTATGGGGAGTTGACTATTTATGGAATTTGTGAGATTTGTGCTTGCTATTAGCACCGGTTTTATTGTTGATTTTGAGTAGGGACGTGGATGTTGTCATATGGTTTTATTTGGGTACTAGCTTGGCCGCCTATACCTCCACATTTCCATAATTTTTTTTCTCTTCTTACCCATTACCTCACATATCCATATTTACCTCGGCATGTGTCATGGTCATTTGTTTGGTTGAATGCATATGTACGGTTGTAGAGATTATTTTCATATTAGACTGCAGACATGTTCTTATAGGTCGTAGTTAGGTGAGTGTCACTACAAAATGAATTCTTTCTATCTATACATTATTCACCTTGTGCTTATTTGAGTGATTTGAGCGACCCGTGAGAGTCCAATTTGATAAGTCTCTACAGTTCACGGTTCAGCAGTTTTTAACGACTTTATAACTCATTTGCATGATTCACATTGCTAATTGATAGTTGGTTATTGCATTAAATTGGTTTAGGCTTGACAGTTTGCATTTCGCTCTGAGATTGAACTCGTTCCATTAGGTTTTAGGATCGAGTCTAGTTCTTGCTTGGGGACAAGCAAGGGTTTGGTTTGGGGAAGTTAGATGCGTGTCATTTATATGATGTTTTATACCCTATTTTACACGCATTTCAGAGCTCAATTGAGTAGTTTATGCTACTATTTCCCTTGTTTCGTGTATCTCTTCCTTTTCTTGTGATTTTGTAGGAATATGAAGATTTCAGTGGAAAATAAGCCAAATCCGTCCCTAAGTACTTAGCATTGCATTTGACATGGAGTATTGACTCGAGGAATGAGCTTGGTGCACGTTTCAAGGCCTAAAGATAGCAAAAGCAAGGGTGCGTACGAGTTTAACAAGCAAAGAAGCATTTCACGATATTGCAGCCTCGTTCAGATGGCTATATCTCGAGTTCTATAGAATATAATCGACGGATTCCAATTGGAGGTGAAAGCTTATCCTATTAGCTTTCCAACGCCGTGTAGAACTCCCGATTTGACCAAGTAACGAAGAAATGGCAGCTGTTTTAAGATCGGTGCGCGCTGTAAGAATCGTCAGAATGCAATTCTGTACAGCACCTTTGGTCGATCGACTGGCCTCAGTGGTCGATCGACCACCACGCGAGCTGATGCTCAAATTAAAAGATCGAGAATTAGAAAGCCCAATGTATTCTTAGGTTTAGGAATAAGAGTGCGTGATATTCCTATATAACTAACCTATGTTTTCAGAATAATTATGAGTTTTTGGAGGAGAGACATGAGGTCTCGAGTTTAGCATAGTTTACATTCAAATACTTTAGTTTCTCAATAAAGTTCGCTATTTTGCATCTGGATTTCCTTTCGGCTTTCAGTTTCGGCATTTCTCAATCATAATTTCAGTCTTTAAGTTTATTATCTTCGTAGTTAGAATTGCTAGATTAGTTCCCTAAAGCCGTAATTTTCTTTATTGCAAATTTACTGTTAAATCGTTTTAATCATGCTTCCGTTTACTGTTTTAATTGCTTTCGTAGTTCTAGTTAGAATTATTATGAGTAGCTAAATACCCCGTGCTAAGATGCGAGGGGATCTGTAGCGAAGACGACATAGATTAGTAAACCTGATGTCGGCCTTTGGTCGATCGACTGGATTAGTCAGTCGATCGACTGGACCTGTTGGTCGATCGACTGCCTATAGTGGTCGATCGACTGACGCGCGATAGATTAGCACCGTTTCAATGTTTTAATTGCAATATTTGACAACGAGACCGAGAGGAGACTTGTTAAATGCTTAGTATTTGACTGACCCACAAGATCGAGAGATAGGGGAGGGAAAATAGATTAATAAATTGAGACGACTAAATTGCTAAGATCGAAAGATAAGTAATTTAGGTATTAGGAATCGCTTTTCAGGGCGAGAGCTAGTATTAGTGAGAGCTAGGGACCAGTAGCATAGGCTGAGAGGCACTACTAGTTAAGAATCGACCGAGAGGACTTCTTATTTGCCCACCTATCGTGATTTATTAGACTTGCTTAGATATCGTCGTCGCAGCTGCAGTGAACCAATCGTCTTAGCTTCCCTTTTCTTATTTTCTACACCTTTTTATTTAATTGCTTTAGTTATAATTTTTATTTTGTTTTCGCATTTAGATTTAGTTATAATCCAATCCAAAACCCCCACAACTGTTACCCTTAGACTAGAATTAATAATAACTATCATCTCCCTACCTCCCTGCGGATCGACCCTTACTACCGCTTGCTAGTAGTAGTTTGGTTTTATAAATATTATTTTTGATACTCACATCGACAGGTATCATTTACTCCCCTCATTCTTTTCTTTTTACACTCGACAAAATCAATTAACAATTCAACTTCTTATTCCTTCTACCTAACTCTTTAGTGCTCTGGTTACCTTCTCATTGCTCCAAAACTCAAATCCCTTTATTTCATATCAGTATCATCTCACTCTTTCTTACCATGATTCTTCTCTCATCTTGCTATCACTTACACTTATCACCAATTAGTCCAAACCATCTCACTTTTTTTTTAGATACCAAAACTCATTTCATATCGTTAATTGCCCAAGGAAATCACACATTAGTTTCACCTCTTGATAATAGAAATTCCCAAACTCGGCCACTTCCTACACATCGCGGCATAACTCGATCTCACTATACACCATTCGTTTCCATATCTCTATAACGACCTTCCATCAATTATAACCTTAACTAACACAATTCTAACCATCTCTCTCCATAAATCCTCACGCATCCCAATTTGCCATTATTTGCATCCCTCATTTCAATCTTTTCATTCTCACGTGCCATAAACTTACATCACCCCCTTACCCATATTCACTTACTTCTACATTACTCAACACGCGGCTATATCACTCCCCACATCTCATAAATCATGCTCCCTGCCTCGATAAGCTCATCAATCTTCCTTTCCTTTTTCCACTATCCATCACAACCACATATAACTCATGTCCTCCCCACCGAACTCATATCCATCACAAGGTGTTACTCATTACATCATAAGATCTGGTAACTTACGCATCAGAACTAACACATACGTAAAACAATGTCTAAAGAAGCAAAAGAACACCTTTGTACTAAACATGATATGCGACGAGGTAAAAAGATAAGCATATGACCCAAAACAAGGGTCACTAGATCGAGTACAGCCTACTTGATCGAGTAAGAGAAGGTGAGAAGCACATTTTAGAAATTACCAGGGCTACTCGATCGAGTAACAAGAGGTGCACTCGATCAAGTAAGGGCCACTCGATCGAGTACTCTACATAGTTCTCAGCAGTGTCCAATTTTCATAAAACAGTCATATCTCACTCAATTCTTGGTCATTTTGGGCGTGTGACCTATCGTTAGAATCGTAAAAGAACAAGCTATCACCTCAAATTGAAATCACATCAATATCAGTTATACATCTCAAGTTATAACAGTTAAAAACAACTTCTCTATAATCGGGCAACATAACTATTTGATTTTTACTTCCAAACAACTTAAATAACAACAAAGTAAACAAAAACAACTCAATGCGCATAAAATCAGTCCCTAACCACATGTTACTATCTTCAAAAGCCAAGCAACAACATCCATCATGAACATATATTATTCAAATTGTTAATCATGTATTACCCACATGCTGTTATTCTATAATTTTACGTAAGAACAATAACATAATATATAACATCAAATTCTCCATTCATATGTTACTAGCATAACAACATTATAAAAATTCACTTCCGTCATATAACCATGCTTAAATCATGAAATCATTATAACAACATTACTTCACCTTTTCCATCGAACCATCCATCATACACTTTATCCAACATATGCATATGAAATAACAGTAAACAAGTAGCTTAACGACTAATCATATTACCATATACGATTACTTTCATCCTTTCCACCACATCCTCCATTCAACCACATACCATTCATCCAACAAATTCATATACACATATTCATCCAACATATGCAATTGAACATTAGTAAACACATAGCGATCACATGCCACCCTATAGTGACCAGTTTAAAGTTGTAGGGCGAGTTCGCGACTTTAGGACGTCTCACAACTCTTTGCATTAGCTTCTAACAACTCCTACCCGGGTTCATTTTAATTTGACTCTCTATATTCATTGGGCTCATTAGTTACAGGTTCCAAAATCGTCGCTCTTATACCACTTTGTAACACCCCCATACTCCAAGTGCCTTACCGGGATCAGTTAAGGCATGGGAATGCTGGAAAATGTGTCCTCAACAATAGTGCGATCACATGATTTAATATCATAATTAAATCTCATAATAAGAATACGTAAGGGATGATTCATTTATAAGTCAACTGATCAATATTAATCGGTAACGATTGGCTTACTAGAGTTTGACGTTACTGTCGTGAGACGGTGGTGGTCAGTTGATCCCTTAAGGTCACACCTAAAGGATGATGCCCTTATATGTAAAGTTGATTAATTGTATGACGATACAAGTTAATCAATTCCTTAAAATTGAACAATTCAATTGTGAGAGAGAATATTGATATCTTATTGTAATGGGATTAAATAAGATTTATTTTAGTAATTGAAATAATTTATTACTAAAATTGTTTATTGTTTGTGAAACAATTGAGATAAGAATGAATGGTTGATTATAATTACAAGATGTTGTGAATTATAATTGTATGACCCATTTTATTTATGTGATCAAGTACCACTAGTCAATTTGTTGTATGTAATTTAATTAATTTATAAAATGATATTTATGTGATAAATATGCATTAAATTAATTAATAACATGTAACATACTACATATGACATATTGTGTGACAAATGACAAATTGACAAAATAAAATGGTAGTCCATTTTACATGAATGGACCGAAATGTAGGAGGTATTAGTGGGTTGTGCTTATATTATTTTATGTGCTAAGATTTAAATAATAAGCCTACACTACACTAGCCTTACATAACCTACACTTTGATAAGAGAAAAAGAAAAAGGAAGATGCCTTCCTTGGCTATATGTGTACCGGCAACACTACTCATGGATGAGTAGTTTTTGGCTTTTTTATCTTCGCTCTTACAGACTACCATTCATACAACATGCAAAACTTTCATCTCTCACACATTCTTCTTCATCTTTTTCTAAAAATTTGAGAAATGATGATCCAAATTGTTCAATCACATTACTAATATTATTAGTGTAATATATGAATATTAGTAATCAATTTTAAGGTAGACTACTAAACAAATATCTAGAAAATATTATTTAGTAGAGATAAGGGATAATCTTGGGTGCAATCAATAGGAGTGGCTTCTATACTTTGAGTCTTTGGAGGATCATCCTAATACTCATCATAGCTCAAGAACAAGTGAAGGTAGGAGACCTTAGTTGTGCCCACAAAACCGAAATTAACAATGTAAGGGACATTGTTTTGTTATAAATCTCTTATTTTGTTATGCATGCACTAGATCTAAAGAACAAATAATTAAGAATTTAATTAGTTCATTATTAGAGGAGTCTAATATTAGGTATATGAACCTAACAAGTGGTATCAGAGCATAAGGATGTTGCATGCATAATCGGTTATTGTTTTTCCGAGTTAAAATGTTAACATATAAAACTAAAAATTTGAGTTTTATGAAGATAAAGCCACGAAAATTTTTGCATGTTATATATTCTGTTCCTAATATGTTTTTAGGTCATTTTTATGATTTATGGAAATTTATTGCTCATTTTAATGGTTTTTAGTGATTTTATTACATTTTTATGAGTAAAATGAACTTTATTCACTAAAATAAGTTAACCTTCACTACTAGCCGTGGTATTTTAGTATGACCTCACATGAATATTTTATGTATTGCATGTAAAATATCATATTAATGCGATTAAAATTTCATGATTTATGAATTTTTAGTGTAAAAATGGCATAAATGGAGGTTAAAATGACTAAAAATGGTTAAACTTATTCTCTGACCTTGAAAAATTTATATGACCTTACATGCATATTTTCATGTAGTGTGTAAAATCTCGTATTAATTTGATTAATATTTCATGACTTATGATTTTTATGAGATAAAAATGGATTAAAAGAGGTAAAATGGTTAAAAATAGGTAAATTTCGAATTAGGCCATAAAAATTTAATATATAGTCACATGCATGATTTACAGAGTGTATGTAAATTTTGAGATGAAATGATCTCATTTTGCGTGATTTATGAATTTTTAGTGTAAAAATGGCATAAATAGTGACTATTTTAGCATAAATAGCTAAAACGAATTGCATGGCATAAGAAAATTATTTTAGGTTGACTAAATATCCAACTAATCAGATCTAAGGTTGTAAAATTGATTGGATTAATTTTTGGATACTTTATATGTTTTATGAGATAAAACCGATAAAATACAACTATATTTTCTCAAAATTAATTCGAAAATTTTAATTATGATTTTTGACATTATAAGTGTCATAGAATTATTCTAGAATGTTCAAAAATTTAAAATTCAAATTTTGAAATTATTGTAATTTAATTTGGATTTATTTCATAAATATTATGATTTTAAGATCAAATATGAGCATAAAAATTAAATCAAGTTGAATTATTGTCAAAAATTGAGTGATGACTAATTTTTGAGTTCTAAGAGTGTTAGGATAATTAAATTGAGCTTAGATGTGATTTAAGTGTTAATTTGTGATTTTAAAAGGGTTATTATCACGCATTTCCATAAAACCGGGTTATATATACGACGTAAGTTAAATAGGGCGATTTGGCACATCATTTGGCATTATAGGTACATATTATAATGCTGCATATTTCAATTGTAGAATGTCTTTTATTTATATAATTTTGAATTATGTAATTTTATCTTAGTATGGCCTTAGTTTTAATCGATATTACCCGTAATGAAAGGGAATATTTATTCGGTTGTAATTTATTGTGATCTCGTATCACTTTTATTTTATTAGTATTTCCATATACAAATGAATAATAGGAATAGTTTTGTATTTTTATTATTATTTGTAATTATGGAGTATCTTCAAAGACGGTGCCATTCGGAAAGGTGATCCAACGAAGACGGTGTTCTTGGGAGGCGTGCCACTTGAAGATTTAAGGGACCAATGGAGTTGGTTTCCGAATATGTAATAGATTATTAGATTTTTTATTTTAGGAAGGTCATACTAGGAATTTTATTATTGCTTTGCATTTCTTTTAATATGTTACATGCATTGCCAAATCGCCATAACAACACATGCATATCATATCGAGTCATCGACCGTGTCAATTATAATTATCGTAGTTCACCGCTTTAGTTCACTTAAAACGTGATAGATAATAAATTGACAAGATCTCTCACTTTTAATAATTGAGAATTAGCCTTACCAAATAGTAGAAACCATGAATCCCAGTTTCATAAGGAAGTAGATTCGGCTCACCGGGGTACTAAACTTGTTACGTTGGGTAAGTGGGTAATAAAATGTTATTACATCGAAATTTGGATTGAGCTCAACGGAAGTATTAGTGACCGTAGTCGCATGTGTTCCGAGCTAAAGATGAAAATTAGAGTAATTTTTATCGACCGAGAGTTCTAGAAGTAGAATCGATTAAGAGGTTAATCCACCAAGTTATATTAATAAGGGATGACTCGGCTCACCGTACCCGTATTAATATGAATTTGGATCTCGGGATCATTTATAATAGTTGGGTAGAGGTCACTATATAAATACAATACTTGTTCACAAGTATTATTAAAACGATAGATGTTAATTATTTCCTTCATTTCCGTTTTTATAGTTAATTATACGCAATGTCTTCATCTAATACTCCTACACCAATCACCATTGATTCATAGCTCCAATCATTCGATGAAAAGTGCTCTGAGTATGATAATGATACGATTAGAGAATTACCCGTTGGCATTGGTCAGGATGGAAATTTTTGCTTCTTTACCACCTCCACTCCACCCACTCCAATATTAATGCCCACCACCTTGGTAAGAAAATCTTGTGAAGAAAACATCACTAAACCAAAGGCATCCTTGTTTGAAGAAACAAGGAGAAATATTAAATTCAGTGGGAGTTCAAGCAAGAGTGTCCTTGCAACTGAAAGCAGTATTGGTATTATTAAAGGGAAGGCAAAGATGGGTGAGAAACCCAAACCTGATAATGAATTGGAAATGGATAGTGGGAATACCAAAACCAAGATCAAGAAGGGTGCCCAATCCTATGAGGAATGTCATTATTGTAATATCATGGGCCATTGGAAGCGAAATTACCCCAAGTATTTGGGAGATATCAAAGTTGGACTTATTACTCCAAGTGGGACTTGGAAATGTGGAAAAGCTAAACAAGAATGATATGAATCTCCGACAAGGAAATGGAGCTAGGGTAGCCGCCACTTCAAGAGGGACTTATGTACTTGTTTTAGTTAATAGCTTTGAGTTGTAATTTACATAATTGTTATTATGTACCCACTTTATCTAAAACTTTATTTCCATTTCTATGTGAGACATGAAAGGATTTATATTTTGCCATCAAAGATCTATTTTGTTGAAAATAGACATGGCTGTGAGCCATGTCACTTATCTTTATGATGTACAAGTTTTAGACACTTCCAACTCAAGCAAAGATATCTTCATAATACGATATAAAAGAACTCAAACTATTAATCCAAATGATTTGTACATTTGGCTTTTTCAATTAGGTCACATAAATGAGAAACGCATTAAAAGGCTAGTGTTGACTAGATTTATTGCACCATTTGATTTTCAATCATATGGAATATGCGAATCTTATCTCCTTCGCAAAATGATTTGTACTCCCTTTAATGGTAAAGGGACATGAGCGAGTGATTTATTAGAACTAATACATGCCGATGTATGTATTAGTTCTAATGAGCATCACCGAAAGAGGAATTTGTGACTACTTCATCACTTTTATGGATGATTTAAGTAGATATGGGTATATTTACTTAATCAAATATAAAGTGAAGCATTTGAGAAATTTGAGAAATTTCTAAATGACGTAGAGAACCAATTGAACAAAGTACTAAAGCATTACGATTCGATCGTAGTGGCAAAGATCTAAGTAATAAATTTGATTTATTAAAGATGGATTATGACCTAGTGTCACTACCCATAAGATCAAACTAATATGAGTCGATTTGAGTTGTTGAACTCAATTTTGGGAATTTGCAATCCAAAACGGACACGTAATTCTAAACGGATGGTCAACCATGAGATACCTGAAATAGAGAGTCTATTTAACATATGACATGGATCAGACTGGCATATAACATGAATCAAGCTGCCATGATAGGGATGGCCTTTTGTGAGCTAATGCATAGTCTAGAAAAACTCATAATACTCCGCCATATATATTTTTGTAACTCACAAAGCTATCTCTCAAGAAGATAGATGTATTTCTGAGAGATAGAATGGGAGTAGATTGGATCGTAACAAACATGTCTTATAGTGTTAATATGTCACTTTGTGAAAGTAATGGGACTATAATCTATAAAGATAGAATGAGAGTATAGTTCATTGGGAGTTTAGCACACATGTCTTGTTGTTAAAATGTTGCTTTGTGAAAGCAATGGTATTATGACCTTGTCCCAAATCGACCTTGTTATATACGAGCCATAGCATTACAATCCGAAAATTATAACTCAAGAGTAGATTTACTTTAAAGCGAGGGTCTCTTTAAAGGTACATAGAGCTTTAGAGTACTCAAATGCATAAGATTGACATGAAGATGTTGATCAAGATAAATTATGTTAGGAATTGCTTTCATTTTGAGGAAGAATGGCAAATGATACTAAAAATACGCTTTTCTAAAATGTGAATTTAGAGAAGGGAGTGTTTGGAACACAAAACCTTAGATGAAGATCTAAGAATCCTAACATATTATTCGTTGCTTTCTTAAGTGATCCTAGAATGGTCTTAAGCAAGCATTAAAGGATTATACTTTTCGTTCATCTGATAATAGTGAATGGTTTCATTTACATGATTGAAGAATCGTGATTATACATGAAGTTAAGTGGGAGCCAGAATCATTTCTCCATGTCTTATATGTTGATGACATATTACTTATTGAGAATAATGTACCAATGCTCTCTTCTGTCAAGAGTAATTGGGAGACTAGGAAAATGTACGATATATTCTAAGATTTCTGAATCGATGTGAGAGAATATTGGCATAGAGTTAAGTGTCTTATGATGATAAGATCTTTTAATCTGTTAAAATCAACAAGGTTGAATGGGTTATTCATGCTGGTAGAAGAGGAATTACTATGATGGTGTCATGGTCATTCACTGAACCTATTAAGTTGTTGATTACATGAAATCGTTTGCTAATGTTTCCGCCATTAGAATGATCATGTATGCCAACAGATGCACATGCCATGATGTGATATATGCCTAGGGTATGAAGATTCAATAACAAGATAATTCCCATGATATGGCTTGTGAAAGCCTTAAAGAACAATTGAAGACTTGTTCATATGTTTGGATAATAAACTAAGTTAGGTGTTGAAGGGTTGCACAAACTTTAGTTTTCAAACTTAAAAGGATTTGTTGAAAGCCTAGGATGTCTTATAGACTAAGGAGTAAGAGACTAGAAAAGTGTTTTAGTTTCGCGCATTGCAAATTCTATAAAAGGAATCTAAGTAACTTGTGATAAAATGGTCAACGTAGGGATTAAGGGTGAATCCCTCTACAAATGACTTTATCACAAGTTATGTGATAAAAGTGGGAGCATCTTTCAAGTTAAAGAGTCCAAGTCTAGTAATAAGACTAGACAAATACTTAGAGATAAATTCAAGTTATTAGAAAAAACATTGAATTGAAGGAAATAGCAATTGACAAAGTTGGAATATATGGATATAGGGTATATCCAGTTAACTAGTTTTTATTGCATTTTAACTAGTGTTAATAATACACTAAAGATTATAAGATATGAAATAGTAATAGTGTATTGACTATTCATATGTGATAATCGCATTTATCGTTTGAGTTTCATTAAACTCACCCGTTACCTTGTCGTATCCGAATGGTTTGCAGAGACAAATTGAACCCCATTAAAGTGAACTGGATTGACATGGTATTCGCCCCTAGTTGCTTATATGAGGTGACGTCTCGAAGTGACTAGAGTGTAATGCGATTGATGGCAAGTTCAAGTGCCATAGAGTCATATGGGATGACTAGTCGATCACATAGGCAGACTGTATGGGACACTCTGTCGGGTAGTGACCGCTTATAGAGTTCTGGTAATTCATAAAGCATGTTCGTGGCAAGAGCTACTATAGTATTCTTGTGAGTCAATTCTTTTGACTAGAGACTATTCGCCCAAGTTGCCACAAATTTCTGATTATCTTTGATTTATACTCTACGGCTATCGTAAATGAAGTCAAACTGGGTATATTTTGGGTTATGATGAACTGTGGCTAGACGAAGGGAATAGTGCGATAGGAATTGTCCACCCCCTTTTCAGGGTTGTTTCATATCTCAAGGCCACTCGAGGAGTAGTGAACTGGAAATGCGTGGCCACGCTCGGAAGGTATCTATGGTAGATAATTCCGGTCAGACAGTTACTCTCCAGATCGAGGAAACCACTCAAGATATGATCAAGTGCAAGTACGACCTGCAAGACACCTTGCATTGAGTGGGAGATTGTAATAGGACAAGAGGATTGGTGACGCATACTTGTCTCGGACAAGTGGGAGATTGTTAGAAAATGTGTCCTCAACAATAGTGCGATCACATGATTTAATATTATAATTAAATCTCATAATAAGAATACGTAAGGGATGATTTATTTATATAGTCAACTTATCAACATTAATCGGTAACGATTGGCTTACTAGAGTTTGACGTTACTGTCGTGGGACAGTGGTGGTCAGTTGATCCCTTAAGGTCACACCTAAAGGATGATGCCCTTATCTGTAAAGTTGATTAATTGTATGACGATACAAGTTAATCAATTCCTTAAAATTGAACAATTCAATTGTGAGAGAGAATATTGATATCTTATTGTAATGGGATTAAATAAGATTTATTTTAGTAATTGAAATACTTTTTTACTAAAATTGTTTATTGTTTGTGAAACAATTGAGATAAGAATGAATAATTGATTATAATTACAAGATGTTGTGAATTATAATTGTATGACCCATTTTATTTATGTGATCAAGTATCACTAGTCAATTTGTTGTATGTAATTTAATTAATTTATAAAATGATATTTATGTGATAAATATGCATTAAATTAATTAATAACATGTAACATACTACGTGTGACATATTGTGTGACAAATGACAAATTGACAAAATAAAATGGTAGTCCATTTTACATGAATGGACCGAAATGTAGGAGGTATTAGTGGGTTGTGCTTATATTATTTTATGTGATAAGATTTAAATAATAAGCCTACACTACACTAGCCTTACATAACCTACACTTTGATAAGAGAAAAAAGAAAAAGGAAGATGCCTTCCTTGGCTATATGTATACCGGCCACACTACTCATGGATGAGTAGTTTTTGGCTTTTTTTTATCTTCACTCTTACACATTACCATTCATACAACATGCAAAACTTTCCTCTCTCACACATTCTTCTTCATCTTTCTCTAAAAATTTGAGAAATGATGATCCAAATTGTTCAATCACATTACTAATATTATTAGTGTAATATATGAGTATTAGTAATCAATTTTAAGGTAGACTACTAAACAAATATCTACCAAATATTATTTAGTAGAGATAAGGGATAATCTTGGGTGCAATCAAGAGGAGTGGCTTCTATACTTGGAGTCTTTGGAGGATCATCATAATACTCATCATTGCTCAAGAACAAGTGAAGGTAGGAGACCTTAGTTGTGCCCACAAAACCGAAACTAACAATGTAAGGGACACTATTTTCTTATAAATCTCTTATTTTGTTATGCATGCACTAGATCTAAAGAATAAATAATTAAGAAGTTAATTAGTTCATTATTAGAGGAGTCTAATAATAGGTATATGAACCTAACAGGGAATGCTACCATCTCGATTTCCCGAGGCAATGTATATCAAATAGACAATAACGAAACGTACTTTAATAAATAAATTTAAAGTGATACATGTCCAAATTAAAACTGTTAAAAGGAAATACAACTGTTCCAAAATGCTAACTCAAATAAAGTAAATAAATGTTCAAAACACAGTGGAAGACTTCTAGACATCTCGTGGTGACTCAACCCAGCTATCCCATGCGCTTCCATCTCATACCTGCTCAATAACTACTCACCACCCCCGAATGGATCACCACAGTTTTCAAAACATTTAAACGGGGTCAGTTACTAATTACACACAAAAACAATACAACAGAAACAATACATCATTATCCAATCTCCATCATAACTCCACACACCTGACTACACACTAAAGTGTGTAGTCCTGCCAGAATACTCATCACAACAAGTATTCCACACCGCCAGTGGGGGGACCGCAGCCGTTCCCACCTAAGCCCCGCTCATCTCATCCGAGCGATAACCCATGTTCCTTAATGTGAACATCCCCTCCTGTGGCGGGTTCCACAGAGGGCGAATCAAGGGCGTGAAGCCACTCCCGCAAGTGACTCCACTCAGCCGAAGACGCACCTCGAGAACCACAGACAAACAATCACAACCAACCACATTATACAACAATAATTACCAATCACCAATTCCATCACGATATGAATCAACAGCAATAAACAACAATCAACAACACTATGTAATCAATAACCGAGTAGGGAAACCCTACCTGGAAAGGCAAACATCAAGATCGTCATAATCAGCTAATCAAAACCGTTCTTCAACGCAATCACCTCCTATAATCACACTATCATACAATCACTATCTAATACACATCATACTCCCAAAAACCCCCCAAAATACCCAATTAGGGTTTCAACCAAACTCAATGAAACGACATAAAAACTGTACAAAGATCTTACTCACAATGCGACAGTCTCAACGGCGTAAGGAACTCAACGATCCGACGACTCTAGCCCTTAGGATTTGATAGCAATGTGAGAAGGGAAAGCTACGTAACTTCTGTTCTCTTGTGAAAAGTTTAGAATGAAGTAAGAGTGAAAAAGAATTGACGAAATATGTTTTTATAATCTTCTCGCATTGCTATCAAACCCCGGCAAATAACCCGTAAAAAGTAACTTACTCGATCGTGTAAGTAACTTACTCGATCGAGTGACCCTTACTCGATCGAGTCCCCAACTTACTCGATCGAGTACCCATCAGCAGAACACTGTGTCATAAACCAAACATACTTACTGGACAGAGTAAGCCCCACTCAATAGAGTATCCAAAGACATAGAAAACCGTAATATTACACTATCTACCGTGATCCATATAATATTTTTGATCATATGGTGTGACAGGTAAATTATGGATGTGACATCAACCCGAGGACCATGTACGGGGTTGGTGGCGACATGACAATGTGTTGGACACGACTTAGATACGAGTACTAAAACAAGAGGATCCCACTTTTAGATTGTATGTATAATTTGTAATAGATTAACCTTGTATAATTATAATCATTTTGTAATCATTGGTTTAACTTTTATTGTTGGTCTTGATTCACTTTGCCTCGAAAAAACGAGGGTGTTACATTAATAAATAATAATGACATAACATAACGTCATTAAGACGTTTGATAAGGTGCATATGTTCTTATAGCCGAATCTACTTGTAGCCACATAATAGTGAGTTAGTGACTCTCAGTACCACTATCTCACATGTTCTATGCACGATCCACTATTATATTAACAATATATATCTACACGACTACACCCATGATCACTTAGATCTATTAGTAAAAGGTTAACATAACTTAATTAAAGGTCCCAAGTTAAATTTGAAAAAGCATGAATGTTAAAGTTTAAGAGGTAGAACTTTATTTACTTGGTGATCCTATTCGACTCGAATCCGATCTAAATCAGATGATAAAAAAAAAATACATTACACAATCAATGTAAAATGGTGTTACCGAAACCCGCTACCACTCGGTTGCTCCATCCCACCCTCTTTTTCAATTATCCTTGTGTCTTCCTTTGTGTATAAAAAGATAGGTTATTTTGGTCTTTTTCCAAAAAGACAGAATTTTAAGACCATTTTACTGCCAAATGTGACCAGTTTTAGACAACAAGTTACTAGAAGCTGTAAAACTAGCTGAACTATTGTGATTATATTTGACATAAAATATTCATAAAATCCGAAAATGGTCCGTCAAAAACAAGAATTTGTGTTTAATTTTGGCGCTCGATTGTTTCCCTATCTATACACCAACACAAATTCATCTTTCACCGAGACTTAGGCCCTGTTCTTTTGGAATTAATTTCAGTTTTTATAAGTTCAATTCAGTTCAGTTCAGATCTATTAAGTTCGGTTCAGTTCAGCTCCATTAGGTTCAGTTCAGATCAGATCAGATCAATTCAGTTCAGATCAGTTTAGTTCAGTTTTGCTCCATTAAATTTTTGTCTCTAGAAATAAGACTACTCAAGAATTTAAGAGAGCTCTGGGACCCCTACCTCAAGCGAGGTCCTGGTTATAAGTCTAGTACCGTACTGAAAAAGGCATCGGAGAAGGCCCTCTTGGTAACCCCATCGAGGCCCTGTGTGTGTTGCCTGTGTAGGTACCTCCCGAGATAGTCGCGTATCAATGAAGCATATATCCGAAAGGAGCGCGTTGACCCGACCCAGACTCGAGCAACACTAACTTGATCATTATCATTATCATTATCATTATCATTATCATTGTCATTAGCATTGTCATTATCATTGTCATTATCATTGTCATTGTCATTGTCATTGTCATTATCATTGTCATTATCATTGTCATTATCATTATCATTATCATTATATATATAAAACGCAAACTTTTATTAATCAATCAAAAGTTTACAAGAAATTGGTGGGCGGCCGAGATACAATATGGGCGCCCACTCCCTTAGCAGTAGCAAAGCTAAGTCTAGTAAAAATAAATGCAGCAGCGCGAGCACCGGCATCCTGGGACACAGAAAATTTCTGAATCCGCTTGAGTAAGGCAACAACATCTGTCCCTAACTCCCCCAAAGAAGAGAAAGAAAAAGGTAAAAACCCAAAGTCAACTGCCTCACACAAGCTCTGATACTTAGCACATTTGCGCTGAGCCGCATCAACTACCACGCGCCTGGGCATAAAGTCAGACATCCCGGACTGAGTCAAAGGAGATGATCCAGTCAAATCCACACACACATCTTGTCCCCTGTCCCAAGAATAAAGCAGAAGACCCGCCGGACGCAGGGGCCTATCATGCTCATCAATCAAACCAATATCCACCTCCTTACCAATAGAGATCCCAGAGCGGAAGCAGATGTTAGAAAGAGTGTCGCGAACAAGGTTATGTCGATGCTTGATACCAACAGTACCAGCACACGACACGGCATGATCTTTGTAGATATCCCCATCAAAGACCCGCGTACAAGCAGAACAAGGTCCAAGCATAGAAAACAAAGGAATACCCAGTCGATAGCTAAGCACACACCGATAAGTCCTCCCGTTCATAGTCTGCCCTAACCCAGAAATAGGGACCGCCCAAAGCCAATAAGAAGTGTGGGAACCATGCTGAGACTTCCACAAAGCTACCTGACGAGAAGTCAAAGAGAACTCAGATTCTGAAGTTGCAGCAACCTTCGTGAAATATATATCTGCCAATTTCTTCATAAGTTTTGGGGCAGCGATCACACTCGTGTTACTCAAAATATCAGAACATGTAGTCTCAGTAAACAGTCGCACGACAATATCAAAGGTAGGTCCAAGTGCCAGAATACCAGAAGGGTAGAGAAGCTTAGCCTGCAACCCAATAGACTGCAAACGGGAGGCCGAGAAAGCCTAATGAAGAACATTCCCAGCAGGATAGACACCAAGCCCCCCAAAATGAAAGGGCAAGGTAGCAATGCGCCACTGCCAGTCTCCAAAACTAGGCCCGGACGCACTGACAATGCGCTCTAGGCTAGAATGGAGTGCCACATCAAAGGGAAGCTGAACCGACTGGAAAACCTGGGGAGAGCAAGTACGTAAAGCAAAATAGAGTTTCGAAATACCAGTGCCAGCACGGAGCAAAAGCAGCTCCGATCGTGGATCATCAATATGGGAAACAGAATCCATAAGCTTTATGGTCCTGATCACACGTTTCAACATAAGCTCGCTGCTGAAAAGAGGGCACACCCCAACAGGACCACCAAGAAATTTGACACCACGGGACGGCCTAGAAATATCAGGGGGGAAAGTACCAGGAAGCCGACTCCTAGGATCTTAGGTAAAAAAACCTCGGTTTTACCCACGTTAAGATGAAGAACCAAGCGAGGCCCATCTTCCATTATCAGCTCCAAAATCTTCCCCACCACCTCGGTATCGCCAACAATAGTGACATTGTCCAAGTACCACGCCTGTAGACACAAGTCAAAAGAGTCCCGGATCTTACACACCAAAGGGTGTAACACCAAAGAGAAAAGCAAAAGACCCAAAGGATCACCCTGCTGGACCTCCTGATAAGACCATAAAGAGTGCTCCCCATAAAACAACCTAGCTGGACTCGAATAACAAAACTCCACCCAGGGGGAGAGAAAAGGGTAGCGATGACGAACCTCACATAACATGACATCACGGTCAACCAAGTTGAAGGCATTCTGGAAATCAACCAACAACATAGAAAGCCCAACCTCGCCACCACGAGCCTCAACTAACCGGTTTAAGGCATGAAGAATAGCTTATCCTCCACCGGAAACCCGAACCCCAAACTGAAGCCCCTCAAAATAACCACATAATGATGGTCTAATCATGACAGCTCCGACCTTGGAGACAAGCCGCTTCCAAACAGTGCCCACAGCAATAGGACGAATACCACCGCGTGGTTTAACAAGCGGGGTGAGCGGAGCAATACCAATGTACTCACCCAGAACCTGCGGGCATCGGCCCCCAAGGAAAAGATTAACCACCCGAGTGATAGAGGTGATCAAATCATCGGCAATAGCAACTGCAAATCCACCCAAACAATCCATGAGATGCTGAGCACGGAACCCATCCCACCCACACGCCGTACCACGCGGGAAACTCCTAATCATATCCAAAATAACGGCCGAGGAAGCAATGAAGGGAAAATGATCAATGGGCAAAGGAGGCAAGGTGGGAGAGGGGGAAATGGGGTGCTTATCTTGCAAAGTAGCAAGAGTGGCATCGTAATAAGGAGCAAGACCTGAAGAAGAAAGTACCCGAACAACGGCAGTATAGTGGCCATCACAAATCTTCCTCAGACATTGCCGGAGGTTAAGCTCGCTCAAATCAAGTTCCTCCTCTACATGAAACGAAGGAGGAACCTCATCCAAAGTCTCCCTCAAAAGCTGCAGACTACCCCCAAAGAACCCCCCCCCCCCCCCCCAAGCAAGAATAGCACTGGCAATACTTGCCTCCTGACACTGACGTCGGACAGCGGTCCTACACTCAAGATTACTCCTCGGGGAGAAGGTCTTAAGTATACAAAGAGACAACACAAGCAAACGAATCCAACGGAAGAGGTCACTAGGAGAATCGGCCACATCATCTAAAGCCCCTTTTAAAACCCGAGCAAACCCAAGGCAGCACTTAGGAAGGATAGATTTCACGGTGCGTAACCCCAAGGATAACAAATGATCAAGCAAAGACATAGACTAACCAACAGGCTCAACCCCCACATCAGACGAGAGAACCGACGGAGACGGAGTAGAAGGTCTGGGAATATCAGAAATAATAAAGCGAACAAGTTTATCACCACAATCCGGAGGCGCCACAACATCGTCCCGACTATGCCGACATCTAATATGAGAGATATGAGTTCTAAGGCACACCCCACGTATCCAAACCCCCATCCGCTTTAGAGTAATGTCAGCATTAGAAAAAACAATCAAACTATTAGAATGAGTTTGACGTGTAAGTACCATAGCTTCACCACGACAATGGCGATCTTGAAAGTGTCGTAGCATGGCGGTTTTAACAAGACCCCTACCACCACCATCCTAACACCCATGAAGACCAACAAAAGGACAGTGATACCGAACAATATCAGGCATGACTATGAAAAAAAGCGAAAGAGAAAAACAAAGCCAACCACATCAAACACAAGAGCATGGGTGTGTTCACGTGAGATCACCTCCAATTCCAACTATTTGCCATGAGACAAATAAGAGCAGACCCCACAAAAGTAAAGGACATACAGGAAGCAGCTAACTACAACCACGCACGAACCAAACCTGAACAGACCACCCACAACAATGCAGCCCACCACCACGTCTAAACAGCACTAACACCAGGCCAGGTCTGAGCAACCAATCAGCAACCACGGCGAAGGGGCGGCAGACACACGGCAGTAGTACCGCGAAATACAAAGCTGAAAAACAGAAGGCACCACTACCCACCACGACAAGGCAGCCAATAAAACCACGCCAGACAAGGCCCAAGGAAGGAGTAGTGGTGGCCAGCAGACAGAGGGTCGAGAAACACCAGCGAAGGAACCAAGAGCACCACACCGAAAGAATTGCAGACGAAAACAAACCTGTGCAAAATAGGAAAGAGAACGACGGCAGCAAGACGACGTCAGAAAACAACTGAGGCAACCACCAGATGACCGGAACCCAACCAAGGCAAGCCGACGGCAGAAAACTAGACGACGCCAACACCCACACAATCTCGATCTCGAGAACCCGAAACTGCTGACAAAGGAACGTCCTAGAAACGCCGACAACAGGAGATGGACGGCGAGGAAAGGACGACAATCCGACAGAGGCGAGAATTTGTGGCCGGCAAGAACAGGTCGTGATCGGAGAAGCCCTAACCGGAAAAAAAAACCGAAAAGCCCTAATCAGAAAATGAAAGAAAAACCTAACAAGGCGACGCAATACACCAGCACGCACGACCGGCGTGAAGTGGTGGCCGACGACTGAGAATAGGCGGCAGCAGCAGGTCCCTCACGCAAATCACAAATCGTAAAACGCTCTCCCCTCTCCCTCTATTATTATTATTATTATTATTATTATTATTATTATTATTATTATTATTATTATTATTATTATTATTATTATTATTATTACTATTACTATTACTATTACTATTACTATTATTGTTATTGTTACTTTTATTATTGTTATTGTTATTGTTATTGTTATTGTTATTGTTATTGTTATTATTATTATTATTATTATTATTATTATTATTATTAAATAAAATGATAAATATAACCCTTAGGCTCTATTGAAGAAACTAAAAGAGGAAATAAATTCTTTAATATATGCATTAATAATTATATAATATTATATTATTATTAATAATGTTATCATTTATTATTATTATTATTAGTTTTATTATTATTATTATTATTATTATTATTATTATTATATTATAATTATTATTATTATTATTAAAATATTTTTATTGCTAGTTGGAAAGCCTGTGCGATGCACGGGACTCCCAATAGGATTATCTATAAAAATATATTTTTAAGTTGATAAAAAAAAAAGTCCAACTATATTGAATCGTTGATGGAAAAAAAAATTAGTGGTTGGTGTATGTAGTTGTCTAGTTGATCAGCGATAAATTATTAGTGCTTTTAGCATAAAAGTTTTGCCCTTCAGTAGTATAACATCAAGTGATATACTTATAGTATGTAGTTAACTTTTTCATTGTTACACGCACATCTGATTTTTAATTAAATACAAAACGCTATGTATATAAACATGCATCAACTCACCATAATGAATCCTTAATACTAGAGACATGCCTTTTTGAGTTTTGCAAATTATTTTCATCTACAACAACTACGTAATACTAAATGATGTTATGTAAAACAACAGGTATCATAATTATAGATATTTAGTTTGTTCAGAGAAAATATTAGCTCTCTTACAATATAATTTTACCTTGACTATCTACAATTAAGAGTATTTGGTCCCTATAAACTTCTTGCAAATCAAATCCAAACCGAATTCCAATAGAATTAGTAGTCTCTGAACAACAATAAAAAATATCTATTATTCTATTACATAGAATTCAAGAGTCGCCTAATAGTATCATCTGTGACAACATCAGTTAGTAGATTATGGTATCATCAAAATCGTTGGGCTACCAAGTTAGTAATTTAGGGCATCGCTAAAAACGTTGGTTTACGTTATCATGGCCTGGTAATATATATATAAAGCTATTAAATTAACAAAAAGCCAAACCATGCTGAAAATGGGAGCAAACAAAATTTCGGGGATTGACTTAGATGATGTTTGATTAATCACCAGTTCTATAACAAAAACGCAACGAAAACGTTGTGGCATTTGGTATTAATTAACTATATCAGTTGTATAACATTCAGAAATATTATTTACTTATAGAGTTATCGTTCTTATTGTCTCATGCACCATCGGTTTTTAATTATTTACAGTTAAGAATACTTGTCTTTAAAAGTTTCATGCAAAATATATAACACGACACGTAATTTGGTAAATTTGTGAAAACTTCTTTGTAAACAATGTCCTTCCTGTGGCCTTGATATATTTGGTCTCTATTATCGATGAGAACATTAATCTCTCGGATGACGTTATTCTTGACGATTTTACGTAAAATTGGCCATTACTAAAAACTGGTTTCGGCAGATAAATTTCAACATTATTAAGTGATCATTGTCTCCGCTTAAGAACAAAAGGAATTTTTGTATCTGAGAAAGTCATTACTATCCTCGGGTTCAGTACCTTTTGCCGACTTTGGTGCTCGTAATGATCTTCCCTTCTGCTATGAATTTTCTAAGGCGATTGATAATAAGACAAGCCTCGTTACATAATCGTCTTACGGAGTTAATGTTCCCTTTTGATCAAATTTTCTTTTCTTATTTTAGAGCTAACAATTTTTATTTTTATGTGGAAAGCTAACATTTTTTTTGAACCACTTGCTTATTATTCCGTTCCTCGTGATTATAGAATATATAAGTAATTTTGTGTTATAATGTCTAATTGCTAATATTTGTTCTAAACGTATAGCTATTTATTCTATTAATCAAGTTTATAAAATTAAAAGGAACTTAAGATCACTTCCTAACAATAGGCTCAAAAGCAAGTAAACATGGGCAAAAAACAACATAAAAAAGAAATTAATTTGATATGAGGAAGGTTGAAACAAAATTTCATTTATCTTAATTTTTAACAAGTATTTGGTAGATATACCAAAATAAGAGTATCATGTGAGAAATAAACTACCTGTTTTCTTACTTTTAATCCTTCAATTTATAATATTAAATAAGGAGTTCTTATTATGTCTTTTATGTCATTTTACATTAAAAAAAACAGCTATCTTTCGGTTAGTTTGCCAAACATTTTTTTATTTAATCAGTTAATTTATCAACTTCTAATTTTCTGTTACCTTTTAAGCTACTTTTCTTAGGTTTTAGTTAACTTTACTGTGTATGTTATTAATATACCATATAATTAGTTACATTGTGTATTTTGAGTAGCACTTACTATTATACTTTTAATATTTCCTATTTTTCAGAAGTCCAACACCCAAACTCTACATGGTTTAAAAAGTTCTAATTTTCTACATAGTAATTAGTATTTATTGTTCTCCGTATTTGAGTTAAGAAAAATTATGAATTAAGTATAATTTTATATCCTTAAAAAATGAATCTAAGAAGAAATCAATATTATGTAATGTTTAGATTACTTGGATATATGCAGGTAGTTTATATATGAATTTGTAGTAGATAAAATTCTGAACGGATTTTTATTGATGTGAAGTTGTCGAATAGTGTAGGTTAAAATTATTTTCAACCTTTAACGTAATAAAGTATTTAATAGTTTTATCACTTATTTGCTACATAATGAAAACTCTATCTCAGACCCTTGTACATAGATCTAAATGAACTAAAAGAAAGAAAGAAAAACAATTATTCATTTGATTTAAATTAGTAAAATATATACATACACCGAAAGGACAATAGTCCTTGAAAAACTTCGAATCCTGAATAATCTTCGATCATCTATCTCAAATTTTTCCCCTACATACATAAAAATCTAAGTAAATATAAATTTAAAGTATAAAAATATGACTAAATAGAATTATACTTAATATGTAAAACTAACACTAAAATACAAGATACATGGTTCAGTAAATAGAAAAAAAAACTATGTAGTGCGCAAATTTTAATTAGGTTTGATTAAAACATAACGTGCATTCTTTTGATTAAATTAATTAATGACCATAACATATTTACACCCTTGAGCCTTGAGTAATTAATAGTCTAAATTATCAAGACTCTTGAAAACTTACTCTTATTCGAAATCTAGGCTAATGCGTGAGTCTAGAACTGATCATCAATTCATCATATGAATAATAATATGAGTTGCTCCATTGTTACACAAATTTATCCAAACCACTAAATTTTACTTCAGTTATTATCGGCTTCGCTCCTCTATCTAATGATCTACACATTCTTATACAGAGTAAATGAATGAACAAAATAGTAATATATATAGATCAGTGAATTCTTCTATATGTATTTATCACTCGAATGTATATGGAAGCATGTATTATTTAATTATATACACTATAATGATTATTTTGTGATTATATTTTGATGGAACCGTAGTTTATACTTCGTGTAACTACATACTACATCATCTTAACATAACACTTTAATAAAATAATTCATTATTTATCCGCCATAAGTGAGGAAAAAATAAAAACGATAATTTGAACTATTATAAAGTACAAATGTATGAGACCATAGGCGGGGGAAAATAAAAACGATAACTTGAACTATTATAAATCTTTGTTATCTATTTGATAATTTTAAACTACTTATATTAGGATAATTTAATTAAGATATATTTGATCTACTTATATTAGGATAATTTTATTAAATTTGTTTTAAATATTAAGAAATCTACTTTTCTTAGGATAATTTATTTATTAAATTTGTTTCGAAATCTACTCTTGTTAGAAATTCTTAAAAAGTTGGACTCTCTAATATCACTCGAAAAGTTTCTGCTTTATATATATATATATATATATATATATATATATATATATATATATATATATATATATATATATATATATATATATATATATATATATATATATATATATATATATTTATATATATATATAACGTTGATACTTCCGCTATTTGATGTTTAATCCAGGAATGATATATTTGAGGAACAAAGGAATGAAATGGGCAAAGCGGACTAGGCATGAAGGAATACACGAAGTATAGCACGGGAATCCATAAGAATAGAAGAAGAGAAGTTAAGAAGACAACACAAAGAAAGAAGCTGAAAAAGGATGGTGCCTCGATCAATTACGGCCAGGCTCGATCGAGGAACTTGTGTACTCGATCGAGTAAAAGCAGGCTCGATCGAGGAACCACTAGTTTCGAGAGTTTTCCGCAAATTTCCTTAAGTTGGTTATGTTTTATTATAAATACCCAAATCGTACCCTAGTTTATTCTACGTCTTATTTTACCTCGTTTCGCATAGCTACTCTAAAAACTCTCTTAGAATACTTTTAGTTTAGTTTATTTATTATTCGCTTCGGATCTATTGCCTTTTAATTACAGGACTCTCTAATCTTTCTTCAGTTATTATTAATTCAAGTTCTAATTTATTCAATTATTATTTTGTTCATCTTATTATGTTTTTAATAATTTTGTTCATTAATCTTATTGTTGTTATTGTTATTAATATGAGTAGCTAAACCTCTTATCTAGGGAGAATGGGGATCTAGGTTGTTAGAAAAGGGTTAACTTATGAATTGATTGTTAAATTACTTTTGATTGTTGTTCAATAATTGTCTTACTTCTAATTAGTTAATTACTGATCAGAATTGATTAATTAGTCTTTCATAAACTAGAATTTTCACCGACCGAGTTAAGACTAGTATAGGCCACGATAATTGAATTAGACCGACTTAATGATAGCGATTGGATGTTAAGTTTAGATCTAAAAAGACATATTAGAATCGACCGATTATATGACTTTCAACAATATAAATTGCTCAATCAATGAATTAAACCTTACTCTTGGATGACTACCTAGTAAACCCGATCCCTCGACTCTTTTAATATTATTATTTATAATCTTTACTCTATTTGCAATTAGTTGTTAGCAATCAAACAAACAAAACCCCCAAGAAATTGTTACTTTAAGACGAATCTAAATAATAGGAAACTAGATTATTACCGCCTCCCTATGGATACGATACCGTACTTACCACTAGCTATTTGTTAGTAGTATTATAGGATTTATTTTGATTAAGGCCAACGACTGAAAATAACCTTATCAAATTTTGCACCATTGCCGGGGAGGCAACAATTTTTCTGTTTGTTTTTGTTTATTTTTGTCTTTTGTCTCAGGGAGCATCGGTTCCTTGAGACAGTTTGATATTTTCTTATTGTTTTCATGTATGCCCAGGTTTAACAGGTTAGATATTATACCTTTTGATCCTGAGCAAGAGAAGACTTTTCGCTACAGACGCAAATTTCAAATAGAAGCAAGTCAGGTTGAATACTTGAGTACACTTGACTACGAGCGGTATACTTTCGCTAAAGATTCGTCCTTAGAAGAGGATACACTTGTTTCTGCACCCGTTACTCCTACCACTTTGAAGATGCCGACCTTGGCAAGTCATTTCGAACCCACGGTTGATTCTATTCCTAAAGGTATTAAGCTCCCTACCACTAATAAAGGGACTTTTGATATCAAACCTTCATATATAAGCCTAGTATAGAGAAATCTATTTGGAGGAAAAGCTGGAGAGGACCCCGCCAAGCACATGGAGAAATTGGTTACATATTGCTGTTTTATTCCTTTGACAGTTGGGGTGACTCAAGATCAAGTCAAGCAAATTCTCTTTCCTTTCTCTTTAAGAGATGATGCAGCTGAATGGGTACGTGACTTAGATATGGAGACCGACGCTATCACTAACTGGACTTCACTAGCTCTTGCATTCTACAAGAGGTATTTTCCACCGCAGAAAACTAATGCTCTTAGAAGCCAGATCACAAGTTTTAAGCAAGGTCCTACCGAAGAGTTTAATAAAGTCCGGGTTTGTTTCAAAAGACTAGTTCGATCCATTCCCCATCATGGCTTCCAGGTTTAGTTTCTTTGCAACCAGTGTTAGAACAGGTTGTATAACGATCACAGAGCTTTACTTGATTCAGCTGCTAATGGAAGATTCCAAGATAATACTAATGACGGTAATACTTGGAAGTTGAGCTACTCACACTGCTGAGTATGGTAAGCCCAGAGGAAGTAAGAGAGAAAGTGGTTTAGATAATGTCATTGCGGCACAGCTGGAGGCTTTAACGGCTCAAATAGCTGAATCAAAGACATCTCAGTCTTTGGCTAATAAGCAAGAAACAGTCCACATGGTTCAACAAGAGGTGTCCTGTGAGAGATGTGGGATAGATGGCCACACTACGGTGTATGGGTACTTTTGAACAAGTTCATACTTTGCAGTCTTTCAAGCAAGGTACTCCTTATTCTAACTTCTACCCTGAAAGGAGTCAGAATGCATTTGCTCAAGCGTCGCCGTATAATGCTTATATTGTTCCTCCCAATCGTGGTAATCAACCACAAGGAAACTTTTTTAGGCAAAATCAAGGAGGTTTTCGCCAAATGCAACCTTCTCCTCAAGCTCCAAGTAATGAGATGGCCGAAATGAAAGATCTTTTGCAACAAAGTTTAATGATTCAACAAAAGCAAACAGCTCAGATTTCTGAACTCATGGTTCATAACAAGATGTTGGATACTCAAGTTGCTCAAATGGCGGCTCAAAATCCTTCAAAACACTCCGGCAATCTTCCTCGTCAAGGTAAACAAGCTCATGAACAAGTTAATGCTATTTCTTTGAGGAGCCGTACTACTTATCAAAGTTCGGATGTGCCCATTAATGAAGATGAGGTTCCCTATATGCATCCTAAGGGATTGGACAATCTCGAGTTGAGTGATGATGAGAAAGAAATTTGCAAAGATCAAACACGGGATAAGCAAAAATACAAAAAAAGGAGGACTGACGTGAGTACTCGATCGGGCCCACACAGGATCGATCGAGGAACCACTGTGCTCGATCGAGTACTACGTGGGCTCGATCGAGGCACCCCCTGTTGACGATTTTTCGCGTGTTTCAGCTATAGCATTGGAATAAAATAGGTTCTTCAATCGAGTGACCACTGGACTCGATCGAGTCACCCCTGTAGCAGACAATGATTCTTCCAAACGGGCTTCTAAAGCTAAAGAAGCCGATCCAATCAAAATTCAACTACAATTTCCACAAAGATTGCAGAAATCTAAGCTTGAACAGCAATTTGGGAGGTTCATGGAGGTGGTAAAGAATCTTCAAGTGGCAGTGCCATTTACTGAATTGGTTACTCAAGTGTCGGCGTATGATAAGTTTTTGAAAGAGATCTTGTCAAATAAGCGGTCTTTTGATGAAGTGGAGACTATCGCGTTCACTCATGAATGCAACGCCGCATTGCAATCCAATTCTCCACCTAAGCTTAAGGATCCAGGGAGTTTTTCTATTCCTTGTAATATAGGCCCTTTAGCTATTGACAATGCTTTATGTGATTTAGGAGCAAGCGTCAGTGTCATGCCATATAAAATTTGCAATCAATTAAACATGACTAAGCTTAAATGTACTAACATGACTCTACAAATAGCTGACATGTCTATTAAGCTCCCTTTGGGTATCTTAGAAGATGTGCCAGTTAGAATAGGGAAATTTTTCATTCCAGTCGACTTTGTAGAGATAGATATAGCTGAGGATTCTCGTGTTCCTATTATTCTAGGACGACCATTCTTGTATACAGCTAGGGCAGTTATAGATGTTAGGCATAGGAGTCTTACGTTCAATATTGGAGATGAAACTATCAGTTTTGGTCTTGACAAAGCATCACGTCCTCCTGATTTAAAAGCTTCTTGTAATATGATTAATGCTCTTGATCCTACTTTTGATGATTCCCTTGCTTTGTGTTTTGATTGGAATCAATCTGACGCCCTTGCTGTTGCGTCATATCCATGGAGCAAAGAAGTGGATGAGATAGAGAAATTGATTTATGGAGATGAACCTCCTCCTAATATGGTTTACAACTATGATGAGAGTGTTGACTTGGAGGCCGAGTTGGATGCCTTGGAAGCAGAGATATTAAGAGAGGAGCCAGTCAAAGTTTTTGATTAAGCTCCTAAGATGGATGACGTTCCTTATCTCCTTCCTCAAGATGATGACATGAAAAGTGATACGTCTGTCGTATACCTATAAAAAATAAACTAACTAAACTAACTAAACTAACTATATAGCTAGGGAAGTCAGGTCGATCTCCTCAGGGAGGCAAGATATCTGTAGAAGTCCGTCTATTTGGTCACAAATTAGGGGGGGGGGGGAGGGTTGTTTGAATTGGTTTTCTAAACTAGAAGTTTTAACGGAAAGAGAAGCAGAGATAGAGCAGTAAAGGCAGGAAATAGAATTAAACTATGAGATAGAGAAGGGTCATGTCAGGATTTCGGTTCACTACAGTAGTCCAGTGACTCAGCTGTAAACAACTTAGACAAATTAATGCGAGACAGATATGGAAAGGTCCTTCCGGTCCACTTTCTATCCTAAAATACCACTAACTTAACTTCCGTCCTCGTCAGGGTAGTCTACTGTTCATAGCAGGCCTATTTAGTCCAATCTTCCGATCCAGGATTAATTTTAGCCAGATTAAAGGGATGACTCAGAAGCGTGCACTCAACTAAGTCGGTAAAAATACAGTTAAATTGCTATGGTGACAGAGCCTCACAATTAACTCATCTAAACTATTTACTACATCGTCACATTTCTACCGTAGATCCCCTAATCCCAACATGAATTAGATTTAGCTACTCATATCGCTATTAATACTATCAAGACTAATAACAGATAAATAACCAGCATTCAACATATTAAAACGATAATCAAATTGCATAAAAGTAAATTAGGGCAAAGGAATAAACGAAGTAAAATATGTAATCAAAGCAACAAAATAAAGATTATTATTAATAAAGGAGGAAGAGATTACAATCGTGCGAATCCGGCGTAAAGAACAATCAAATCCGAGCGAAATAATCCGAGAAATAAAGTTACAGTAGAGAAGGAAAAGAAACGTAATGTATTTTACAGTCAAAACTAGAATGATAGATAAAAAGATAATTAATGACCTAGTTAACGCACGTTTAAATAGAAAACAAACTAAGTCCAACAACTAAAACACACTCACGGGCTAATTAAAGCCCACACCAAGCTAAATCACCCAATCGAGTAGAATAAATCCACTCGATCGAGCAAAACTCAGGATAATCTACTCGATTGAGTAGAATAGTTACTCGATCGAGTAACTCTCTTTTCAGCACTTCTGGATCGAGTAAATAATTACTCGATCGATCAACTGAGGCCATAAAAACCACTCGATCGAGTGGTAAAACTACCTGATCGAGTCTTCTTCCTTCAAATCAGCCCAATCTCATCACCGACTGCCTCGTATACCGTGCCTTCACGCATTCCAATGAAGTATCTCACTCTGGAAAATCCCGTATCCTCTAAATGCATGCAAAAAGGACAAAAACTGGTACGATTCCACTACTTTTGCGTTCATTTCTACAAAACGGACAAAACGAACCAAAGTAGCCAATTCGGGGCATAATACTATATAAACAGTACAAAAATGCATAGAAATACGTGCTAAAATAGGCTAAAAAGACTATACAATATGCACGTATCAAAAAGCGATGAACATACATGATCATATTTTATATTAGACTTTGAGTTTGATGAGCCAGAACTTTATTCATTACTTATATTCTTTTCTTGGACTACTTATTGGCGCTACTTATGTTTGTGTGTAGCACATGTGCTACTTTTTGATTTACTATTACGTGCTTTAAGTTGTATTGATTGTGTTTTGTATGTACATTTGTTTTAATGCAGAATATGTGCTCGCCAGCTTGGTTCCTCGATTGATTACCTTCACGTGTATAGGGTTTAATTCGTAGCCAGACGATGATAGGAATTGAGCGGTTGGTTCTTTCTCCCCTATTTTTGCAGCTGGTTTGGGGGAGTTCCTACGCTCTTACCCGGTATTCTCTTCCGTTGTACCTTCTTTTATTGTATTATCTTTAGTTATTTCCCATTCCTTTTGTTAGTTGTGTCCTTTAGGTTGCTGGAAATTTTTGTGTGATTGTTATGTTGTAGGCATCACAATGAGGACACTGTGATATTTAGGTTTGGGGGAGGAATCTTTAATTATGTTGTGTGATTTACTTTATTGTTGTGTGCATTTATACCAAAAATCCATAAAAATTAAAAATTTTAAAATACAAAAACATGTTTTTACTTTGTTTTAGGTCGAGTCTTGGTGAATTAAATAACAATAATGTTAACTTGCATTGTTTTTGCATTTGAATCCCATTTAGTTGTCCATGTACATTGTTTTGACCCGTTATTCATGAAAAGAAAGCTCATAACTCGAGTCTTAACTGTATTGACATGCCTTATGCTGATTAGATTTGACACAATTATGTTGGTAAACTACTTAAATTCCGAGGTCTATAGAGCTTCCTAGGCCAGGAACATCAATAAACTGGTCTCCTTTGTCAATTAGGCTTGAGTGTGGTTTCTCCTTGTGGAATATGTATTATCAAACTGCATAAGTGTGAAATGATTTCTTGATACTTTTAGTGCTTTCATTTGACTAAGTATATGTGGATAGGCGGTTCTTACCGTTCAAATAAGCCATATATTATCCTTTTTGTTAGCCCATTTGAACCCTCGTAGCCGTTCTATATCCTACATTTATTAGCTACAATCCAAGAATTTGCCTACCTTATCGGGACAATCGCAGTTTCTTGTTTATCAAGTCTGTTTTGCTATTATGGTTGGGTTGGGACTTATTGTTATCATGTGGGTATAGCAAAGTACTCTTTAGCAATTGTGTTGTATCTTTGTGTTGGAAAAAAGAAAAATATGAAGCAAAAGAAGAAGAAAAGAAAAAGAAAAGAGAACAAGAGAATGAAAAAAAAAGAAAGACAAAAGAATTGATTAATTAGTCTTGCATAAACTAGGATTTTCACCGACCGAGTTAAGACTAGTATAGGCCACGATAATTGAATTAGACCGACTTAATGATAGCGATTGGATGTTAAGTTTAGATCTAAAAAGACATATTAGAATCGACCGATTATATGACTTTCAACAATATAAATTGCTCAATCAATGAATTAAACCTTACTCTTGGATGACTACCTAGTAAACCCGATCCCTCGACTCTTTTAATATTATTATTTATAATCTTTACTCTATTTGCAATTAGTTGTTAGCAATCAAACAAACAAACCCCCAAGAAATTGTTACTTTAAGACGAATCTAAATAATTGGAAACTAGATTATTACCGCCTCCCTATGGATACGATACCCTACTTACCACTAGCTATTTGTTAGTAGTATTATAGGATTTATTTTGATTAAGGCCAACGACTGAAAATAATCTTATCAAATTTGGCACCATTGCCGGGGAGGCAACAATTTTTCTGTTTGTTTTTGTTTATTTTTGTCTTTTGTCTCAGGGAGCATCGGTTCCTTGAGAAAGTTTGATATTTTCTTATTGTTTTCATGTATGCCTAGGTTTAACAGGTTAGATATTATACCTTTTGATCCTGAGCAAGAGAAGACTTTTCGCTACAGACGAAAATTTCAAAGAGAAGTAAGTCAGGTTGAATACTTGAATATACTTGACTACGAGCGGTATACTTTCGCTAAAGATTCGTCCTTAGAAGAGGATACACTTGTTTCTACACCCGTTACTCCTACCACTTTGAAGATTCCGACCTTGGCAAGTCATTCCGAACCCACGGTTGATTCTATTCCTAAAGGTATTAAGCTCCCTACCACTAATAAAGGGACTTTTGATATCAAACCTTCATATATAAGCCTAGTATAGAGAAATCTATTTGGAGGAAAAGCTGGAGAGGACCCCGCCAAGCACATGGAGAAATTGGTTACATATTGCAGTTCTATTCCTTTGACAGCTGGGGTGACTCAAGATCAAGTCAAGCAAATTCTCTTTCCTTTCTCTTTGAGAGATGATGCAGCTGAATGGGTACGTGACTTAGATATGGAGACCGACACTATCACTAACTGGACTTCACTAGCTCTTGCATTCTACAAGAGGTATTTTCCATCGCAGAAAACTAATGCTCTTAGAAGCCAGATCACAAGTTTTAAGCAAGGTCCTACCGAAGATTTTAATGAAGTCTGGGTTTGTTTCAAAAGACTAGTTCGATCCATTCCCAATCATGGCTTCCAGGTTTAGTTTCTTTGCAACCAGTGTTACAACAGGTTGTATAACGATCACAGAGCTTTACTTGATTCAGCTGCTAATGGAAGATTCCAGGATAATATTAATGACGGTAATACTTGGAAGTTGAGCTACTCACACTGCTGAGTATGGTAAGCCCAGAGGAAGTAAGAGAGAAAGTGGTTTGGATAATGTCATTGCGGCACAGCTGGAGGCTTTAACGGCTCAAATAGATGAATCAAAGACATCTCACTCTTTGGCTAATAAGCAAGAAACAGTCCACATGGTTCAACAAGAGGTGTCCTGTGAGAGATGTGGGATAGATGGCCACACTGCGGCCAAGGGTATGGGTACTTTTGAACAAGTTCATGCTTTGCAGTCTTTCAAGCAAGGTACTCCTTATTCTAACTTCTTCCCTGAAAGGAGTCAGAATGTATTTGCTCAAGCGTCACCGCAGAATGCTTATATTGTTCCTCCCAATCATGGTAATAAACCACAAGGAAACTTTGTTAGGCAAAATCAAGGAGGTTTTCGCCAAATGCAACCTTCTCCTCAAGCTCCAAGTAATGAGATGGCCGAGACGAAAGCTCTTTTGCAACAAAGTTTAATGATTCAACAAAAGCAAACAGCTCAGATTTCTGAACTCATGGTTCATAACAAGATGTTGGATACTCAAGTTGCTCAAATGGCGGCTCAAAATCCTTCAAAACACTCCGACAATCTTCCTCTTCAAGGTAAACAAGCTCATGAACAAGTTAATGCTATTTATTTGAGGAGCCGTACTACTTATCAAAGTTCGGATGTGCCCATTAATGAAGATGAGGTTCCATATATGCATCCTAAGGGATTGGACATTCTTGAGTTGAGTGATGATGAGAAAGAAATTTGCAAAGATCAAACACGGGATAAGCAAAAATACGAAAAAAGGAGGACTGACGTGATTACTCGATCGAGCCCACACAGGATCGATCGAGGAACCATTGCGCTCGATCGAGTACTACATAGGCTCGATCGAGGCACCCCCATGTTGACGATTTCTCACGTGTTTCAGCTACAACATTGGAATAAAATAGGTTCTTTGATCGAGTGACCACTGGACTCGATCGAGTCACCCCTGTAGCAGACAATGATGCTTCCAAACGTACTTCTAAAGCTAAAGAATCCGATCCAATCAAAATTCAACTACATTTTCCACAAAGATTGCAGAAATCTAAGTTTGAACAACAATTTGGGAGGTTCATGGAGGTGGTATAGAATCTTCAAGTGACAGTGCCATTTACTGAATTGGTTACTCAAGTGCCGGCGTATGATAAGTTTTTAAAAGAGATCTTGTCAAATAAGCGGTCTTTTGATGAAGTAGAGACTATCGCGTTCACTCATGAATGCAACGCCGCATTGCAAGCCAATTCTCCACCTAAGCTTAAGGATCTAGGGAGTTTTTCTATTCCTTCTAATATAGGCCCTTTAGCTATTGACAATGCTTTATGTGATTTAGGAGCAAGCGTCAGTGTCATGCCATATAAAATTTGCAATCAATTAAACATGACTAAGCTTAAATGTACTAACATGACTCTACAAATAGCTGACAGGTCTATTAAGTTCCCTATGGGTATCTTAGAAGATGTGCCAGTTAGAATAGGGAATTTTTTCATTCCAGTCGACTTTGTAGTGATAGATATAGCTGAGGATTCTCGTGTTCCTATTATTCTAGGACGACCATTCTTGCATACAGCTGGGGCAGTTATAGATGTTAGGCATAGGAGTCTTACGTTCAATATTGGAGATGAAACTATCACTTTTGGTCTTGACAAAGCATCACGTCCTCCTGATTTAAAAGCTTCTTGTAATATGATTAATGCTCTTGATCCTACTTTTGATCATTCCCTTGCTTTGTGTCTTGATTCGAATCAATCTGACGCCCCTGCTGTTGCGTCATATCCATGGAGCAAGGAAGTGGATGAGATAGAGAAACTGATTTATGGAGATGAACCTCCTCCTAAGATGGTTTACAACTATGATGAGAGTGTTGACTTTGAGGCCGAGTTGGATGCCTTGGAAGCAGAGATATTCAGAGAGGAGCCTGTCAAAGTTTTTGATGAAGCTCCTAAGATGGATGAAGTGCTTTATCTCCTTCCTCAAGATGATGACATGAAAAGTGATACGTCTGTCGTATACCTATCAAAAATAAACTAACTAAACTAACTATATAGCTAGGGAAGTCAGGTCGATCTCCTCAGGGAGACAATATATCTTTAGAAGTCCGTCTATTTGGTCACAAATTGGGGAGGGGGGGGGGGGGTTGTTTGAATTGGTTTTCTATACTAGAATGTTTAAAGGAAAGAGAAGCAGACATAGAGCAGTAAAGGCAGGAAATAAAATTAAACTATGAGATAGAGAAGGGTCATGTCAGGATTTCGGTTCACTACGGTAGTCCAGTGACTCAGCTGTAAACAACTTAGACAAATTAATGCGAGACGGATATTGAAAGGTCCTTCCGGTCCACTTTCTATCCTAAAATACCACTAACTTAGCTTCCGTCCTCGTCAGGGTAGTCTACTGTTCATAGCAGGCCTATTTAGTCCAATCTTCCGATCCAGGATTAATTTTAGCCAGATTAAAGGGATGACTCAGAAGCGTGCACTCAACTAAGTCGGTAAAAATACAGTTAAATTGCTATGGTGACAGAGCATCACAATTAACTCATCTAAACTATTTACTACATCGTCACATTTCTACCGTAGATCCCCTAATCCCAACATGAATTAGATTTAGCTACTCATATCGCAATTAATACTATCAAGACTAACAGCATATAAATAACCAGCATTCAACATATTAAAACGATAATCAAATTGCATAAAAGTAAATTAGGGCAAAGGAATAAACGAAGTAAAATAAGTAATCAAAGCAACGAAATAAAGATTATTATTAATAAAGGAGGAAGAGATTATAATCGTGCGAATCCGGCGTAAAGAACAATCAAATCCGAGCGATATAATCCGAGAAATAAAGTTACAGTAGAGAAGGAAAAGCAACGTAATGTATTTTACTGTCAAAACTAGAATGATAGATAAAAAGATAATTAATGACCTAGTTAACGCAAGTTTAAATAGAAAAAAAAAACTAAGTCCAACAACAAAAACACACTCACGGGCTAATTAAAGCCCACGCCAAGCTAAATCACTCGATCGAGTAAAATAAATCCACTCGATCGAGCAAAACTCAGGATAATCTACTCGATCGAGTAGAATAGTTACTCGATCGAGTAACTCTCTTTTCAGCACTTCTGGATCGAGTAAATAATTACTCGATCGATCAACTGAGGCCATAAAAACCACTCGATCGAGTGGTAAAACTACTTGATCGAGTCTTCTTCCTTCAAATCAGCCCAATCTCGTCACCGACTGCCTCGTAAACCGTGCCTTCATGCATTCCAATGTAGTATCTCACTCTGGAAAATCCCGTCTCCTCTAAATGCATGCAAAAAGGAAGAAAAGTGGTACGATTCCACTACTTTCGCGTTCATTTCTACAAAACGGACAGAACGAACCAAAGTAGCCAATTCGGGGCATAATACTATATAGACAGTACAAAAATGCATAGAAATACGTGCTAAAATAGGCTAAAAAGACTATACAATATGCAGGTATCAAATCTCCCCAAAACGAACCTTTACTCGGCCTCGAGTAAACTAAAATGCAACTAATGGAACGGAAATGAAAACTCAGAGCTAGCTTAACTTGTCTACTTGAACCAATTTAATGCAACAAAATCTGATAGTTAGAGCTAAGCAGTCAATACACAAACGAGTTATAAGCTGTTCAGAAATATAGTCAACCTATCGACCTTGCAAGACCAACAAAATCGGACTCTCTCGTGGTCACTCTTCTCTCATGAAGCAAAGGGTGAATGCTATATGTAAAAGAGAGAAGGAAAGACAGTCACTCACCTAACTGCGACCTACATAGCATGCATGCAACAAAAATGAAAGACAATTCAAGTACTAATGCACACACTCCAACCAATAATGTCCGTCACGTAGGGCTTACAAATAATATGGGAATAGTGAGGTTCAGGTGAGAAAAGGCAAAACAAGTTATGGTAATGTGGAGGTAAAAGCGTCAAGCTAGTTCCTAACAGGACCATAATAAACCATCCGAATCTCAACTGACTGAAAAATAGAATACAAGTGCCTTTCATTTGGCACACAGCTCACTAAACTCAAACACAATCTCCTCAAAAATATGGAATAAGAATGAAGGAGTTAGACGGTCACAAACTTTCCTTTTTTAAACACCGTCTAAATGAATCAAAGTAACAAATGAAACCCTTTTTTCTTTCTTTTTTTCTTCTTCTTTTTCACGTGAATCAGCGTTCTTTTTTTTTTTATTTTTTTTTCTTCATTTTTTTTTGTTCTTTCTTCACGTTTTTCACTCTTTTTTTCTTTCTTTTTTAATTCTCTTTTTTTTTTACTTTTTCTCCCTCCTCTATTTACACCAACTCCATACAAATTGATACGAGCCAAACTGCAGACGGAAAATCATACCACAAAAGACATACTAAACTAGCTTGACTAGGCAGGCTCAATTTGGGATGTAACTAATGGGTCAAAAAGGCAAGTTTTGGTTTATGTGGGGCTAAATGGGTGAAAAATATAAGGAAAGGGGGAAAATTTGCAAGCACCTCCCTGCATGTGACACCAACCACAAACCCGAATGTGTGCATTTGACAAGAAATTGAATGTCATAAAAGTGCAAAAATGATGAACATGCTATGCAAGGAGTACTACTCTCAATTCCTAATTAACTGGTCATGAATGTCACCAGTTATGGGCTCTAAAACTCAGAAATTATGGAGTAGTTTGTCAATTTATCAGGTCAAGTCTAAACAGTCAACTATATTTGAACAGATACTCGTAGACTATGCGTATGACAAAGCTATAACTATCAACAGAAGTGCAAGGCTCAAGCGAAATGACAAGCTATAGTGCAGTTTCATAACGGAAATTTACCGTTCCGACTCAACCTATATGCAAAAATAAACGTGAATATTTTATTAATTTTTGTTTTTTTTTTTTTAATCAGATAAATAAACAATGCAAGCTGAAATAAATAAACGTGAATGCAAAACAAATGCAAATGCAGACTCAAAAGGATGCAATACCCTCCCCAAACCAAAATGGACAACGCACTCGTTGTCCTCCAGCATACACCAGCAGATATATATAGGGGAACGGGAATATACAACCAATAAAGAATAAAAACAATAAAATAAAAAGGAGACAAAAATAAAAGAGTAAGATGGACATACAAAACACGAACTTCTCCAAACCAGCCAGAAAACTGGGGAAGTGAGTAGACCAGTAGCTACTCATCAACCTCCTCGTCACGGATGTCCTCCACCGTGAACTTCGGATCCTCCTCCTCCTCTCTCCTCCTCCTCTGCTCAGCTCGAGCTCTCTCCACTGCCACTTCAGGGTCCTCCTCCTCCTCCTCCTCCTCCTCCTCAGTAGACTCCGGGTACCCCTCAGCTAGGTACCGGTAAAAGGAAGGGTGTGGCCAACCCTCTGGGATCGGAAGGTGTCGCCTCAAGTGGTACTCGTACAGATGGTGCAAGGTAAGAGCTATGTCCCTCTCCATAAGAGCCTGTCTCTCTGCAATTTCAAGCAACAAACCGTCACGGCGCCCTTGGTCCATGACCGCGGACACCACAAAGGGTGGAGGTGGTACGAAAGTAGCCGGTAGGACTGGCTGTGCCTGTGTCTGGTCGGTGGGTGCAGGAGTAGGTGTAGAGGTAGGGGTCGGGATGGGAGTAGCCGTGGAAGGCTGGGCACTCCCGGAAGATGTGGACCCCTCTCTAGTCTCAAGTCTACGCCGCTTCTTGGCGGCGGGTAAAGTGGGAGGTGGTCGGAGTGGAAGGTGGGAGGCAAAGGGGCTAGACGGGGGAGAGTGTCACAAGGTAGGTCCACAGACAAGGAACCGTCTATCTTCTATATCTGGTAGTCGGTGGTCAGCCAATGCTGAGAGTGCACGACATCCAGGCTCAAGTACCTCTCTCCCCGTAGGTACGGTAAGTCACGAGGCCAGACGGGGTAGAAGGAACGGGCAAGAATGGTGGCTATGCCACCGCAGGCAATGGATCCCGTAAGCTTCAGCCCCTGGGCCTGGAGGTGCTGGGCGGTCAGATAAGCGATGTTGAGGGTGAAAGGACCCTCGCAGTCGATGTTCAGGTAACCGCCTAAGATGGAGAGCTCATTGTTGTTGATGTTGTTTGCCTCCTTTCGGCCAAAAATGGTGCTCCCCATCAGTCTAAGAAAGTAACGGGCAGGGGGAAGGTGGACCTGTTCGAGCTTTCTCTCGGGAAAGGTGGTCTGGGCCAAAGTCCGCCAAAGCTGAACAATGACCCTCCTAGGGGCTGTAGCGTCGCCCGTAGAGGAGAGGCCAAGTCTCCTACCAAACTCCTCCAAAGTCATCGAAAAAGTCCGGTTGAACAACCGGAAAGACACGGAAGTACTAGTGGGGGCAGCGTCGTGTGCCCCGGAGGAGAAGGTGAAGGAGCTGAGGAACTCAAGACTCAGCTCCAGAAAGGTACGACCACTCATAGTAATGAGTCCGGCCATCCCCGTGCCCCGTAAAAGCTCACAAACTGACTCGTAGATGCCGAGTCTCAAAAGTGTCGGTTTATCTAAAAACCGGGTAGGTAAAAACTCACAGCCTAGGAGGTTATAAAACCTCTTACGATGTACACCGTTATTAAAAATTACCTGCGGGTAGTCTGGGTGAGAGTCGAGGGAGTTATCCCCTCGAACAGTGACCGTGCCAGAAGGAGCAGCTGAAGTGGAAGTGCTGGGAGGTGGCGTTAAACGGGAACGTCCACGACCTCGGCCCCGGCCTCTAGAACCCAAAGTAGAAGCCCGTCCAGTGACGGTGCGAGGGACTAGGGCCGCTCTAAAGGCAGCTGCAACTGCAGGTGAGTCTGCCACAGGTGTGCTCACCGTGGCTGGAGTAGAGGCTATGGCTGCTGTGACCACCACTGACGAAGAAAGTCTAGCAGCAGTGCTAGCAGTGGTGGTGGCCGTAACTGAAGTGGCAGCCGAAACAGAGCTAGCGGCAGTGCTAGCTGGCGTAAAGACAGTACCAGCGGCTGAAACTATGAACACGGGAGCACTGGCTGGTGCGGAGACGGTAGTAACAGCAGGGACTACCGTCTCAGACAGAGACAAAGACGGACTGGCAGAAGAGCTCGACGAAGGCATTGAGCTAGAGTCCATCCTGAATAAATAGGGTAGGGGAATTGATAAGAAAACAGTGGCTAAACAGCATGGAAACCAGCATGGTAACGGCATGACAATCCCCAGATAGTCGAAAAATTCGACTTCAACCCGATAATTCCCAAAATTTCCTCAAAATACCGAATTGAAGCATGTAAACAGCGATAGGGACTGGGTAGCAAGCATCAACAGCAACTAAACAACAATTGAAGTTGACTAAGCAAATGACAGCAACAAAAACCAAGATTACAGTCGAAAATTTCGACTGTCCTAAACCTGTATCGCAAATTTCTCGAAAAATTCAAATTAAACATGTAAGAAACAATGAGGCATGGGAATTAAGCATCAAGTAGTGTAAATTAAACAAGGAAACGAAATTTAAGTCGAAAATTTTGACCCAAAACCGAAATCAAAACCCTAATTCCTAATACACTTCATAAAGGGCATAATTAATGAAATTAAAATGCAATAAGGTGTAGGAATTACTTACTTGATGCTAGAGATCCTACAAAGAAGAATTAATTGACAAGAAATAATCAAATTAGGCGATTTTTAGATGAAAACCGCGGAACCCTAATCCTTCAATAAACCGAGTAAAGCAACGCGAATGAAGGGGAAAGTAGAGGGCTTTTGTCGATTAACTAACAATGAACACAATGTAGGTGACGAATTTGGTAAAAGGGCAAAAGAAATTGGGGATTTGGGGGTGTTTTAATCGCAAATAGGAAGGGATGTCGAAAAATTGGGGAAAATGAATAAAGAGTCAAAAGTAAAGGAGTTAAAGGAAAAACTCCCTGCGTCTCTTGTGATTTCACTCGATCGAGTGGTTTAGAACTACTCGATCGAGGGCTTTGGGGATCCATCTACTCGATCGATTAGAATTTTACTCGATCGAGAACTCCCCATTTCTGCTTTACTCGATCGATGGGTATGGTATTACTCGATCGAACAGAATCCACTCGATCGAGTACAAAAAGTATTCGATCGAGCTCTTTTTCTCGTGTAAGCTCCTGAATTCGTCATTCTTCCTTTATATTTGCGTAAACTTCCCCAAACCTGCATAGAAACACTTGCAAAAATATCCCAAAATACCAAATACGCAAAGTAACAGTCTATAATCTTTATCTACGCTAAAAATTGTCTAAATTCTAATTGTCCTGATTAAAAGCAATAAAAGAAAGTCAACGGAAGTTCAAAGATTATTTATACAAGGTGGTACATGGGGCATTTCCCCGCTCACTTCCCAAAGCAATTCAGTAGCCCCTCGGAGGGATCCTGACTGGAGGACGTAACCTCGGCAACGTTGATCGTCCTCTTCAGCTTCCATGAGCTTGAACTTGAATCATTTGGAGGAGAATAGTTCACAACCACATATGCTCTAACTTTTCTCACCCTTGCTCCTCTCTCACCGGCTGTAACACTGTAGCTCCCAACTTGACTGACATTAATTGCACAATGCCCTTTGATAGCTCCTTTATTGTTTTCATCTGTACCTACAGCAAGGAAAACAGACGAACTTTCCTCCTTTTTGCTCTCAATCTGAGGCGGAGGGGTCACAATGGCAGCACAATGCTCCAAATTTTCATTTGGAGTGTCAATAATAGGGTCAATAGAAGAGAGGGCATTGCAAGGCTGAGCTTGCATGGGAGCCCTCTGGAACTTAGACTGATGGAATATCAGCTCCTCGTCCCCAACCTGAAAAGTCAATGTCTTGCCCCCGATGTCTATTACTGCACGGGCAGTAGATAAAAATGGTATCCCTAAAATAATAGGGGTATGTGCATCTTCGGGGATGTCAAGTACAACGAAGTCAACGGGAATAAAGAACCTCCCGATCTTAACAGGTATGTCTTCTATTACACCTAGTGGCCGTGATATACTACGGTCGACCATCTGGACAGTCATGTTGGTGCAATTAAACTTTGTCCAACCAAGTCTTTTAGCCAGAGACAACGGTAAGACACTCACGCTAGTGCTAAGATCGCATAACGCGTTACCAATCAAGTGGGGACCAATATGACACGGAATCGAAAAACTACCCGGGTCTGACTGTTTGGTAGGTAACTTATTCTGAACTAGGGCCGTCCCTACCTCAGTCAAGGATTCCGTCTCATTATCACTAATATGCCTCTTATGCGATAAAATTTCTTTCATAAATTTAAGGTAAGAGGGTACCTGTGTCAACAGTTCGGCGAATGGTACAGTGACCTGCAAGCTTCTCAGAATTTCGGCAAATTTGCCGAATTGTTGATTAAATTTAGTATTCTGCATACACCTCGGGAAAGGAACCGTGATGGGTATCTCGAGTCTCTTATTTCTCTCTTCCAACGTGTCAGCCGGATCAAGCTCTGTATCCATTGGACGCTTCTTTCCTCTCGAACGAGGTCTTTCAGGTGATTTCTCACTCAATCGAGCACTAGCAGGCTCTCGATCAAGCTGCCCATTATCCATACTACTCGATCGACCAAAATTCCCATTCGATCGAGTAGTTTCTTCAACAGCATCACTCGATCGAGTAGAAAATTCACTCGATCGAGCAGTTGGCTTTTCCTGTTCACTCGATGGAGTGGAATTTCTACTCGATCGAGTACTTTCTTCGTCAAATCTACTCGATCGACCTCCAGAAACTAGCCGATCAAGTACCTTCTTAACCGTCAGCTCATTTCCTTTGATAGAACACTGTTCATCAGCTATCATTTCCTTCCTCGGGTCTGATTTCAACACTTCCGGTCCCTCATATGAACGACCGCTTCTCAAATTAATTAAATTTACCGTCTCATGTGGATTTTTATCAGTTTGTGACGGTAAATGACCCGGTTTCCTTGCAGATTGGTTCGCGGCTAATTGGGCAACTTGAGTTTCAAGTGCCTTGATGGATGCATCTTTCTGTTGATCACTCAACTGCCACTGCTTTGTAAAAGATTGCATCATAGTCTTTAGCTCACCAATCTAACTCACCCCTCCAGAAGATGATGCTCCGTGATTGGGAGGAGGGAAGGAAGGAGGCTTCTGAAAGCCTTGTTGATTCTTATGTGGAGGAACATATGGCTGCTGCTGGTGCGGAGGAGGGGTAGGATTGAGCACATTTTGACTAGTCCACCTCAAATTGGGATGGACTGTCCCTTGGTTATCGTAATAGGAACCCCCTCCTTGCCTATATTGTTAAAAGGCAAGGACTTGTTCCTTCTCCATAAGACAGCCAACAGCAGTGTTACCATCATTGCTCCCACACCTCTCACATGTGACGGTCTCCCCTCTAGTAAGCATATGGACCGTCTGAGGCTCCCCAGCAGAATGTAACTCCAACTTGTCAAATCTAGCATTCATGGCTTCCACCTGGGCCACAACCTGCTTATCGACTGCATTAACTGTTCTAATACCATCCCTCGGGTTTTCATACTCAGCACTGTGATTCGCCATCTCTTCAATAAGGACCCATCCCTTATCATCGTCGTTATTTTCCTGGAATCTGCCATTAGATGACGTATCAAGTATGGCTCTGTGGTCATCATACAACCCATTGTAGAACTGGATAGATATAAACCATGGGTCAAAACCATGGTGTGGAATAGACCTCACCAATTTCTTGAATCGGGACCATGCCTCATATAAAGTCTCATCGGGAGCCTGCTTAAAACTGGTAATCTTGGCCCTCAGCTGATTGGTGCGCTGTGGGGGGGGGGGGATATCTCTTGTAAAAGGCAAGAGCAAGAGACTCCCAATCTATAACTCCTGCAGCTGTGCAGTCCAAATCAGTCAGCCACTCCATGGCTGAGTCGGTCAAAGAGAAAGGGAACAAAACCTCCTTAATCTTGTCTTGAGTTACCCCCTTTGTGGCGGGGATAGTAGAACAGTAGTCTGTAAAGACCTCCATGTGCTTCCTCGGGTCTTCACCTGCCACACCTCTATAGAGATTTCTTTTCACCAGATTGATATAGGAAGGACGGATATCGAATGTATTCCCATCCTCACTCTGGAGATTGAAACCCTTTGGAATTGAGGATGCTTTAGGCACCGAGTGACTGGAAAGTTTCGGCATCTTTACTTGTTGATCGGCAGAATTAGGAATGTCTTCCACTAAAGACTGGTCTTCTGCGAAAAGAGAATGATGTAGCTCTAGCTCGAAAGTACTCAAGTCTTCCTTTCGTGATTTTCTCTGCAAACGGAGTTTGTGCCTGAATAGTCTCTCTGGCTCTGAATCAGCTGAAACTAATTCAAACCTGTCTGACCTGGGCATAAACAACACTGAAAGAAAATAAATAAGAACGGCCTCAAGGAATAAAAATTCCCTGAGACGGATAAAATAAACGAAACAAAGACAGATAGGCCAATTGCCTCCCCGGCAACGGCGCCAAAATTTGATATGTCTGTCATATACCTATCAAAAATAAACTAACTAAACTAACTATATAGCTAGGGAAGTCAGGTCGATCTCCTTAGGGAGGCAAGATAGCTGTAGAAGTCCGTCTATTTGGTCACAAATGGGGGGGGGGGGGGGTTGTTTGAATTGGTTTTCTAAACTAGAAGGTTTAAAGGAAAGAGAAGCAGAGATAGAGCAGTAAAGGCAGGAAATAGAATTAAACAATCAGATAGAGAAGGGTCATGTCAGGATTTTGGGTCACTACGGTAGTCCAATGACTCAGCTGTAAACAAAGTAGACAAATTAATGCGAGACGGATATGGAAAGGTCCTTCCGGTCCACTTTCTATCCTAAAATACCACTAACTTAACTTCCGTCCTCGTCAGGGTAGTCTACTGTTCATAGCAGGCCTATTTAGTCCAATCTTCCGATCCAGGATTAATTTTAGCCAGATTAAAGGGATGACTCAGAAGCGTGCACTCAACTAAGTCGGTAAAAATACAGTTAAATTGCTATGGTGACAGAGCCTCACAATTAACTTATCTAAACTATTTACTACATCGTCACATTTCTACCGTAGATCCCCTAATCCCAACATGAACTAGATTTAGCTACTCATATCGCTATTAATACTATCAAGACTAACAGCAGATAAATAACCAGCATTCAACATATTAAAACGATAATCAAATTGCATAAAAGTAAATTAGGGCAAAGGAATAAACGAAGTAAAATAAGTAATCAAAACAACGAAATAAAGATTATTATTAATAAAGGAGGAAGATATTACAATCGAGCGAATCCGGCGTAAAGAACAATCAAATCCGAGCGAAATAATCCGAGAAATAAAGTTAGAGTAGAGAAGGAAAAGCAACGTAATGTATTTTACTGTCAAAACTAGAATGATAGATAAAAAGATAATTAATGACCTAGTTAACACAAGTTTAAATAGAAAACAAACTAAGTCCAACAACTAAAACACACTCACGGGCTAATTAAAGCCCACGCCAAGCTAAATCACTCGATCGAGTAGAATAAATCCACTCGATCGAGCAAAACTAAAGATAATCTACTTGATCGAGTAGAATAGTTACTCGATCGAGTAACTCTCTTTTCAGCACTTCTGGATAGAGTAAATAATTACTCGATCGATCAACTGAGGCCATAAAAACCACTCGATCGAGTGGTAAAACTACTCGATCGAGTCTTCTTCATTCAAATCAGCCCAATCTCGTCACCGACTGCCTCGTAAACCGTGCCTTCACGCATTCCAATGCATTATCTCACTCTGGAAAATCCTGTCTCCTCTAAATGCATGCAAAAAGGACTAAAAGTGGTACGATTCTACTACTTTCGCGTTCATTTCTACAAAACGGACAAAACGAACCAAAGTAGCCAATTCGGGGCATAATACTATATAAACAGTACAAAAATGCATAGAAATACGTGCAAAAATAGGCTAAAAAGACTATACAATATGCACGTATCAAAAAGCGATGAACATACATGATCATATTTTATATTAGACTTTGAGTTTGATGAGCCAGAACTTTATTCATTACTTATATTCTTTTCTTGGTCTATTTATTGGTGCTACTTATGTTTGTGTGTAGCACATGCGCTACTTTTTGATTTACTATTACGTGCTTTAAGTTGTATTGATTGTGTTTTGTATGTACATTTGTTTTAATGCAGAATATGTGCTCGCCAACTTTGTTCCTCGACCGAGTAATCATGGGCTCGATCGAGTACCTTCACGTGTATTGGGTTTAATTCGTAGCCAGACGATGATAGGAATTGAGCAGTTGGTTCTTTCTCCCCTATTTTTGCAGCTGGTTTGGGGGAGTTCCTACGCTCTTACCCGGTATTCCCTTCCCTTGTACCTTCTTTTATTGTATTATCTTTAGTTATTTCCCATTCCTTTTGTTAGTTGTGTCCTTTAGGTTGCTGGAAGTTTTTGTGTGATTGTTATGCTATAGGCATCACAATGAGGACACTGTGATATTTATGTTTGGAGGAGGAGTCTTTAATTATGTTGTGTGATTTACTTTATTGTTGTGTGCATTTATACCAAAAATCCATAAAAATTAAAAATTTCAAAATACAAAAACATGTTTTTACTTTGTTTTAGGTCGAGTCTTGGTGAATTAAATAACAATGATGTTAAATTGCATTGTTTTTGCATTTGAATCCCATTTAGTTGTCCATGTACATTGTTTTGACCCGTTATTCATGAAAACAAAGCTCATAACTCGAGTCTTAACCGTATTGACATGCCTTATGCTGATTAGATTTGACACAATTATGTTGGTAAACTACTTAAATTCTGAGGTCTACAGAGCTTACTAGGCCAGGAACATCAATAAACTGGTCTCATTTGTCAATTAGGCTTGAGTGTGGTTTCTCCTTGTGGAATATGTAATATCAAACTGCATAAGTGTGAAATGATTTCTTGATAATTTTAGTGCTTTCATTTGACTAAGTACATGTGGATAGGCGGTTCTTACCGTTCAAATAAGCCATATATTATCCTTTTTGTTAGCCCATTTGAACCCTCGTAGCCGTTCTATATCCTACATTTATTAGCTACAATCCAAGAGTTTGCCTACCTTATCGGGACAATCGCAGTTGCTTGTTTATCATGTCTGTTTTGCTATTATGGTTGGGTTGGGACTTATTGTTGTCATGTGGGTATAGCAAAGTACTCTTTAGCAATTGTGTTGTATCTTTGTGTTGGAAAAGGATAAATATGAAGCAAAAGAAGAAGAAAAGAAAAAGAAAAGAGAACAAGAGAATGAAAAAAAAAGAAATTGATTGCTTCATTTGGTTTTGTCAAGGATCGAAAGGATGGTGACTAGAGTCTAATGCATATTTGGAGAGTAGTTTATTAGCTCTCATGTGTTGTAAAGTTAAGATTATTTCTCTAAGTTTGGTTCATTTTTATTTAATATCATAGATTTGGTTTTGGTTTAGTGCTGCGACTACCGTCTTGGCTCCACATATCCATAACGTGCCTTAGCACAAACCATTTCTATCCCTTTAACCCATTTGCCACCCTTATTGTCCTTGATACATGTACTTTTGTCTACATTGTGAATGCATACTAGTTGGGGAAATATTTATCACATTAGATTGCATGCATATTTCATAAGTTGAGTGAGTGTTTCTACTTCTTTTTATCTTCACATATAACTCACCCTTACTTTCTTATGAGTGCATGAGTGAATCCGCGAGAATCCAACTAATTTGTCTTGCAAGATCGAAAGGTATTTGCCATTTGTCTATAGTACGGTGACATGAGACTTGAGCTACGTTTTCTATTTCCCATACCTTTGAATTTGTTTTATTGGTACACTTTGGTCATTACATTGTTACAGGTATGGATAGCTTGAGATTTTTATGTGCATTAAACATTAGCTCTAAGTTATTTGTTTGCCATTTGTATGATTGTCTTATGTAATGTGTGATGCTTTGCTTAGGGACAACCAAAGAGATGGTTTGGGGGAGTTTGATGAGTCATAATTATATGCATATTTATGCGTCCCCTTAATTACTTTTGATACGGTTTTCGTGCTAATTTATTGTAATACTACGGTTTTATGAGTCTCTGGGTACTCTATCGAGTAGGCCTTACTCTGTCGAGTAAGGGTGTGTTGCGGTTTTAAAATAGTTTATGACCTGTTGGGTACTCGATCGAGTAACCTTGATACTCGATCGAGTAAGGGGGCACTTGATCGAGTACCTCAGCTACTCGATCGAGTAGCTCGGTTAGCGGGTGATAATTCGACGGGTTTTGTTAATAACACGGATTAATATATAAATCTTTCCGTCACTTTCATTATACACCTTTACAAACCTAATAACTTTAAAAGGGAGATTCAAGTTACGTTCTTCGCTTTCATCCGTGTTGTTGACAAATCCCGGAGCTTGAGTGGTCGGATTCCATCGTTCTTTATACCTGTGTGATCCTTGCGTCGAGGGTAAGATCTACATACCAATTCTATAGTCTTTCGTTAAGTTTCGTTAAACCCTAATTTTGGGATTGGGGGTTTTTGTTATGTTTCTTGATTGGTAGCAATTGCATGATTATATGTTAGGAGGAGGATTCGTAGGAGAGGAATTTTGATACAGCTGTTGAGACCGTCTGATTGTGTTGCTGTTCCAGGTAGGGTTTCCCTACTCAGTATTACTTACATGTGGTGTGGTGTTGTGCTGTAATTAGTATAATTGATTGATTCAGATGATGTTGTGATTGTGATTGTGATTGTTTGTCTGTGGTTCTCGAGATGCGTTCTCGGCTGAGTGGAGTCACTTGCGGGAGTGTCTTCACGCCCTAGTTTCGCCCTTCGTGGAACCCGCCACGGAAGGGGATGTGCACATTAATGGGAAAGGGTTATCGCTCGGTATGATGAGCGGGGCTTAGGTGGGAACGGCTGCGGTCCCCCACTGGCAGGGCTGGTCCAGTGGACAGTCGGTGACGGAGATGGAGTGGAGTGCCTGATTGTGTATGATTGCTTGAGTTGTGTTGGTTGTTGTACTGTTGATTATATAACTTGTGTAAATAGTACTGACACTACAAAAAAAAGGTTCCATAGCGACGGAAAACTCCGTCGCAAATATGTCAATCCCATCGCAAAAATAGATCTTGCGACGGATTTAACCCGTCGCTCTATTTCGTCGCAAAATTTGGTTTTGCGACGGGAATTCCGTCGCTGCTAAATATCTGCGACGGATCAGTGCGTCGCAAAAATCCGTCGCAAAAGAGGGACTTGCGACGGAAAAACAGTCGCAGATCACTGTTCATTGAAGGCCACGTAGGCACTAAAGTCAAACAGAAAGTCAAAATATGCGACGGAAAATCCGTCGCAGATCACTGTTCAAATAGGCCACGTAGGCACTAAAGTCAAACAGAAAGTCAAAATATGCGACGGAAAATCCGTCGCAGATCACTGTTCATAAGGGACAGGTGTCCCCCAAAGTCAACATGAAAGTCAAACCTTGCGACGGATTTTCCGTCGCTAATTCCGTCGCAGGGATGAAATGCCCAGTGGGTTTACAGCGCTTTTCCAGCGCCCAAATTGCTTTGAAAGCAATTACATATACTCCTGGTGTCCTACAAACATACAGAAAATCCAGCAATTGACAAATTCACAACTCGTTCAAGACGAGATTTCCAAAAAACGTCTTCGCATTAACTTAAAATAAAAGGTTTACAACCGTTTAGTACAATAATTGTTCAACAAAGAAAGCCAAATAAGTCCATAAACTACGGGGTAGGAATGATAACTACTAATCAACAAACAACTACATCAATACACGGGAGTGGGAGTAGGAGTAGGCCTAGCATTGTCGCCACCATCATCATCAAAGTCATTTCTAGCTTGAGATGGACCTCCGGGGTTACAAGTTTGAGTGGTAAAACCTTGTTGGCTCAAGAACTCTTCTATTGCCGCAAGCCTTTGAGATTGTTCGGCCTCAACTTGCTTAAGTCGAGCATTCTCTTTTGCGACTCTACCAACAAAACCCGGAGTATGAGGAGTAGAAAAGAGGTTACCAGTCGAGCGGCGGTGGTGCTCCCAAATTTGTGGTGCTGCATTTCCCGCGCCAAGTACTCTACCTTTCTTATCAAATCCTCCATGTTCTTCAATATAAATCTCATTATCATCGATGTTCTCGACCCCTTGACTCTGAAGCTGAGTTTTCTTTGAGATGATTTTACCCTATATCAATAAAAAACGAAAGATTAGATACCATCTACTAAATAATCATGATTGAAAAAATGAGTTAAAAATTAAATAATTTTAGTAACTTACGAAGAGTTGACCAGTTTTTTTGGATAACCATCCTTTTGTGCCATGCTTCCTTGTCTTCTCCAACACTTGCAAAGCGGACGGAATATCTCCTTTCCCATCTTTATCAATCTGCAATTTTGATACTTGTTAAATATAATTAGTAACTTTAAATAAAGTTAAAGAAAAAAAGGTACTAAGTTAAAAAAAAAAGTGAAGAAATTACCATTGAGTCCATATATTGCAAAGTATTTTTTCGACCTATTACGTGAGTAGCCAACGCCTTCCCTTTCTCGTCACTTCCCGACCTACGGTTGGCCGAATTCTGCTCCGATCTTCCCGTGAAACTAGGATCTTCAAGTGGTCTATTCTTCAATTGACGGTGCAACTCAACACTAATCCAATCCGGCTTTTCATGCTCTTCCTTATGATAAGCTCGATAAATCATTTGCCGTAAACGGGTCTTCATGGCATCTTCCCAAGCCTTCTTAACCCTTGCCTTGTCACGGGGATCGTAACTAACACACCACTGTTCAATAAAAAATAAAGTTAGAAAATAAACTTTATTGTAAATAAAAATAAAATAAATGAATAAAATACCTAGTATTAAATTAAATGACAATTGCTAATACCTCAAACCAATTCCACCAATCCTTCTTTAGAGTAGATGACGCTGATTTCCAATTAGGAGCATGTTCTTTGTAGTTGCAACCAATAGTATCCGATATCAAGTTCACAACTTTTTCATTACTGAACCTGAAAAAAAAGAATGAGAAGATAATAAATATATATATATATATATATATATATATATATCGTTATAAAAATAATTAATTACAAAAAAATAACATACTTACCAAACGCCTTCTTGCTCAAGAGAATCAAGAGGAATTTTGTCAAATTTCTTTGGTATTTCTTCATTCTCGTTTCCCTGTCCTTGGTTTCCTGCATTACTATTACTACCATGTCTTCGTCTCCTCGACGCCATAGAAACCAACTAAATTCTTCAACATTGTTAGAAATCAAATAATAGCAACCAAATAACAAATTAGCAAAGTAAGAAATTGGGAAAGAAAGAAATCAAATAATCAAATAATAGCAACAAAAAAAGAAATTGGCAAAGTAAGAAATCAAAGCTTCAAATAATAGCAACAAAATAAGAAATTGGCAAAGTAAGAAATCAAAGCTTCAAATAATAGCAACAAAATAAGAAATTGGCAAAGTAAGAAATCAAATAATCAAATAATAGCTACCAAATAAGAAATTGGCAAAGTAAGATTGAATGAAAGCAAACTAGATTTCATTAAATTAAGCCATACGGCATTTACAACTAATAGTACCAACAAAGTAATACTCCCTCCGATCCAGATCAAAGGTAACATTGACTTTTTCACACTTGTCGAGGCACGTTTTGCAACGTAAATATTTTTAGTTACACATTATTAAAAATTATAAAAATTTGATATTCTTATAGCATTCATGACGATGAATCAAACAAGATCTCACATGAATATATGTTGTCTTATAGATTAAGAATAATATCGAAGATTCCTTACGACCATGAATAGTGCCAAAAAGTCAATGTTACCTTTGGTCTGGATCAGAGGGAGTAAGATTGAAAGAAAGGGTACAAAACATCTACAACTAATATAAATCCTAGACATCATCATCATCATCATCACTTAAATTAGTGTTTTCGTTGCTTTCAAAAAGTGATTCTAAAAAATCCTCATCATCATCTTCTTCTAAATACTTCTTCAAAGCCTCCTCTCCTAACTCTTCCTCATCTTCCTCCTCTTGCATATCATCATTCTGTACTTGCATTTCATCTCCTTGCGTTTCTTCTTGTTCCTCCTCCACATTTTCATTCTCATCCTCTATTTCAATTATTGTCAATGTTGTATCACCATTATTAACATCTTCTTGAAAGATAGATTCATCAGTAGGAGTATCCACTTGTGATCTTGCCTTTATTTTAAATACTGCTGACCACTGATCTTTATCTCTTTTGATGTTTGGATAAGGAGCATAGCAAACTTGTTCCACTTGATATGCTAATACAAATGGGTCATATTTTGGAAATTTTTTCCTCCGATTAACGTCCACAAGTTTATATTCCTTATGTACTTGCATTCCTCTTTCTGAGTTATCTATCCAATTACATTTGAATAAAATAACGTTGTAAGGGTTTTTCTCGCCAGTATAAGACAACTCAACAACTTCATTTAGGGTTCCATAGTAGTCAGCTCCTTCAGTCGAACTCACACACACTCCATTGTTAATTGTAGACTTTTCCAAATCTTTCCCATCTATGAAAGCTCGAAATTTGTATCCATTGATGGAATAACGCTTCCATGTTCTTACTTTTTTTGAAGGTCCATTTGCTAAGGCAACTACAACTGGATCTTTTAAATTATTTACCTAAAATTAATGATAATGAACCAATTATTTACCAAATAATAATATAATTTAAATAAGCATTATAGAATATATATTATTTACTTACTTGACCTCTAAGCCAGTTAGGGAATTTTGTTTCAAATTTATTCCAAATATCCTCGGCCATAGAAACCTCAGGATATTCTCTTTTGATGTAATCCTCAAACAACCTATTCAAAAATGCCGAATTAAGTTTTGAATTAATTTTTGCATGTTTTACTTGAAACAACGTTTAAAATTAAAATTTTTTTCACCTACCTTTCCATACGTTTCAACTCATCAGAATCACAATTAGATAAAACACAGAGGTGTGCACGTTCATATTCGTTATCTTCCAAAAATCTTTCACGACATTTTTCAGAAGTAGTGCCCTCATGATCTTGAAATAGCTCGGGCAAGGTAGAATACTTCGCCTTTTTCTGACCTATGTCAAGGTCTTTTGCCTTTGTGTCTATATGATCTTCAAAGTAAAAAGAACAAAAATTTGCTATTTCTTCAAGCAAATATGCGTTGCATAATGACCCTTGAACACGAGCTTTATTTCCAATTTTCTTTTTCAGATGATTCAAGAACCTACAAAAAAATTGGTTAAGAATGAATGAAATTAAGTAATAACCTTAGAAGGCTTCGTAAAAGATATTGATATTACCTCTCAAAAGGATACATCCACCTATATTGCACAGGACCACCCACTTTCACTTCATATGGCAAATGAATTGGCAGATGTTCCATTGAGTTAAAAAATGAAGGTGGAAGTATTTTTTCCAATTTGCAGATTATCTCGACAATATTTTTCTCGAGACTTGTTATTTTTTCAATTTGTACTGATGAAGTGCACAAGTCTATGAAAAATTGACTAATCTCAGTTATGGCATTCCACTCATTTTTAGGGAGAAGGTGCCTTAAAGCAACCGGCAGTAAACGCTCCATAAACACATGACAGTCATGGCTTTTCAAGCCATGTAGGTTCAACTCATTCATATCGACACATCTTCTCAAATCTAAAGCATAGCCGTCTGGAAACTTTAAAATACATATCCAATCACACAACACTTTCTTCTGCTCTTTTTTCAAAATGACTGAATCCATCTTTCGCGACCTTGAACAAAGTTGTAAGATGTCTTTTTGTGCAGTTGGGTTCAAGGTTGTCTTGTTTTTTCTATCCATCACCGTGAGAATTAGTTGTTCGAAAAAAATTTTCTCAATATGCATGACATCAAGGTTATGTCGAATTAGTAGTGTGCTCCAATATGGAAGCTCCCAAAAAATACTTTGTTTCCACCACCCAATTCGTTTCGCTTTAACCGTCTTCAATTCATGGTCAGATGCATCCACGATATTTGGTAAATCTTTCACACATTCCCACACTTGTTCGCCCGATAACCTCGTTCCAACAACATCGTTCTCTATTCTTCCTTTTCGAAAGTGGACTTTATCCTTGCGAAAAGTATGATCAGTGTCTAAATATTGTCTATGACAATCAAACCAACTCCATTTTCTCGCTATCTTTGAAGCCAAGTCGATTTAGTCTCTTTTTTCGTACAACATGGACATGCATTCTCACCAGCAGTTGACCAACCAAATAACATGCCATAAGCAGGAAAGTCGTTGATCGTCCATAGGAGTGCGGCTCTTAAGTCGAAGTTTTGTTTCCTAGACACGTCATATGTAAACAATCCCGTGTCCCACAATTGCTTCAACTCGTGAATTAGAGGTTGTAAATAGACGTTAAGGTTTTGTTTGGGACTCTTTGGTCCAGGAATAATTAATGTTAAGAACATAAATTGTCTTTTCATGCATAGCCAGGGTGGTAAATTGTAAGGTGTAAGCATCACCGGCCAGCATGAATATGTGTTCCCGAATGGCCCAAAAGCCGGGAAACCATCGGTGCAAAGTCCAAGTCTAACATTCCGAGGCTCAGATGCAAAAGAAGGATGAAGATGATCAAAATGTTTCCACGCCTCACTGTCACTTGGATGAGACATTGTCCCACTAACTCGGGGGTTTTCATAATGCCAACGCATTTGTTCCGCGAGGTTTTTTGTGGCATAAATTCGTTGCAAACGTGGCCCTATTGGGAAATAATTTAAGAAATTTTCGGGGACCCTTTTGCCATTTGCATTCTTTGAACTTTTGTACCTAGCTCTACCACATTTTCTACACTTGTCGAGAAGAGCGTCGTCCATCCAAAAAAGCATACATCCATTAAAACATGCATCTATCTTTTCATGAGGAAGTTGAAGAGCTTTGAGAACATTTTTGGTTTCATAGAAGTTACGCATCAAAATATGATCTTGAGGAAGAAGGTCTCCCATGAGTGACGTGAAACCATCTACACATTTATGGGCTAAGTTGTGTTCACATTTCAGAGCGACAAGACTTGCAGACCCATTTGTAGCAATGAGAGTCGACATCCCTCGTAGACAAAGTTGCTCGACGCGTTTTAACATTTGGAAAAAGGCTAATACATTGGGATTTGGAGATTCATCAACCACCTCGGCATTAAGAGCTTCTTCCCTAATTTGATCAATGCTATCGCGCAACGCATCATCTACCATATCCCTATAAGGATTGTCAGAGGGCATTGCGATTTCCTCTTCCTCAACGGGGAATTTCTCTCCGTGACACACCCAATCATAATAGTTGTCACAAAAACCCTTTAGACCAAGGTGTTTTCGTACTTCTTGTTCAACTAAAAACTTTTTATTTTTGCACTTACTACATGGACACCTAATTTCTTTATTTCTAATGAATTCGTCTTGTTGCTTAACATAATCAATGAATTTATTAACCCCTATTACGAATTCCTTCCTTAATTTTTTATTGGAATCCAACCTTTCATACATCCAGTTTCGTTCTAATCTCTTCATTGCAAATCTACATATATATTAGTAAATAAAAATTATTAATAAAAATGGTAAGAGCATTCATAAACTTATCTTTGAATTTTTCATACAACAACAACAACAACAACAACCACAACCTGCAAAAAAATACTTTCAGTATTGGGGTCCTTATCTCTCCAACCTAAACCCATCTTTGAATCTTTCATACCATTAGTAAATACCCAATTTTTTTTTCTTGATTGTAATGAGACAAAAATTCGCAAAGACTTCCTTACAGATTCTCCAAATACATTATTTAGAATGAATTCTCACTCTACATATGTATTCGGAGAACATTAAAGGAAATGTCAACCAAATTTTGTCTCATAACAATAAAAAAAAATGAGTATTTACCACCTAAATGGCATAAAAGATTCAAAGACGATCCCAAAGCGGGGACTATTCAAGAATTACACCTAATGTGTAATCCCTGAACGAGTACTAGGTCATAAATATATTAACAATCACAACACAAGCATAAGATGAATTAATATTTGTAAAAAAATAAACATGACACAAAAAAACACAACTTATCAAAACAAACTTAATAATTACTAATAAACCTTATAAAACTAAGCAAAAGTAGAGTAAGCATCCTAAAATTGGTTTAAATATCATAAATTGGCTTTTAACTAAACTAAATTAACTACTCTAACATTTTTATGAAATTTTTTCTCTATTTTTATGAGCAATAGATGAATTCAAAATTGCTTCAATGTCGAGTAGCCTCATTTTATTTAATTATTTACATCAAAATTTCACTACCATCAACTATAATCGATTTAAAAGAGCTTTGAAATACTTAGCTCACTTCATGCAAACCAAAAATATAATTCCCTAAAACATAATTAAGCATTATAAAATTGATTTAAACATCCTAAATTGGCTTTTAACTAAATTTCACTAAACTTAACAATCCTAAACATCCTAAATTGGCTTTCAACTAAACTAAACAATTCTAAACATCCTAAATTGGCTTTCAACTAAACTAAACAATCCTAATAATACTAAACATCCTAAACTAATCATAATTAATCAAAACAATAACCATAAACCCTAATTAATCAAAAGTAAAATTAATTAAACAAACCTTATATTAATTAAGAGAAGGAGAAAAAGGAAGGGAGCGGCGGCGGCAGGAAGGGAGCGGCGGCGGCGGAACAGCGGCGGCAGAAAAAAAAAAAGAGAAAGGGGAAAGGAGAAGAAAGGGGAAAGAAGAAGAAAGGGGAAAAGGGAAAGGGAAAATAGGAGTGATTTGGGAAGTAGGGTGGTGGTACGAGTGGTGGTGGTGGGAGTGGTGGTGGTCTTTTTTGAGGGAGACGGAATTTTGGGATTTTGTGATTGAGGGAGACGAAATAATTGAAGAGTGATAATGAAGGAGAAGGATTACGCTGCAGCCCGTATAAAGAATTTCTGCGACGGATTTTCCGTCGCAAAATTAAAATAATAATAAATTCTGCAACGGAATTTCCGTCGCAGGAATAAAATAATATTATTTTTCCAGCCTGTTTAGAGGTGTACAGCTGGACACTTTAGAAAGTCTGCGACGGAAATTCCGTCGCATAAAAAATATTATTTTAATGCAGCGACGGAATTTCCGTCGCAGAGTTTAATATTATTTTAATATAGCGACGGAAACTCCGTCGCAGACCTTCCCGCCATGTCAGAAAATTTGGCGGTATGGGAAAATAGGCTGCAACGGAAAGTCCGTCGCAAGTCCGTCGCAGAGTATGAGACCCGTCGCAGTGTCCGTCGCAGGTTTAAATTTGCTACGGATTATTATTCCGTCGCAGCGTGTCCGTCGCATCGAGACGTTTTTTCTGTAGTGTGACCCCGTTTAAATGTTTTAAAAACTGTGGTGATCCATTCGGGGGTGGTGAGCAATTATTGAGCAGGTATGATATGACGCGTATGGGATAGCTGGGATGAGTCATCACGTGGCAGTTAGAAGTCTTCCGCCGTGTCGACGGTGTTTTATAGCTTTGATAGTTTTAGCGATGAAACCGTCCGAGAATGTTGTATTTCGATTTATCGTTTTTGGTTTTGATCATGTAATCACTTAAACTATTTACTTTTAAGTTTGTTTCGTTATTGTCTTATGATTATCATTGCCTCGGGAAACCGAGATGGTAACATCCTTATACCTGGGTGGTCCTGGTAAGGCACTTGGAGTATGGGGGTGTTACAAAATGGTATCAGAGCGACGATCCTGAAACCTGTAACCAATGAACCCAATAAACATAGGGAGTCAAATAAAATGAACCCGGGGTAAAAGTTGTAGGAGCTAATGCAAAGACTTGGGAGACGTCCTGAAGTCGCGAACTCGCCCTACAATTTTGAACCGGTCACTGTGGGATATGAGTCGGGATCGCTATGTGTTTACCTTGTGTAGTCTGTACCTGTGTAGTGAAGTGTGGCATGAATCAGTGGGTGTATGTATGTTGAGAATGGGGAATGTGTAGAAAAGATGGTGATGATGTGATTTCGTAAGTTATTGATTGAAAGCATGGTAGTTGTTTTACGATATGGCATTATAGAAATACGGAAAGAAAATTTGTTTGATTGGAGTTATACATAGAGTTATGTATATATATATGTTGTTGGTAGTGTTGTACGAGTTTATATAGCTGAAAGTTTGAGTAAGAGCATGAATAATTGGTGGAAAAGATGATAATTGTTGCATAATAATATGATTTTTTTTTTTATAACGCATGTTGTATGATGGAAGAGATTTTATAATGTTGTTATGCTAGTAACATGTGAATATGATACTTGATGTCATATAATTGTGATTTTGTTTACGTAAAGTTATATAATTAAAGCATGTGGGTAAATCGTGATTGACAAGTTAAATAATCTATGTGCATGATGAATGTTGTTGCTTGGCTTTTGAAAATAGTAACATAGATTAGCAATACTGGTTTTATGAGTACTGAGTCGTTTTTTCTACCTTGTGGTTGTGTAAGTCGTTTGGGAAGTAAAAATCAATAGTTATGTCGTCTGATTACAGCAAAGTTGTCTTTAAACTGTTATAACTTGAGATGCATAAATGATTTTAATGTGATTCCAATTGGAGGTGATAGTTTGTCCTTTTACGATTCTAACGATAGGTCACTCGCCCAAAACGACCAAGAAATGAGTGAGTTATGACTGTTTTACGAAAACTGGACAGTGCTGAAAAATGCGTAGGTACTCGATCGAGTAGCCTTGGTACTCGATCGAGTAGTGGGGGACTCGATCGAGTACGTCAGTTACTCGATCGAGTAGCCCTGGTAATTTGTTTTACGTGCTTCTGATCTTCACCTACTCGATCGAGTAAGTCACTTACTCGATCGAGTGGCTATACTCGATCTAGCGACCCCTGTTTTGGGTCATATGCTTATCTTTTGAATTCGTTGCATATTTTGTTTAATTCAAAGTTTTTATTTTGCTTCTTTATGCATTGTTTTACATTTACGTTGGTCTTGACGCGTAAGTTACCCAATCTTGTGGTGTAGTGAGTGGCACCTGTGGTGAGTATGAGTTCGGTGGGTGGACATGAGTTATACGTGGTTGTGATAGATAGTGGAAAAAGAAAAGGAAGATCGTTATGGCTTAATTGAGACATAGAGCATGTTTTCTAAGATGAAATGAGATGAGTGATATGGTTGTGTGTTGAGTAACGTAAAAGTAAGTGAATGTGGGCAAGGGATGATGTGAGTTTATGGAACGTGAGAATGAAAAGATTGAAATGAGGGACGCAAATGGTGGCATCTTGAGATGTGTAAAGAATCATGGAGGGGGATGGTTAGGAGTCGTGTGGGTTAAGAATATACATAGTGAAAGTTCGTTTTAAAAGGGTGAGAAGAGTAGTATATAGTGAACTTTGTGGAGACATGTCGCAAGGTGGATTTGTAAACAGTGAATGAGTTTGGGAGATTTGGTTTATTAAGAGATGAAACTACTGTGTGATTTCTTTGGGCAATTAGCGGTATGAAAGGAATTTTGATTTCTAGAGATGTAATTGTTGAACAGTAAACGTTGATTCTATGGAAGGATTAGTGGCAAGGGTGATTGATGACATAATAAGAGAATATTTGTGACAAGAAAGAGTGAGATGATATCGATATGAAATAATTAGATGTGAGTTTTGGAGCAGTGAGAAAGTAACCGGAACACTAAAGAGTTAGGTAGAAGTGATAAGGAGTTGAATGGTTAATTGATTCTATCGAGTGTACAAGAAAAGAATGAGGGGAGCAAAATTAGAAAAATGTTGACCGAGTTATGTGACATAAAAGTAAGGAATCGTCGAGATGTATGATACTATCAAGAGTAAGTAAGTTAGTGATTATACAGAAATTTCAGGACAACATGATTAATCATGAGTTTCGAGGAATTAAGGGAGTAAGAAGTTGGTGGAGAATTTGCACGATAATAGATAATTGGTGGAGGGTTAGATGAAAATACGAGTAAGATAGTATTGGGAATGATGTTGATGTAATTTTGTTGGTGAATTTGATGATAGTTATTTGGAATGTTAACCGGAGATAGGAAAGAAATCGTGATGTTTAGAGATGAGTGAAAGAGGTTTGATGTCCGGACAGTGGTGGTGTTATGGTTTGTGACTAATGGTTAAGAGTGATGGTATATTAGAAAGGTAGCAATTCAAAAGAGGTTGATTTGGTAGGGACCTGATTGTTGTGTATAATTGTGAGAAGGTATAAGATGTGGTTAGATGAGGCGAATGCTAATAGTTGAATAGTAATGGTAGGGTTATACTTGGCAGGAAGTGATGGTTGTGCGAATGGGGGAAAATGTTATGAGGGGCATATGAGTTAAGCTCAGGCGGCAGGTAACCTATCTTGAGTGGTAACTCACGTGATCAGGATTAACTGGTTGGATGTGATTACGGGTCTGTGATATATATAAATGTTTGTGTGAGGTTTTGACCTCACAAGTCGTGATATGGTGTGATTATCATAAAGTTGTTATTTGAATGTTCTGTAATGCATGTTGGGTACGCTAATCTAATTGAATGATGATGAAAAAGGTAATAATTCGAGTGATCCGGCATGATCAGTTATACTTGTATGTATTCATGATACATGTCAATCTGTGATATGGTAAGGGGATGATATCCATGAGGTTATCTGTTTAACTCATATAATATGTTGTGATGTGATTTAGTAAAGTGGATTTGAATAAGTTTTTCTTGTCTGAGAAGTTATTTTGAGTTAGTGTTTGTGGGAATTGTATGTAGCTGTGATGTCTATCGATGTGGTTGTGGTGCCTCGGGTGGTGATCCGGGCATGGTATTTAGTATTGTGATGCGGGCATTTTCGCACCGTGGTGTGGCTGTTGGTGGCGGTGTTGCGATGCCGTCACCGGTTGTGGTGGAGTAGGCGGGATGATTATGATTCGAGTTTCGAAAGTTCATACCAGTCATACATAGATTGTTGTTTTGTTTGATGTTGCTTCCTGTGAGTTCCAGTTTGTACAGATAGACAGTTGTCTTGTTTATTGATGTTTCTTACCAGTTAAGTCTTGGTATGTGGGTAGAGTATGATATAAATAGAGTTGTATATGTTTTCGTTGTTGTCAAGGTATAGTGATATTCCGTTGATAGGACACGGTTGTGAGAAGTTGTTACAGTAATTTTGATCTTGTTCTAGATAAGGCTTTAGTGGACATGGTAATGGCAAGTGAGTCGTAGAACATGTGTGGTAATGACCCGAAAGATGCAGGTGGTTCATAATCATTTGTTGAGACAGTGAGTGTAGAGTGTTGGGAATTAGGGTCATGTTAAGTTTTGTATGAGTTTTGCGGTAATAAAGAAAGGAACTCGAGGATCTAGTGTGAGTGTACGTAACAAGTGTGGATCGCGAGTTATGCTTTTGGCGATAAGAGTTTTATATAGTTTATATAGAGAGGTGTGTCATGTTGCGGTAATAGGGAACAAGTGAAGTTTTGGGTTAAGTTAAGGATTTTGTGGTATATGTTAGGTGGTGTGACTGATACGTGCATTTTATATAGTCTTATTAGCCTATTTTATGCACGTATTTCTATGCTTTTATCGTGGTTTTATGCTACGAAATGCCCCGAATATGCTACTTTGGTTTGTTTTGTCTTATTTGCAGGAATGAACCCAAAAGTAGCTAAATCGAGCCTTTTACCGTCCGTTTAGCATGCAATTGGAGGAAGAGTGAATTTGGAGCGGGAATGTAGCTATTTTGGGATTCGCAAAGAAGAAAGATAGCTAGGCGAGCGAGGGAAGAACTTCAAATTGCTAGTGCCTACTTTGGAGAGCCATATCTCAAGTTCTACAACTGATATTCATGTGATTCTAATTGGAGATGAAAGTTTGTCCTTTTAGCTTTCCAATGCCACCAGAATCACCCTGTTTGACCAAGTAACGAAGAAATGGCAGCCATTTGAAGTTTGGTGCGCGAAGCAGGAATTACGCGCTGAGAAGTGCTCGATCGAGAACTATTTCTATTCGATCGAGAGCCCATTTGCTCGATCGAGAACTACTTCTTCTCGATCGAGTGATTAAAGGGAAAGAAGTCTTCGATCGAGTGGAATTGTTCTCGATCGAGAGGAATGCTAAGGAATATCACTCGATCGAGCAACAATCTTTGACGGGCTTGGGCTTTTTAGCTTTATTTTCCGCAATTAGGTTAATAAATCCTATTTTCTTATAAATAGGAAAGTTAGGACGACATTTGTACTCTCTTCTCTTCTCACTCCCTCTTCACCTCTCTAATTACCTTTTCTTCGGTCACTGCTACTGTTACTTTTGTTCTTTCATTTCCGGATCATTTATTACAGTAATCCTTTCTTCCCTTTTCTCTCTTTAATTTAATTTAATGTTTATTATTTGTTCTTTCTTTATTTCTTGTTCTCCCTTAACTATGCATAGCTAATTCCCCTAGTATGTTAGGATTAGGGAAGCCGTGGTAGCGATGTTTTAATTGACTTATATAGATTAGTCTTGCGATAGGAATTGTATTAGGCAATTTAATTGTTATCCGGTCGAATGAATGCATGCAGGAGACCATAAATTTAGTTAACCCCGACCTAGATCGAAAGATTGGAAGGGAAGGCTTGCTTAATTACAATAGGGTATTGCAGTGAGGGCAAAAGTTAAGCTGTTTACGCTCTAGGGCGGTTTAAGGACCGAAAGGTGACGACCATAGCTCTTCTTATCAATAGTCTAATCGCCTTAGTATTCCCGATAGTATAAGATCTGATAGCTGCCACGGTAGACCGACTCCTAGCATACTTCCTTTCTTTTATTTTTAATCTCCTTATTTCCCTTCTCTTGCCTCTAGTTTCAGTAGTTTAGTTAGTTCACAATCAATTCAACCCCCATTTCTGTGACACCCTGACAGACCGAATTAAACAGATAGATAGCAACTTAGCCTCCCTGTGGAGATCGACCCTACTTACCGCTGACTTCTGTTAGTAGTAACTTAGGTATTTATTTTTGGTACAAAACGACCGTATCAAATTTTGGCGCCGTTGCCGGGGAGGCGACGATTTTTATCTGTTTTATTTTGTTTGTCTTTTCGCCTCAAGGGAAGACTAAGTACCTTGAGGCCGTTCTTATCTTTTTCTTTAGTGCTGTTTTGATAGGCCTACAGGTTTATTAGACAGGCTACTGAGGGAGATTATCGAAGGGAAGGCTCGAGTACCTTCGATCCCTCTTGCTAAGATGACATCTGTCTCCCGACTAATTGCTCAATTTGAAGCCCAAGCTGAACAACGTGCTAGTTGGGAAAGGAAGAAATCTTGGGGATGTGGTACTCTGGAGCACAATGCGGCTCTAGTTGTGCCGCCACATCCACCCTATCAATGGCCACCGCAACAAGATCCTCCCGATATACAAGAAGAAGAATTTGCGGAGTCAAATCTTTAATGGAGACAATTGCATCTCAAATGCAAGCTCAGCAAGATCATGATAGACAATTCTCCTCGCGAGTTGATAAGCTCGGGTCTGTAGTTGCTCAGTTAGCAGCTGAGATGGAGATAGAAGAGATCGCGGAGTGGACATATTCAATGGTGACGCTTGTATCACAAATGCAAGAGAGCAATAAGAATATGGACGCTCGACTCCTTAAGCTCAAAACTGACATTGCTCAGTTAGCAGCTGAGATGCAAGAAGAAGAGGTTTATCTTGCTGAGAGCGGTTTTTCCCCTGAGGAAACCGTGTTGCCCAATGCTGAAGATGACCTCTATGACTCCGACGACGAGTTTCTATCATATTTCACTGCCCCACGCGAAGATTTCAGCCCTATGCAGGAAGAATCACTCGATCGAGTGATTAAAAGTAGTCGATCGAGTGAAATTTCAGAAGGAAGCCCTCGATCGAGTAGTATTTTTACTCGATCGAGTGGAATGCAGGAGGATAATTCTCGATCGAGTGATTTTGTTACTCGATCGAGTGAACTGCGGGAGGGAAGTAGTCGATCGAGTAAAAATTCTACTAGATCGACTGATTTGGCCAGCGAGAGCAGTGCTATGTTGCTTGGGTTCGTTTTAGACGATGATTTTGACGATGATGACGGTTACAGTGAATCCCCCTTATTCAAAGTTGAGTCGGATACACTTGAAGCTGAGATGTATGGGCTGAATTCCACTGAGGGCGGCGAAAGGACAGCTGAGTCGGTAATTGCTCCTAGCACGGAAGAGGTAATAAACTCTTTTACCTATGATTTTGTCATTGAGAGCAACCAATCTGAGGTAGTAAACGATAAGTTCATTATTGTTTGTTTTAACAGTATATTGCCTCGTTTAATTTGTGCTCCTTCTTTTAATGCTACACCCTCTCATATGTGGACGCATAATTTAACGAATTTTCACCGTCCTCGTCATTTCAAAACTGTTAATCTGAATCGGGACCCTTATATATTGACAGTTGCTCCCGCGCTCCTTTATTATGTGGATAAATTTAGGAGCTCACATAGGAAATTTGTTAGACTCAAACGGTTGTTTAATTTCATTTCCTATTTCTTGATTCCACTTTGGTGCTACTTATGCTGTTGTGTAGCACATGCGCAGCTATTTGACATTCTTTGCGCGCTTTGAGCTGTTTTGATTGTGATTAGTTTGAGTGGCTCGAAGAAAAGAAGGTCGAGCTGGGACCTGACTGAAGCTAGCGCTACCCGGGAGGCAACCCGGCAATTTTATTCTGCACTTTATTTCATTTAAGTTGTAATAAATGGTTTTATACCATAGACTATCTCAGTATGCTTGTCTTGTTAGCTTGCGGGCTGTTTTTCATTGCGTTTTGCAGGTACTAGCTGAGAATCACTCGATCGAGTAGCTTTCTACTCGATCGAGCACTTTTGCCGGCAATTCCCTTCGATCGAGCAGACCTTCCGCTCGATCGACCACCTGCAAGAAGAGGAACTACTCGATCGACTGCTATTTTACTCGATCGAGCAGTTTTAGACGCCCATGTTACTCGATCGGCTACTATCCCTCTTGATCGAGTGTTATTGACTTGGATTAGCTTCCTGAGACGGTTTTCCGGGCCCTTAGCAACCTCCCATTTCATGGTCGGTTTGGGGAGGTTCCTTTATTCGCGCATTTTGTAAGCATTTCCGCATTTACTCTCTTTCTCTTTCAGTTTGCATTTCATTTCCATGTTTTGGTACAATGGGGCCATTGTACGGTTTGGTTTGGGGAGGTTATGCATCCATATCTGTGTCTGCATGTTGTTTTTACTGCATTTCAGTTATCACGTTTAATTTTCTGTTTGCATTGTTATTTATTTCATAAAAATTCAAAAAAAAAAAATTCAGTAAAAATTGGAAAAATTGTTGAAAATTTATTGGAAAAATTGTTAAAAATTTCAAAAATTTCACGTTTATTTTAGCATATAGGTTGAGTCGGAACGGTAGATTTCAATGATGAAATTGCACTGCAACTGTCTTTTTGCTTAAGCCTTGCATTAAACTGTTATCTTTTAGCTTTGTCTTTTGCATAATCTACGAGTTAATGTTTAATTTAGTCAACATATAGACTTGACACAAATTTTGGCAACCTACTTATAATTTCTAAGATTTAGAGTCGTATAAATTGGTGTCATTTGTGACCAGTTTCATGTAGGATTGTGAGTAGTATACTCCTTGCATAACATGTTCATCAATTTGCACGTATATGAAATTCAATTGCTTTTCGCTGTCATACATTCGGGTTAGTGGTTGGTGTCACATGCAAGGAGGTGCTTACAATTTCCCTTTCTTTCATTTTTACCCATTTAACTCCACATTAGCCAAATTTGCCAGTTGACCCTTAGCTACATCCAAATTTAGCCTGCCTTGTCAAGCTAGTTTAGATTGTTCTGCGGTATTTTGTCTATTGTATCAAATTTTGGTTCATATCATATTGATTTTGGAGTTGGTAATTTATGAAGAAACGGAGGATGAAAGAAAAAAAAAAGAAGTTGAAAAAAAAAAGAATTCGAAAAATGAAAAACGTGAAGTTGTAGAAAAAGAAAAGAAAAAGAAAAAGGAAAAGATGTTTAATTATGAGTTGGTTTCTGCTCCTATGTTCTATCTTATATCATTTGAGGAGTATGTTTGGTTCGGTTTGGTGAGTTTTATGCCAAATGAAGGGCATGGTGCTTATTTCATAATTGAGTTGGAATCGGATGTCGATAGATGGTTTTGTTTAGGTACTAGCTTGATCACCTATACCTCCACATTCCCATAAATGTTTTGCCTTTTCTTACCCATTGCCTCACTTTACCATATTTTTGTAAGCCCTCGGTTTGTGACAGACCTTGTTGGTTGGAATGTATGTACGGTAGCTAGATTTGTCTATCATATTAGTTGCATGCATGTTTATGTGGGTCGTAGTCTAGGTGAGCGACTATTTTTCTCCCTCTCTCTTACATTCATATGCTTACCCTTTGCTTCATGAGAGAAGAGTGACCCGTGAGAGTCCACTATTAAAGGTCTTGCAAGGTCGACGGTTCAGCTTTATTATAAACATCTTACAACTCGTTTGCATTTGACTGTTGAGCTATAAGTGTTAGTTTGCTTGCATTAAATTGGCTTAAGTGGGCATTTGTAGCTAGCTCTGAGTTATCTTTTTCCGTTCCATTAGTTGCATTTTAGTTTACTCGGGGACGAGTAAAGGTTTGGTTTGGGGAGATTTGATACGTGCATTTTATATAGTCTTATTAGCCTATTTTGTGCACGTATTTCTATACTTTTATCGTGGTTTTATGCTACGAAATGTCCCGAATATGCTACTTTGGTTTGTTTTGTCTTATTTGCAGGAATGAACCCAAAAGTAGCTAAATCGAGCCTTTTACCGTCCGTTTAGCATGAATTTGGAGGAAGAGTGAATTTGGAGCGGGAATGTAGCTATTTTGGGATGCGCAAAGAAGAAAGATAGCTAGGCGAGCGAGGGAAGAACTTCAAATTGCTAGTGCCTACTTTGGAGAGTCATATCTCGAGTTCTACAACTGATATTCAGGTGATTCCAAATGGAGATGAAAGTTTGTCCTTTTAGCTTTCCAATGCTACCGGAATCACCCTGTTTGACCAAGTAACGAAGAAATGGCAGCCATTTGAAGTTTGGTGCGCGGCGGAATTACGCGTGAGAAGTGCTCGATCGAGAACTATTTCTATTCGATCGAGAGCCCATTTGCTCGATCGAGAGCTACTTCTTCTCGATCGAGTGATTAAAGGGAAAGAAGTCTTCGATCGAGAGGAATTGTTCTCGATCGAGAGGAATGCTAAGGAATATCACTCGATCGAGCAACAATCTTTGACGGGCTTGGGCTTTTTAGCTTTATTTTCCGCAATTAGGTTAATAAATCCTATTTTCTTATAAATAGGAAAGTTAGGACGACATTTGTACTCTCTTCTCTTCTCACTCCCTCTTCACCTCTCTAATTACCTTTTCTTCGGTCACTGCTACTGTTACTTTTGTTCTTTCATTTCCGGATCATTTATTTCAATAATCCTTTCTTCCCTTTTCTCTCTTTAATTTAATTTAATGTTTATTATTTGTTCTTTCTTTATTTCTTGTTCTCCCTTAACTATGCATAGCTAATTCCCCTAGTATGTTAGGATTAGGTAAGCCGTGGTAGCGATGTTTTAATTGACTTATATAGATTAGTCTTGCGATAGGAATTGTATTAGGCAATTTAATTGTTATCCCATTCGAATGAATGCATGCAGGAGACCATAAATTTAGTTAACCCCGACCTATATCGAAAGATTGGAAGGGAAGGCTTGCTTAATTAAAATAGGGTATTGCAGTGAGGGCAAAAGTTAAGCTGTTTACGCTCTAGGGCGGTTTAAGGACCGAAAGGTGACGACCATAGCTCTTCTTATCAATAGTCTAATCGCCTTAGTATTCCCGATAGTATAAGATCTGATAGCTGCCACGGTAGACCGACTCCTAGCATACTTCCTTTCTCTTATTTTTAATCTCCTTATTTCCCTTCTCTTGCCTCTAGTTTCAGTAGTTTAGTTAGTTCACAATCAATTCAACCCCCATTTCTGTGACACCCTGACAGACCGAATTAAACAGATAGATAGCAACTTAGCCTCCCTGTGGAGATCGACCCTACTTACCGCTGACTTCTGTTAGTAGTAACTTAGGTATTTATTTTTGGTACAAAACGACCGTATCAAATTTTGGCGCCGTTGCCGGGGAGGCGACGATTTTTATCTGTTTTATTTTGTTTGTCTTTTCGCCTCAAGGGAAGACTAAGTACCTTGAGGCCGTTCTTATCTTTTTCTTTAGTGCTGTTTTGATAGGCCTACAGGTTTATTAGACAAAAAGCTGCGAGGAGATTATCGAAGGGAAGGCTCGAGTACCTTCGATCCCTCTTGCCAAGATGACATCTGTCTCCCGACTAATTGCTCAATTTGAAGCCCAAGCTGAACAACGTGCTAGTTGGGAAAGGAAGAAATCTTGGGGATGTGGTACTGCTGAGCACAATGCAGCTCTAGTTGTGCCGCCACATCCACCCTATCAATGGCCACCGCAACAAGATCCTCCCGATATACAAGAAGAAGAATTTGCGGAGCTGAAATCTTTAATGGAGACAATTGCATCTCAAATGCAAGCTCAGCAAGATCATGATAGACAATTCTCCTCGCGAGTTGATAAGCTCGGGTCTGTAGTTGCTCAGTTAGCAGCTGAGATGGAGATAGAAGAGATCGCGGAGTGGACATATTCAATGGTGACGCTTGTATCACAAATGCAAGAGAGCAATAAGAATATGGACGCTCGACTCCTTAAGCTCAAAACTGACATTGCTCAGTTAGCAGCTGAGATGCAAGAAGAAGAGGTTTATCTTGCTGAGAGCGGTTTTTCCCCTGAGGAAACCGTGTTGCCCAATGCTGAAGATGACCTCTATGACTCCGACGACGAGTTTCTATCATATTTCACTGCCCCACGCGAAGATTTCAGCCCTATGCAGGAAGAATCACTCGATCGAGTGATTAAAAGTAGTCGATCGAGTGAAATTTCAGAAGGAAGCCCTCGATCGAGTAGTATTTTTACTCGATCGAGTGGAATGCAGGAGGATAATTCTCGATCGAGTGATTTTGATACTCGATCGAGTGAACTGCGGGAGGGAAGTAGTCGATCGAGTAAAAATTCTACTAGATCGACTGATTTGGCCAGCGAGAGCAGTGCTATGTTGCTTGGGTTCGTTTTAGACGATGATTTTGACGATGATGACGGTTACAGTGAATCCCCCTTATTCAAAGTTGAGTCGGATACACTTGAAGCTGAGATGTATGGGCTGAATTCCACTGAGGGCGGCGAAAAGACAGCTGAGTCGGTAATTGCTCCTAGCACGGACGAGGTAATAAACTCTTTTACCTATGATTTCGTCATTGAGAGCGACCAATCTGAGGTAGTAAACGATAAGTTCATTATTGTTTGTTTTAACAGTATATTGCCTCGTTTAATTTGTGCTCCTTCTTTTAATGCTATACCCTCTCATATGTGGACGCATAATTTAACGAATTTTCACCGTCCTCGTCATTTCAAAACTGTTAATCAATCGACCCTTATATATTGATTGCTCCCGCGCTCCTTTATTATGTGGATAAATTTAGGAGCTCACATAGGAAATTTGTTAGACTCAAACGGTTGTTTAATTTCATTTCCTATTTCTTGATTCCACTTTGGTGCTACTTATGCTGTTGTGTAGCACATGCGCAGCTATTTGACAAAGTTCTTTGCGCTTTGAGTCGTTTTTGATTGTGATTAGTTTGAGTGGCTCGAAGAAAAGAAGGTCGAGCTGGGACTGATGAAGCTAGCGCTACCCGGAAGCAACCCGGCAATTTTATTCTCGTGACTTTATTTCATTTAAGTTGTAATAAATGGTTTTATACCATAGACTATCTCAGTATGCTTGTCTTGTTAGTTTGCGGGCTGTTTTTCATTGCGTTTTGCAGGTACTAGCTGAGAATCACTCGATCGAGTAGCTTTTCTACTCGATCGAGCACTTTTGCCGGCAATTCCCTTCGATCGAGCAGACCTTCCGCTCGATCGACCACCTGCAAGATGAGGAACTACTCGATCGACTGCTATTTTACTCGATCGAGCAGTTTTAGACGCCCATGTTACTCGATCGGCTACTATCCCTCTTGATCGAGTGTTATTGACTTGGATTAGCTTCCTGAGACGGTTTTCCGGGCCCTTAGCAACCTCCCATTTCATGGTCGGTTTGGGGAGGTCCCTTTATTCGCGCATTTTGTAAGCATTTCCGCATTTACTCTCTTTCTCTTTCAGTTTGCATTTCCTTTCCATGTTTTGGTACAATGGGGGCATTGTACGGTTTGGTTTGGGGAGGTTATGCATCCATATCTGTGTCTGCATGTTGTTTTTACTGCATTTCAGTTATCACGTTTAATTTTCTGTTTGCATTGTTATTTATTTCATAAAAATTCAAAAAAAAATTCAGTAAAAATTGGAAAAATTGTTGAAAATTTATTGGAAAAATTGTTGAAAATTTCAAAAATTTCACGTTTATTTTAGCATATAGGTTGAGTCGGAACGGTAGATTTCAATGATGAAATTGCACTGCAACTGTGTTTTTGCTTAAGCCTTGCATTAAACTGTTATCTTTTAGCTTTGTCTTTTGCATAATCTACGAGTTAATGTTTAATTTAGCTGAACATATAGACTTGACCTGAAATTTTGGCAACCTACTTATAATTTCTAAGATTTAGAGCCGTATAAACTGGTGTCATTTGTGACCAGTTTCATGTAGGATTGTGAGTAATATACTCCTTGCATAACATGTTCATCAATTTGCACGTATATGAAATTCAATTGCTTTTCGTTGTCATACATTCGGGTTAGTGGTTGGTGTCACATGCAAGGAGGTGCTTACAATTTCCCTTTCTTTCATTTTTACCCATTTAACTCCACATTAGCCAAATTTGCCAGTTGACCCTTAGCTACATCCAAATTTAGCCTTGCCTTGTCAAGCTAGTTTAGATTGTTCTCATGGGTATTTTGTCTATTGTATCAAATTTTGGTTCATATCATATTGATTTTGGAGTTGGTAATTTATGAAGAAAAGGAGGATGAAAGAAAAAAAAAAGAAGTTGAAAAAAAAAAGAATTCGAAAAATGAAAAACGTGAAGTTGTAGAAAAAGAAAAGAAAAAGAAAAAGAAAAAGATGTTTAATTATGAGTCGGTTTCTGCTCCTATATTCTATCTTATATCATTTGAGGAGTATGTTTGGTTCGGTTTGGTGAGTTTTATGCCAAATGAAGGGCATGGTGCTTATTTCATAATTGAGTTGGAATCGGATGTCGATAGATGGTTTTGTTTAGGTACTAGCTTGATCACCTATACCTCCATATTCCCATAAATGTTTTGCCTTTTCTTACCCATTGCCTCACTTTACCATATTTTTGTAAGCCCTCGGCTGTGACAGGACCTTGTTGGTTGGAATGTATGTACGGTAGCTAGAATTGTCTATCATATTAGTTGCATGCATGTTTATGTGGGTCGTAGTCTAGGTGAGCGACTATTTTTCTCCCTCTCTCTTACATTCATATGCTTACCCTTTGCTTCATGAGAGAAGAGTGACCCGTGAGAGTCCACTATTAAAGGTCTTGCAAGGTCGACGGTTCAGCTTTATTATAAACATTTTACAACTCGTTTGCATTTGATTGTTGAGCTATAAGTGTTAGTTTGCTTGCATTAAATTGGCTTAAGTGGGCATTTGTAGCTAGCTCTGAGTTATCTTTTTCCGTTCCATTATTTGCATTTTAGTTTACTCGGGGACGAGTAAAGGTTTGGTTTGGGGAGATTTGATACGTGCATTTTAGATGTTTTAATTAACTTATATAGATTAGTCCTGCGATAGGAATTGTATTAGGCAATTTAATTGTTATCCGGTCGAATGAATGCATGCAGGAGACCATAAATTTAGTTAACCCCGACCTAGATCGAAAGATTGGAAGGGAAGGCTTGCTTAATTACAATAGGGTATTGCAGTGAGGGCGAAAGTTAAGCTGTTTACGCTCTAGGGCGGTTTAAGGACCGAAAGGTGACGACCATAGCTCTTCTTATCAATAGTCTAATCGCCTTAGTATTCCCGATAGTATAAGATCTGATAGCTGCCACGGTAGACCGACTCCTAGCATACTTCCTTTCTCTTATTTTTAATCTCCTTATTTCCCTTCTCTTGCCTCTAGTTTCAGTAGTTTAGTTAGTTCACAATCAATTCAACCCCCATTTCTGTGACACCCTGACAGACCGAATTAAACAGATAGATAGCAACTTAGCCTCCCTGTGGAGATCGACCCTACTTACCGCTGACTTCTGTTAGTAGTAACTTAGGTATTTATTTTTGGTACAAAACGACCGTATCAGTGACGAGTGAAGTGAAGTATAAGAGTTGTTTAAGTAAGAGAGCCTTGGATATGTGCATGGCGAGTGTTTAGGTTCTAGGTGGTTATCTGTGACATGCGGTGGTGATGAGGATAATGAAAAGATATATCTAGGATTTAGTATTAGTGAGTTACGAGGACGTAACATTTATCTTAAGAGGGGTAGGATGCGATAAAAGAGATTTTGATGGTTGTACATATGGTAGTATATTTGGAAGTAGAGTGTTGGTGTAGCATAAGGTATGGATTTGTATATGTTGTGGTTGATAGTGTTAAAAGGTCATGGACGTGCTTGTAGTAGTTCGATGTTAGGAATGCGAGAATACTTCGATAGTGTTGACAGTTGGATGATGAGGTTATGAGTGTGAGTAAACTTCGAGGACGAAGTTCCTTTTAAGGGTGGTAGAATGTAACATTCCGTTTGATGTTTATGTAGTTGGTTATGTATGGAGGTAGTGTTGGGAGAGTTTATGATGTAGTTGATACGACATCGTGAGCAAGGTGTGGAGGTAGGAATAGTTGGTGGAGTTGGTGTTAAGAGTTCATGGTTTCATATTTTGTAAGTTGGGGTTTTGTTTTGAGTTCTTAGTAGCTTTGTTGCGTCTTACCGAGTTAGTATGTTTGTTTTTATGTATGGGTTGAACTTCGGGGACGAAGTTCTTTTTAAGGAGGGAAGACTGTAATACTACGGTTTTATGAGTCTCTGGGTACTCTATCGAGTAGGCCTTACTCTGTCGAGTAAGGGTGTGTTGCGGTTTTAAAATAGTTTCTGACATGTTGGGTACTCGATCGAGTAACCTTGATACTCGATCGAGTAAGGGGGCACTCGATCGAGTACCTCAGCTACTCGATCGAGTAGCTCGGTTAGCGGGTGATAATTCGACGGGTTTTGTTAATAACACGGATTAATATATAAATCTTTCCGTCACTTTCATTATACACCTTTACAAACCTAATAACTTTAAAAGGGAGATTCAAGTTACGTTCTTCGCTTTCATCCGTGTTGTTGACAAATCCCGGAGCTTGAGAGGTCGGATTCCATTGTTCTTTATACCTGTGTGATCCTTGCGTCGAGGGTAAGATCTACATACCAATTTTATAGTCTTTCGTTAAGTTTCGTTAAACCCTAATTTTGGGATTGGGGGTTTTTGTTATGTTTCTTGATTGGTAGCAATTGCATGATTATATGTTAGGAGGAGGATTCGTAGGAGAGGAATTTTGATACAGCTGTTGAGACCGTCTGATTGTGTTGCTGTTCCAGGTAGGGTTTCTCTACTCGCATTACTTACATGTGGTGTGGTGTTGTCTTTGTAATTAGTATAATTGGTTGATTCAGACGATGTTGTGATTGTGATTGTGATTGTTTGTCTGTGGTTCTCGAGATGCGTTCTCGGCTGAGTGGAGTCACTTGCGGGAGTGGCTTCACGCCCTAGTTTCGCCCTTCGTGGAACCCGCCACAGAAGGGGATGTGCACATTAATGGGACAGGGTTATCGCTCGGTATGATGAGCGGGGCTTAGGTGGGAACGTGCGGTCCCCCATCGCGGGCTGGTCCAAAGTGGACGATCGGTGACGGAGATGGAGTGGAGTGCCTGATTGTGTATAATTGCTTGAGCTGTGTTGGTTGATGTACTGTTGATTATATAACTTGTGTAAATAGTACTGACCCCGTTTAAATGTTTTAAAAACTGTGGTGATCCATTCGGGGGTGGTGAGCAGTTATTGAGCAGGTATGATATGACGCGTATGGGATAGCTGGGATGAGTCATCACGTGGCAGTTAGAAGTCTTCCGCTGTGTCAGACGGTGTTTTATAGCTTTGATAGTTTTAGTAGTAAACCGTCTGAGAATGTTGTATTTCAGTTTATCAGTTTTGGTTTTGATCATGTAATCACTTAAACTATTTACTTTTAAGTTTGTTTCGTTATTGTCTTATGATTATCATTGCCTCGGGAAACCGAGATGGTAACATCCTTATACCTGGGTGGTCCTGGTAAGGCACTTGGAGTATGGGGGTGTTACATTTATATTATTTACATGCCTTTTATGTTAGAACGTTGATACTTCCGTTATTTGATGTTTAATGCAGGAATGATGCATTTGAGGAGCAAAGGAATGAAATGGGCATCGCAGAGTAGGCATGAAGTTATACACGAAGTATAGCACGGGAATCCATAAGAATAGAGGAAGAGAAGTTAAAAAGACAACACGAAGAAAGAAGCTGAAAAAGGATGGTGCCTCGATCAATTACGGCCATGCTCGATCAAGGAACATGTGTACTCGATCGAGTAAAAGCAGGCTCGATCGAGGAACCACTAGTTTCCAGAGTTTTCCGCAAATTTCCTTAAGTTAGTTATATTTTATTATAAATACCCAAATCGTACCCTAGTTTATTCTACGTCTTATTTTACCTAGTTTCGCATAGCTACTCTAAAAACTCCCTTAGAATACTCTTAGTTTAGTTTATTTATTATTCGCTTCGGATCTATTGCCTTTTAATTACGGGACACTCTAATCTTTCTTCAGTTATTATAAGTTCAAGTTCTAATTTATTCAATTATTATTTTGTTCATCATACTATGCTTTTAATCATGTTGTTCAATAATCTTATTGTTGTTATTGTTATTAATATGAGTAGCTAAACCTCTTTTCTAGGGAGAATGGGGATCTAGGTTGTTAGAAAAGGGTTAACTTATGAATTGATTGTTAAATTGCTTTTGATTGTTGTTCAATTATTGTCTTACTTCTAATTAGTTAATTACTAATCAGAATTGATTAATTAATCTTGCATAAACTAGGATTTTCACCGACCGAGTTAAGACTAGTATAGGCCACGATAATTGAATTAGACCGACTTAATGATAGCGATTGGATGTTAAGTTTAGATCTAAAAAGACATATTAGAATCGACCGATTATATGACTTTCAACAATATAAATTGCTCAATCAATGAATTAAACCTTACTCTTGGATGACTACCTAGTAAACCCGATCCCTTGACTCTTTTAATATTATTATTTATAATCTTTACTCTATTTGCAATTAGTTGTTAGCAATCAAACAAACAAAACCCCCAAGAAATTGTTACTTTAAGACGAATCAAAACAATAGGAAACTAGATTATTACCGCCTCCCTATGGATACGATAGCGTACTTACCACTAGCTATTTGTTAGTAGTATTATAGGATTTATTTTGATTAAGGCCAACGACTGGAAATAACCTTATCAACTATTTACCTGTGTTTTTATCGTTTTATGTGAAATAATTTGGTCTTCGACGTGTCAAATTGAGTTTTAAATTGACTCGTCCTGAAATTACACCTGCGAAATTTATATGATTTAAAATCACCCGTAACATTTTACGACGCTTATAATTTTATTGTTATCTTAACTAGCATGTTTGGCCTCGATTCTCAAAAATGAGTTTTTGTTTTTCAAGCTTAATTTTTCAAAAGTGTTTTTCAAAAGTAGAAACAAGAAATAGTTGCTTCTATTTCTATGGGCAAAAATATGGATTTTTAACTTTTGAGAAATTTTGTTTAACTTTTAGAAAACTATGTATTTGGCCAAAAAGTGTTTTTGAGTAAAAAAACACTTTTACAAACTAGGCCAAACACACACTAAGATTATGAAAAAGGAACAATTATGAAACACGTTCTTAAAGTAGTCTATATTGACTGTGTTTAAATGCATATCCTGATAAATGGGGATTACTTTAAGGATAAGCCATTGTGTAACGATTTGATGATCTATACGCCTTATACCAGAGGCGTTTCGTATAATTCGGAGGCCCGTGCAACAATGACGGAGGCCTTCATAATTTAATGAGATGCTTTACATATACTTCGTTAATATATGTTGGATACTAACAAAAAGAAAAATAAAAGTGTATATCGCAAGGTTCGAACTTGGGTGGGCTTTGGCAAATGAAACATTTTTTATTTTTTTTATAAAAGATAAGTATTATATAGAAAATAGAACGGAACCATACACGAAATCTATGGGCCACCATAAGACTGCCCATACAATCCCAACAACAGCAAAAACGTGTTTGAGCATATTAGCCCACTACACCATCAATCCGACAACAAAAGAAAATGCACAAAACAAAATTCATGTGATAAGAGAAACCCTAAAAACGACGATTCATCATCTTCACCGTCTCTGATACCCCTCTTTCTCATCCAGTGGCGGCTCTAGGAATTGAACAGAGGGGATGCGGAAATTTTACAAAATCGAAAGATTTTTCGTACGTGGAGGCGAAATCAATATTAATATAATAAAATTTCATACATTTCACATACGTCTTTCTTAAAGGATGTCTTTTTCTAAAGGATTTTTTAATACGAGGCTATCAAACCGTCGTAAAATTAGAATACGGAAAAAAAAACTTTTATTATATACCAAACAAATTATTCTTTTTGGTAATTTTTTTAATGATGATTGACATATTTATCAAGAATTTTATAATTACAATACTAAAACTACTTGTTATATTAGGGAGAGAGTGTTTAATTATTTATTTGGCCTATTTTGTACAATAATAAGTGAAAAGTAATTAAAAAAGAAAAAAAAACAGAAATTGTTAGTTGTAGTAATCGAACCCACGACCTCTAGGTTAGAATAAATGCTTCTTACCACTAAACCAAACAAACAACAATGAAATTTTGTGCACAATAATTTATTTATTTCTGATTTCGGGGTGGCCCCTGTTCTCATCTCATCTCCTTTAATCACCAATCCCAACAACTCTTTGTAAGAAGCTTCGATCCTTGTCCTCTAGTGGCCTAAAAACGATGTTTGAGATTCGTTTCTTCATCTCCTCAATGATCAGCTAAGCAAGATTGTGAAATAAATTTCCATATAAGGGCACAAGATTCTTTCGTTATATGATTTTACAATGTGATATTGTATAACCGTTTCACACAGACTTACTCTTTGATATTTTATACGAACATGAGGCTCACGAATTTTGAGGCTCAGTTCACTCGCTCAGCTTGCACCTGGCTTTAGCTACCACTGCCTTATACCAATTATGACAAGAGGTGGCAATCGAGTCACTTGGATTGGTTATGGGTCGGTTAAAATTAAAGCGGGCTGGGTCATATTGGTTCAGGTTGTATCAGTTCTATTACAAGTCCGGGTCGGTTACGGTTATTGTTGCTTCATTATTAGGTAGGGTCATAATCAGGTGACAAATCGGGGTCGGTTCAAATGTTAAAGTTATTTAACGACAATAATCTTCAATTTGAATTCTTTTATAGAGTAGAGATCCTCTGTCCCATTTGGTGTTCCAATGTGTGTGTCACTCCAATCAATGTTGTTAAGATCGGGATCCTACTTTGAATCGATGAGCTGACTAGGATCGAATCGGTAGGATCAGATCGTAGAATCATAAGATCCTACAAATTAACTAAAATACATAATTGTGTTATTAAAATATGTTAAAATCTTGTGTTTAAAGTTTAAACACACTATTATCTTAGCACGTGTTTACAAATTTTTCTCATTTAGTAATTTTCTATTTTAAAATTCATATATAAAATTTTAGTAACTGAAAAAGTTGAAATATTAATAATGTAGGATCGAGTCGTATAATCGTAGGGTCGTAGGATCGGGTTAAGATTCTAGTTTAAAAAAAGTTGAGACAATTTGAATCGTAAGATCCTACAAAATTAAGATCCTACCTAGGATTGGGATCGGTCACCACTTTTTAGATCGTAGAATCGTAAGATCCTACGATCCGGATCAGGAGTTTAACAACAATGACTCCAATCACCTTCTAACACATCAACAAATTAATATAATTATTGCAATATTTTATTTTGCAACAAGTGATGTGTCGAAAGGTGAGTGGAGTGGCACATATAATGGGACACAAAAGTGAAACAGAGAATCCTTACTGTCTTTTATATCGGTCGGAATCACAACCATTGATAGAGGATTAGAGGAAGTATTCTATCGCTAATCGACGACAAATCTTAATCAATACTTGGCACAATATTCTCTCTATATAATATGTTGAATGAGTACATCACTGTCATTAGTTATCATTTTATTATTAGATTGCATAAAGTTGAATTGACTCTTTAATTTCAACGGAAGCAGTTTTGTAAAATTAGGACTATTTCATTAAGGTTGAGAGCTCTATCTTATCACTCGAAAACAATTGCGCGTAAACATTTATGCACATGAATCTTTGTAACATCCCCTTCTTATCCGGCCAAGGTAATTGAGAGATGTTACCATCTCGGTTTCCCGATGTGGTAATTCGGAGATACAATCAAGAAACATCTAATATAAATAAAGAGTTTAGTGCGTAAACAAATGATAAATGAAATACAACTCGTCTATGACTATATCATCCACCTAGTGGCTAATTACTCGAATCCAAAGTCCGTAGCGCGGCCCGAATCCTGATCACGACAATAAGCAAAACTTGTACTCAACCTACTCCCCATATGATCGGAAATATCATATGGATCGACACAGGCCACCTCGGAAATAGCTGACAATTACACAGACACACAACCGTCAGTTTCAATAAATAAAGTGTGACAGCACTCAAAGTGTGTGAGTATGCAACATGACTATAACATGAATGAGATGCTATCAAACAACCACCACACCGGTACCGGGACACGCTCAGAATTACCCACAACCACCACGGTACCGGGACACGTCTAGACTTACCGACAACCACACTGGTACCGGAACACGGCCAGACATACCAACAACTACAAATAGGTACCGGGACACGCCCACACGTACCGGATCCGGAAGCCAACCGGATCCCCTGCCAGACGTCGTATCTCAACCACACGAGTCCCTCTGTAACTCAAGCCACTAATGTGCACATCCCTCTCGGAGTGGGAAGCTCCAAGAGGCGACTTAAGTAACGTAAGACGGTCTCCCAACCGTCTTAGGTCTCCATAACAACAAGTAATCCACCAAATCCTTCGACATACAAGACAGTAAAATAAGTGCAAGATACCGTATAATATGCCAATTACGGACTCATTCAATGCAAATGAATGACAAATGACTCATTTAACAATTAGACATAATATGAAAACTGAGTAGGATAAACCTACCTTTTTACATACTCCGTAAGTAATCCGGCGAATAATAGTTTTCCATAAAAACCGTCACCTAAATGTAAAAATTAAATATAATTAATTATTAACTAATCTAATTAAATTAAATACGAATTAATTAATTAAATAAAACTCGACTTAAGCTATTCAAAACCCGACTCAATTACCCACACCCGAACTCCTTCATTACAACCACCACTGGCCATTGCGGTCCACGACCAACCTCACGGTCTCCACGGCCTACCCCTCTCACGACAACCCAACCACAACACCGACACACAACCAACAAACATACACACACAAAACACCAAATACCGCCACCATATGTACCACCGTGGCCTCCTCCTGTCGACACCAGCCACCACGATAACAATAGTAGCAGCCGACAACAACAACACCAACCAACAACGACAACAACCATAACCAACAACACAATACACTCAACCGACACCCTCTTTTTTACCCTAGATTTGAGTCACCTACGACCACCCTAACCACCATGCAAGACCACCACCGAGATCCCCACTCTACCCACAACAACCACCGTCCTAGCCGCCCCCAGGTCAGTCACGTTTTTGGGTCAAAACTTCGCCCAAAGATCAGTACAAAAACAGCAACAAAACACCATAAAAATCTCGGTCAAACACCTATATACACGGTCAACGACGGTCAATGGGTGGTCAAAGACGGGTCAAAGATGAGTCGGGGTCAAGGTAGAGGGGCAAAACATGATCTTCCCTTTTTCTCCCTTTTCTTCTCTTTTTCTCTCTTCTTTCTCTCTAAGATTTCTCTCTAATTTTGTGTGGTGGGAAATGAAATTGGATAAGGTAGTATGGGTGGTTGGTTTGTTAAATATGTGTAGATAGGATGGTAGGTGGAAGTATATATGTATACATATACGCATATCGTATTATGTATTATGTATTATTATTATTATTATTATTATTATTATTATTATTATTATTATTATTATTATTATTATTATTATTATTATTATTATTATTATTATTATTATTATTATTATTATTATTATTATTATTATTATTATTAGCATTATTATTAGCATCTTATACTTATTATTATTATTTCATTATTTCGTCTCATTCATAACTCGTATAAATGCAATATATATATATATATATATATATATATATATATATATATATATATATATATATATATATATATATATATATATATATATATTTACCCATTTACCTTTGACTAGCCTTTGACTAATGTAATAAAATACGGGGTATTACAGTCTTCCCCCCCTTAAAATGAACTTCGTCCCCAAGTTCGCCCCCACTCTCTTCTTTACTCAAGTCACATCACTGATTCTCATGTACTCTCTCTCGCCTCACATGCTTATCAACCGTATACGCTCTTTCTAATTATCACTCTAACATCAAAGTTTGTTGTTCCACTCTCATTGCTTTCTCACATTCCGTACTTCCTCTTTCTTTAATTTCCGAATTGTTACATTCACTCCCCCTAAAACAGAACTTCGTCCCGAAGTTCAACAATCAAACCTCATAATGTGCTCTCACACGATCATTACTAAATTCCACAAATGACTATGATCCAGGTTCAATGCTCTCTCTCACTCATTTTAAATCCGTAATCAAATCATATTTTTATAATTCCATTGATATAAACCCCCCATCTACAAACCTCCCAAAAGTCAAGTGTCAGATCAAACCCACGGTTCCAATCTATAATCTCATAAATAACTCCCATTCATGTTGGTTATGTATACATATCTATCACGGGGTATAACTCGATTATTATTATCTATATATATCACGTAAAATCTCATACATTAACATGTATGCACATCAATCACGAATATGCGGACTCTAGGAAATAATCAATTAATGCAAAAATTACTCGTAATGTGACTCAACCATGTTGGACATTCCTATATCCGGACATCATTTCACGCATATACCGCATCAAATCACCCACATGATTACACATGTGTTTCCATATCCGTTCCCATGTATCATAAACACTTCCGCTCATGCGGAAGACCATTATCACAATCATGCAAACGACCACTAAGCGACATATAATTGCATTTTTCATCTTACTTTTACACAATGAAGAAAAATCATGTCGATTAACACACATCAACCAGATTATCACACCATTTCTCTCGTCCAATTACACATGTCAATAATAACTTTCATTCACTTGCCAATTACCATACCATATAATCAAACGTAAACAATTCATAAAATATCACCCATGTAAGGTCAACATGCCCATTCAAACACAAGTCAACTAATATAACCCACAAAATAAGGGTACACGCTCAATATTCAGTCAAACATCAATAAAACAAGGGTCAAAGCAGTCCACGCGGTTGAGTGTAGGAGGCACTCGGTCGAGTGCATGGCGCACTCGGTCGAGTGCCACCTGGGTAGAAAATTTTCATTCTCATTTCGATTCCAAACTTACCTATTTCATCACACAATTGCTAATAGACCCCGATGGTGACTAATACATCATCAAATAACCAAATTAAAATAAACTCATGGCCTTATGGCCATTATAACAACCTAACTAAAAGTATACGTCATACAACATGATATTTCAAATCCGTTTCATAAGCATTGTATTCCCCTATACCCTGTGATGGTACCACATTACCGTTACCAACAAACGCACAGTAGTGTGAAACACAATAATCATATTAACACTCATCGCATCTATACAATCTCATGAACATGGTACTAATATCACCTACGACAATAACAACATTTCAACTCAGCAGAATACTACAACAAGCTCACGATGTATACCACAGACACTTTACTTGACGATTGGGAGGCAACTTTACAACAACATCTATACTACCACTCATAGGGTCGGATTCCCACATAACCACTTTCACACTCATATACACCTACTCAAATTAAACGGCTACACTCTATAACATGAATGATCAAATACCTCAACAATATGATTGAATTCTCAAGCATTACACGCCACACTCTTACTTTCATGACCTTGAAAACCAAATTGGTAATACTAAATCCACCATCATATATCTCAATTATCAGTCACCCCAAGTTATCATCTTATTTCACCCTTAGGTACCTCAATTACTTTCTCATTTTTCCACCAAAATTTCCAAGTCATGTTCAACAATAATATTCCTTAATATGAAACCCAAACCTCATTCACTATCCATAAGTTCAAACGGTAAACAAATACTCAACCTAGATCACACATGACTCATTATCCACAATTACCTCATACAATTATCTTACTCAATTCCAAAAACCTTACGCAAGCTAAAATCACTTCCTACTACCCCTACTTTCCAAACATGAATCATACACCTGCCTACTTACACGGTTCAAATCCAACTCAAACGAAAGTTATATTAATCCCAATAAAACACATGTTTCACACTCATAACTCTCAAATACAACACCACTCATCACAAATTATTAGCATTTGCCCAACTACCCTCATCAAAACTACCTCTCAACAAGTTATCTACACGTCTTTACTCATCAAAACTATACGACCCAAAAGGTAAACACAGCATTGATCCATATATAAGCAAAACAACACATTATTAACAAACATTGCAACACTACGAAACAATGAAACTACATTTCAAATACAAAATTTAAAACTTCATCTTATACACCATGGTATAAAAAAAATGTTGGGCAAAATTGTAAGGTGCAGATTCTTGACTTAAGACCATATATAGCATTATTAACAAAATTGTAAACTTGCGGCACAACAAAACCAAGTATTAAGCACAAAATCAAAATTTGAGCATCAACACTATAGTTTCCACACATATCACCATTGACAAGGTTGAGGCACTATGAGACGGTTAAGCCATGTTTCAAATATAAAAATCAATATTTAGGGATGTACACATGAAATCTCAAAAAGAAATTGGTCCACTTTTAAAACGGAAATTTCGATTTAAACTATGTTATTACAGTGATACTCATAAGGATTATTGCCTTATAATACCGTTAAGCCAAGTTTAAGATAAAAGAAGGAATCAAAGATTTGGTCAAGATTTTAAGGCGGAATTACCAACTTAGGACAATACATGGTATTACTAATGGAAATTGAAGTATTATTACTCAATTAGTTCAAGAGAACTTTAAAACAAAATTTTCAAATTTCGAGACCATGCCTAACATCATTAAACAACATTTAAATCTTTACGACATAATTAGATAAAAAAAATGGAGTATAAAAATCGGATTTGTCGGTATAACTAACATACATGCCAAAACTTGAACCTATTTGTAAAGCAAAATTGCTAGTTTAATGTAACACAATGCAACATCAATAAGAACTAAGTAACAAGAAACAATTGGATCATGTTTTGAGTGCAAAGATTAAAATCATTGATCTTAAAATGAAATTTTAAAAGATTTTGGGCAACATCTTAAGATGGAATTTTGATTCACGATAATACATGCCGTTACCAACAAAGAAAAATCAACACTTAAGCGTGAGAAGATTCCTGAGTCTCATTAGTCAACTAAACTAAGTCTTTAAACACGGAAAATCAAAACTTACGCTTGATCATTAAGGTTTCAAAATTTTCGGAACAAAATTTTCAAGACATGATTTCAAACATGTGACAAGAGTAAGCAATAACACCCAAACTTTAGTCCTTGTTAAACAATTAACCATGCAACAAACACCAAATCAAATTATTGACTCGAGAATACATATTTTCGGGTTAATAAAATTTTCAGGTAAAATTCAATATAAAATTTTACACTTGACACCGGGTTTTGTTAGCAACGCGTGAAGAGTATATAAAGAGTTTTCGTCAGTTCCTTTTTACTTTTACCTTATTCTAAACCTTTTTACAAAAGAAAAACAATACAACATCGAATTCTCTTCTCTCATTGCTATCAAATCAAGGGGCTAGGATTGTCGGATTTCGGAGTTCTTTATATCTTTTTGATCGTCGTATTGTGGGTAAGATCCTTGTACTGTTTTTATGTTATTTGGTTAATGTTTTTTAAACCCTAATTGGGTGAATTGGGGGTTATTGGGATTGTTGATGATTATAGATTGTGATTGTATGATTATTTGATTATAAGAGGTGATTTCGTAGAAGAAGGTTTTTGATCCTCTGCTTGTGGTTGATTATTGGTGATTTCATCTCAGGTAGGGTTTCCATACTCAGTTATTGTGTAAATTTTATAAGATGGGTGTTTGCATGATTGGCATGTGATTATATCGTCATTGGTTTTGGTGTTGTTAATATTGTAATTGGTTGTTGTTGATTGTCTGTGGTTCGCGAGGTACGCCCTTGGCTGAGTAGAGTCACTTGCGGGAGTGGCTTCATGCCTTTGATTCGCCCCTTGTGGTTTATGTTATAAGAGGGATGTGCACATTAAGGAACATGGGTTATTCGCTCGATGGAGATGAGCGGGGCTTAGGTGGGAACTGCTGCGGTCCCCCACTGGCGGTGTAGAATATATGTTGCGATGGATATTCTGGTAGGGCTACACACTTTAATTAATTTTTGAAAAATCCCTCACATCACTAATCCTCAAAAGATCTAATCTTTCTCCTAATTTACTCAAAAGATCCCGTTTTTTTTCCTCAAAATTCAGCTTAATCAACACTAATTCAACTCAAAATCTTAACTAAAATGCCTTCTTCGATCTTCGTCTTCGAGGCGTAGAATTAAGCTTAGGTCTCCCTCGCTTTTTCTTCTCGCCTTGACTTCTACAACACCCAACAACATTATCAACAACCTTAATTTTCGGATCTGTTGCCGTGAGGTTTTACTGGGAAAAGCATCTATTGAATGTATCATTTGCGAGGTACTTTTTGATTCGGAGAAATGAAACTCGACGCCATTGCGCTGGTATCCATCAATTTTGGGGGTTTAGGGTTTTGTAGAAATTGGGGATTTTTTTTACTGTTTTTAGGTGAGATTTGGAGTGAGTGCAACAACAGAGAGCGAGGCGAGACGAATCTAGCACAGAGCACGAAGGTAGCAGAGGGATTCACGGCGGTCGGAGAAGGCATTGGGGTCGAAGCATTGGGATTGAAGATGGTGTGAGCTGGTGTTAATGGGAGGGATGTGTTTTAATGGGAGTTATGGTGGAAGGGTAGTTGTTGCTGGCTGTGTTAAAAGGCACGGACCTGGCTCTAATAGAGAGAGTTGGTGATGATAATGATCCTGGCTTATGACTAATTCATTGAGATAATGTTATGAGTCTGAGGGATTTAACATCTGGAATAATGATCGACGATAACGAACTTCACATCTTGAATAATGATCGACGATTACGTGAAATACTATAAATCTCATCGATACTAGACGATAAAATGTGATATACTTCGTAATTTTATGTAAAAGATATCGGACGAGTTAAAAAAATATACTAAATTTATCTGTAAAATTTCATATTAAATGTATAAACTGTATATAACATAATTAATCTAGATGTTAAATTAATTTCGTATATTTAACTTAATAAAGTTGAGTTAACTAGAGATATTCAAACTTAACTTAACTTAATTAGACTTAAATAAAATTAGCTAACTATTGTTAGTAACTTAATTTCATTATTTAAGTATAATTAAAATTAACTCAACTAATTTTAAGTTAAGATATATCTTGTTATGTTAAGGTAATTTTTTAAAATCAAAGCTAAGATAGTTTTAGCTAAATTATATTATATTAGATTATTTTATCAAATGACAAAGTTAAGCGAAACACATTCAAGTAATCATAATACGTAAAGATATCAATTTTATCGAGATTATAAGGTCGATAATGTGAAATAATACAAACTTTTTCGATATGATAGTTATAATTAGACGACTAAACTTAGCATAAGTAACTATAATTGAGCTTAATATAATTAGGGACAACTTAATTAATTTAATTAGACTTAGTTAATCAAAATTTAACTTCTTAAACTTAATTAGACTTATCTAAACGAAAATTAATTTAATTAAGCTAAAATCATTTTAACTAACTTAACTAATGTTAGTTTGAAATTAACTTAATTAAACTTTATTAAATATTACATTACTAGAGTTAACTTAATTACATTAAAGTTATTTAAAGCTAACTCAACTGACGTTCATTTGTTTGAAATCAACTCCATTAAACTTAATGAAATATTATTTATCTAAAGTTGATTAAACTTACTCTAATAAAGTTAATTTGATTAAAATTACCTTAATTAACGTTAAATAAAAATAACTTAACTTATCTTAACTATAGTTAGTTTAACTAAACTGAATTAAACTAAGAGCAACTACGTCAGTCCTAAAATAAACCAAACATCGAAAGTTGGAAATGGAATTAGACTGACGAGTCGGGCATAGTTGCTCTTAGTAGTAACTATAGTTTAGTTAAGTATATACCCTAGAAACCCTTAAAAAAACCCCCCCTCAAATAAACCAAACCTAAAAATACTAAAACCTTAAAAACACCCAACCCTAAAATAAACCAAACATATAAACACTAAAACGAACCCTAAAAACAACCAACCCTAAAATAAACCAAACCTAAAAACACTAAAACCCTAAAAACACCCAACCCTAAAATTAACATAATGTTGTTATCAAATGGGTGGAGGGGAGGGGAGGGGAGGTGTGGATTGATGACATGGCGGTCTACTAACGGGCAAAAGGTGGATATATGGATTGTTGAAATGGCGGATTCCTATTGGAGGAGAGGCGGTGGCGCGGATTAATGACGTGGCAGACACTGTGCATTGATACAATTTTTCTATTGGAGGAGAGGCGGTGGCGCGGATTAATGACGTGGTAGACACTGTGCATTGATACAATTTTTATGTACATAATACGAGAGACGAATTTATGATAATAATTTAATCAATGTGATAAGGAACAATGATGTGTATGATACTAATTATCCATGAGTACTCATACATTAATATAAGTGTATGGTTTAAGTTAATATAACTTACATCTTATATATTAATTATTACATATCCTTTTAAATTAGAGTTGTAAGTACCAAGAAACAACAACCTCACAAAATTAGAACACAAATAAATAAGACTTTTACGATCCTGGACGATCCTACCATCGACCGTATACGATTCTGTATGATCAATATGTGATCCTACCCGATCTTTCCACCAGAACGATCCTACGATGACTTGTATCGTTTTCCACTTTTTGGATCATAGGATCGTACAATTTTACGATCTAGAGAAGTTAACTTAACTAAGTTGATCAATAAGAGAAGTTAACTTAACTAAGTTGATCAATAAGAGAAGTTGTAGCATGAGTTAGACTGAATTGAATTAAATGAACCTGAACTGAGCTCAATTGAATGAAGCTGAACTGAATTGAACCGAAATGAGCTTAAATTATATCTAAAACACAGAGTCTTAATAAAGTTGAGCTGAACTAAACTGAATGAACTTGAACTATAGAGTTAATTTATGTAGAGATGAGTTTGTAATTAACTTAATCAAACTTAATTAAATATTATTTATCTAAAGTTATAAACTTGCTTTAAATAAAGTTAATTTGATTAAAATTACCTTAATTAAAGTTAAATAAAAATAACTTAACTATAGTTAGTTTTTTGAAACTGAATTAAACTTAACTTAACTTAACCTAAGTTAAATTTAATTGTATCGATGATATGGCGGAGTCCTAGTGGAGGAGAGACGGTGGCGCGGATTAATGACGTGGCAGAAACTATGTAGTGATACATAGTTAACTTAACTAACACAAGTGTATAATTTAATGACGTGGCAGACACTCTTTGATATTAATGTTTATGGACATGATACGAGAGACAACACTTTGATATTAATTTAATCAATATGATAACAAAAAATTATCTGTAAATACTAATTACACATAACTTAACTTAACTAACACAAATGTATAATTTAAGTTAATTTGGTACAAAATTTATGGACATGATAGAAGAGACAACTCTTTGATATTAATTTAATCAATATGATAACAAAAAATTATCTGTAGATACTAATTAAATATAACTTAACTTAACTAACACAAGTGTATAATTTAAGTTAATTTGGTACAATTTTTATGGACATTATACGAGCGACAACTCTTTGATATTAATTTAATCAATATGATGACAAAAAATTATCTGTAGATACTAATTAAACATAACTTAACTTAACTAACACAAGTGTATAATTTAAATTATTTTGGTACATTTTTTATGGACATAATACGAGAGACAATTCTTTGATATTAATTTAATCAATATGATAACAAACAATTATCTGTAGATACTAATTAAGCATAGCTTAACCTAACTAACGCAGGGGTATAATTTAAGTTAATTAACTTAAACTTATGTGTGGATTGGTGATATGGTAGACTACTAATGGGTGAAATGGGGAGGTGTGGATTGATGATGTGATAGGATACTAATGGATGAAAGTGGAGGTGTGGATTAATTATTCAATAAACTTAATTTAACTAAAGTTAATTTCACTTAATTTAATTAAAGTTATGCAATGTGTCGTATCGGATATGGGTGTTCAAAATAAACCGAACTACAAGAACTGAAGAACCGAAAACCCGAAAAACCGAAAAACCGTGTTTTTTAGGTTCGATAAAGCTTTGGTGAACCGAACCATTGAATTGGAAACGGTGTGGTTAAGGTTCAGTTTAAATTGAAGTCCTCACTCATACATTTTATAATTTAAGTTGATACAAGTCGGCCCGAGCCGAGCTGAGCTCGAGCTGTATTGTCTCATTATCACCCTAGTTCTTATATAAAATTAATGTTATATATTATATAATAAGAGTGGATTGATGGTGTGGCGAATTCAAATTAACTGAATTAAATCTTATAAAATTGACTTAATTTGCTCGAGCTCTATTGAAGCTCGTTGAGCTTAAAAAAATGAAGTTCGGTCTCGGTTTGAGTTCGAATCAAGCTCGTTTTGTCATTGTATAATTTTCACTTTCTCATCTTTTGAGTAACTAAATATACATATTTTTCAAAAATAAATAAAAATTTTCAAAAACTAAATATACTAAATAATACTTCCTCTGTCCTCGTCAATAGTTATCACAACTTGACCCGATTTCCACCTCATTATATGAACTTCAAACTTCATAGTTCATACATCTTCATCTTTAACAATTTCTCTTTAACAATATTACCTTTCACACTTTTTCAATCAAAAACAACTATTCAAGATGACAATTTATTTTCTTTAACTCCCCATTCATTTAGTTTACATTTTTTTATTATAGGTGATAATTGATATGAATGGGTACTAAATTATCGTAGATTAATTGAAATTACTACCAAAAATCTAGATTAAGCATTGAGAATGAATAATTAATTGATGCACCCACTGCCTAGAAAATGAGGAAATGAGGAGGTCGCCGGGCTTCGAATCGAAAGGACCGAACTGATGATGACTGATGTCGTTCCTCGTCTCCGACATGATTCAGACCATTGTACTGTAATACTACGATTTTCTGAGTTCTGTTACTCGGCCGAGTAAAGCACCGTGTGTTTTCTGGTCAGGCTACTGTCCAGGAACACTCGGCCGAGTAGTGTAATACTCGGCCGAGTAGGGGGTACTCGGCCGTGTACTCTCAGTACTCGACCGAGTAACCGGTCTGACGGGTTATTTCCGCGATTTGATTAAGGTGATTAGAGATTATATATAAACTTCGTTTAACAGTTACTATTCATTCTATCAAAACCTAAACTACGTTCTTCACTCCTCTAATCACCCTAATCACTCTCAAGGTTAGTTGATCGATCGCAAGTCTACACTTTCGTCTTTTATCCCGATTTCGTTGGTAAGTCTCTAGTGATTTGTAATCAGTTAATAGGTTTTCTTTTAGGGTTTTGCCCTAATTATTTATTTGGGTTAATTTGGGGGAATGGTTTATAGTGATGGTATGTGATTATTGTGTGTAGGTGACGGTGTCATGGAGAATTGTTATTGATTGCTTGTGTGTGCTTGGATTGCGAAAAGGTAGGGTTTCCCTACTCAGTTAATTGCATAATTAATTTAAGATGTGATGATTGTGATTTAATTGGCATGATCAGTATTGTTATTGATTTGTATTCTTGATTGTTGAAGTTGTGGTGGATTGACTATGTTGGTGAGGTGCATCCTCGGCTGAGTGGAGTCACTTGCGGGAGTGGCTTCACGCCCTTGATTCGCCCCTTGTGGAACCCACCACAAGAGGGGATGTGCACATTAATGAACATGGGTTGTTGCTCGTTGCGATGAGTGGGGCTTAGGTGGGCAAAGCTGCAGTCCCCCACTGACGGTGTGGATTATCTGTTACGGCAGTAATCTGGCAGGACTACACACTTAAGTGTGTAGTCAGTTATGAGACATGATTGGAAATGGAGGATGATTGTAAAGTTGTTGTTATGGTTGTTTCTCGTCTTTTGCTTATCTTGATTATGGAGTGAACTAACCCCGTTGTTGTTTTGTAAAACTGTGGTGATCCATTCGCGGATGGTGAGCAGATTGTGACAGGTGATGGTTGCCTTTAGCTATGGGGATAAGGATGGGATGTCATCACTTCGAGTCTAGCTTCCGCTGTTACGAGTTTAGAAGTTTTGGATTTCTTTTGTATTGAGATTTTATACACTTTCATTTTGGTATTTCTTTGAGACGGTGTAATCGTTTAAATTTTATACTTTAATAAATGTTTCTGAATGGTTACTTTTGATATACTAACCTCGGGAAACTGAGATGGTAACAGCTTCTCATACTAGGGTGGTCCTTGGTAAGACACCTTGGTATATGGGGGTGTTACAAAGTGGTACCAAAGCGATAATTTTGGAACCTGTAACCAATGGACATAATGAACTTAGAGAGTCTTAATAAAATGAACCCGGGTAGGAGTTGTTTGGAGCTACCGGAAAGGCTTGGGAGACTTCCTAAGGCCACAACTTTGCCCCTACAACTTTGAGCCGGTCACGACGGGGTGTCAAGGGATCGTTATCTGTTGTATGCCTTTAAGTATATGTTGGATGAAGTATATTTTTGGGTTGAATGGAAGTGATTGGAGTATAGGTAATGTGATGTGGGGTATGTCTATATGATCATGATGATGTTAATGTTTGGTTTGTTGGTAGTAGCATGTGATTAAGGTCATGCGTGTGTATGTGTGTGTGTGTGTGTGTGTGTGTATATATATATATATATTTATATATATATATATATATATATATATATATATATATATATATATATATATATATATATATATATATATAGATTTATATATAGATTTGGGATTCAATGAGAACCCCCTTGTTATGAGAACCATGAGAACTACTGCTCACCGTCAGATAAAATAATCCAACGTCCCAGGTTCGACGCACGTCATTATTGTTGTAAGTAATGAGTCTTTTGTCTTTTTGCTGCTTTTAATTCTTTCCCCCCTGTTCATCTTTCTAATTTCCCAAAATCATTACCTCAATGTCTGTACGCTTATTTTATGAATTTCCTCTTGAATTTCTCTCTTTTTCTTACCATCAAAAGTACAAATCATTCAACTTATCGTTGATTTCTTTTTAATTTGCAGTTCTTTGTCTTCTCCTCAAAATCTTATTATTATTTTTTGTTTAATCTATAGCTTTTCTATCATTTCCGGCTCAATCGTTTTTGTAAATGTATCATGCTTATGTCATTCCTTCCTTAATTAAATTGTATTTGTCATGTGAATTTACAGCTTTCATTCCGAATCTTTTTACCCTATTTGTTACAGTAGTTTTTTCCGATTTATAATCATATTGGTTCATTTTTTGTCAAGTATGATCCCGTTTTGTTGTAACTGTCACTTGATTTTTCGATCTATGACATAATTTTTTTAGTTGTTTATCTTAAAAATGTAATTGAAGAACATGGTTTTTTGTGTAATTGTTGTTGGTGGTGACGATCAGTTTCGATCATGAAGACAGGTTGCATCCATGTAGACTTTTAACTACCCACATGTACATTTTATCGCCCCGAGTATAGTTTAAGAGCAAGACATATTTGCAGTATAATGTCTTCTGAACCTATGGTACAACTGTTCTGAACTTATAATATATGTTTTCTGAACCTTTAGTATATATGGTACAACTCTTATTCACTTGAGTCCGAAGGATAACTATACAAAGTAGTTATATGTACCGCACTAATTACTTGCTTGTTTGCACAAACTTTTACATGAGTCGTAAAACATGAAATAGTCATTGTTACAATCTATCAAATGTTGTCCCGAACCTACAATACATGTTTTGTGAACCTGGTATATATTTTATGAACCTATGAGTCATATATTCTAAACTTATATTACATGTGTTCCGAGCCTCTGATTCATGTGTTGTGAACCTTTGGCACGATCTATAATTATGTACTTATCATTAACATCTTTTTATAATTAGGTAAAATTACACGAAAAAATAAATAATACAACATTAAGCCGTCCTAGAGACATTACAAATTACTTGTTTTAACAAGCCCTTCCATGGATCGTAGAGCATGAAATACCAATAGCTCCAATATATCAAAAGCTTTTATGAAACCTATAGTACTTATACGATCGATTTTTTTTAGTATTAATCTTTAAAGCAACGCCTAATAATTTGTCAAAACCACTTGATAAAATAAACCCTACAATCTTAAACAAACCATATAAACACCAAATAAAACGTGAAACACCAAGAAATACAATTTGAAAAATGTGAGGTGAAATGAATTTATGCAATTCAACTCGAAAATTGTAGATAAATGAAAGTTAGTAAATGAAGGAAACCACATCTTTTTGTTTACCTGTAGTACAATTGAATTGATAATTTCCTTCTAGATGATTTCCTAGCAATTAATCAGACGATTTTCCGTTAGGATGGTAAATTACTCATTTGCTCATTTTTTTTTCTAGAGAATTAAATTACGTCATTTTTTTCACATTGATGAGTAAGATAGAAGAAACATGGGTTATGGGATGGGGTTATGTAAAAGGGAGGTTATTTTAATAATTTGGCAATTGCGTTGTGGGATAAGACGCTCGTCAATCCGCTCCACTAGTTTTGAGAATCCAATGGTGGGTATGGGTTCTCGTGGTTCTCATGGGAAGAAGGTTCTTATGGGATCTCTCTCTCTCTCTCTCTATCTATATATATATATATATATATATAATATATATATATATATATATTATATATATATATATATTATATATATATATATATAGATAGAGAGAGAGAGAGAGAGAGAGAGAGAGATAAATGAGTTCTAATGAGTCCAACATGTGTCATTGAGTCCATAAGTCCCTCTAAGGGTCATTGGATGGACTCAATGGATGGTTGAGATGAATTTGATTAAGGGCTATTAAAAAGAAAAGGTAAAAAATGTGGATGGTTGGATTGAGATGGATGGTTGAGATTGAAAATTACCAAAAAAAATTACCACTAATCAAATTTCTATACACTAATTAATTTTCTTTCTCTCTCTAGCCCCTAATTAATCAGTTTTGAGTTTCAGATTTCAGAAGTGTAAATGTAATGTTGTATGAGTTTTACAAGTGTAAATGTTATGTTTTACGAGTGTAAATGTAATATTTTAAGAGTGTAAATTTTGAATTTATGTAAATCTGAAAAATGTGTGTAAATGTAAAGAAATATGAGTGTAAATGTAAAAATTATAAGTGTAAATGTAAAGAATAATGAGTGTAAATGTAAAGAAATATGAGTGTAACTTTAATAAAATATGAGTGTAAATCTGAAAAATGGGTGTAAATGTAAAGAATATGAGTGTAAATGTGAAGAAATACGATTGTAAATGGAAAAAATATGAGTGTAAATGTAAAATATGAGTGTAAATGTACAGATATACAAGTGTAAATGTAAAGAAATATGACTGTAAATGTAAAATATGAGTGTAAATGTAAAGAAATACGAGTGTAAATCTGAAAGATGCATGTAAATGTAAAGAATATGAGCGTAAATGTAAAGAAATATAAATGTAAATGTAAAGAATTGTGAGTATAAATCTGAAAGATGCATGTAAATGTAAAGAAATATACAAGACGATTATAAGATCATTAGATTTATTATAAGAGGAAAGGAAAAAACGAAGTAATGTAATAAAAACAAAAAGAGAAGAAGAACAGCATCAACTAACAAGATGCTAAACCACCAAAACCCATAATCATTACATAAAGAAACGAAATCAAAAAAAAATAACCATAAACAAAATCATCAACTAAACCACCAAAACGAAATCATAAAACAACAACTTGAAATCTGGAAAATTTGAACAAATCAAAAATTTGAACCACCAACGAACGAAGCCAACAACAACGAACGAACGAAGCCACCAAAATTTGAACCACCAACGAAGACACCAACAAAGATCTCGTTTGTTTTCAAAATTTTGAACCACCAACAAATCATATTTTGTTTTCAGATCTGTTTTTTTTTTAATTGGTTTATTTTCAGATCTCTTTTTTTGGTATGTTGTGGTCGTGGATGTTGATGTTGGTGCGTGAGGTTGGCGGTGGGAGAAAGGAAGGGAGGTGGTTGGGCTGGTGGAGGTGGTTGTGGTGTCGTTGTCGGGTTGTGGTGGTCGGGTAGTGGGGTGGCTGTGGTGGTATCGTGAAGAGTGGCTATGGGTGTTGTTGGTGGCGGCAGTAATGGGTCGTGGGATGGCTATGGCTGTGGTGGGTCGGGGGTATGTTGGGTGTAAGGTGGGTGGGTGAGTGAGTGAGGAAGAGAGGAGGGAAATATTTTTTGGGTTTTTTGATTTATTTGGTTTTTAGAGAGAGGAGAGGATTGATATTTGTATGATAGGAGAGAGAAGTGAGTGGAAAAAGAAGGTTTTTATAGTGAAATTAGGGTTGGATTAGTGATGGTAGTGAGGGAAACTAATTAATTAACATCAATCCCTTCATTTCAGCCTTAATCCCTTGTTTTGCCTCTTCAATCTCAGCCCTCCATCCCATCTTTTTAAGGGCTCTAAATGGGACTTATGGACTCAATGAAAAAGGGTGGACTCATTAGATCTCATTTATTTATATATATATATATATATATATATATATATATATATATATATATATATATATATATATATATATATATATATAGAGTCAAGTTCAAATGAGTCCACCTAAATATTTGAGTCCCTAAGTCCTAATCTAAGCCACTGATCTTCTAAGATTGATGGTTGAGATTTGAAACTTCTAAACAATTTTTTGAATGAAACTTTAATGTTCTATCAGTGAAACTTTAACTTGTGAATGAAACTTTATTTCTTTATGATTGTAACTTTAATTTTTAAAGGTTATTTTGTAAATAAAAATAAAAATTTATGTATTTTTAAATATAATTTTAATGTTTTACGAGTGAAACTTTAATGCTTAAAAGTGTAACTTTAATTTTTTTAGGCCATTTTTAATATAAAAATTGAATTTATGAATTTATATAATTATAACTAATATTTTTTTATTTAACTGATTTTTGTGTAATTTTGATTTTTTTAGGCCATTTTTAATATAAAAATTTAAATTAAGTAATAATTTAATTGTAATTTATATTATTTTTATTTCACTTATTTATGAATGAAATTTTAATGTTCAACTAGTGAAATTTTAATGGTATCTAAGTGAAATTTAGTTTTTTTGTCCATCTTCAATATCAAACTTTAAATTTCACTGGTTTATGAATGAAACTTTAATGTTGAACGAGTGAAACTTTAATGATAAGGAGCGAAACTTTATGTTTTTACAGGCCATTTCCAATATAAAATTTGTATTTATACAATAATGTAATCGTTACTAAAATTTATGTAATTTATCTAATCCACACTGTAACTTTAATGGTCCAAGTGTGAAACTTTAATGCTAAGTGAGTGTAACTTTAATATATACTGTATAATTTTTTTGTAATTTCAACAATTCAAGGCGAAACTTTAAGTCCTTGAAGATATCACTTTAATAGACGATAGGGGCAACTTTAATTGATCCACCACACGATAACCACCACCGCCGCCAATTATTAACAACCACCACGACCCCTGCAATCACCACCACACGGCCACCAGATCTGAATGAAAAAAAAAAAGAGAGAAACGACAACAACGAAACCAACACCACGCAACCACGAACCCCACAAACGACACCAACAGCAACCACCAAACTGGAAAAAAAAAAGAAAAAAAAAGGAGGAAGAGCACGACATCCCCACCACCACGAACCCCACAAATGACGGCCTGAAACCACCACACGCCATCATTGAGGGAAAAAAAAAAGACAGAAAACGACGCCACCAGATCTGAATGAAAAAAAAAAAAAAAAGAGAAACGACAACAACGACACCAACACGAAACCAACACCACGCAACCACGAACCCCACAAACGACACCAACAGCAACCACCAAACTGGAAAAAAAAAGAAAAAAAGGAGGAGAGGCAGAGGTGCGTGGTGGAGGCCGAGGGAGGAGAGAGGTAGGCCGCGGAGATGCATCAGTATGGTGGTGCTGAGGCGTGGTGGCAGGGGTAGTTGTGTGGTGAGGGCGTTTTCTGGGCATAGCGTGGTGGCGGCGGCGGGTTGGGTGGCGGCAGTAGTGGTGTCGGGGTGGAAGGAGGAAGAAGAGAGAAGGGATTTAGAAATTTAGAGAGAGAAGTGGGAGTGAGTGAGGGAGGCAGTTGAATGAATGAAATTAGGGTTTTTTTTGCTTTTATAGGGACCTTTTATTTTCAGAATTAATCTTAGCCATTGATTTTGTTATAATCTAATGGCTAAGATTAGGACTCATGGACTCTCCTAAGGGAGGTGGACTCATTTGATCCTAATTCTATATATATATATATATATATATATATATATATATATATATATATATATATATATATATATATATATATATATATATATATATATATATGAATGTTGTGTTTAATTTACATATGGGTATGATAAAATTTTACCCATGTACTGATTTTTAGAAGTATTTAGTTGCTATTGTTTGCCTTATTCATGTTTAAGTTGTTTTGTTAAGAAAAAACTGATTTGTATGAAGACCGATTATGGAAGGGCTGTCTTAAAACTGTTATAAGTCGAGTTATAGGAATGACATTGCTGTGATTCTAAGTTGAGGTGATAGCTTGTCTTTTTATGATTCTAACGATAGGTCACACGCCCAAAACGACCAAGTAACGAGTGAGATATGACTATTTTACGAAAACTGGTCGTTGCTGAGAATTGTGCCGGAACTCGGCCGAGTAGGGCCTACTCGGCCGAGTAACTTTCATAATCAGCCGAGTAACCCATATTCGGCCAAGTAATCTTTCTGTGATAATTTTGTTCAGCTTCTGTAGTCGAGAACTCGGCCGAGTGGTATAGTTACTCGACCGAGTACGTCATGTACTCCACCGAGTACCTCTTTAGGCGATTGTATTGAGTCGGCGGCTATGTTCTTACATTTGTTTTGAGTCATAGGTTATGTACACACGTATGTCTTGGGTCTTAAACCATTTTTTTACATATGTGACGGTCTTGATACGGAAGTTACCAGGTACTATGATGTGGAGAATGCCGACTTATGAAGGATATGTGTAGGGTAGGGAGGACATGAGTATACGGGATTGTGATGGATAGTGGAAAGAATAAGCGAAATTGACGAGTTATTGAGATAAGAATCACATTCTGTGAGCTATGGTGAGTGAATTAGTCGTTCGCTTAAGTGGTCTAGTGATGACCGTATATGGTCGAGTGATGATGAGAGCGGTAATGTAAATTCGAGGAATGTTAGAAACAAAAGTTAAAATGAGGGATGTGAAAATTAGGGTAATTTGGGATATATAGTGATTTCCAGAGAGAGATGATTATGACGATGTTGGGTGATGAGATGTATAATGGAAGGTGGTGAAAAAAAAATGGTGTCTAGAGAGCTTAGATTGAGGGATGCCGCAATGAGGATTTGTAGGTAGTAGTTGATATGGAGATTTGTATTACTAGAAGGTTAGGCTAGTGTATAATCATTTGGGAGGTCACGGGATGAAGTGAATCTTGGTTTCCTAGAGATATCAAAATAAAATGTAATCAATTAAGGAGAAATCATTGAGTGAGTGGATCTACCGGTGGGGAGTATGAGTGAGAAGCATGATGAGAGGGATTGTTGATAAGAAATGAATGAAAAATAATGCTATAGGCTAATAGAATTTGATTTTTGGAGGTAATGGGAAGAGAAGGATGATGGTAAGTTGAGTGAATGTTCACAAGAATTAGGGGACATGAAAGTAAGGAATCATGGGATTGTGTGATACTATCATGAGGGTGTAAGTTAAGGAATATATATAAATTGCAGGACGGCTTGTTAGTCATGATTTTTGAGGAATTAAAGGAGTAGGAAGTTGGTACAGTATTTGCATGGTATGAGACTATGGTGGTGAGCTAGGTGACGATATAATCAAGGATAAAATTTGAATAGTTGTTGAGGTAATTTTTGTTGATGGATTTAGTGTTCGTTATTTGGGATAATAACCAAACAGAGGAAATGAATTGTTATATTTAGAGGTGATAGTAAGAGAGTAGTTACATGAAAGATGGTGGTGTCGCAGTATTGTCACTAGTGGTTAAGGATGATGTTAAATAGGGAAGTTAGCCGTTTTAAAGAGGTTGATTTGGTGGAGGCATGATTGGTATGTATGGTTTTGAGGGAGTATAAGATGAGGATATAGGAGGTGTTTGCTAGTAGTTGGGTACTTATGACAATATAGTTACGTTCACCGGGTGGTGATTATTGCGCGGATGGGAGGATATGTTATGAAGGACAGCTGAGTTAAGCTCGGGTGAGAGATATTTATTATCAAGTGGTAGCTTATGTGATCAGGATTGGCTAGTTAGATTCGATTATGGGTCTATAATGTGTGTAAATGTTTGTGTGTGGTTCTGACCTCACGAGTAGTGGTATGGTATGATAGTTATAAGTCGTTATCTGACTATTTTACGTCATATGTTGTGTACGGTAACCTAATAGGATGATATTCAAAAAGTGGTAATTTGGGTGATCTTGAATGGCTAGTTATACTTGTATGTGTATGTATGATATCTGTAAGTGATAGTGTGACGTTCGGGACTCATGAATAATAGTGTAGACACCTCGTTTCTGCACCTCCCGCAAACCACCCGGTGATGATTGGGCCGCATGTTTGGTACGCGGAATGATTTGTGACAGTTCGTAAGTTTATCGTCAAGTGATTGCTCAAACATTAATGTCTACCTCTTAGTTGTCATCTACGCGCCGATACGGTCGTTTTGACAGTAATTAGAGTACATTTGGAGTCCGGGTCAAAAACCGTCTTCATTTCCTAAAACCATCAAATCCCGAGTCAAAGCAATGTGCTTGTCTACCTAAGGTTAGGATGTTATAAAATGTTGAGATCATATCTCATTTTGAGTCTCATGTCACTTCGTTAGGCTAAACTAAAAGTTTACATTACAAAATGTGCATTTCATTTAGTTAAAATGACAACCCGAGCTTTAGGCCCGTTTTACGAGGTGATAACGAGTTTTTTGGGTCGGGCCTATTTCACACAAAGTTCTAGATCTCTTTCTTAGCTTTCCAACGCCACCGAAATCACCTTAATCCGAGTCTTGCAGAGAAAGTTATGCCTAAAATACGACAGGCTGTCAAACGCGTTTTCTACGCGCAGAGGAACCTACCCGGGAAAGGACGCAGCCGTCTTTGCGCTCTCTTCCAAGGGACGCAGCTCTGCTGCGCCTTTTCCCAGGGTTTTCTTTTTGTCCAAGTTTCCGTGTTTTAACCTAAGTCGGTTATTTCCGGATCTTTCCTTCCGTATCCTACTTTTACCATAATCCCTCCGCGTGATTAGTATAAATAGGAGCCTTCGCTCCTCATATTTCTCACGCGAGTGTCCGCCCTTCTCTTCTCCCTTTGCATTCTAGACTTTGTTCTTACTTATTGGCGCCTACATGCTTGAACTTTCGACCACGTAAGCTCGGATCTTTCCGGGTACCAGCCTCTCCGTTGCTTTACCGACCAATTTGACCAACTACACTCAATCAATTTAATTAATCAATCGACTTCCTCTTACGAGGGCACTTTCTTTGCATTCGCGTCGAGCATCTGTAACACCCCCATACTCCGAGTGCCTTACCAGGACCACTCAGGTATGAAGACATCACCATCTCGGTCGCCCGAGGTATGATAATCAAATAGACAAAACGGAAACAATATTTATTATAAATAGTTTAATGATAAATACAATCCTCAAAACCAAACCAAAGTACAATACATTATTCCAAACTATCTGTTCTCAACTGAAATGTAAATAAATGCTAAACTAAAGCGGAAGACTCTATCGTCATGTCGTGGCCATCCCAGCTATCCCAGTACTCATCTCTATACCTGTTCAATATCTGCTCACCATCCCCGAATGGATCACCGCAGGTTTTACAAAACAACACCGGGGTCAGTACTAATCACACAATCAATATAAATAACAATAATAAGACAAACATACAAATGAACCCATCACACACACATACACACACCACCAACTCCCATCATCTCAATATCGATCGTCCACCTTTGGACCAGCCCCTGCCATGGGGACCGCAGCCGTTCCCACCTAAGCCCCGCTCATCGTACGAGCGATAACCCTGTCCATTAATGTGCACATCCCCTTTCGTGGCGGGTTCCACGAAGGGCGAAACTAGGGCGTGAGATCACTCCCGCAAGTGACCCCACTCGAGAAACGCATCTCGAGAACCATAGACAACCAATCACCATCACAATCACAATCACAATCATCATATCAAACAACTAATTACAGCACATCACCAATATCCCATTATGGGACTAATACTGAGTAGGAAATCCTACCTGGAAAGCACAACACGCAGACGGTATCTACAAATTGTATCAAAACGGCTCCTCTACGAATTCTCCTCCTACCATACAACACATAGATGCTACCATTCAAATACTACTCATAAAAACCCCCAATTCCTAAATTAGGGTTTCATCAATCTTAACAAAACATTATAGAAATTATATTAAAAGCTTACCCTCGACGCAAGGAATCCAACGCGACACGAACTACGATACGAACTGACCGTCTGAACTCCGGGAATTGTCAAGAACGCGATTAGGAAGAAGAACTAGTTGCTTTCTCTCTTAAACAGGTTTTAGGTTTTGTAAAAAGTGATTTAAAACAATTACGAATATGTTTAAATACCTTAATCGCGTAATTAACAAAACCCGAGAAAACTCCCCCGTAAAACCGGACACTCGATCGAGTACCCAAGGCACTCGATCGAGTACCCCCTTACTCGATCGAGTGCCCCACTACTCGATCGAGTACCCAACAGTCGAAACTATTTTATTCCGCAACTTGCCCATACTCGACAGAGTAAGGGCTACTCGATAGAGTACCCCCAAGACATATAAATACGGAATATTACAGTCTTCCCTCCTTAAAAGGAACTTCGTCCCCGAAGTTCAAACCACTACTAAAACAAAGGTACTCCAAAACATTCCCGACTCAACAACCAAAACAAAACTCAATATAAAACACGCTACTTACCCAACTCATCCCGACAACCTACCGACGCAACATATAAAAAGGTGTATAAAACTCTTAGAAACTGCTCGCGATCATCTCCTACCCCCCTAAAAGAAACAAGGTTGCGTCCCCGTAACCATACATACCTGATCAAAAAGGAAGGGGTAACGCTCTTTCATGATATCCTCTGCCTCCCATGTGGCTTCCTCGGTCTCGTGGTTAGACCAAAGGATCTTGAGCAAAACTGTCTCACCACCCCTAGTCTTTCTAACCTTTCGGTCTAGGATCTGCTTAGGTACCTCAAGATATGATAAAGACTCATCAAGCTCTAAGTTCTCGGCCTCTAACACATGTGAAGGGTCGCTCACATACTTCCGCAGCTGCGATACATGAAACACATTATGTACTCTCTCTAACGCACCGGGTAAAGCCGACGATAAGCAACTTCCCCAACTCGCTCTAAGATCTCATAAGGCCCTATAAACTTCTGGCTTAGCTTGCCTTTCTTCCCAAATCTCATAACCCCGCGCATAGGAGACACTTTCAGAAGAACCTTGTCCCCAACCTGAAACTCTATGTCCCGACGATGTAGATCTGCATAACTCTTTTGTCGATCCTGAGCTGCTCTCATCCTTTCCCTGATCATCTTAATCTGTTCCACCATTTCATGCACCATCTCTGGTCCTAAGACCACTGCCTCAGCACTATCGTCCCAACAGATTGGACTCCTACATCTCCTCCCATACAAAGCCTCAAACGGTGCCATACCAATACTAGTGTGATAGCTGTTATTGTAAGAAAATTCTATCAAGTCCAACCTCTGCTCCCAGCTACCACCAAAATCCATCACACAAGCTCGCAACATATCCTCAAGAGTCTTGATTGTTCTCTCAGTCTGCCCGTCTGTCGCAGGATGAAAAGTCACTCATCTTCAGATTTGTCCCTAACGATTCCTGCAACTCCTTCCAAAACTTCGATATAAATCTCGCATCTCTGTCAGACACTATGTCCTTAGGGACTCCATGTAACTTCAGCACGTTCTTTCGATAGGCCATAGCCAATTGTGCCTTAGTCCATGTATCTTTCATTGGAATAAAGTGAGCTGACTTGGTCAGACGATCCACTATCACCCAAATCATATTGTTACCTTGTTGACTCTTAGGCAAACCCACAATGAAATCCATGGAAATGGATTCCCACTTCCACTCAGGCACCTCCAAAGACTGAACCTTACCTTGTGGTCTTCTCTGTTCCCCTTTAACTCTCTCGGCATGTCAAACAACGGGACACAAACTCAAATTTGTCTCTTTCTTCATCCCAGGCCACCAAAACGTTTTCTTCAAATCTTTGTAAAGCTTGTCTCCACCCGGATGCACTGAATATGGTGTGCAATGTGCCTCTGTCATGATAGTCTTTTTCAACTCCTCATCATTAGGAACACACCACCTACCATCAAACCTCAAACTACCATCTGTATGAATAAAAACCGAGACACCTTTGTCCCTTTCTCTACCCCGACTCTCCACTCCACTATCTTAGGATCCAAAGCCTCGCTTATCCCGAATATCATCATAAAACTCAGCCGTCTTGTCATATCACCCATGGCATCTCCTTTCTGCATCATATGTATCCCGAACCTCGCTACCTCATCTCTCAGCCTCATCAAAGATAGAGCTGTACACAAAGAATGTACACTCTTCCTACTCAAAGCATCAGCTACAACGTTGGCTTTCCCTTCATGGTAGATGATTTCCATGTCATAATCGCCAATCAACTCCATCCACCTCCTCTGTCTCATGTTCAACTCCTTCGCGTGAAGATGTACTTGAGACTCTTGTGATCAGAAAATACCTTAAAGATTGCTCCATAAAGGTAATGTCTCCAAATCTTGAGAGCAAACACCACCGCACCCAACTCCAGATCATGAGTAGGGTAATTCTCCTCATAAGGCTTCAACTGCCTAGAAGCATAGGCAATCACTTTACCATTCTCGCATCAACACACATCCTAGCCCATTCTTCAAGCATCGTATAAACCTCAAAATTCTCGCTCCCTTCGAGGCAATGCTAAGACAGGAGTCGTGGTCAAACGCTCCTTTAATGTTTGGAACGCCGTCTCACAACTCTCATCCCAACGAAACTGTTCTCTTTCCTCATCAACGCTGTCATCGGTCTAGCTATCTTGGAGAAATCTTTCACGAACCGTCTCGTAGTATCCAGCTAAACCCAAGAAACTCCTCACCTCAAAGAACATTCTTTGGTGCTTCCCACTTTGTCACAGCCTCAATATTCGCCGGATCCACAGCTACCCCATCTTTAGAGATCACATGCCCCGGAAAAGCAACTTTCTCTAACCAGAACTCACACTTGGACAACTTAGCATACAACTCATAATCTCTCAAAGTCTGCAACACGATCCTCGGATGCTCCTCATGCTCCTCCTTAGTCTTAGAGTAGACTAAGATATCATCGATAAACACTACTACAAACTGGTCCAAGAACGTAAAGATTCTATTCATCAAATCCATAAACACCGCAGCGCATTAGACAACCCAAATGGCATCACCACATACTCATAATGGCCATACCTTGACGTGAAAGCTGTCTTCGGTATGTCCACATCTCTAATCTTCACCTGATGGTACCCCGACCTCAAATCAATCTTAGAAAAGACTGTTGCACCACTCAACTGATCAAACAAGTCATCTATCCTTGGCAAAGGATACTTGTTCTTTATCGTCACTCGGTTCGACTCCACCTTAATCTATGCACGACCTCAAGCTCCCATCTTTCTTCTTCACAAACAAATCGGTGCTCCCAAGGCGATACACTTGGTCTAATGTATCCCTTCTCTATCGATCATCCAACTCGCTTCCTAAGTTCCTCCATCTCCTTAGGACCCATACGGTACGGTGCCTTAGAGATTGGCCCCGTCCCCGGCTTCAACTCTACGGTGAAATCTATCTCCCTCTTCGGTGGCAACCCGGAATCTCCTCGGAAAAACATCTCGCAAATTCTCCCACCACTGGTATCTCATCAACTGTCGGACTCTCTATCCGGTCATCTCTCACATGGCACAAGATCGAGGACATCCCTTCCTCGATAAGACTTCAAGGTAATGAATGCAATCAACTTAACTTTGGGTTTGACTAGAAACCCACGATAAGACACACTTACACCCTTTGGACCCCTTAAGGACACTTTCTTTTGATGACAGTCTATTTTGGCTTTATACTTTCCTAACCAATCCATCCCAACTATCATCTCAAAACCATTAAAAGGAAACTCTAGCAAGTCTACAGGGAAGTCGACTTGCCCAACTATCAAAGATACATCTCTAAACAACCTCCCACACGATACAGACTCACCTGAAGGTATGAAAACTCGCTCACTAACAGACTCATATACTCTCAAACCCAACTGTTTTACATGACTCGAAGACACAAACGACCGAGAAGCCCCGAATCAAACAAAACAAACGTAGGAATACCATTAACAAGGAATGTACCGGTGATAACGTGCGCATCCTCCTCAGTGCCGCCTTCTTGTCCATCATGAACAACTTGCCATCGGTCTTCCGCCCACCTCCTGGGACAAGATCTTGGTGATGCGGTCGGCTTAGCACCCGACCCTTGATTGTTGTTGTTGGTCATTGGTGTCTTCTGATAAGAATTACCGCCGTTGCGGTTGCCTCCACTCTGGTAGCTCTGACCTCCCCGGTTTGGCCATGATCCAGCTGGTCATTGCTCGCAAAGCTCGTGCGGGTCTGCGAACAGGATCCGGTGCACTCGTGCACTCATGTCTCTTGTGGCCTACTCCACCACAACCAAAGCAGGTCACTCCCCAACTATTACTCACACTCCCTCGGCCTCGCCCAAAGGAAGTCCCAACACTAAACCCAGACCCAGAAGAAAATCCTTTAGACTGATTGTGGTTGCCTTTCTTGAAATTAGATTGGCCACCACCCTCGCTCTCAGACTTCCTCTTCTCTCCACCTGACCTCTCCTGAGCCATCTCCACTAGTCTCTCAGCCCTCCCGACCCTCTCATACGCTTCCTTTACGTCGCAAGGACTCCCACGGGTAACTTATCCATAATTTTCGTGGTTAGCCCTCTCTCAAACCTCAAAGCCGATTCTCCTCACTCAAACCCATATCCTCGCATATCTAGATTTCTCATTGAACGCTGTAGTACTCAAATACAGACATCTCAGCAGTCATCTTAAACTTGTCGAACTCCTCTCTCAACTTACTCCTCACATGTTCTGGTACGAACTCCTTCCTCACAGCCCTACGAAACTCCTCCCAAGGTATAGCAGGTAACCCTTGGTTGGTATATATCTCCTTGGCACTCACTTTCACTGAATCCCACCACTTGCCACCGCCTCCCTCGGATAGAATGCAGCTGATCCACTCTCATCTCATCGGGACAAGTGAACTAAATCTAGTATGTTCTCCATCTCCTCACCAACTATCAAGAAGGTTAGGCTCCTCAACTCCCTTGTACTCCTTCGGGTTAAACCTCGCAATATAGAGGCTGACTTTAGCATGGTCAACCTCCTTCTCCTTATCCTTATTCTTGTCCTCATTCACTTTCTTTAGGGTCTCAGTGAGAGCATCTTGGTGTTCTAACATCTTTACGATGTCATCCATGGTCATAAGCTCTGCCCTCGCGTACAAAGCATTTCTCTTTGGCGGCATCTTGAAACTATACATATATAAGAAAGGGTAGATATGAACATACGTACTAAACTTCAAAACACGAAAACACGCTGCCCAGAACCTACTCGATCGAGTATCCAAACCCACTCGATCGAGTAACGGGCTACTCGATCGAGTGCCCCCATGTACTCGATCGAGTACCCAAACTCCAGATCCAAACAGACCTTATGATCTCTAATCCACTCGATCGAGTATCTAGGCTACTCGATCGAGTGACCCCCTACTCGATCGAGTACCCCTAGTTACTCGATCGAGTGCCCCAAAACGCGATTCTGGACTCAAAATCGCCAAAAACCCACCCGATCGAGTCAGCCCCACTCGATCGAGTATCACCAATACGTAAAAGCTACCCGCATGTTACGTCATATGCTACATGCTAACCTTATAAAATCACATGCTATCAGAATAAATATGCTACGCATCTATTCTACTATCAACAAGATCAATTCATCATGCTATTAAAGCCACATTGTAAATCATTCAACATGTTATCATCTCATTAACATGTTCCACATATCCTTTCCTTTCACTTGCTCAACTTCCTATTTCAACACCAAACAATCAACACACTTCATCACTTTGTTGCACACGTTAATCAAACATACAGATGACTCGACAAACACTTTCCCCATGTGACCGGTTCAAAGTTGTAGGGCGACCCCCATGACTTTAGGACGTCTCCCAAGCCTTTGCACTAGCTCCTACAACTTTTACCCCGGGTTCATTTTAATTGACTCCTATGTTCGTTAAGTTCATTGGTTACGGGTTTCGGGATCGTCTCTCGATACCATTTGTAACACCCCCATACTCCGAGTGCCTTACCAGGACCACTCAGGTATGAAGACATCACCATCTCGGTCGCCCGAGGTATGATAATCAAATAGACAAAACGGAAACAATATTTATTATAAATAGTTTAATGATAAATACAATCCTCAAAACCAAACCAAAGTACAATACATTATTCCAAACTATCTCGTTCTCAATCGAAATGTAAATAAATGCTAAACTACGGCGGAAGACTCTATCGTCATGTCGTGGCCATCCCGGCTATCCCGGACTCATCTCTATACTGTTCAATATCTGCTCACCATCCCCGAATGGATCACCGCAGGTTTTACAAAACAACACCGGGGTCAGTACTAATCACACAATCAATATAAATAACAATAATAAGACAAACATACAAATTGAATCACACACACATACACACACCACAAACTCCCATCATCTCAATACTTTTGACCGTCCCTTTGGACCCATTACCACTGCCAGCTGGGGGACCGCAGCCGTTCTCACCTAAGCCCCGCTCATCGTACGAGCGATAACCCTGTCCATTAATGTGCACATCCCCTTTCGTGGCGGGTTCCACGAAGGGCGAAACTAGGGCGTAAGATCACTCCCGCAAGTGACCCCAGTCAGCCGAGAACGCATCTCGAGAACCATAGACAACCAATCACCATCACAATCACAATCACAATCATCATATCAAACAACTAATTACAGCACATCACCAATATCCCATTATGGGACTAATACTGAGTAGGAAATCCTACCTGGAAAGCACAACACGTAGACGGTATCTACAGCTGTATCAAAACGGCTCCTCTACGAATTCTCCTCCTACCATACAACACATAGATGCTACCATTCAAATACTACTCATAAAAACCCCCAATTCCTAAATTAGGGTTTCATCAATCTTAACAAAACATTATAGAAATTATATTAAAAGCTTACCCTCGACGCAAGGAATCCAACGACACGAACTACGATACGAACTGACCGTCCCGAACTCCGGAATTGTCAAGAACGCGATTAGGAAGAAGAACTAGTTGCTTTCTCTCTTAAACAGGTTTTAGGTTTTGTAAAAAGTGATTTAAAACAATTACGAATATGTTTAAATACCTTAATCGCGTAATTAACAAAACCCGAGAAAACTCCCCCGTAAAACCGGACACTCGATCGAGTACCCAAGGCACTCGATCGAGTACCCCCTACTCGATCGAGTGCCCCGACTACTCGATCGAGTACCCAACAGTCGAAACTATTTTATTCCGCAACTTGCCCATACTCGACAGAGTAAGGGCTACTCGATAGAGTACCCCCAAGACATATAAATACGGAGTATTACAGCATCACTAATTGATATCTTAGTCCTTCTCGTTTCGTCAACATGTACGTCTGAGGGTGTATAATCCTTATTTATTTATTGTATTTTACTTTTCGTATCATCAGTTGTAAGGTTTACGTCGAAAATACCGTTAAAATCGATTTCTAAAACCCCTTGTTAAAACTCGTTTTGCGGATTTCCGATGAGATAACCGTCGAGAAAGGACGCAAAGAATCGCTGCGCCTCTTGAAGGAGCGCAGTTCCTGCTGCGCCTCTTCGTGAGGCTGCCGCAGTTCCTGCTTCCTTTCTTCTTCGTTTGTCCTCTGTAATTCGTATTCAAAATCTTTCTTTCGCTTGTTCGTCTGTTAATTCTTCGTCATGATAACATATAAATCACATGTGTATATTATTCACCATCATTAGCATGTTTTAATTCGTCATGAATCCGACTTAAATCCCAAATAATCAATATTTACGGGTTTTCGTCATTAAATTCAAACCCGGATTTTAGAGATTCAATTTAATCATATTGAGTTTCTGGAATTCATCTTTGATATAGTTTAATCTGTTTATTCGCATGTTCGTCACATATTCGTTGTATATCCATTGTATTTAGCCTGATTGACTTATCTCAATAGAGGACTCATTAATATTTTCATCATTATTTCATGTAAATAATCCGTTTCCGATTCATCCCATCCATGTTTATCGCTTTTATGACCATCATTCACATGTAATTAACCTATTAATCACTTCCATCTGAGTAAATATTTTAATCCATCATTAAATTAATCAATTCAAATTAACGATCTGCGCTCCAACTTCGGCCCAAACTCACCCTTGAAACAGACGACAAGAATCGCTGCGCCTCTTCTAGAGGGCGCCTCGCTGCGCTGTTCGAGATGATTTCGTCCCGAACTCCGTTTACGCCTTGACCTAGTTTGTTTAGCTTACGTATCATTAACTATTATCCGTATTATCACTACATTACATTCGTAATTCCTTCTTTTATTCTTTTTCTCAAATTATCCGTTTTAAAGGTATTTTCGACATAAATCACCTATTCCAATGTAATTAATGTAATTTTCATTATTGTAATTCATAATTATTGTATTTCTTTTATTGTTTGAATGTTCTCACATGTAATTGAACTTAAATCCTGCTTCGACATTAATTGTATGCTAATTACGTGTCAACCGACTTAGTTAATTTTCACATGTTAGGATTAATCTATGGATGTTCGATCAAAAGAGCTTCCTAATACGTACCCTCACCCCTTACTCCAGATCTCCGTGAGCACCCGTGTTCATTGGCATCCACGAGAGTCATTCTAGACATAGAATGCTAAGGGTAACGATTGCTTAGTGTTCATGTCTCTACTTTGTGTCTTGACATGACGCGAGGTATTCGAACGGTTTCAATTTCCCATAAAAATTGGTGGCGACTCCATACAAAATGCAAACGCTTGTTTCGACCTTCACCAAGCGCCCCCGTGGGCGGCCCGCTGTCCACGGTTTGGCGACTCATTGGGATAATACACTTACGTGTAGCCAAAAGGGTGAAACTTGGACAAGGTTAGGGAATAGTTTGTACAAGACAATTGTCGGTTTTCATAACTCGGTCTTCCTAGACCGTTTAATTCGGCCTTCCTAGGCCCAACCCAACCCATTCGACCAATCGTCCCGTCTAAACGGTCCTAATTCTTATTTGGGCCTAAGGATGGATAGCGATTGACGTCATCCATACCATGATGCTTACTCTTGTTTGTATCAAGGGCCTTCACTACTTGAGGAAATGGACTAGGAATCGGCCTTACTCTTGTTTGGTACGAGCCTCTCCACAGACTTCGGGTTTGATGGTTCGGTATGGCAACCCACCCTTTAAACCAAAACCCTTTTAAATGCACTCAGCATCCCGTTATAATGCTTGTATAAATGTGTAAACCTTATGTGATCACCATTTCTAAACAAAACCATGACAAAATTTTCAAAAATCAAAACCCTCTTTCAAACGAGAATTTCGAAATAGGGCTTCCAATTAGCGCAAAATCCAGTCGAAATTCTGTTCGTTTATCGAGTCAAATTTCGGGCCTCAAACCCATTTCAAAAAACAAAAAAAACAAAAACGTTTTTCTTAAAAAAAAAAAAAAAAAAGAGTCCGAAAAAAAAAAAAAACATGTTTTAATCAAAAGATTTTCAAATCATGTAGATGTAAATATGTAAATTCAATTGGGCTAAGTTAGAGTCAAAGTTCAAACGGACTGTGTCCTAGTCCGAACTCCGTCGAGTCATAAACCTGCTTTCCTTTACATTTTTTGGTCTTCGAGTCAAGTCCTAAGGCGTCACGCCATCATTTTGGACTTCCCTACCCCAATTCAGTTAGGATCTAAGCATTTTCGACACATCGAGTCACACGTTTTGAGGCTCAACACACGAGTCTCAATGGGCCTCATATTTGAGTCTAAATTACAACAAGTCTTCTTAACACCTATAAGCAAACCTCGAGTCCAGAATCAACACGTGTCATCAATCCCGCCAATAAGGTCAATCATATGAGGGTCACTCCGTCAAAGTTAACACTCGAGTCTAAAATTAAAGTCAAGCACCATGAATTCAAACACGAGAAGTCGCTCACGACATTTCACGAGTTCACAAGTCAAGTCTAGATGTGTCATCTTATCCCTTCCTTTATTTGTTGCCTTAGTATGCGTGATCCCATGTCGAATCGAGTTGTGATGCGCGTCATTTCTGTCGAGTAGGAATCCATCAAGTTCTGTCAATCAGCAAGGTCACGAAGCAGTTCAAGCCACAATCACCATGTCTCTCCAAGATGTTTATGCCATGGTCCTACGAGTTCAAGCTACAGTGGAAAATTTGAGCATTCGCGTCCTCACCCTTGAAAATAGAATGGTGGAAAAGAACACACCACCTAGAGAAACCTCTAGTCTAGGTCATCCAAAGCTTACCTCTTGCAATAACAATCGTCCTAGAAAGCCAAAAACAGATGAAAGGAAACCTGGGAGGCATCAAAAGGTGCTTACCGATTTAGGCATGTCTTATGCCGATGCTTTGAAGAGACTCTCTGCCCAAGACATGCTACATCCAATAGGGCCGACTCCGGATCCACCTTTGGAGAAACAGATGAACCTCTGGAACGGCAACAAATATTGCTTATATCACCAAGGTAGAGGCCATGATATTGAAGAGTGTTTTCTCTTGAAACACACCATCGAAGATATGATCGAAGAGGGCAAGCTTCCTTGTGACACCTCTTGTTTTGAGTTAATTTTGTGATACATTTTCGTGTTTTAAGTTTACTTGCGATACATTTTGATAAATATGATATAGTTTGATAATGATTAAGTATTAAGTAATTTAATTGTGTTGCAATGATAATGAGTTAAAATGGCAGTCAGATGTGTGGATGGTTTTCTTGAGGCTTTTGTAGCATTTTTGGGTGAACTTCGGGACGAAGTTCATTTTAAGGAGGGAAGACTGTAATACTCAGTATTTTAATTACATTTATATATTTTATAAGTTATATGGATAAGTTATATTTATTAACCATTAATTATAATAATTGCGGATTATGTTGTTAGACGGAAATAATTAATAAGTTAATAGAATAATGAGTCGGGATGACAACCAAATAATAACAATATATGATAACTCATGGAATAATAATAATACTTGGTAAATATGCTATAATAATAATAATAATAATAATAATAATAATAATAATAATAATAATAATAATAATAATAATAATAATAATAATAATAATAATAATAATAATAATAATAATAATAATAATAATAATAGTGATGATACTAGTAATACTAATAATAATAAGAATTGTATTTCATAATTATAATAATAATAAGGTAATTTATAATAGTTTCCTAAACCTAGCTATAAATACAAAGAAATCTGAAAAATAATTCATAAAAAGAAGGAAGAGATCTAAAAGAAAGAAGGAGAAATCGTCTTGCATAATCGTGTTAAGGTAAGAATTAAAAACCGTCTTAAATTAGTTGTATACATGTTTAACAGCTTGTAACATTGACAGTTAATGACCACTGTACGCCGCCTTACACGGAACCATATGGACCACGACTTTGACCATAGGTAGAATGGACCACCGTGACCTCAATGGACCATGCCGTGACCACCGACAACCGACCTAGGGTGGAAATTAAGGGTGGTTTACGCGGGTGGTGATGGTTATAGCTGTCGAATTGGAAACCCGAATTAGACCCTTAATTAGATGAGTCTTGACACGGGCTTGGTGGGGTTGTGACGGGGTGGTGTAGTCGACCATGGGGATGTGTCGTGGTGGTCAGGCGTGGTGGTTTTTAGCGGCGGTGGTCGGATTTCGTGAAAACGGGGAAACAGGGAAGGATATGAACACGGTTTTGGGACGGAACTGTGGCCATGTTGGTGGCTATGCCGAGGAAAGGGGACCACCCACGAGTCACCGTGGGACATTGGAGTCAACGGTGGTGGCCAGAGGTGGTATTGGTGGCCGTGGAGGTGTTGGCGAGGCATTAATTACGGGGGTATTTGTCGATGTCGGGTTTTCGGTGTAATGGTTGTTGTTGTTTCTAGGACGTGTAGGGCAGCCGTGTGTGGTGTTACTGCTTGGTTGTTGGTGCGTGGCAAGGGGTTGGGTGTAGTGGTGGCTCACGGGGTGGTGGCTGCCGTGCTCATGGTGGGTATCAGGTGGTTGCGTCGTGTGATTGTATGGGGTGTTAGAGGGATGCGGGGTGAGTAATGTATAGAAATTTGGTTTTTACACGTGAGTAGCTGATCATGCACATTAATATATTATAATATATATGTGGGAGAGGGACCCGAGTTTAAATTGTTAGTCGCGTTATTCGGGTGTTGACACAGGTTTTGAGAAGTCGAGATTTAAATATAATAACTCCGTATTATCGTATAAATGTTTTATAATTAGTTCAATTATTTAACACGGGTTGAACATTGGTTTAGTTTGTATAGTTTGATACGGGTTTTGACCGATAATTAAGACGGATTTTACGTAATAATTTACACGATAACATAATTAATATAATTAAATTATAATTGATTAAAATAATGAATATAATTTATAATTGAATAATTATTATATTTGTTAGGTGACGGGTTGTTGAAGAGTTATTTGATTGATTTGCTTTGCTTGGATTGCGTAATTGGGGTGCTTGCTTTCGAGGTAGGATAATCTACTCAACTATATCTGGTTTTTCGTGTTTAATGCGTGGATGTTATTGGAAGGGTGATTGGTCTATGATTGCTTGGTCAATTAAGTTAATTGAGTGATTAATATTGTTGATTGTTGGAGTTGTGCATATTATATACAATTATATTGTGGAACGGTTTATGAGAATTGGACTGCCCCAGGCTTAGTCTCTGGTGGATAACGTGAGTGGTGATTGGACTGCCCCAGGCTTAGTCTCTGGTGGATAACGTGTGTGCTTAATTGGAAGGCCCCAGGCTTAGTCTCCGTGGATAACGTGTGTGAGTATTTGGACCGCCCCCCAGGGCTTAGTCTCTGGTGGATAACGTGGATAGTTGATGTCGAGATGTGACATGTGAACAGTTGAGATTGGAATATTGACAATTGTGAGAGATTGGTTGTTTTAATGTATTTTATCCTACTCAACCTCGTGGTTGACCGTGTATTCGTGAACACCTGTGATGAACCATAATGGGGAGCAGATTTGACAGGTACTAAAGATTAGCTGACTTGGGAGCTATGGGATGCGTGAGGACTTGGCCAATCCACCTAGAAGTCTAGACCACATAGAAGATTTTATCACTTTAGTTATTTTCCGCTGCGAGATGTATTTATTTTATATTAAGTTTAGTTGGTTAATTTGTAATAAATATGTAATCATTAAAGTTTTATTTAAAGTACTTTGCTGAGTTGGACTTTGTTATCTACTACCTCGGGAAACCGAGATGGTAACAGTCCTATTTATTTGGGAATGTCTAGCTAAAGGCTCCCGAATAAATGGGGGTGTTACAAAGTGTTATCAGAGCAAAACAATCCTCAGGCCTAACCAATGAATTTAATAATGAATGTAGGATGTGTCTAATAAAATGAACCCGGGTAGAAACTGTTAGGAGCCCTTTTGGCTTAGGATGAGAAGATACCCTCACTCCGAACCCCGGCCCTTCCAGTTTTGAACCGGTTACCTTGAGAGATATTGAAGAGTGGGGTAAATTTAAAATGAATGTTATTTATTGTATTTGGAGTTATTGTTTTCTTGGATGGGTATTGTTTTCGTTGATGACCGAGGTTACGGGACGTAACCTTAATTTAAAAGGAGAGTGAGATGGATGAAATAAGGATTTGATATTGAATTGTTTTGATCATGAGCATGAAAGTAATTGTCGAATTTGTATTGATTATTTGATTGGATGATTATAGTAGTATCATGTCTAGCGATATGCTGTTATGTGAAGCCCGAAACCATGTTATTTACAATATTATTGAATGATTTAATTTGTAATATGAATACTTTAGAATAGATAATAGTTGTGTGTGAAAGTTTATTGACCAAATTGTGTTGATATAGAAGTAGGAGGCTGTTAATAAAGGCTTATGACCTAGTAAAACGGGACCTAGAGCTGAACTTTATTCCGTCAGATTTTACTCCTATTTGATTTAGTTGCCATTTGACCTCCGTTTATCATACAAGGTTGAAATTTTTATGAGTGATAATCCAATGAGTTAGCTTACCAATGCCGTTGGTCTCATGCTTAAAAGTTTTATGGGTTGGGAGAAATAAATATTTTAGTGGACAGTGGTCGGAATTTTCCTGTACAGTTAAGTTTTCGACAAACGATTTTGTAAAATCTCTCATTTACTTTGTACTTAAGATTTTTACCTAATTCCAACTCCATTGTTTAAAAGACTCAAATATGTTTTTTTATGTTTTAATTCTTTTCTTATGTTTTAAAAAAATTCTTTATATTCTTTGGAAAATATAAAAACTCAACGTGGAATGTAATGGTTAATTAATGGTGATTTTTGAAAGTTACAGCTTGACTTTGATTTCCGAAAACGCGAGTTTTACCAAAAGTTTAATATAAATGTTTTATCAGTTCTTAACCTATGATTGTTGGGAAGTGGGAGTGATCATAGGAAGATATAATAAAGGGTTATAAAAAGGATAGAATTGACCACACCTTATCTTTGCAAGTGTAGAATATTTAAAATGTTAAGCTATCTTTACTCGGGTAGGAACTTATGTTGTCTTGTTTTACTTTTATAGAACCATGCCTCCAAAGAGATCTACACCTACACCCTCTACCATGTCCCAAGAGGAGATTGACCGTTTGATAGCTATGAATGAGGCTTTGACTGCGGCATTGAAGGCTAAGGGGTCGGTTCGGATCCAAAAAAATGAGTGCTAGTATTGCAAGGCACAACCCCACGAAGTATGACGGATTAGGTGAACCATCCTTACTAGGAGATTGGCATAGGGAGTTCGATAACCTTTTTGAGTTGCTAGGATGTCCTGCGGAGATGCAAGTAGATCAAGCTGCTTACTATTTGAGAGAAAAAGCGGGTTTGTGGTGGAATCGTAGTAAGGAAGTCTTAAGGGAAGCTTGGAGGGAGAGTGATGAACCTTTTATCACTTGGAAGGGTTTCAAGGAGAATATGAGAGCTGTATTTGTACCAGAACATATTAGGAGTAAGATGAGAGCTGAATTTGATTCTTTCTTTCAAGATGATCGAGGAGATGACAGAGAGACTTATTATAACAGGTTTATGGAATTGTCAGAATATGTAGCTGATTTGAATTTTAGTGATGAGATGTTGGCACTCAGATTTGAAAAAGGATTAACAACCACTATTAAGAAGAGGCTTGCAGCTGGTCAACCAAGTACCATGGATGATGTTTATCAACGAGCTGGGTATGCGGAGAGGATTGCAGATATGTTAAAGGAAGAGAGGAGGGAGAAGGAGGAGAAGAAGGGAAAGAGTGAGAAAAGAAAGGTTGAGTCTTCTAGTGAGAATGTTGGGAGTAAGAAACAAAATTTAAACCAATATCACCCTTACTTTGCTAATAGTGCACCAATTGGAGGAGTGAGTCGTGGAAGTGATGGTCGGTCGGTGGCTAATAGAGATTTTGTGGGTAGTTGTTTCAGGTGTGGTAAATTGGGCCATAAGATCATAGATTGTAGAGTAAATTTGGGCAAGCAAGGAGGTGGCAATGGAAATGGAGGAAATGGAAATGGGAACCAAAGAAACTATCAAACTCCAATACACAGTATAGGCAGCAATAGAAATGCAGGGCAATGGAGTACCCAGAGGAGCTACAACAATAAGCAAGGCAATGGAGGTGATCAGAGTAATGGTGGGAAGACATTTGGAACAGCTAGTACAGTACATGGGAATGGGGAGAAGGGTAACTAGTATTTATTTGAGAGGATTAGACTCTTGTCATTTATATAAGTATTAAGTTGTTAGTAGTTTTAATAAAGTAGTAGTAGTTCCGAAACTTCGGGACGAAGTTTATTTTTACGGGGGTAGAATGTGACACCTCTTGTTTTGAGTTAATTTTGTGATACATTTTCGTGTTTTAAGTTTACTTGCGATACATTTTGATAAATATGATATAGTTTGATAATGATTAAGTATTAAGTAATTTAATTGTGTTGCAATGATAATGAGTTAAAATGGCAGTCAGATGTGTGGATGGTTTTCTTGAGGCTTTTGTAGCATTTTTGGGTGAACTTCGGGACGAAGTTCATTTTAAGGAGGGAAGACTGTAATACTCAGTATTTTAATTACATTTATATATTTTATAAGTTATATGGATAAGTTATATTTATTAACCATTAATTATAATAATTGTGGATTATGTTGTTAGACGGAAATAATTAATAAGTTAATAGAATAATGAGTCGGGATGACAACCAAATAATAACAATATATGATAACTCATGGAATAATAATAATACTTGGTAAATATGCTATAATAATAATAATAATAATAATAATAATAATAATAATAATAATAATAATAATAATAATAATAATAATAATAATAATAATAATAATAATAATAATAATAATAATAATAATAATAATAATAATAATAATAATAATAGTGATGATACTAGTAATACTAATAATAATAAGAATTGTATTTCATAATTATAATAATAATAAGGTAATTTATAATAGTTTCCTAAACCTAGCTATAAATACAAAGAAATCTGAAAAATAATTCATAAAAAGAAGGAAGAGATCTAAAAGAAAGAAGGAGAAATCGTCTTGCATAATCGTGTTAAGGTAAGAATTAAAAACCGTCTTAAATTAGTTGTATACATGTTTAACAGCTTGTAACATTGACAGTTAATGACCACTGTACGCCGCCTTACACGGAACCATATGGACCACGACTTTGACCATAGGTAGAATGGACCACCGTGACCTCAATGGACCATGCCGTGACCACCGACAACCGACCTAGGGTGGAAATTAAGGGTGGTTTACGCGGGTGGTGATGGTTATAGCTGTCGAATTGGAAACCCGAATTAGACCCTTAATTAGATGAGTCTTGACCTGGGCTTGGTGGGGTTGTGACGGGGTGGTGTAGTCGACCATGGGGATGTGTCGTGGTGGCTGTGCGTGGTGGTTTTTAGCGGCGGTGGTCGGATTTCGTGAAAACAGGGGAAACAGGGGAAGGATATGAACACGGTTTTTGGGACGGGAACCGTGGCCATGTTGGTGGCTATGCCGAGGAAAGGGGACCACCCCTGGAGTCACCGTGGGACATTGGAGTCAACGGTGGTGGCCAGAGGTGGTATTGGTGGCCGTGGAGGTGTTGGCGAGGCATTAATTACAGGGTATTTGTCGATGTCGGGTTTTCGGTGTAATGGTTGTTGTTGTTTCTAGGACGTGTAGGGCAGCCGTGTGTGGTGTTACTGCTGGTTGTTGGTGCGTGGCAAGGGGGTTGGGTGTAGTGGTGGCTCACGGGGTGGTGGCTGCCGTGCTCATGGTGGGTATCAGGTGGTTGCGTCGTGTGATTGTATGGGGTGTTAGAGGGATGCGGGGTGAGTAATGTATAGAAATTTGGTTTTTACACGTGAGTAGCTGATTGTGCACATTAATATATTATAATATATATGTGGGAGAGGGACCCGAGTTTAAATTGTTAGTCGCGTTATTCGGGTGTTGACACAGGTTTTGAGAAGTCGAGATTTAAATATAATAACTCCGTATTATCGTATAAATGTTTTATAATTAGTTCAATTATTTAACACGGGTTGAACATTGGTTTAGTTTGTATAGTTTGATACGGGTTTTGACCGATAATTAAGACGGATTTTACGTAATAATTTACACGATAACATAATTAATATAATTAAATTATAATTGATTAAAATAATGAATATAATTTATAATTGAATAATTATTATATTTGTTAGGTGACGGGTTGTTGAAGAGTTATTTGATTGATTTGCTTTGCTTGGATTGCGTAATTGGGGTGCTTGCTTTCGAGGTAGGATAATCTACTCAACTATATCTGGTTTTTCGTGTTTAATGCGTGGATGTTATTGGAAGGGTGATTGGTCTATGATTGCTTGGTCAATTAAGTTAATTGAGTGATTAATATTGTTGATTGTTGGAGTTGTGCATATTATATACAATTATATTGTGGAACGGTTTATGAGAATTGGACTGCCCCAGGCTTAGTCTCTGGTGGATAACGTGAGTGGTGATTGGACTGCCCCAGGCTTAGTCTCTGGTGGATAACGTGTGTGCTTAATTGGAAGGCCCCAGGCTTAGTCTCTGGTGGATAACGTGTGTGAGTATTTGGACTGCCCCAGGCTTAGTCTCTGGTGGATAACGTGGATAGTTGATGTCGAGATGTGACATGTGAACAGTTGAGATTAGAATATTGACAATTGTGAGAGATTGGTTGTTTTAATGTATTTTATCCTACTCAACCTCGTGGTTGACCGTGTATTCGTGAACACCTGTGATGAACCATAATGGGGAGCAGATTTGACAGGTACTAAAGATTAGCTGACTTGGGAGCTATGGGATGCGTGAGGACTTGGCCAATCTACCTAGAAGTCTAGACCACATAGAAGATTTTATCACTTTAGTTATTTTCCGCTGCGAGATGTATTTATTTTATATTAAGTTTAGTTGGTTAATTTGTAATAAATATGTAATCATTAAAGTTTTATTTAAAGTACTTTGCTGAGTTGGACTTTGTTATCTACTACCTCGGGAAACCGAGATGGTAACAGTCCTATTTATTTGGGAATGTCTAACTAAAGGCTCCCAAATAAATGGGGGTGTTACATTCCTAAGCCACCTTCTGTCGGGAAATCCAAGCAAATCGACCCTCTTGGGTCTAATATCAATAAACATGATGAAGAATCATTCCTGGATTGTTATCATCTCCTCAATCATCATGATGACGAAGAGATCAATGTCCTCGAAGACGAAGATATCCAAAATGGAATGCTCATGCTTTCCATGGCCTTCAACAACAAATTTTCCAAAATAGAAGGAGCCATTGATATCCTAAGCTCTCGACTTGCCAACATAGAGAACCAGTTTGCTGGAATGGGTAAGAAGCTTGATACCCAACCTCTCAAGATGAAAAGTTTCCAGACAAACCTTCAACTTGACAGTCTTAAGGAGAAAGCAACAAATGGACAATCTATTCCTAGTTCTTCTCATCCATGAATCAAAATCAATAAAGGCATCCTCATGGATCCTTCGTCAAAAAAACCTAACAACCCTCCAAGGTCATTTACAAAGGCTTCCGAAAATAAGGGCATACCTCCTAGGAATTTTACCAACATTGGTATTACATACACCGATGCCCTTCAGGGACTCATGGAACAACGAATGTTGAAGCCTATAGGACCTATGCCTGACCCAGAAAGGAAATCCAAGTTCTGTGACGAGAACTCATACTGCGAGTACCATAGAGGCAAAGCGCATGATACAGAGAAATGTTACAAGTTAAAAAACGTCATTCAGGATATGATTGAAAGTGGGAAGCTATCCCTCTCAACTTTTAACCCACAAGGTAGCTTAGGCAATCCTCATGGATATACCACTTATCAAGAAACTCTTCTTGACTATTATCCTTTCAGTTTTCCCAATGATCAGGACGAGGTGATCAAATGGGTGAATGCTCAAAGCCGGATGTCGAAGCATATTGCTGGAAGAGAAAATATTCAAGTGTGGGCTGATGATTACGAGTCTAGGTCTAAGATCGCATCAAAGTCCGGGTCCGAGTCCGAGTCCTAGGCTTTCTATCCCATATTTGTTCTAGTATCTTTCTTTGTGTCCATTTTCCATTCCTAGTGACAACCTGGGGGCTGTCCCACGAGTCACGTGTCTTCTCGAGTCTATGTTAAGTACATTCATTATTCATTTCAATAAAAACACACTATTTCATCCACATATTCTATCATATCTCTTCCTCTACCCTTTTCCTGTGACAACAAGAATTGGTTTGAGACATTTTTTAAAATGACAACAACAACACATGACAGTCGATGTGAGTGCACTTAGATGATGTTCCATTCCAAGTTGTAGAGGACCTGAAACTCCGTGTTCTTTTCTTACCTATTCAATGTCTGGCAATAGAAACCACAATATAACCCTAGTCTAGGACGAGCCTATCTCAAGAGATTCTAGGACGAATCCAGACCATCTCCCTTGTTAACAATCCATGACGGAAGGCAAGCCCATTCCCCACAATAAGCAACCCATGTTACTAAAGACCAACCCGTTTCACACCAAAGGTGCTAGTCTGACCCAAATCTATGGTAACAATCAAATCCAAGATGATACGAGCCATGATCAAAGACAAAGGCTCAATCAGGAGAAACGACCAAAGATCAATATCCAAGACAAAAGAGTCAAAAGAAGAAGGTTCAATCACACATAAAGTCAATGTTATGCTCTCAAAACCTGATCAATAATCTGAGCAAAAATCCAAGATATACTCTAGACCAAGAATCCAAATCTGAATCAAGAACGAGTATGAAATGCTATACAGAATACTGCTGAAGTCTATATAGAATCAAGTTACAGTATAGAATCAAGACATCAATGAAGATGGTTAGCTAGCACCCTCACTTAGCCTTTCACACATCACACCCTAAGTCCTTCTTGAGACCGTTATGGGGAGATAGTTAGGAATTTTGAGAATCCTCTCAAGCTCGTCAAGTATACCCATCATTTAGGGCCAAGACATGGAAACTTGAACCCACGTCATTTTAACCTACCTTTATGTGCTCAGGCTACATCAAGCCAAGAGATTCCATTTCCAAGCCACATTACAAGCCTTAACCCCATCAAGCCTTAACTCCACAAAAATCAAGCTCCAGAGATTTGTTCATCAAAGCCTCTTATTACCGAGCTCTACATTCCAAATATCCAATCCAGTTTCACCTTGACCCATACACGGAGTCTTCAAATACTTTGCAACCCAGAATGGGACATACCCATATCATCCTTAGGGTCCACTAAGTGTGCTCACATGACAAGGAAATTTTTACAAAATTAATTATACTCTTTGATCTATGATTAGAGGGAGTTATCTCAAATCGATTCTTCGAGTCACCAAAGGAATATTACCCTTGTGACCCCTGCACTTTAAGGCCCTAACAACATAGCTTAGGCACACACTCAGAACTACGATCTGGTTTGATTTTACCTCGCGTGAATACGTAGGCAGTCCTCAAGGACACAACCATCCCGACTTTTAAACTCAATTTTCAACCTTTCAACCTCAATTAACATCCCTTTTCACAACCAACACCTCTATACTGGGGGCTCCTTATTGTCGCCCAGTCTCCTTTTTTACCAAAAGTCCAGAGTCATCTTCTCATCTTGGGGGCTTCTCTTCCGAGATGCCACCCTTCCTTTATTCCTCTCTTATTTTAAGCCAAGTTAGTACTCGGTCCGGAGAATGACAAGGGTCTTAGATCAATTCTCCGATTCATCGTGCCTCAAGAGGGGTCTCTTTTACAGCAAGCGGCGACGGAGATGTCCTAGTAGACAGACGATCCATGGCTCATGCCTTGCCTTTATACACCTTCATCATTCTTGCAATTCTTCTACCTTTGGAACTGATACGCGTTGTCACCCACACTTGGCTAGGGGTTGCGCATACTTAAACAAAGTCTGTCAGAGTCATCCCTGTGTCGCGTCAGTCCAAGCTAAGTCTATATTTTCACGTCCGCATAAGGTCTACGTCGCGTCAGTCACGTGTCTAAAGCCCATTGAATATGCATAACGCATTACAAACTACAAATTTCTTTGAACAAGTTTTAAACAACTTTTGCAAAACCTATGTGTTCCCTCATTCGAGGTCCATGTGATAATCGCTTACGTGCATATATTAGATTGCATTCTTGTGTGGCTACTAACCATGCAGGTAATTATCAGAAGCAGTACTTCTTCAAGACCTCACTTGCCACAACGAGCGAATATTCTTTAACAGGTGTTTCGACACACCTCTATTCTGTTCCCCCAACGAGAGTACATGGACAAACATTCCCTCTCGAGACATGGAGATCAGTTCCCGATTATGTTCCCTCAACGAGAGTACACGGACAGACAATCATCCCTCTCAATACATGGAGATCGACATCAACCCCAAGACTTATCGAAGTTTGTTTGAAGACGACCCAAGCAGCTCCCCCAGCAGTTCCCGCCTACGTCATGCTACCCTTGACATTTTTGTTTCCTCATAGAGTTCGGCAAAGGTGTCGTTCTCCAGAAGTTCCCAAGCCTCCTTCCTTAGGTTCGTAGACCCAAAGTTAGGATTCTTAACCCTTGATTCTTAGATCCCAAAGTGGTTTCCTTTAGGTTCATAAACCTTTAAGCTCCCACACCAAACGTCCTTAGGTTCATAAACTCATAAATTCTTTTGGAGTTCTCGTACCCCTCAGAAAGCTTAAGTGCATACGTTCAAAACAAGAATTAGTAACCCAGTAAGTTCCTAAACTTAACCCTAGGATCCCAAATCCTCTTAGGTTCACAAGCCTTTAAGTTCTCATACAAGCCTTTCCTTTCCTTTTAGGTTCATACACCCAACTCTTTAGATAACCCTTTCAGGATAAACCTTCAAATCTTTTAGATCCTTTAGATATCTTTCAGAATAATCCCTTCAGATAACCCTTCACATGATTCTTTAGATAATCTTTTATACCTTCAGATGACCCTTCAGATAACCTTCACATAATCCTTTATCCCTTCATATGCTCGGAACAACCTTCAGGAGAATCCTTCCTTCAGCCTTATCTCTTCAAGATAATCCTTCATATGTTGATCCTTTCAGTAACCTTCAGATAACCCCTTTTCAGTTAAGTCCCCTTTCAATCCCTTTAGAGAGAATTATCCTTCAGCCTTCCTCCCCTTTAGAGAGGATTATCCTTCAGCCTTCCTCCTCTTTAGAGAGAATTATCCTTCAGCCTTCCCTTCAGAGAGAATTATCTTTCAGTCCTTTAGAGAGAGTTGTCCTTCAACCTTTCCTTTAGAGGGAGATAGCCTTCAGAGTTAGCCTTCAGAAGTATTAAGAAGTTTTCTCAGAATCCCTGTGACCCCTAATGCCTTCAGACACCAAGTTATCTTCAGACCAAAGAGTTTTGCCGAAGCGTCTTCAGTCCCGTTTCACCCAGGGGTATCTCAGGTATGGTCTCTTCTTATGGCTGGCGAGCTTCCTTACGTAGTCTAATGGACTTTAAACGACCCTCCCTATAGTCGACAGACTCTAAAATGTTCCCGACGACAGTCCTTGGTTCGACCCCTTGAACCGCCTCGCGTCGCCATAGTCGTCAGGTTGTAATCTTCGATTGACCTGATGGCTATACTTTGACTTTCGCCTTGTCCAAGCCTCAGTCAAAGTGGGGGCTCTGTAGACACCTCGTTTCTGCACCTCCCGCAAACCACCCGGTGATGATTGGGCCGCATGTTTGGTACGCGGAATGATTTGTGACAGTTCGTAAGTTTATCATCAAGTGATTGCTCAAACATTAATGTCTACCTCTTAGTTGTCATCTACGCGCCGATACGGTCGTTTTGTGATGGAATAGAGTACATTTGGAGTCCGGGTCAAAAACCGTCTTCATTTCCTAAAACCGTCAAATCCCGAGTCAAAGCAATGTGCTTGTCTACCTAAGGTTAGGATGTTATAAAATGTTGAGATCATATCTCATTTTGAGTCTCATGTCACTTCGTTAGGCTAAACTAAAAGTTTACATTACAAAATGTGCATTTCATTTAGTTAAAATGACAACCCGAGCTTTAGGCCCATTTTACGAGGTGATAACGAGTTTTTTGGGTCGGGCCTATTTCACACAAAGTTCTAGATCTCTTTCTTAGCTTTCCAACGCCACCGAAATCACCTTAATCCGAGTCTTGTAGAGAAAGTTATGCCTAAAATACGACAGGCTGTCAAACGCGTTTTCTACGCGCAGGAACCTACCGGAAAGGACGCGGCCGCGCTCTTTGCCTCTTCCAAGGGACGCAGCTCTGCTGCGCCTTTTCCCAGGGTTTTCTTTTTGTCCAAGTTTCCGTGTTTTAACCTAAGTCGGTTATTTCCGGATCTTTCCTTCCATATCCTACTTTTACCATAATCCCTCCGCGTGATTAGTATAAATAGGAGCCTTCGCTCCTCATATTTCTCACGCGAGTGTCCGCCCTTCTCTTCTCCCTTTGCATTCTAGACTTTGTTCTTACTTATTGGCGCCTACGTGCTTGAACTTTCGACCACGTAAGCTCGGATCTTTCCGGGTACCAGCCTCTCCGTTGCATGACCGACCAATTTGACCAACTACACTCAATCAATTTAATTAATCAATCGACTTCCTCTTACGAGGGCACTTTCTTTGCATTCGCGTCGAGCATCTGTAACACCCCCATACTCCGAGTGCCTTACCAGGACCACTCAGGTATGAAGACATCACCATCTCGGTCGCCCGAGGTATGATAATCAAATAGACAAAACGGAAACAATATTTATTATAAATAGTTTAATGATAAATACAATCCTCAAAACCAAACCAAAGTACAATACATTATTCCAAACTATCTGTTCTCAACTGAAATGTAAATAAATGCTAAACTACAGCGGAAGACTCTATCGTCATGTCGTGGCCATCCCAGCTATCCCAGTACTCATCTCTATACCTGTTCAATATCTGCTCACCATCCCCGAATGGATCACCGCAGTTTTACAAAACAACACCGGTCGATTAATCACACAATAAATATAAATAACAATAATAAGACAAACATACAGCTGAACTGTCACACACACATACACACACCACCAACTCCCATCATCTCAATACTGACTGTCCACTGGACCAGCCCTGCCAGTGGGGGACCGCAGCCGTTCCCACCTAAGCCCCGCTCATCGTACGAGCGATAACCCTGTCCATTAATGTGCACATCCCCTTTCGTGGCGGGTTCCACGAAGGGCGAAACTAGGGCGTGAGATCACTCCCGCAAGTGACCCCACTCAGCCGAGAACGCATCTCGAGAACCATAGACAACCAATCACCATCACAATCACAATCACAATCATCATATCAAACAACTAATTACAGCACATCACCAATATCCCATTATGGGACTAATACTGAGTAGGAAATCCTACCTGGAAAGCACAACACGCAGACGGTATCTACAGCTGTATCAAAACGGCTCCTCTACGAATTCTCCTCCTACCATACAACACATAGATGCTACCATTCAAATACTACTCATAAAAACCCCCAATTCCTAAATTAGGGTTTCATCAATCTTAACAAAACATTATAGAAATTATATTAAAAGCTTACCCTCGACGCAAGGACTCCAACGACACGAACTACGATACGAACTGACCGTCTGAACTCCGGGAATTGTCAAGAACGCGATTAGGAAGAAGAACTAGTTGCTTTCTCTCTTAAACAAGTTTTAGGTTTTGTAAAAAGTGATTTAAAACAATTACGAATATGTTTAAATACCTTAATCGCGTAATTAACAAACCCGAGAAAACTCCCCGTAAACCGGACACTCGATCGAGTACCCAAGGCACTCGATCGAGTACCCCCTACTCGATCGAGTGCCCCAAACCTACTCGATCGAGTACCCAACAGTCGAAACTATTTTATTCCGCAACTTGCCCATACTCGACAGAGTAAGGGCTACTCGATAGAGTACCCCAAGACATATAAATACGGAGTATTACGGTCTTCCCCTCCTTAAAAGGAACTTCGTCCCCGGGTTCAAACCACTACTAAAACAAAGGTACTCCAAAACATTCCCGACTCAACAACCAAAACAAAACTCAATATAAAACACGCTACTTACCCAACTCATCCCGACAACCTACCGACGCAACATATAAAAAGGTGTATAAAACTCTTAGAAACTGCTCGCGATCATCTCCTACCCCCCTAAAAGAAATAAGGTTGCGTCCCCGTAACCATACATACCTGATCAAAAAGGAAGGGGTAACGCTCTTTCATGATATCCTCTGCCTCCCATGTGGCTTCCTCGGTCTCGTGGTTAGACCAAAGGATCTTGAGCAAAACTGTCTCACCACCCCTAGTCTTTCTAACCTTTCGGTCTAGGATCTGCTTAGGTACCTCAAGATATGATAAAGACTCATCAAGCTCTAAGTTCTCGGCCTCTAACACATGTGAAGGGTCGCTCACATACTTCCGCAGCTGCGATACATGAAACACATTATGTACTCTCTCTAACGCAGCTGGTAAAGCCAGACGATAAGCAACTTCCCCAACTCGCTCTAAGATCTCATAAGGCCCTATAAACTCCACCCGGCGCCCGTCGAGTCCTATTTCCTGGCAGATTTGTCGGACCGTGACCTATTATTCTCACGGCGTCTTTCATCGGACCGTGACCCGTTGTTGTCACGGCGTCTTTCATCCGGGTTGTCCTCCCGGCGGCTCTTCTTCTTTGAGTGCCCGGCCTCGCTGGGGCCTACCCAGGTCTTGTGATAGTCCTCTACCTTGATGGCTTGGTCAGCCATCTTCCTGGCGGCATCCAAGCCCAGGCCTCCGCACTTGATGAGCTCATTTTTTAAGTCTCCCCTTGGGAGGCCCTTCATCAGCCGCGAAGGCCGCCGCCGGGATTAATTTCTCGAATCTGCTGGACCTTTCCGTCGAACCTCTTCACATAGCTTCGTAGAGACTCGCCCCCTTCCTGTTTGATAGTTAGGAGGTCCGACGTCTCCACGGCCCTCCTCTTGTTGCAAGAGTACTGGGCTAGAAAGGCGTCCCTTAGGTCGGCGTAATAGTATACCGAGCCGTCGGGGAGCCCCTTGTACCAACTTTGAGCCATCCCATGCAAAGTTGTTGGGAAAACTCGGCACCAGACCTCATCGGGCTGCTCCCATACCGACATGTAAGACTCGAAAGCCTCGGCGTGGTCGGCTGGATCACTATCTCCTTTGTATGATATGGGTGGCAACTTGAGCTTAGTTGGCACTGGACTTCTAGGACGTAGGCGCGAGGGGGCTGTCGACCACGTGTCGAACGACACGCGGCGATCGGCTCCTCGCGTTCCTGTCCGCTCCTCCCCTCGTAGCGGGAAGGACTCCTTCTTCGACTCGGGCTTCTTCTCCAACTCTGCCGAGTCGGACTCCTCGGCTCCTTTGGGGTAAGCCTCGTTCATGCAATGAAACGCTATCCTCCCATGAGCGCGGGAAGGACTTAGGTCTACCACGCCCACTTTGGGCTCCCCGGCGACTTGACTGGTCGGCTTCTCCTAGTGCTCCGTTCAAATTTCTCGAGTCACATTTCGCCCTGGTCTTACGGACGGTTTCCGCCGCTCTTGTCGGCGTGACAGTGTGAGCAGGCGTATTACCAATTAGGTCCAGGAGCATTTTCAGTTTTGCTACGTCAACCACATGTCCCATGATGGTGACCTGGTTGGCGGGCAGCGGCGTGTCTGGTATTATTGGCATCCCGAACTCCGGTTGGATTACTCCGCCGGTGGAGGGCTGCACGACTCCAGAATTGTTGACTCGACGGGCGCCGGGTGGAGTTCAGGAACGTACCACCAGAGGCGGTATAATGATAAAACCCCTCTCGTCGTATCAGCCGCCGAGGTCTTCGCCCTGAGCAAAAACGAGGGCCAGAAGTGGGAGAGACCCCCCAAGCCAAAAAGTGACGGTGACACGAGCCAAGATCGTGAGTACCACGCCACACCGCCATTTAACCAACGACTGCCGACATCTGAAGAATGCCATTGAAGAGCTGATCCGGAAGGGGAGCCTCGACAAGTACGTTGCCAAAGGCCAAAAGACTGACGCCGGCAGTTCAGGTAAGAAATCCGTCTTCGAACGGATAGGAGTGATCCATGTTGTCATCGGGGGCAACGAAAACGGAGGATCCGCTCATGGGCACAAACGAAACCTGAACGAGCTATATCAGGCCATCAACTTTGTGCCCAACACAGCGATCCCCGCTTCCAACATCCCCGATATGACCATTGGAAGGAAAGACTACGAAGGAGTCATCGCTCCTCACAGCGACCCACTTGTAGTCAATTTGGACATATCCAACCACCTGGTCAAGAGGTGCCTGATTGACACAGGCGCGTACACGAACATCATGTTCAAGGAGTGCTTCCTCAGCCTCGGCCTGAAAGTCAAGGACTTAAGCCCCTGCACCAACCCACCGCATGCCTTCTCGGGGGCCGTGGGTACCACTGGGATCAATCAGACTGTCGGTGACGTTCGGCGAAGGGAATGCGGCTAAGAATGTCCTAGCTGAGTTCGTGGTCATCGACGGCTCGTCCGCCTACAACGTTCTCATAGGCCGAGTCACCCTGAGCGAGGCCGACGCAGTGATGTCCATCCGGGCCCTAACACTGATGTATGTCTCGGACCGGGGGGAAGCGCATAAGCTCGTCTCCAAGGACGAGAAGGACGAAGTGGTCAACGTCCAGATAGCTGCCAGAGGATGCAACATGCAATCCCTCAAAGTGGCAAAGAAATCAGAGAAGGGGAAAAGTCTATCCTTACAACAGGAGGGCGACCTCATGGACGTAACTAGCGGCTGACTGGGAAGGTGTGCCTTTGATAAACCATTAGGACACTGGTAATCTCGGGAAAACTCTATGTAGCGGCGGAGGTGTCCAAAACAGCTGTGGGCACCCCGACGCATGTTTTTATCTAATGAAAAATCGTCCAAGTCTTCCATCAAAATGTTCATTTTTCCCATAGTCACTAGGAAACGAAAGCAGACGCCGGCTCACACTTTGTACCGACAAGAGCGGCGGTCTTTATCGATGTGACGTCGCTCACACTTTGTCATACCGACAAGAGCGGCGATCTCCAAAGAAGAAGTAGGCGCCGTCGCAGTCACCCCAAGTAGTAGACGCCACGGCGATCCACCCCAAGAGGTTTGACGCCGTCGCAGTCACTCCAAGTGGTAGACGCCACGGCGAGCTCCATCAAGAAGTAAGCGCCGTCGCAGTCACCCCAAGTAGTAGACGCCACGGCCATCACCCCAAGAGGTTTGACGCCGTCGCAGTCACTCCAAGTGGTAGACGCCACGGCGAGCCTCCATCAAGAAGTAGGCGCCGTCGCGGTCACCCCAAGTAGTAGACGCCACGGCGATCACCCCAAGAGGTTTGACGCCGTCGCATCCTCCAAGTGGTAGACGCCACGGCCGAGCTCCATCAAGAAGTAGGCGCCGTCGCAGTCACCCCAAGTAGTAGACGCCACTGCGATCACCCCAAGAGGTTTGACGCCGTCGCGATTACTCCAGTGGTAGACGCCACGGCGCCTCCATCAAGAAGTAGGCGCCGTCGCAGTCACCCCAAGAGGTTTGACGCCGTCGCAGTCCTCCAAGTGGTAGACGCCACGGCGATCAATAACAAGGAGCGAGACACCGCTCACACATCACGCCGGCAAGAATGGCAATCACCCTCGGGAAAAAAGACACCTCGACGGTCACGACCAGCGCGATTGATGCTCGCAAAGCGATCAAAATGCCTTAGAAGCGTTAAACACGGTTGAGAACGCACTCTAGACTGCCTCGGCCAAGCCAAGGCGAAAACAAAAGAGACGCTCAATTAATAACACAAGAGAATAACTCAGACGAAGACGAGAAAAGACCTCGGCCAAGCCAGAGGCAAAGTGAAAACGCTAAGTACAGATTGAGACGCTCAACTATTAGCACAAGAAAAAGGAATGAGGTAAAGACCTCGGCCAAGCCGAGAGCGTAAGAAACGAGCTCTTATTAAAAATGTTCAACAAATTACAAGAAATGCAAACGACGGCCGTCCCCATAAGGATAAGCCAAAAGACCACCTACCAAAGTTGTACAAAATACAGAGAAAAAAAAAAAGGCAAAAGGTTACAGATATCATCTCCCTATGTATGTTGCTGCTCGCCATCAGCAGCGGTAGCGGCATCTTCTTCGATGGGCAACCCAGCAGTTTCCCTAGCAGCCTCAGCTTCAGCAGCCTCAGCCTCAGCCTCGGCAGCCTCAGCTGCCCTCATTCTCTCGGCATCCTCTTTGGCCACCTTAGCCTTCTCAGCAAGGGCTGCTGCCTCCTCGGCCGCCTCTTTCTCTATCTTCACCCTCACCGCCTCCTTGGCTTTCTCCTCCACGGCATCCTCTTTAGCTTCGAGCTTATCGTCGAACAGCTCGTTAAATTTGCCCCACGGAAAGGAACCATCAAGAGGGAAGAGCTCCCCAATCACTTCCCTGGCAGCTTCTTCGGCCAGATCCCGGAATTCGGCGCACATGTTAGGGAGCATGACGGTTTGGAGCATCTCAATGTCATCCTCCTTTTGTCTGATGATGGCTTCCTTGCTCCGAATCACCTTCCCCTGGATCTGAAACCGTTCCCTGAATTCATTCCTCTGCTGGAAGTAAAGGTCGGCGTGCCTCTGAACAAGGTCACACTTCGCCAGCAGCTTTTCAACTTCGGCCGCAGCAGCCTCGGCCTTGGCTCTCTCAACAAGGACCTCCTTTTCAGCGTCCTCCTTGAGCTTTCTCTCAGCCAAGAGCGCTTTCTCAGCATCCCCCCTAAGCCTCTGCTCATTGAGGAGATCCAGCTTCGCCTTCGCGGCCACCTTCTTAGTGGCATTAAGCTCAAAGGCGGATTGAACCACGGCCTTCTCCTGCTCCATGATACGAGCACCGGTCAGCTCGTTCCACCTCGCCAGCCTCTTGATCAACCTCGCGCTTTCCGCTACAAGTTGGGAAGGGGAAGCCTTCTGGGATGAAGAGTCAGTGGTGACGTTTCGATCACTAGCCTGCAGTAGGGAAAGGGAAGCCTTCTGGGATGAAGAGTCAATGGTGACGGTATGATCACCCGCCTGCGCGGGGTTCTCCTCCATTTGCTGCTCAATAAGAGCGGCGGCCGACAGCGGCTGACCTGCGAAATTTAAAGAAAGCATCAGTGTCAACATACATGGACATGCCGTAGAGCCTGTCATCAGCAGCGCCTAATGAACCGGCTGAATCTGAGCCACAGGATAGATCAGTACCGTGCTTGGCCTTCTTGGCCGGAGGATGCATTTCCTCGCCGGCAGCAGAAGCAACGGCAGCGGTAAAGGCTGTCTCCTTTCTTTTACGGACAAGGGGAGACCCCTCCTCATCGGAGTCATCCCCATTGGTGATATCAACGATCTCCACCGTCTTCTTCTGAACAGGGGGGATGGGAGGTGGAGCCGACGTCGACGCCATCGCCGCCGAAGGATTTGTTTTTCGCGTATGGCGCGGCATATTACTAACAACCTTTGTCTGGGCCTCCACCACGTTCAAGCTTTTCAGCTGCTGATCCATGAGATCATTCGGCGACGTCCTGCGGTCATGGGTCAGGGCCTTGGGATGCAAGTTAGCAACGGTTTTGTCTTTGTGCAGCCCCATTCTCCGGAGGATATCCTCAGACAAGTCCGGTCCAAAGTGATCTGCGAAGGAAACAAAGCAAGGGTTAAGTAGAAGAAATAAATCGAAGTTCGAAAAACAGGAACATTGAGAGCGGTGATGGGCCTCACACCGACCCTACTCACCCTGTGCTAGGGCCGGTATGAGGCCGACATGGCAGAGCGGCTCATCCTGAAGAATGATCTGCGTTGGGGGAATCCATCTTTTTGGCACCCCACTCTTGTCCGCCTCAAAAAGCCTCATCGCCAGCTTCTCATCCTCTTTGAGAAGGACCTTGCTGGCATCCATCTTGAGCTTTTTCCGGGTGACCCATCTGTCATGCTCCACCTTAGTCTCACACCGCAAATTAACCTGGTGCTGAAAGGAGCGGGGCAGCGGATAGACATCCGGCACCTTAACGTACACCCACCGGTCTCTCCAGTCCTTGCAAGAAGTAAGTTTGTCAACAGAGACATAACCCTTCTCCATGTGCACACTGTACCATCCGACGCGGCCAGAGATTGACGGCTGGAGATGATGAAGCCGGCGGAATAAATTCACCGTTGGGGCCTCCCCCTTGAAGAGACAAAGCCAGACAAAGCCGACTATGGTCCTCATAGCCAACGGGTGCAGTTGGGCAACGGCAACGTTCATGGCCCTAATGATGGCCATAACGTACTCATTCAGCGGAAACCGGAGCCCGTACTCCAAGTGTCGCATGTATACGCCGATGTAGCCCGGTGGAGGGCAACAGATGATACCCGTCGTAAGGTGTCAAAAATAAAATTTATATTTCCAAACTAAAACTATAGCTAGTGATAGTAAGGGTCGAACCACAGAGAGACAAGGTTGATTTTGTTTGCTATTTTCAGTCTATAAAGTGACGATAAATTAAGGGTTTTGAAGTTGGTTGGCTAACAAGCTAATTGATAAAATGAAGATTCTTAACAAGATGAAAAGAGGATCGGGAATTGCGGTTCACCATGGCACAAGACAAGTCAGTCAAACAGCAGAGATCTTATAGTACGGTCTCAGGGAGAATAAGCTAGTCTTTCGATCAAAGCTCAAATAACCTCACGGTCTAATAAATCCCTAGAATTTATCAAAGTTTTCACTCTAGAGAAATTCTAAATCTAGCGATAAATCAATTTACCAATCTTTCGACCTAGCAAAGAAATCCATCAAAAGATGACAAGACCAATACGAAAGAACTCATGCTACACAACTATCCTAATTTAATACCATGGCTCACCTTATTCCCAATCAAAGGAATTACCTATGCATAATCATGACTACTCTAATTGCGAAATTAATAAATAAGAACAAATTCAACATAATTGATTCTAACTAGAACAAAGGAGAGAAATTGAATTGCTGAAATTAATTAAAAGAAAACAAGAATTAAATTAACAATGAAGAATATAAAGAAAGAACAATTGTATTAAAAGCTTACTAATTGAATATCAAGAACCAAGGATTCGAATCAAGGTTTTAGTCTCAAGCTAGATCTCAAAACTAAGTTTTTCCGAAAATAAAATTGCCTAACCTAAAAGTTGCTTTGCGTTCAACGATAAAAGATACCCAAAGTTAATTACAAGTTGGGCTTTTAAAAGTCTACACGGAAAATTAATCATCGATTCGAAAATAGGTCGATCGATCGAGAATACAAGTCGATCGACTAAGTATGCGAACAATAGCTCTGTCAGAGCTCCGGTGGTCGATCGACCCAAAGGCTTAGTCGATCGACCAAAACGCTGTGCTGATGGCTCCTTGATGCTTCCAAAATGAGTCTTCACTCCTTGCACGCATCCCAAGGTGAGTGAATGAGCTCTCCTTCCTCGTAGCTTCCCGAACTCGCTCCGGAGGACGAACTTGGCCTGATTTAGCCTACTTCCGCGCATTCCTACAATAAATCACAGAAAATGCAAAGTAAACCATTTCGGGAGAAATAGTAGCCTTAAGCTACCAATTATGCATGGAAATACGTGCCAAAACCACAGATAAAGTGCATAGAATATGCACGTATCAAATCTCCCCAAACCAAACCTTGCTTGTCCCCAAGCAAGCACTATGACCCGTATAAAAACCTAAATGGAAAGGAGAACATTTCAGAACAAACTACAAGTCAATGCCGAACCATTTAATGCCCAAGTCAACTACTGCGAAGCTTAAATCAAGCGAACAAATTTATGCATATCATAGAATTAGATCGGGCATTCGACCTTGCAAGACTCACACAATCGGACTCTTCCGGATCGCTCTTCTCTCATCAAAGCAAATGGTAAGATAATATGTAAAAGAGAGGGAAGAAAAGTATAGTCTCTCACCTAGACTGCGACCGACAAAACATGCATGCTTGACTAGCATGAATAATGATTCTATTTACCGTACATACGCATAACCACCGTCAAGGACTATCACATGCCGAATTATTGCAAAATTTGGGAATGTGAGGCTAAGTGGGAAAGAAGGGGCAAAACAATTATGGGGAAGTGAAGGTAAGAGCCAAGCTAGTACCTACTGAACCATTAGAGACCGAATCCCTTCCTCCAACTCGACAAAAGATCAAGCCTTTACTGACTAGGCAACACACAAAACCAAACGGACGCCTCCAAAACATGAGATTAGCACATGAGGCGTGTTTTTATTTCAGCTAAGACCCATTTTTTCATTTTTTTTTTCATTTTTCTATTTCTGTTTCTTTCTTTTTCTCTCTTTTTTTTTTTCAAACACTGAATTGGTGATCGATCGACCACTGATGGCTGTCGATCGACCACTCTGCACGCTTGAGCATTACGCCTGTAATGACCCTTTTTCCCATTTTTTTTTGAAATTTTTCTTTCTTCTCTTTTCCCGGTCAAATAAATCCGTCACTTCTCAAAAATACCCACTCCAACATTACAAAAGCGAACCAAAACAGCTCTAAATCAACGAATTCCTCCACTACTTCCTAGCTTGGCACAATGGTAGGCTAATTATGGGATGTAGTTGAGGGCAACTGGCAATTTTTGGCTTATAGTGGAGTTAGTGGGGTAAAATGGGAAAGGTGATGATGCAATAATTCTCCAAACATGCAATACCGACCACGAACCAACGCGTATAGGCAATAAGAAATCAAAACTCATGCACGTGCAAAACATGAAATGAAGGGAGTGACTACTCTCAATCCTAAATTAACCGGTCATAAATGTCACCGATTATAGGCTCTATATCTCGAAAATATGAGTAGTTTGCCAAAAGTAATGAGTCAAGTCTACTTGCCCGAAATAGATTCCACAACAAAATTTGAGATATCGCTTCTAATTCTCGTTAAGCGACTATGAAAGGGCAAGGAATGGCATATTTGACTAATAGAGCAAAATCATCATTAAAAACTCCAATCCGACTCGGTATATGCAAAAGTAAACATGATATTTTTGGTTTTTATGCACTTTTTCAATTTTTTCTTTGTTGTTTTTTTTTTGAATGGTAAAAGGAAAAAACAAATGCAAACAGAAATGCATTAAACATGTGACTGAAATGCAATAAAAAACAAATGCAGATGCAAAACAAAAGGCATATGCAAATACCCTCCCCAAACCAAAACGCACAATGTCCCTATTGTGCTCAACAAAGAAATCACCGGCGAGAAAAATGGGAGGAGAAAAACATAAAAAGTAAAAGGAAGCGAAAAGAAAAAGGAAAGCAACTCACAAAATACGACCTCCCCAAACCAGCCAAAAACGGGGAGGTCACCAGCATCTAATCTCCACCCTCGTAAGAAGGGTCTCCGTCCTCGTCAGACCCCGACTCACTCTCCTCCTCCTCGGCGGCGGGCGTGGCTCTCCGGAAAACGGAGGGAGTGGGTCTCCTGGAAGTAGAGGGACCAGTGGTAGTGGTGGTGGAAGGTGGTCTCCTAGCGACCTGAGGGTAGCCACCCTCGGGAGGAACAAAGTAAGAAGGGTGAGCCCAGTCACCCTGTGGAAGCAGCCCCCCTCGAGCTAGCTCGTCGTAGACCGGGAACAGGGCAATGGCCGTGTCCAACCTGTGCTCGTTGAAGCTCCTGCACAAATCACCCAAGACACGTGACATTGCCCTCTGGTCCATGACCGGAGGGACAACTAAAGGAGTAGGTGCCCGAAAAGTAGCCGCACCAAAGAGCGGGGTGGTAGTGGAGGCGGGGTGCTGTGAAGAGGAGGCACGAGCCCTCCTCGAAGTGCCCGCAGCGAGCGTGGCCGCCACCAAAGGAAGCTTTGTAACTAGGCAAAGGTGGCCTGCAGTCCCTCAACAGTGGTGAGGGGCAAGACAGAGGGTAACCGGTGTGAGGGATGCGGTCACGGATGAAAGAGTCAATCTTCCACCGCATACGTACGCCGACCCAATGGACGCTCCTCGCGTAAGGGAGGTCCATAAAACGCAGCTCTGGGTCAATGGGTTCCTCTCCGTCGAGGAAAAAAAAAAAAAAATAAAACAAGGCGGTTGGCGTACGTGTCACCAAACCGCCACGAGCAATGGTGGTCAAGGTGCCCGCACTTACAGTCTGAAAGTGCGCGGCGGTCAAGTAGGCAATGTTATAGATGCGGGCTCTCCGACGCTCAACGTTCAGATAACCCGCCAAAATTGAAAGCTCAATATTATTAACATTATTCGACTCTTTACGGCCAAAAACAGTGTTAGCTATTAGCCGTAAATAATAACGAAGAGGGGGCAAGTGGACGGAAGTGCCCGTCCTCCTCAACCCGTAAATATCACCAATACAAGACCACATGGCCCCGTGAGTGTCGGAGGGTCCAAGTGCTACCCTCGGAGTGAAGACCCGTAAAACCCGCAAAATCAGCAAGTGTCAAAGAATAATTAACATTAAAAAGTCGAAAGGAAATGCAGGGTTTGGTTTTGGTCTTATCAGCCTCGAAGGCTTCAGAATCAAAAGCATAGGAGGAAAAGAATTCTAGGGTCATGACATAATATGTGAACTCAGACATGTCCACCAAACCTATCATACCCGTCCCATTTAGCAGGGACACGACCGACTCATAGCAGCCTAGTGTCTCCAAAGTGTCTTTATGGAGAAACCGGGTAGCTGTGACCTTAACAGACGACACAAAGAAAGAAAATTTAGCGCGCTGAATAGGTTTTTCAAAGATAACCTGCGGATAGTCAGGTAAACTATCCGTTGTGTTTTCTATCACCAGAGGTGGTCCGCGCGGGCGCTTAGCAGGCCTTTGACTCGACTGTCCCTCTTCCATTGGCGCTTTTCCTTTTGTCATTGTGATTCCTGCAAAAGAGTCAAATTAGCAACAATCAACCAATTCAATTTACAAATTCCAGAAACCGCATCAAAATCAGGCCATATACCCGAATTAGGGTTCTAAATTTTTTAGGGCAAATGGAATTAATCACTCTTAGATGCTAATTAGGGCCGAAAATCAAGGGGTAAAGGCTAGAATAAGTAATTAAAGCATGAATATTAGCGGAAATCAAACCCTAAAATCGTTTTCCCCAAATCAATTTTTTCGACTCAAAGAGTCAGTGCTCGAAAAATTGACATTCCTCTTCAGCAAAACTCGAATAAAAAGCATAGAAACGAGTTTAGAAGCATACCTTGATGATTTCTTTGAAGATTAAAGCAAGAATGGCAGAGAATGAGGCGGATTTGAGGTGAAAATCGCGGCAATGGAAAGGTACTTAGGGTTTCTTTTGTTTTTTTTTTTCAGAAATTAGGAAAGTGAATTAATGAGAAAAGAATGATGTAAGCTTCCCTTATTTACTTCCTCTGAACCCGCGGACTGGTCGATCGACAAGTTTCCTTGGTCGATCGACTGATCCGTCAGTAACGTACCTTCTGGAATTCTCATGGTGGTCGATCGACTATATGACCCAGTCGATCGACCACTACTCTATGCACAGTAGCCTCTGTACTCCTTGCTTCAGTCGATCGACTGGAAGTCCTAGTCGATCGACCATTTGAACTGGCAGTTTGAATTAAAATCGTCAAAATACATTTTGCCACCAAAACTTTCTGTCTTTCTTTCGCAAAATTCCAGAAAACCACTTACGCACTTTGCATAAAATAAATTCCTGTAGAAATTATCAAAGGCGTACAATTTTCCCAAAACATGAAATTGCAAAAGCATGAAATGAACGGAAACAAAACACGAAAAACTTAAAATGCAAATTGAATGAAAAACAAGATTGAAATCCTAAATTACAAAATAACTACAACCTGGGTTGCCTCCCAGTTAGCGCTGGTTTAAGAGGTCCCGCACGACCTTGTTACCTCACTTTTCATCATCTGATAGCGGGTCGAAGTACAAAACCTCGACCTTCCCAACATATGCATCTGATCCATGGTAGTGCTTCACATATTGGCCATTTACCTTGAACCTTTCTCCACCGAGGTCTCCAATTCAACAGATCCGAACTTTGTGATACCGTGACCGTATAGGGCCCACTGGATTTCACTTACCAGAAATAAACGGATACGAGCGTTAAAAAGAAGTACCTTATCGCCAATATTGAACTCGCGCTTGATGATTCTCTTGTCGTGCCAGCGCTTTGATTTTTCCTTGTAGATCCTTGCATTGTCATAGGCCAGCAGCCTAAATTCCTCTAGCTCATTCAGCTGTGTCATGCGTTTCTCACGAGAGAGGTTAGGATCCAAATTCAAATCACAAATAGCCCACCAAGACTTACGCTCTAACTCAACAGGTAAATGACATGTCTTACCATAAATCAATCGGTAAGGTGACATCCCGATTGGCGTTTTAAACGCAGTTCTATAAGCCCATAAGACATCATCCAACTTAAGACTCCAATCTTTCCGTGATTTAGAAACAACTTTAGCTAAGACTTCTTTCAATTCTCTGTTAGAAACCTCAACCTGACCACTAGTTTGGGGATGATACCCCAAACCTCTACGATGTTGGACACCGAATTTAGTCAATAAAGCACTAAGTTGTTTCTCTTTAAAATGCATTCCCCCATCGCTAATGACAACCCGAGGGACACCAAAACGAGGGAAAATAATCTTTTTAAACAATTTAATCACGGCCTTTGCATCGCAATGGGGAGTAGCAATAGCTTCCACCCACTTGGATACATAATCTACAGCTACGAGGATATATTTATTACCTTGACTGCTCGGAAAAGGTCCTTGATAATCGATGCCCCAGACATCGAAAATCTCGACCTCAAGAATGCCTACCTGTGGCATTTCATGTCTCTTGGAAATATTCCCCGATCTTTGACAAGCATCACATTCAGCATCAAAACTGCGACAATCTGCATGCAAAGTTGGCCAATAGAAACCAGATTGGAGTACCTTAGCTACGGTCCTGGACGGACCGTGATGACCACCATAAGCAGAAGAGTGGCAAGCCTCCAAGATATCCTTCACCTCCCACTGAGGCACGCATCTCCGGATGAGACCGTCTGCGCATTCCTTGAAAACATAAGGATCATCCCAAAAATATTGCCTAGCATCATAGGCAAACCGCTTCTTTCTGGCCGCCATGAAAGCTCGGTGGTATCCTACCTGTCACAAAGAAAGTTAGCGAAATCAAGAAAACCACGGAGGTGGATAAGAACCTGAGGTAGTAATAGCTAACAAACTCTCATCGGAAAAGAATCGTTAATAGGCAAAGAATCCTCCCTTTACGTCACCGCAGACGAGATAAGTGGTCACTACCACATTCTCTCGCTCCTTTCTTATCCCCGATCTCCAAATCAAACTCCCGCAAAGGAGTATCCACCTCAAAAGCCTTGGCTTTGCATCTTTCTTAATAAAGAGAGTCTTCAACGCCGCATGGTCGTGTAAACAATAACTTTAGAACCTAATAAATAAGACCTAAATTTGTCTAAGGCGAAAAACAACACTAGAAACTCTTTCTCAGTGGTAAAATAGTTGACTTGAGTCTCATCCAGAGTTCGACTCGCATAATATATGGCATTCAAAGCTTTATTCTTTCGCTGTCCCAATCGCACCGATAGCATAATCGCTGGCATCACACATCTCTCAATTGGGAGGTCCCAATCAAAGTACCAATGATTGGCGCAGAAATTAGGGCCTCCTTTAACCTTTTAAAAAGCGACATGGCATTCATCAAGAAATTCAAAGACAAAGATCCTTAAGAAGCAATTGTGTAAGTGGTTTAGCAATTTTCGAAAAATCCTTAATGAAACGCCGGTAGAAACCAGCGTGACCTAGGAAACTCCTCACTCCTTTAACATTCACGGGAGGAGGTAATTGCTCAATCACTTGCACCTTTGCCTTGTCAACATGTATACCTTTATCGAAATCGATGCCCTAACACAACTCCCTCATTGACCATGAACCGACACTTTTCCCGATTTAAAACAAGATTAACATCTATACAACGTTGCATGACTTTATCAAGGTTAGCTAAACAACGATCAAAGTCACTGCCATAAACCGAGAAATCATCCATGAACACTTCCATAATATTCTCTATATAATCGTAAAAATCCCCATCATGCACCTCTGAAAGGTAGCAGGGGCATTACACAATCCGAAAGGCATTCTGCGATATGCAAAAACACCACGTGACAGGTAAAAGTAGTCTTACTCTGATCGTCCGGATGAATAGGGATCTGAAAGAACCCTGAATATCCGTCTAGAAAACAGAAGAATTTGTTAGAAGCAAGTCTTTCAGTCATTTGGTCAACAAAAGGGAGGGGGAAATGGTCTTTCTTGGTGGCGGCATTTAACTGTCTATAATCAATGCACATCCGCCACCCTGTCACTACTCGAGTTGGTATTAATTCATTTTTATCATTTTTAACCACGGTAGTCCCTCCTTTCTTCGGGACTACCTGAATCGACTAACCCACTTTGAGTTGCCTCTCGTATAAATAATACCGCACGAGTAGTTTCATCACCTCGGCCATAACAACTTCCTGCATCTTCGGGTTCAACTTGCGTTGACCACTGTCTATAAGGCTTGTGGCCTTCTTCCAACTCTATCCTGTGCATACAGACATCAGGGCTGATGCCCTTAATGTCATCCAAAGAGTAACCCAAAGCCTTCCTGTTTTTCTTAAGCACACACATCAAAGCAGACAGCTGGTCATCATTAAGCTTAGAGCTAACAATAGGCATCTTGCTCCGTATCATCTAGAGAAACATACTTAAGATTAGGAGGGAGTGGCTTACGCTCTGGTACCTTTACCTCTACAGCATAGACAGAATCAGCTTCAATGGTGTAGCAAGTGTTCACCAAGTTATCATTGGCCAGGCTCAAAAACATCTCATCTTCTTCTTCATTGAGCTCGTAGCTTTCCATTGAGGCAACCACAGCGTCTGGCTCCTCAGCATTCTCCATTGTATTACCTGCACACTCATCTGAACGAGTTAGATCAGCTAAGGGATCCTTGGCTAAGGATTCCCTCCAATTACAAGTAACAATCCTCAACAACATCAATAGAATAACACGTATCCTCGTCGACAAGTTCGGTTGCCTTGTGAGCAAGACTGAACTCAATGGTGTCATCCCCCACCTCTAAGGTGATGGTTCCGCGTTTGACATCTATCACACCCAAATTTGTATGTAAGAACGGTCTGCCCTAAAATAATAGGTATCGACTATCCTCTGCAATGTCCAAAACAACGAAATCGACAGGAATAAAAAACTTACCCACTCGAACGGGTACATCCTCCAGGACACCTATAGGTCTTTGAGTCGATCTATTTGCCATTTGAACGGTAATATCGGTCACCTTAAGTCTACCAATGTTTAACCTTTCGCAAACAGAGTACGGCATGACACTAACGCTGGCCCCTAAGTCGCAAAGGGCCTTTCCAATTGCGTGGTTACCTATAGTGCAAGGAATTGAAAAACTACCCGGGTCCTTTAATTTAGGTGGCACATTAACTTGCGAAAGAACATTACATTCCTCCACAAACGCAACATTACCTTCATCACGAAATTTTCTCTTACGATTCAAAATATCTTTCATAAATTTAGCGTAAGAGGGTACCTGGGTAATTAAATCAGTGAAAGGAACCGTTACCTCGAGATTCTGGACCATCTCCAGAAACTTACCAAACTTACGCTCCAGCTTGGTAGCTTTCAACCGCTCCGGATATGGGATCGCAACACGTCGTAGGATCGTAACCTTCGGCTTTCGTAGGTTTAAAACCCCCGTCAAATCATCAATGAGCGATGGATCATGCAAACTAGTTGACGGATTTGCATCCTGCTCTGGAGATCCAGTCGATCGACTGGTATGGGTGGTCGATCGACCAAGTGAGCTGGGAGTGAACAGTTCCTGACCAGAATTAACGTCGTCAGGTATTTCAGTCGATCGACTGATTATGTTGGTCGATCGACTGGATGTGCTGGGTGTGAATAGTTTCTGATCAGAAACTATTTTGTCTGACAGTTCAGTCGATCGACTAGGAATGCAGGTCGATCGACCTGAATCATCGCATTCAGACTCGTTTTTGCATCAGAATTCAAACGAGCCTCTTCATCAATTCCCGAGTCTTCCTTTTGCTCGTCGGGGCTTTCATAAGAAAGGCCACTTCTGAGATTTATGGCATTGATCGTCTCAACTGGCCCTTCACATTTAATTGAAGAATTAGCGGCTTGCTTAGCCTCCATATTCTCCAATTGTTTCACAAAGTTCTGTGAGGACTCAATTCCGGCTGCTTCCATATTCGCTACTTGAACCAAAAGGAGTTGGACCATCTCCCTTAGCTTCTCGACCTCATCCGAGTTTTGAATTGGAACTTCGACTTTCCCTTTGGAAGCTTCAGAAGTCTCGAGTTTCTCGAGACGGGTAGATATGGAAGTTATAAGTGACACAACAGCAGTCATGTCTTCACTTTGCTTTCGTGACTTTCCACGTGAACTTCCAAACTCAGCTTTATGGACTGCCATCTCCTCAATGGTGTTCCAACCTTTACTTTGACCGGTATTGTTTTGGAACCTACCATTAGCAGCTGCATCCAAAATAACTTTGTAATCATCATATAAAGCATTATAAAAGAGATTGCAAAGGTACCATTGCTGGAAACCATGATGAGGGACAGCTCGGACCAAACGTTTGAAACGTCCCCATGCTTCACAAAAATCTTCGTCGGCTCCTTGCTGAAAACTCGTGATTTTACTCTTCAAGGCCTCAGTCTTCGAAGGCGGGAAGTACTTCTTGTAGAAGGCTAGTGCTAAAGACGTCCAATCAGTGACTCCAGCTGCTACTCTATCGAGGTAGCGATACCAATCTCGCGCCGAATCCTTCAAGGAGTATAAGAACATGAACCCCTTTACTTCATCTTGAGTTACCCCCTCCGGTATAGGTATTGAACAGCAATAGTCCGTGAAAATTTCCATATGTTTCAAGGGGTCTTCATCGGGTAGACCCGCGAACTGATTCCGTTCCACTAAATCAATGTAAGAGGAACGAAACTCGAATTTACCGGTAGAAGGGGTAGGTAACTGTTGCCCCTTTGGAAGGTGGTGCTCCTTTGGCTGAAAGTTATCATATATCGTAGCCATAACTTCCAAGATGAGAGTACTCAAGTCTTCCTCTCAAAAACCTGTCCTCTAACTGTGCAAAAGCAAAACTAGAAGCAAAGGTAAGCAACGGCCTCAAGGAACAAAAGTTCCCTGAGACAAGGAAAATAAACTAAAATAAAGCAAACAGAATTACACCGTCTCCCCGGCAACGGCGCCAAAATTTGATACCCGTCGTAAGGTGTCAAAAATAAAATTTATATTTCCAAACTAAAACTATAGCTAGTGATAGTAAGGGTCGAACCACAGAGAGACAAGGTTGATTTTGTTTGCTATTTTCAGTCTATAAAGTGACGATAAATTAAGGGTTTTGAAGTTGGTTGGCTAACAAGCTAATTGATAAAATGAAGATTCTTAACAAGATGAAAAGAGGATCGGGAATTGCGGTTCACCATGGCACAAGACAAGTCAGTCAAACAGCAGAGATCTTATAGTACGGTCTCAGGGAGAATAAGCTAGTCTTTCGATCAAAGCTCAAATAACCTCACGGTCTAATAAATCCCTAGAATTTATCAAAGTTTTCACTCTAGAGAAATTCTAAATCTAGCGATAAATCAATTTACCAATCTTTCGACCTAGCAAAGAAATCCATCAAAAGATGACAAGACCAATACGAAAGAACTCATGCTACACAACTATCCTAATTTAATACCATGGCTCACCTTATTCCCAATCAAAGGAATTACCTATGCATAATCATGACTACTCTAATTGCGAAATTAATAAATAAGAACAAATTCAACATAATTGATTCTAACTAGAACAAAGGAGAGAAATTGAATTGCTGAAATTAATTAAAAGAAAACAAGAATTAAATTAACAATGAAGAATATAAAGAAAGAACAATTGTATTAAAAGCTTACTAATTGAATATCAAGAACCAAGGATTCGAATCAAGGTTTCCGTCTCAAGCTAGATCTCAAAACTAAGTTTTTCCAGAAAATAAAATTGCCTAACCTAAAAGTTGCTGCGTTCAACTGATAAAAGATACCCAAAGTTAATTACAAGTTGGGCTTTTAAAAGTCTACACGGAAAATTAATCATCAGTTCGAAAATAGGTCGATCGACTGAGAATACAAGTCGATCGACTAAGTATGCGGAACAATAGCTCCTGTCTGAGCTCCAGTGGTCGATCGACTGAAAGGCTTAGTCGATCGACCAAAAACGCTGTGCAGTGGCTCCTTGATGCTTCCAAAATGAGTCTTCACTCCTTGCACGCATCCCAAGGTGAGTGAATGAGCTCTCCTTCCTCGTAGCTTCCCAGAACTCGCTTCCGGAGGACGAACTTGGCCTGATTTAGCCTACTTCCGCGCATTCCTACAATAAATCACAGAAAATGCAAAGTAAACCATTTCGGGAGAAATAGTAGCCTTAAGCTACCAATTATGCATGGAAATACGTGCCAAAACCACAGATAAAGTGCATAGAATATGCACGTATCAACAGACGGCCTGACCCTCCTCAGGGATAACAATTTTGTATCCCCTGCCAAAGAAGAAATGGCCCTCGAAAAATGTCTCGCCGGAACAACTGGCTAACTTATGGGTCCAAGCACGGTCAACGCGTACCTTACAGGCGTCACCGTGATCCATAACGTACTGCCTCCCCTCTTTAGGACGAGCCTTTTCAGCATCATCACCAAAATCGTCTGCGTCATCATCGACATCATCGTCATCCTCCCATTCCTCCAAAATTTGAGGATCAACTTCAGGAGAAGGAGACCTAGGGCCCCCAGGCCTTATCAGGAGGGCGTCCAGCTTCTCCTCCTCATCAAGACGCGACGGGGAACCCCCCGGCGCCGGTTTGCTAGTCCCGGCATCAGCAGAAGACATGTTTACAGTAGAAACTTACAAAGTTAAAAAATTGGAAAGTTTGTTTACCTTGAACAAAAACACCCGCCGGAGTAACAACTCTGAAAATTAGAAGACAATGAAACCCTTGAAAGTTTAGAGAGGAAAATTTTGGAGAATGAAATTGGTGGCCAATTTTACGGAATAACTGCCCTATTTATAGGGAAAAGCCCATAAGGAAGGACCAATCGGCGAATGTGACCCATGAAGCGTCAACCAATCAGCGTGCAGACACGTGTCGGACATGCAACCACGGGATGTCAATCGTTGCAACAGTTGAACGTCAATCAATGCAACAGTGACCAAGCGTCTTCAACACGCCCATTCACATCTCTCCGCCTATTCACCTTCCTCAAAGAAATTCCCAAGCATCCGTCCTCCGCCGCCACATGATCAACCAAGCTAGGTAGCGCCGGGGCAAGCAAAACAACCGCTCTCTCAACCCCGGTCTCGGCCAAATCGGTTTCTTTTCCACATCGGATGCCCTTTACACATCCATGTGGAGGGGGATATGGTACGGCCTAAGAAAGACCAGGCCAAGGTAAAAGAAGCCGACGCAGAGAAGAAGAAGCCGATCGAAAAATTTTTTACAAATTACTTACGCAGAATATACGCTCAAACATACATCGGAGCCCATACCACGGCATAGACTACGCCGGGGCAAATTGATGGGGCATATTCTGCACCGCTGACCAAGTCAACATATTGAGCAAGGTCAAAGATATCCACAGCAAGTCAACGACTTAGACAGCTTAGCCGATGCAGCCCGTCGGCCTGTCAGCCTGGGTCTCGGCATGGCAACCTGCCAGCCGGGGCACATATCCGCGTACTCATATCCAAGAACCCTCGGTCGGCCTGCCATATGTCCATCGGCCGAGGGTAGAATGGTCTTTTCACCTGCTAGCCACTTGGCCACTTGGCCACTACGTGACAAAAGGTGAAAGTCTATAAATACTCCTCAACCTTCATTGAGGAAAGGATCCACATTTTAACCTAAGAAACACTATTCATCTGGTATTATCTTCCTTATCTCTCTACAATATACATTTAGTCAAGTGACAACAACTTATCCCATAAGTTTACTGACTTGAGCGTCGGAGTGAGTTCGCTCGGCCCCAAGCCGAGCCCTCAGTTTGTTCATCGTTTCAGGAGACCGAAAGGAGGATTCAAGCAAAGACGTCATTCTACGAGCTACGAGTGGTAACAAATATCTGCTCTGGAATTACACCCGGAACAGTAACAATTGTGGATCGTGAGTTATGATTATAGAGATAAGTGCATGTATAAAGAAGTATGTCATTTGGCGGTAATGTTGAAGAGATGGAGTATTGGTTATGCTCAGGATTTTATGGTATAGGTTAGATGGAGTGCAGAGTAATTGGAGGCACACGAGCTGTTAGGGAGAGAGAGCCTTGGATAGGGGATGGTTGTTGGTATTGAAGTTATAGTAGGTGATAGGTTATATAAGATGAGGATAAGGGGAAGAATACAACTAAGGATCTAGTATTAGTGGGTTACGAGGACGTAAAATTTATCTTAAGAGGAGTAGGATGCGACAAAGAGAGTGTGATGGTTGTGCATGTTGTAAGCATATTTGGAAGTTTGACTCTTGGTGTAGAATAAAGGATGGTTTATGTTGTAGTTGATTTTATTAAAGGTAAAGGTAGTGCTTGTACTAGTATGGAGATTATGAGTGTGAGTATACTTTGATAGTGTTGACAGTTTGAGTGATGATATTTAGGAGTATGAGTAAACTTCGAGGACGAATTTTATTTTAAGGGTGGTAGAATGTAACATTCCGTTATGGTGGTTAATCTTGTTTGGTGGATTGTCTTGGTATTAAGTTTGCTAGTGAGCATTATGGAAGTAAGACAGAGTTCGTAACACTTATGTTGTTGGTATTCGATAGTATTATAAAATTAGGTGAGTTATTCTATGGTTGATGTTATGTTGTGAGCTGCATTGTTGAGATAGGCGTTATTAATTGAGTTAGCGTCGAGGATGTAGGATGAGAGTTGAGTGATGTTGGTTGGCTGAATGGCATGTGTGTATGCTATGTAGGTATGGGTTTGAATTTCAAGGACGAAGTTCGATTTAAGGAGGGAAGACTGTAATACTACGGTTTTCTGAGTTCCGTTACTCGGCCGAATAGGGCTAACTTGGCCGAGTAAAGCGTCGTGTGTTTTCTGGTCAGGCTACTGTCCAAGAACACTCGTCCGAGTAGTGTAATACTATGCTGAGTAGGGGGTACTCGGCCGAGTACTCTCAGTACTCGACCGAGTAACCGGTCTGACGGGTTATTTCCGCAGTTTGATTAAGGTGATTAGAGATTATATATAAACTTCGTTTAACAATTACTATTCATTCTATCGAAACCTAAACTACGTTCTTCACTCCTCTAATCACCCTAATCACTCTCAAGGCTAATTGATCGATCGCAGGTCTACATTCCCGTCTTTTGTCCCTAATTATTAGTTTTGGTTAATTTGGGGGAATGGTTTATGTGATGGTATGCGATTATTGTGTGTAAGTGACGGTGTCATGGAGAATTGCTATTGATTGCTTGTGTGTGCTTGGATTGCGAAAAGGTAGGGTTTCCCTACTCAGTTGATTGCATAATTAATTTAAGATGTGATGATTGTGATTTAATTGGCATGATTAGTATTGTTATTGATTTGTATTCTTGATTGCTGGAGTTGTGGTGGATTGACTATGTTGGTGAGGTGCGTCCTCGGCTGAGTGGAATCACTTGCGGGAGTGGCTTCATGCCCTTGATTCGTCCCTTGTGGAACCCGCCACAAGAGGGGATGTGCACATTAATGAACATGGGTTGTTGCTCGTTGCGATGAGCGGGGCTTAGCTGGGCAAGGCTGCGGTCCCCCACTGGCGGTGTGGATTATCTGTTGCGGCAGTAATCCGGTAGGATTACACACTTAAGTGTGTAGTCAGTTATGAGACATGATTGGAAATGGAGGATGATTGTAAAGTTGTTGTTATGGTTGTTTCTTGTATTTTGCTTATCTTGATTATACAGTGAATTGACCCCGTTGTTATTTTGTAAACCTGTGGTGATCCATTCGAGGATGGTGAGCAGATTCTGACAGATGATGGTTGCCTTTAGCTATGGGGATGAAGATGGGATGTCATCACTTCGAGTCTAGTTTTCGCTGTTACGAGTTTAGAAGTTTTGGATTTCTTTTGTATTGAGATTTTATACACTTTTATTTTTGTATTTCTTTGAGACGGTGTAATCATTTAAACTTTATAATTTAATAAATGTTTCTGAATGGTTACTTTTGATATACTAACCTCGGACAACCGAGATGGTAACAACTTCTCATGCTAGGGTGGTCCTTGGTAAAGCACATTGGTATGTGGGGGTGTTACAGGTACAACTGAATAAGGGAGGACGCCAGTGGTTGCGCACCCATGGCGGCTGATGTCCATGGAGGTGGTGTCATGGTGGCGTATATATGTAAAACAAGCAGAATAACTAAAAATCCAATTCAAACTAGAAATCAGTAAAACAAAACAAAATCAAAAATTAAAATAAAATTGATTCAATAAATGAATAAATATTATAAATTCAACGATCTAGATTTCAAATTTAACAATCTCTGTTACTGATTGATTAAGAGCAAATCAAAATAAAAATAGACAAGTGAATCAAAATTGAAAAGTGAATAAAAGATGAAACATGAACTCCCAAAGATTCAATTGAGATTGTCCAAGAATTAGGAAATGATAAAGAGAAACGATTTTTGGGTTGGTTTGGGAATTGGGGGTTATGTTTCAATTGGATGAATGAGAGTAAGTGTATAATTAGAAAGGATAGTTTGGTCATAAAATAATTGAAAGTCGTTAAATGAAATCGAGTCGATAAATAATTGGAAGTCGTCACAAGAATGTAAAATAAGTGAGAATGGTATGGATAAATATGAAAGTTAGATGGTTATTTGTAAACTTGAACAAAATAGGTGGTAATTTGTAAAAAAATGGAACATATTAGGTGGTAAAACATAATTTTTCCATGATTTTGTGATAAATAATTATAATAAAAAGACTCACAATCAACATATATATCTATCTATATTATTAAAGGAAGCTTTTTTCTAGCGATTATGGAGACTCCAACTTTCACAAACTACTTTTTTTTTTTTTTTTTTTTTTTTGGCAGCCGTAAAGAAAGGTTCCTAATGAGAAGCCAGTGCCCTCCTTGCTAGTCGGTGGGCATCTTCGTTATACTTCCTGCAGACGTAACGAAAACACAAGCAATGGAATGTAGTAGATAGCCTAAGATGTCATCCAAAATCCTGTGTCTGAAGTGAGCTCGCTCCATTCCTGCCCATTGAAGAAGTAATTGCAGACAGTCCGAAACCAAATCCAGGTGAAGAATCTTTTTGCGAAAAGCCCATTCCAAAGCCATTAAAATCCCACGTGCCTCCGCTTGTAAAGGGGATTCCTCCCTACAACAAGCTTTCCCTTCAAAACAAATAACCCCCGCATCATCAAGCATCACCCATCCCACCGCCGCCTTGCATGACAACTCCCAGCTCGCGTCAACATGAATAGTCGTCAATCTGCAAGTACTAGAATTGCCAATCCAGGAGAAAGGAAGTCCCTCCCTCAGATTGTGCACCTCTCCAACCCTGGCCTGACCCTCCAAAGTCGAGTCAATCAACGAGACTTGCACGTCCTTCGCCCTACTAGAAGCCGGACTAACCACCGGTTACATTGGTTATAAAATACTGGGAACAAGTGATTCACTTCTGAAGACACTATTGTTCCTGGCGCTCCATATAGAGGATAAGGTGGCCAAGAAAGTCAGAATCCTATCTTCGCCGCCCTCTAGTTTATCAAAATAGGAGATCCAGTTAATCACCCACTCACCTATGTTGGTATTCTGTGCTTGATCAGTCCTGATGCCCAGAGCCGAACCAGCCCAAAGCCTAGAGACTATCTCGCATCTCGAACAAGTGCTCCAAAGATTCCAGGGTTGTTCCCGCCATGCCGCATAGATAACGAACGGCTCCCAATCTAACTTTCGCTTGACAAATTCATGACCTATAGGGAGGGAATTAGTGAGAATCTTCCACACTGCATTTTCCACATCTGCGGCCCAGGCAAAGTCCATAATCTTCTCTTACAGAACAAGCGTCCTCTGTGATCAAGCCTCCTCTTGTCCTTGCTAGATCCTTTATTATCAAACAAATCCTTAAAAATAATGCCATACCCGCTTTTTACCGAATACTCGCCACTGCTGGAGAGTACCCTAAACCCTAACTTTCACAAACTACATAAATAATATTTTATAGTTAAATAAGAGTTGTACTCTAAGTTCTCTAACAATATCACATTGTCATACAAGTCCTATTGGACTTAAAACTATCAATGAGATTTACCTCAACTGAGTTTTCTACTATAAAATAAAATATTGCTAATCTTGATCCGCTAGAATTTGTTTTGGAACCGGAAAGAATAATTTTTGTATATATAAAACGAGAAAACTATGCATTTAATTCTTATATATGTTGAATTCTCCATCTAATGTTGGCCACTTTTGAAGTTTTGATATGTATATATTTGTGTTTGTTGATTGTTATTACATGCATGTGAGTTTTTAACTTTAAATTATTATATGTTTATGTAATTTATCGTCCTCTTCTTTTTATTTATAATTCTAATCATCAATTTTCATAATATTTTTAGAGGCAGGGGAAGACGTGAGATTACTTTGGATCGGAATTACCGGTAAATTGTTCTTCCTATAAATAATTGAGATTTCGTGTAAAGGTACTTGATTTTTTTTTTTGCTCTGCTTTGAAAAATTATGGTATTTTAGTATTTGATATACAATAATCAAACCAATTCTAATTTAGTGTGTGTTTGGCCTAGTTTGTAAAAGTGTTTTTGGATTCAAAAACACTTTTTGGCCAAACACATAGTTTTCTAAAAGTTAAACAAAATTTCTCAAAAGCTAAAAATCCATATTTTTGTCCATAGAAATAGAAGCAACTATTTGTTGTTTCTACTTTTGAAAAACACTTTTGAAAAATTAAGCTTGAAAAACAAAAACTTATTTTTGAGAATCGAGGCCAAACATGCTATAATTTGTGACTCTTTTCATTTCAAATATTTGTTTATCTAAACAAATAATTGGGACGAAGAGAATATCTACTTTATAATTTTATCTAATGATTTAGGTAGGTTCGCTTTTCATAGATTATGACCAAAATTTAAATCACTGATTAACAATCAAAACTGTTTTACCAAATTAATGTATTCGATAAACACAAAAATTTTAGAGAGACATTGACCAACAATATTGTCTTTTTAAGGCACCCTACCCCACAACAATAGACAACTAATCCATTGTTTATTTTGATGTATACCATCCGATTTAAGTCGAATTCGAAGCGGATAGAATCACTAAGACGGTACAGTTAAATTAATTCGTATTCCAAACTTACTTCAAGGTAGATACAAATGTGTGAAGCTATGCATAAATTTTTGTTTTAAATAAGAAGGGCGAAGCTCAAGTGAGCCTAAAAATCTTACTTCATGCGTTTTCATGTAACAATGCCCCTAAGGTCCGTAACAGATTCACATTCCTATAATCCTATCACCTTATAATTATAAAAGGCAACTTATATATCCAGAAAATGATTCTTCATGAGATGGACAAGTTGGCGGATTTACGTGTTTGTTTTAGTTGCATCATCAATTTAGTTTGATCAAAGAAAAAGTTGATTAACTTTATAATCCTACTGCTTATCTAAACTTGAGAATTATACTTAAAAGAGTTATTTTTTTCATAGACAAAATCTAATGCAATTAATTGATGTTTAGTGTAGTATAGTACGGAAAATACCTAAACTAAATAATGGTACGTAATTTGTGTTGGCTTTATAGTCCTACGGCTTATTTCAATCTCAGAATTATACTTCAAGATTAATTTTCGTCATATTTTTTAGAACAAAATTTAATGCACAGCTACCTATTTCATGTTTAATAGTTTAGTATGAAAAAGAACCTAGCTAAACTAAGATTCAGACATTAGCAAAATTTTGCTTGGCAACATAGAATCTAAAAAAAAAGTTTATAAGATAAAAGTTTCATGACATAAGATAAGATTATTAGATAAAGATGGAATATTTGCATAATTTATACGATTAAATGAAATAAAAAATAATTATTCAATAGGAGTATTATTTATTAACGCGGAGGACTCATAAGAAAATGCAAATCCTGAACATTTGCATAAACCTAGATATTTAAGAAAACTACCAACATGCAAAACAAAATATGAAAGTATGTTTTGTTTTGACCAAATACATTAATTCATTTAGTTAAATCGTGATTCTAATATTAAAAATCATTAAGCAATCATTTTCTATTTTTTTCATGTTATCATTTGTTGTCCCTCTTTAAAGAATGTTCAAATAAGACGATATTATATATATATATAAGGAAGCATGATCAATTTGTAAAAAAATTCATATATGATAATTACGTTTTCCGTTTCACTTATTGTATTGGTCATGTGATAAAAGTAGTTGTATATTAATGAACCAAGTAGATTTTGCATTTGCGCAAGTAGAAATACATCATACACGCATTTGAAATTGATTTACGCATTTGCATAAGTTCGGGTCGGGTCGGGTTATTTACAATGCGATAATAAACATTTTGGTCGAGTTAAATAGGGTCAGGTTGATTCGGGTTTCAGGTCCTTTACTTGTGTTCGAGACCGCTTCGGGCAAGGTTTTCAGGTTGGATCAGTTAAGTCGAGTCGTTCCTAGAATTAACATTAACTAATCATCTCGCTCAATGTATTAGAACGCAAAGTTCAAATAACACAAATTCAAATTGAGTCTTTTTATGACTGGACTGAAGTTTGTAATGGCATGTGTTCTATGACGTTTTAAAACATGATATTACAATCGGCCCGTGCATCTCACGGGCATTAAATCTAGTATATATATCTATCTATATTAATAAAGAAAGCTTTTTTCGAGCAATTTTAGAGACTCCAACTTTTACGAACTACCTTAATGAATTAATAATTAAAAGATAGATATTTGGAATAGGAAAGAGAATACCATCTCATGTAAACCACTAAAACTTAATATTAATAAAATTAAAATTAAAAAAAAAAAACATAGAAGTCTGCTAAATATCGAACAACTCTGTCGCGGAATATAGAAAAGCCTATATATATGCATTGCACGTAGATTCAAATTCCTCCCTTTTTCTAAATTATTACGAGTATAGTTTTTCGTTTCTGATTTTTTTTTTTATTGATGCAAGCTTTGACAACCCCTTATTTTTCTTTTTAATATTTTGTATAGATATGGATTGTGTAAAACGGAATTACGGACTATTAAATTTTGTATGGAAACATGCAACATCTTACGTTGATGGATATATTAATATTGTACCTGTTTTTTTTTTTTTGCACAATATGTTGTTTCTTAATCTAGGGTTATCGTCTTTTTTTACTAATAATTTTTGTTAAAGTTTCAGGATCTTGAATTCAAAAGGCAACCCGCAGTCCCGGGCTATAAGATACAGCTGTTGGAGCAAAGGATGAGAAAATCAGATCCATGAACCTTCTGCCATACATAATTGAATTCATGGAAGAAAGATTTTCAAATAATTATTTTTAAAGGTATAATTTATGTTGATAATGGTATGTATCATGTATGTACAAATTATCTATGAAGCATCCTTTAATAAATAATAAAAACAATTGTTTGTGATATATTTTCATTAGTTAATTATATATAATAGCTGTTGACTCATACTCTACTCTTTTGTTTTTAATGAAAGCATAGTCATAAGGGCACTTTCAAATGGTATCATCTTCCTTAATCCTTCTCCCTTCATTACTTTCTCACGTTTAAATAAATTGTTTTTATCTACTCCTCCGTCTTAAAATAAGTTTACACTTTCCTAATCGGGGTACAAGTGATATGTTTACATATTCTATTTTTGGTAAAGTTTAGGCCATGTGGGTTGTGGGCCTGTTTTGCTTAATCAACCCAATTATTCTTTTTTCATAGTACGTACTACAAAGAGTGAAAGAGTGCATATCAATATTCCAAATCGCTACTAATCGTTGGTTGGCGCAGGTGGTAGCGTAGGAAAAATTGCGTTTGGTAGGGAGAGTGTCATGGATCGCTTCCCACAATCGCGATTGGGAGGGTTTAAATAGTGTAATCCTTGACACGCCCAAAAATTCGGATTAGTCGGCCGTGTGGTAACGCGCTTGACACGGATGGTTTAGACAAAAAAAAATATTCCAAATCGCTACCGACGCTACGGGACAAACAAATTTTGATTTTTCAAAACTAATTTACATCTAATGATACGACGTTTTTATAATGATTTTGATCAGTATTTCGTCGGAACCAATAATATTGATCGGAATTTCTCAATATTATTAACTATGTATGATTTCAACCGGATTTTCTTAAAAAATTGTTTTTGGGAGTATTTAAACCGTCGCATCATGCATATTCCATTAATCCCTGCATGAGTATGTATATGCATGCTTATACATGAGATTCGACATACTAACCCTTAATTACATCGCATTTTTTTGTCCGATTTCTGCGAAAGATTTTCAAGTCATATAGAGTCCAACATCCTATAGAGTATTACAGAGTACTTCCTCCGTTCTGGTCATTTGTTATCCTTTGGTTTTGGCACAAAGATCAAGGAAAGAGGAGATAGCCAATTACTAAATAACACGCGGACCAAATTGAGTGTGAATGACCAAATTGTTCATCAAATGTAATCCTAAAATAGAAAGGACAAAATTGACCGAGACATCAAAAAATGGAATAAGACAACAAATAACCGGGACGGAGGGAGTAATAAATATATACATAGAATTAATAATGGTCTAACATAGCATCACCATAAGATAATTATAACTGACAAAAATAACATGGAGTGCTATGAATGATAGTTAATAGGGCGAAGTTTTTGCAAGCATAGGATAATCTAACTAAATTATAGGGACTATTTCGACACAAAGAATTGTAAGTTTTGGCCAGTTGTAGTATTGTAGATTTATAGAAATGATAGTACAATTTACAACTCTATTGTTGTTCTTCCTCACGAGCTTTTACTCCCATCATCAATACTTAATGCGAAGTCTCAAATGATATTGATGAAGTTTTAATAAGAACTTTTGAAGGAATCTCTTGGTTAAAAAGATGAAAGTTAATGCCAAGTATTTGTTAGAAGATAATGATAGAAGTATAAAGTACTGTATATGAGAGCAAATAAAACTCCGATAGGTCTAAAGTATTTCACTGAAATAGGATTAGCTGGTGATATAATTTTATTCCTTATTTAATTCATGTAGTTATCTTCTTAACTTTTAATTTGAAATTTATTTAAAATTTACTATAGTATTCCGTAAAACTTGGAGACTCTAACATTGCTTGAAGTGTTTCTCTAAAATTGGATGCACGAGTATAACTACGGTCAATGGTAAAGCTAGACTCGAGAACAAGCGAGGTGATCACAATTCAGAAAAACTATCATCATGCAATCATAAACTAAAAATAGGTTTCATTTCAACCATAACCAATAATTCTTTTAGCTTACATCATGATTCTATAAAATTGACAAACAATCATTTTTTATTTTTTCTTCATGATATAATTCATTGTCGACCTTTAAAGCAAGTTCAAATAACACAATATTATTTTGACTGAAATTTTGGTTAAATAGACAACTAAAAAGTTTTGCCAAACAAAGTCAAACTGTATTATTAGATCCTTGCGAAAAAGTAGAACACCCGTTTGGTTAGGTTTCTATTTTTTTTCTTTGTGCTAAAGATCGAGATCATATGAGGGGTCGTTTGGTTAAAGTATTGGAATAGATTGAAATGGATTGGTAGACTATAAGAGTATGGAGTTAGAACCCCATACTTGCTCATAAGTGTTTGGTTCGACCCTGGAATGGATATAATAGAAGTAATAGGGTGGAATGGAGTTAAAAACTTAGGTGTAAACATGGGTATGAGATTCTAAGAGGTTGGAATGTAGTTAGAATCCATTGGGTATCTAACTCCATTCCAAAAGTCTCCAACCAAACACTAGAATGGATTGAATCCATTTCAATCCATTCCAAAAGCTCCAACCAAATAAAATGCATGGATAATACCAAACTATCTCATGAAGAGTCGTTTCAATTATCTTCACTAACTTTAATATTTCCATATACTTTTTTTGTTATTTTTTTAAATAAGTCATTCCCAGAGTTGAACTAATTAATATTCTGTAATTTTTTTAATATAGTTTTTTTTTTGGTACGAATGTTTTTAATATAGTTAAAGATACTAAGAGAGCTTTATCAACAGGCCCGTGCATCGCACGGGCATTAAATCTATCTAGTATCTATCTATATTAATAAAGGAAGCTTTTTTCGAGCGATTATAGAGAGTCCAACCTTTCTGAAACACCTGTATAAATAAATAATGCTTAATAATAATAATAACTATAATAACTATAACTATAAAATAAAATAATAATAATAATTATAGATAAAGTATGAGAGACATCAACTTTTATCACGTTAGAAGAGTTTAATTAATGATAGATAATAACGTAATAGGAAGTAGGAAACTAGAAGTAGAATACAACTCAATTTCTCGATGTGTGTATATATAGGATATACGGTTTTTGAGATTTTCTTGGGTGCAGATTTCCTTTAACTATCTAATTCTAAATGAATAAGAGTCCTCCAATTAACTAATTCTAAATAGCTGTAAGAGTTCTAATTATCAATCAAATAAATAAAAAAATGAGAGAAAAGAACATACGTACAACACTTCTATATGAACTCAAATACTTTCCCTATACTATGCTATTAATATCCTCCCGGCATCTCTTATCAATCTCAATGTCCCTCTTTTTCCTTTTATTTTTTTCTTAATTATGTACTCCTTTTTATTATTATTATTATTATTATTATTATTATTATTATTATTATTATTATTATTATTATAAGGGATTTATTTTTCTTATTGCACATGATTATAGTTTGACTTCAAACAAAATCTTCAATTCTTATCCACGTTAGCCTATTACTTTCTGATTTTTTTTCTTGAATAAATTATGTTCCGTTTTCTTACTGTATGAAGAATATCCGAGTGTCATATTTTGAGATATGTGGCATCTATTCTTATTTTAGATTCTGATATGTATAAGGTAAATCTTACTATGGAATATTCAAAAATTAATTACATAGTTAAGGATGGTTACGTTTAACTATAAATACGTTGCAATCTAAAGAAATTTGATTTTAGTTTAGAAAAAAAAAATTATTCATAAAATTTACGCCGTCTTCGAATGACATTATATCATATAGTTTGTCTACTTAGTGGTACTTTTGTTTACCTATATAATGAGTTTTCTTAAAAGTTATTATATTATTATGTCATTGACTAATAATATTACCGAGTACTACATAATACTACATAACTAACTTAACATGAGTTTATTTGTGTTGCAGCATAAATAGGAGATGTTGATTATTAATACGGAGTATAGTTTATCAAAGCCTCAAAGGACAATAGGAAAAGTCTTAAATGATGTATAAATTTTACTTTTTTCATACATGAGTTTATTAGAAAATTCAATTAATTTTCGAGACTCATTATTAGTCAATATCATACTAGGTCATAATTTTGTTTTTTCATACATGAATTTATTAGAAATTGGAAAATATAATAATACTGTGAGACTCATTAGCAGTCAGTATCATATTACTTCATAAATGTTATTTTTTCATACATAAGTTTATTAGAAATCGGAAATATAGTAAAAGTTTGAGACTTATTAGTAGTTTTTATCATATTACTGCGTACATGTTTTACCATACACATCACATTCTACTATTGTGAATTTAATAAATAAATATTTTATAATTTATTATTTATGCCAGATTATTATAATAATAGTATAATTTGATAGAAGTGAGTTTACGTACAACTATAATACTGAACTTATAGAGTTAGTATGGTGAATTAGGTTGCAAACCAATTACCATTACCAATGTGCCCAATAATTTTATTAGAAATTGCACACTAATTTGCAATATTCTTCAACATATAAGACTATATAATAATCACAGTCAAACTTTGACAATTAGAAAGCTACAACAAGTATTAATAAATTTAGAGTTTTTTTTGGCAAACACTACCTGACATTTACATCATTTACAAAAATACTACCTAACATTTTCAATTTTGCAACAAACTACCTAATGTTTTTTAAGTTTTGTCTAAAACTACCTAAAGCCAATCACCGGTGAAATATGTCTTAATTTTCCGACCTTTGACCTATTTCACACGTGAGAAGTCTTTGGCTATATGTTTCCCTACATATATTTCTCACTGTATACATTTTTTCCCTCTAATACACAAAATAAACCCATATTTATTTCCCTCAAATCACCTTCTTTCTTTCTCATTAATCAACAATTAAAGAGAGTAAAAGTATACCTTGATCAAGTAGGGGAAAAGATAGGCTAGAATTAGTGGAGAGTGAAGAGATTATTAATTAGTTGAGAGTGAAGAGATGAAAGAAGGAAAAATGAAATGGGTCCATTCGAGGAAGAGGGTTAAACACAATATTTGAACAACTTCACACGTGTGAATATAGGTTAATAGTCGAAAAATTGACTTAATTCATCGGTGAATGGGTTTCGGTAGTTTTAGACAAAAAAAAAATATTAAGGGAGCGTTTGTTTCATGCACGGGTATGGGTTTGGAATCAGGAATCATACCCGGGTTGTATGGGTTTGGAACTTGATTCCTCATACCTTGTGTTTGTTTCAATTTTGAGTGGTATGGGTTTTAAACTCGATTAAGGTTAAAATGCGTAAATTAAAATATTGTAAATAATAATTTTTAGTGTTATAAAATCATGAAAATGATTATTCAATCAAATAAGTATATAAAAAAATGGATTGACAATATGTTATAATTTATTTTTTCTTATTTTTGTTCATTTTGATTTGATACCCATGGGTATCAATCTCATACCCACCCCCTTCCTTGAGTATGAGAAACCCATACCTCATGGGTATGAAGTATGGGTATGAAACCCTTGAATTTGTGAAACAAACACTTGGTATGGGTTTGGCTCATTCCAAACCCATACCTTATACCTTTTTTGTGTGAACCAAACACCTCCTAAGTAGTTTGTTGCAAAATTGAAATTGTTAGGTAGTATTTTTGTAAATGAGGTAAATGTTAGGTAGTGTTTGTAAAAAAAATGAGTCTAAATACTTCCTCCGTGTTTTTTTTTTTTTTTTTTTTTTTTTTTTGTGAAGAGAAGCAAGACCGTTTTTTAAATATAACATTTTTCGTTTTCGAGATAAGTCTTTGACTTTAATATATACAAAAATATATATGTTAAACAGCACCCCAAAACTGCTACTTACTGTACGTTAGATAAAACGTAGTTAGTGTTTACATGCATAAACTCTGGTTGATAGAGATAATTCGACTTCGAGTTAAAAATAAATTGGCTAACATTCCAAGTAACTACAAGTTACTTTAGAAATGTTTTATACAAGCTAAAGTGATAGACATAAAACAAGCACGTAGTCTATTGAAAATTATAAAAAGGCCCGTGCATCGCACGGGCATTAAATCTAGTATCTAGTATATATATATATATATATATATATATATATATATATATATATATATATATATATATATATATATATACGGGTTTTTTCAGCATTCTCAGAGACTCCAACTTTTCTAAAACACTTAATAATAATATAATGTAATATAATTAATTTTAATAATAAATAACAAAATAACTTTTGTGATAGATATAATTGACTTTTGTTAAGATGAGGACTCTTTGCAGCAAATCAAACACGTAACCTTAATAAGCATTGGCTATATAAAAGCAATCCACCCAAAAATTTTCAGAATCCATTTGATAGATGCGTAGTATGGTTTGTAGTTGCATTATTCAGTCAAAGATTATATTATAACTTTTGTTTATGTGATTTTTAGATTATGTTATTTTGAATCTAATCTTGATTCTCCTTCTCTTCAACTTATTTCATTCTGAATTTAATTATAGTTTTCTTTTTTCTTTTTTTACATTGATGAACAGGAGGCTCTTCTTCAAGATAACATCTCGGCCTATGCGAGTGTTTCTATCAAGTATGAAATCATTATGTACCTCAAACTTTATTTGTTTTTGATTATATGATGATCGAGGCAAAGGAAGCGGCAGCACCTCGAAGGATTGATAGATCAATTAGGAAGATTGAAGCGCGAAAACGACGAGTTCGCAAAGAAGATAGAACAGTATACGACAATGTTTGTGGTGGTCGGATGCGCAAAACGCTATCTTAAATAAACAGAAGGATCGTCTTGCGGCACGGTTGGCAGCGTTGGAGAATGTTATTGACATTGCTAGGGTTGTTAGAGGATCATCCTCAACAACAACAGCAGCAGCAGCAGCTGGGAATGGTAATGAAGTGAATGATGATAGGATGATGAAGCCATGGTAGACAGTTACCGCGTTATTCGTTGCCGATTACTGTATCTTGTTCTGGTCTTCGTTGCTTCAATTTTGATGCTTAATTAGTTGATTTGTTATAGCTGTCATTTTGATTTGATTTTAGTGTCTTTGTGATTGTTCTAGAGGTACTTGAACTTTATACTTCCTCCATTCAACTCCACTCTACCACTTTACTTTTTCACGTTTGTCAACGCATGTTTTACGCGGTAAATATCGTTAGTTACGTATTTGCAAAAATTATAAAAGTTACATATTTTTAATGTACTCGTAAAGACGAATCAAATAAGATCTCACTTGAATATATTTTCACTTATGTATTAAGAGAAAATTACAATTGAAGATTCATTTGTGAATAGTATACAAAAATCAATATGGTAGAGTGGAGTTGAATGGAGGAAGTACAAATTAAAAATACTACGTATGAGTTTCCTATACTTTAGGTAAAGTTGATTACACACCTTATCATGGGTATGTAGGAGATGGTAGGATTTTAAACTTCTATCCACGAATGACAGTAAAATTAGATTTAAATTTCTAAGTGAGATAACTTTTACATGAGTTTCATGGGCATGCTTTATCAAACTTGATTAGTATATATACTAATTATTACACACCTTATCAGGCTAATAATCAATGGTACAACAAACACCATATAACAAGTTTATTGACATAGCCTGTGTTTTTGGATCATACATAACCTGTAAACTGGTTATGGAACATATACTCAGTAATACTCTTCAGTTTTAGTTTGAGGGTAGCAAAACCCCACTATACGTAAAAGATTTGGCCTACACTTTCACATGCAATTAACCCCACTATACGTAAAAGATGTGGCCTACACTTTCACTTGCAATTGACTATACTGTAAAAAATCTACATCTGTTTGCCTCATGCATTATAATTAAAATCATTATAATACTCCCTCCTATTCACAATAAACATCTTATTTCATTTTGACATAAAAATTAAGGAAACACACTATCCCATCATATAAATAAATTTGGACCACACAAATACATTGCTCCACCATACAATTAAACTAGCTTTCTTGTCCGTGCGTTACACGGATATTAAAATAATGTGTGATAAATTTCACAATAAAATGGAATATAGTCATATAGTACACCGTTCATGTCTAAGATTTTATGTATGCCGCATGACCAACAAATAATTGCCGGTAACATAATATTGACATAAGAATAAAAGAGTGTTTGATTAATAAAATACTTTTTTTTAGGAAAATAAAACCAATATGAAGTTTATATATATGATACTTGGACTGATAGTTTTCAGAATTTGTTCATTAATAGCTGTTTGTTTTTCAATTGGTCAAGGAAAACAATAATATCTACTCTGCATAATCAACTCAATGATGCAACAAATCTCTTTCTTTCGAATAACAACCATAATTTAATCATTGCTGGATCAAATTGTAATTATGTAAAAACATTTAGAGGTAGTTAGAATGTTATATCTCCCGGTCAAACTATAGAAGTACGTTTGAATGTGAACAAAATTCCGACATAATACTACATGGCTAGGGCTGCTTATACCCCCCCCCTTTCCCTCTCTCTCTCTCTCTCTCTCTCTCTCTCTCTCTCTCTCTCTCTCTCTCTCTATAGCAGTAGTCTTGGCCCCCATCTTCTCATTTGAAACAAAATCTTTCACGCAGACTCTATTTTTCTTCCCTATTCACACACATGGTATAAAACAATCTCATCCCTTGAAAGATCGATCATTGTCTCAGAAAATTATCTCAAATTTATCCAACCAAGTGAAAAACTAAACCCCCTACTTCTAGAAAAATCCACAATCTAATGGAAACTAATCCTTGCTCTCGACAATGTTGTTAAAATTAAGATTTTACTTTAATTTGGATTGATGATGTCAAGATTAAGTTTAACAATATGATCTTTTGATGTTTCTTTTTATTATTCATGTTACCTACTTCCTCCGTTCCCATGAGTTGTGTATACGTTTGCTTTTTAAGCACTATGCATAGGTGAGGAGAATCTTCATTATAATTTTTAATATATAACATAAAAGATAGTCATGTGAGATCTTTTTGAAATCGTCTTATCGAGTAGTTATGAATATCAAATTTTTATAATTTTTAGTAATGTTTAGCTAAAGATATGAGGAAAAGAAAATGTGCATTGATGTACATGTATAAAGTAAACGTATACAACTCATTGAAAGGGAGGAAGTATATGTTTTAATGCAAGAGATATTTTGCTGATAAATAACCTTATTTATTATCACTATCCCCTTAAACTCATCACCCTCCACAAATGCACCCTCCCTCCACCCACTAATTTACCCGCAAAATAAAACATCAGTCACTATGATTAGTTCTTACTACTTGAAACAACCTCCAATCCACTACCACTATCACTACCTTTCTGCCACGTTTTACATCTAAGAAGTCATAAATCACATTCACCTCCATGAAACACCAATCTTTACTCTAGATGATAAGGATCCTAGTCTCCCTTATCGAAGACAATTTATTTCTCCTTCAACAAAAAAAAGTTTAAAAAGCAATCTTCCCTCTTATCTCTCTCCCTTTCCCTTCTTAGTCTTTTTTTCGTCCTCTCCCTTAAGTGTTTGGGTACTATGTTTGTAAACTTAATAAGTTTGAATATTATATATATTCACGAACTTTGCTATTTATTTCATTTTGCACAAATAAATCTTACTACCTCGATCCATCTCATTTTTATTGTCCTTTTTTCTTCAAATTTTATTATCTCATAATTATTATCCCCTTTCTACATCTAGTAAGGAAAAACTTTAGTCAACCAACTCGTCGCAATCAACCTCATTCCCAATCGAAACAACTTTTAGTGTAACACCCCCCGTACACCAGAACGCCTTACCAAGGACCATTCCAGTATATGACGGTGTCACCATCTCGGTTTCCCGAGGAGGTAGATCAAATTAGACAATACAAGAACAATATTATATCATTAGAGAATCTGTTACAATGCCATTCTATTCAAGTTCCCTAGAACACAGTTCAATTACAACACTTGTGATTCTACATCTCTAGACCAGTAGCGTGATGACTCGATCCCTCCAATCCCAGCAGCAGTAATCAACAATACCTGCTAAGCCAACTGCTCACCATCCCCGAATGGATCACCGCAGATACCACAAAACAACACGGGGTCAGTACTGGCTAATCAAATATAAGGTAAAACAATAAAGTAAATAGCTGATCATCCACTATCCCAACTCATCACCTCGTATACACACCGACTACACACGGAGTGTGTAGTCCTGCCAGATTACCCATCGCAACAGTAATCCTCGCCGCCATGGGTGACCGCACCCATCCCCACCTAGTCCACTCCTCACGAGCGACTAACGATCCCTGTCCCTTAATGTGCACATCCCCTCCCGTGGCGGGTTCCACGGAGGGCGAACTAGGGTGTGAAGCCACTCCCGCAAGTGACTCCACCACAATCTCAATCACAACATCACACCACACGACAACGTCAACACTACCACAACCACTATACTCCGATGATCAGCGGATAGCCATGATTCACAATACAATCATAGAATTCAATTCAATTAACAGTAGACTGAGTAGGGAGACCCTACCTCATAACAAAGCATGAAAGACTTCCATCTATAGCCACGCACAACTCCATTAAGCACCCTAACAAAGGTAACCATATCCTATTACACAACTATACTCAAATAATCATACAAAAGGACACAAGGCAAAGAACTTACCTAACCTTGCACATCGGTGACGACATAGACAACCACCATTCACGATCACCTCGCTCCGCGAATCCCGACGTTCCCATGGTAGGGGTTAGGCTAACTCCTTAGAGGTATGAGGCTATGGAGTGATTGAGTAGGGTGATGGTCTAGGGTTAGAGAAAGAGAAACTGTCGAGGAAATGAGAAAAATAGAAATGAATCTCGCGAACTCGCATTTATAAAAACGCGTCGACAAAGCGGTCATACTCGGTCGAGTATAAGAACACTCGGCCGAGTAGACTCCACTCGGTCGAGTATTGGTGATACTCGGCCGAGTGGCCTCCGCTAGGTCGAGTAACTAACCTATACATCTCCTATTATTACCAGTCCGATCCTCGCTATCCATCCTCGCGTGCCGCTTGGTCAATAAGTCGGTCAACAACGTTCCTAAAGATCCTGGGTGTTACAATCTTCCCCCCTTAAAAGAACTTCGTCCCCGAAGTTCAGCCCGCACGACACTCCCTGCAATATTACATACCGTGACCTTAACCATCTTCACAAAGGTACACAAACTCACAATATCCATACATTACCATCAACTAACTTACTCGACGACAATCATCTATCACAAAATACCTTTCTAAACAAGAACCTATTCACAAAACAAGATTAGCCCTATACCTACACAAATATGCAATTGCAACACTTTACACAATGTAAGAAAACCATACACACTTGTACTACCACGTTCCATACGTTTATATTTAAATACACGAATGCAAGGCGATACACCATTGCGAAGCACATAAATACACCATCACCACATTCCGAACACGTATATCATTTATCATCAATTGAATCGAATCTTCATATTACTTGATACCCTTGCGCCATAAAACTTTTCATATTAATTGAATGCAACATAGATGCAAATTAAAGAGAACCCGATTGTAAACCAAGAATCCCGAATGTGAGCATACCTAGCATACATATGATTCTAAATATTTCATAAAATTAACCACTTATACATAATTAAGATACATTTTTCATAAATAAAATACTTGTCATAACACTTGAGTTGAGACCCCCGTGTATAGTATAATCTTTATATTACTCGAATACCACATAGCTATCGCTTCAAGGAAACATCGACATAAGCTATCGCTTCAAGGAAACATGAACATAAATTTCGAATGCTAACTACATACATGTGATTCCAAAATCATAGATATAACTAAACACACATCTTACATAACTAAATACTTAATTCTGCGACATTACTCTTCCCCTCTTAAAGGAACTTCGTCCCCGAAGTTCACTATTAACTAAAGCTACCGCGCACCCCATGACGGTGACATTACTCATAGACCCTTGTAGCATACCCCAGATTATGACACTACATACTCGTGACTCATAAGGACCAAAACATTACAAAGAACCTAATAACGTATGACACGGTCCGTATAATTAATGAGAAATGGCGAAGTGACGCGAAAATCGTTGAGGTAATTATCACTGTAACCAAACATATCTCCATATAAGACTTATTACAACCACTACGCTGGTTGGGTAAGGTGTTACCTTTCACATAATTTCAATGGTTCGAGTCTTCCTCCCCTAAACCACTCAAGTTCCTGACAACCAAGCAACGTCGTAACACAAAACATTCTCAATCACGTTTCCATGGTATAACTATCATTCACCTATGTGGACTATTATGGTATAAAATAACGTGATAAGACATGGACCACTCCTCTATACGCTTATCATATAAACTTCACCAGTGCCTTCTGTTACCTCAACATTCGGCCGAGTATGAGGGCTACTCGGTCGAGTGGGCAATACTCGGTCGAGTGAATTTGTTTACTCGGCCGAGTGAGCTCTACTCGGTCGAGTACGGCGTATACTCGGCCGAGTTTTCATATCCGTAGGGCGTTTTAACGATTTTACATAGAGTATTCACAATTAACCCGCACAATACTTTCCGCAGAAGAACAAACATAACAAATCCCAACCAGAGTCGACATTCCACACATCCGCCTACGATAATTAGCTAACTAACGGCCTTATGGCCGATACGATCATCCAACGAAAAATACCAAATACCGAAAGCAACATCTAAAGAAGAGATAATAAATCTGACACAACAAAACAAGTCTATCACCACCAAATAAGTCTAACATCCAAGAAATCAACTAAATCAGTCTAACATCCAAGATCAGCAACGAGGACCCTCCTCCATGTCATCAACGCCACCCGCGCCAGGTACTGCACCGAACTCCCCGCACCTGGAAAACCCGCTGCTGCCGAGTAGTCCCCTCCCGGTGCCCGATCGCCGGAGTTGGCTCCCCACGGTCCCGCGAGGTAGCCAAACTCGGTCTCCTCCGGAGGTCTCCGAAACTCGGGTCCACCCCATAATCGTGGAACACTCCCGTATCCACTCCCGGTCCTCTCCACCAAACAGCCGTGCCAAATCGGTCCCCGATGCCCGATTAAGGGTCATCTCATGAAGGTTGCGGAGCACCAAAGTAGAAGAGATCCGCTCACCAGCTCATGAGGCCGCATCCTAGGGTCATGCACCGTAGGGTACGCGAGAGACCTGGTAGGGGTGGTAAGGGTAAGAGTCGGGGACTGAGTAAGAGGGCTCAGACACAACTGGGTCTCCCCTAGGCTGCCTAACTCCACGACGCTCCCTAGGTGGGGGAGGTGCCTGCTGCTGCCCCTCAGGCACGGTGACAGGCTCAGGTAAGTCCAGAAGGATCCGCGGGTCAATCAGGTAAGACTGGGGCTCAGGTCTAGGGATGCCACAAGGTTCCCACTCGGCCAAATGATCAACAACAGGGAGATGAGCTGGGTCCGGAAGCACCATCCACATAGTCCCTCTCACCCTCCAAGCATACGACCCATCATCCATCTTCCTCAACCATCGGTTCTGACGCCAATACTGGGCGTCCATGGTAGGTACAACCTCAACATACTCATTCCCCTCAGGAGGTGGGGCCTCAAAGTCGGCCAGTCGCTGAGCTAGGCGGGTCACTATGGCCCCGCAAGCAATAAATCGGGTCTCAGACTGTGCCATGCGCTCCAGACTAGAGCACACTATACCAGGGGCACTGTAGTAAAACGGTTTCCGGAGGTGGAGGTTAAGGTAGGACATAAGAAGCATGACCTCGTGAGAGTTGAGTTTACTCACGTCCTCTCTCGAGTAAAGTAGACAGGTCAACATCCTTAGAAACATACGAAGGGAAACGTGCTGAATATCATTAATCAGCATGGCACTGACGGTAGGGGCGGGTCTGCCAGTCAAATAAGGTAGGTACTGAGGTGCGCCACTGTTCTTGGCCACGTCACTAAGGTAGTCATCCTCCTCAGCCTCTAAACCTAAATGGTCAGCCAACTCATCCAGGGTAAGCTCATGATCCCTATTCATGAGACGAAAAGAGACGGTCTTTCCCTTCTTATCATACACAAAAGAACTCAAAAACTCTAGGGTCAAGTGAGGGTATGATTTCTTTCTCAAGTGATACAACCCCTCCATGCCCAAAATTTTGAAAATGTGAACTATGTCTTCCTTAATCCCCAGAGTCTCAAGAATACTAGGGTTGACACAACGGGTGGGGCGAAAAGGACGACGCATAAGAGCCACGAAAGCCTTACGATGATCAAAGTTAGCGAAAATTACTGATGGGTGAGCCGCCACCGGCGGTACAACCGGTTCACTGCTACCTTGCCCAACCTCGAGTTGGACCTCCGCGCGAGGTCTCTTGTTGGGTAAACCTCTAGTTTTCACCATACTGCAAGAAAAAACATTTTTAACAAAGGATCGACACTTGAAAGTTCTTAACACAAAAGACGGACTGTTCTACTTGTATATCGATTTTGGAATAAGCTTTGGAAGATAAACTATCAGAAATCACCATGTATTTTACAACTCACCTAGTTTTAAGTTTTCAAATTGCTTCAAATCAGGAAATACTCATCAACAATAAGAAGAATTTCATTTTGTTAACCCTAGAATTCAGAAAGTAAATTTTACCTCATGAAATCAATCAACCATAGATGTACACAAGTTCTATATGTGTTCACATTCGAAAATCAAATAGTTTAGGACAAGATTCAGATTGTTTTTAGCAAGAAATCGAAATATAGTATACTAATACACAATGCCTTTGAAAACAATAAAGGAATTTGAGTTTACATCTTACCTTAAACTGAGTTAGGGCAACTAAGGACAAGTGTGGCACCAAGATTTTACCCAAAAGCTTGAGAGAAGAGGAGTATGGAGTTTTAGAGAGAAGAAAAGATGATGATGGGAGGCGGAAATAAGAAAGAAAGGCACGAATTTAGGGTTTTTGTATAACCCGCAATTGGCCTGCTACAGCAACACTCGGTCGAGTGTTGGGAATACTCGGCCGAGTGTTCACTACTCGGTCGAGTGCTTACGATACTCGGCCGAGTGTGCAATACTCGGTCGAGTACCATTCTTACTCGGTCGAGTTTTGAGGACCGTAATGGATTATTATCCTAACAAAATGGGCACTTGGTTATGTAACCTGACACTCGGCCGAGTTTGGTCCACTCGGTCGAGTACTCGCATCTACTCAATCTAATTTTCAAATAAGGAAGGAGTCGTAACTTTTCACCGTGCCGCAAAACCAAATAACATCGTTCGGAGTTCCGGGATTCCGGCTCGTCACAATTAAAGCTGATTCCTACCACGTAAACACACAACAACACGTATATCTGCACATTCATCTCTAGACAATCATTACTTTCACTTTATCCCTCACTATACCAAGAAACTATTTTACTGTACCCATAACGCACATGTCACAATCCAATTATGGTAATTACCAAGTTTAGTTCTATATCACATCATTTCTACTTCCGCTAACCACCAGACACACACCTTATTCACATTTGCAATCCAATAATTTTACACCTAACACATTCCAAATAAAACAAATTGATTCAGCTTGTCACCGATCACACATTGCAATAATTCCATATTCACTTCCACTTTTCTACACCTCTAACTAACTTATATCGCTCTATTAATAAGTACGCACACTATAGATACACACAAAGACACAACACTTAGCAATCCACAACTCACACTAGCTACCCTTTTCCCGTGTCTGGTTTAAGTCCGATGGGGCCATGATTTTGAAATGAGGGCGCCTACTCACCCAAAATCTAGCATCGGCTGGGGCTCCCAACGTACATACACCAGGTTCATTTTAATTGACACCCTATGTTCATTATTTTCCTTAGTTAAGGTTCCAAAATCGTCGCTCGATACCACTTTGTAACACCCCCGTACACCCGAACGCCTTACCAAGGACCATTCCAAGATATGACCGGTGTCACCATCTCTGTTTCCCGAGGAGGTAGATCAAATTAGACAATACAAGAACAATATTATATCATTAGAGAATCTGTTACAATGCCATTCTATTCAAGTTCCCTAGAACACAGTTCAATTACAACACTTGTGATTCTACATCTCTAGACCAAAAGAGCGTGATGACTCGATCCCTCCAATCCCAGCAGCAGTAATCAACAATACCTGCTAAGCCAACTGCTCACCATCCCCGAATGGATCACCGCAGATACCACAAAACAACACGGGTCAGTACTGGCTAATCAAATATAAGGTAAAACAATAAAGTAAATAGCTGATCATCCACTATCCCAACTCATCACCTCGTATACACACCGACTACACACGGAGTGTGTAGTCCCGCCAGATACCCATCGCAACAGTAATCCTCGCGCCGCTGGGTGACCGCAGCCCATCCCCACCTAGTCCAGCTCCTCACGAGCGACTAACAGCCCCCGTCCCTTAATGTGCACATCCCCTCCTGTGGCGGGTTCCACGGAGGGCGAACTAGGGTGTGAAGCCACTCCCGCAAGTGACTCCACCACAATCTCAATCACAACATCACAGCTGTCACACGACAACGTCAACACTACCACAACCACTATACTCCGATGATCAGCGGATAGCCATGATTCACAATACAATCATAGAATTCAATTCAATTAACAGTAGACTGAGTAGGGAGACCCTACCTCATAACAAAGCATGAAAGACTTCCATCTATAGCCACGCACAACTCCATTAAGCACCCTAACAAAGGTAACCATATCCTATTACACAACTATACTCAAATAATCATACAAAAGGACACAAGGCAGCAACTTACCTAACCTTGCACATCGGTGACGACATAGACAACCACCATTCACGATCACCTCGCTCCGCGAATCCCGACGTTCCCATGGTAGGGGTTAGGCTAACTCCTTAGAGGTATGAGGCTATGGAGTGATTGAGTAGGGTGATGGTCTAGGGTTAGAGAAAGAGAAACTGTCGAGGAAATGAGAAAAATAGAAATGAATCTCACGAACTCGCATTTATAAAAACGCGTCGACAGCAGTCATACTCGGTCGAGTATAAGAACACTCGGCCGAGTAGACTCCACTCGGTCGAGTATTGGTGATACTCGGCCGAGTGGCCTCCGCTAGGTCGAGTAACTAACCTATACATCTCCTATTATTACCAGACTGATCCTACGCTATCCATCCCTGCGGTCTGCTTGGTCAATAAGTCGGTCAACAACGTTCCTAAAGATCCTGGGTGTTACATTTAGCCCACTACTTAATCCCTTCGGTTCACACATAAAACGGTCTAAAATGCAAAGCTTTTATCTCTCTCTTGAAAAGTCCATCTAACTAACAGAAAAGTAACCGCTACTTTCTGAACTTCATCATTTTTACATCCCGTAAAGATTAAGTTGAACATGACAAAAAAAAATGCAGAAACTTAGGTTTTGTTTGATAACGACAGATTGAACATTTTTTTTTTAGCATTTTGAGAGTTTTTACACTATTTAATCAACAAATGCGCTATTTTGAGTGTTGATCATCGACATATTGAAATAGTAGATTGTGGTCTAATTTCCTATTTTACATTATGACGTTTAATTAGTATATTATAAGAAAAAAAATTGAGTTTTTTTTAATCTCTGAGGACATTAAAGATCAAACATTATCTTTATCATATTTATAATTAATATTCTTCACTTAAAATATATAAATTTAAGTAAGTTCAAATAAGTTAGCTAAAAGTTATAAATCACAAATTGTACGAAGTAGTATAATCATTTTTTTTATTAATATGAAATAAATGTCATAAACTTCATAAGAATATTAATGCGGTAGAGAACTATAGAAGAGTTGGCAAGTACGTGACCCCCTTTTAGGTTTAAATTTTTTCATTTATTTTTATATTTTTGCCTAAAGGTGGTTAAAGCATCGTATTATGCATGACGAATATGTCTCACCCTTCCCCAATTCGTATCTCTTCCTAAATTATAGTGATGATATGCTCAATTTACACAAAAAAAAAAAAATATTTATAGCATCAACAATAATTAGTTTGCTCCATATAATTGAATAGTACCGTTTTTTTATGCATGTAAATTTGTCAGAAGAAAAGCTTAAGAGATACGGTCTTCACTATGTTATGGAAAGACTACGCTTACCCTTTTATGTGTCTTTCGTGAATTTTTTTTAATGTTGATCGTTGCTTGAATTGAATCTTAACCTTATACATATTTCTATAATAAGTGTATCTAAATTACCTTCAAGCCTCATTCAAATCTATTTTATTACTCGTGGTACCATTTTTACTTTAAATTATAAAACAATCGCACAATAATATGTATAATTAAATATGACATTAGCAATAACAAAAGACGTAGAGGCATATTTCAGCATTCATTTTACTCTTTACATGAGTAAATTCCATGTAGTACGTATTATGCATGCACATTTGTCACAACCCAGTTCGGCCTAGGGCCTTTTAGCCTCATAATACCTCTTTTTTTTTTAATCGGAAGTTGTTATAAATTTTGATATTATAAATATATAAAAGGTTTTTTTTTCCTTCTAATTTAATAAAAAGTGAACAAATACTAATGAATAATTTTTTAATATTAATAAGTTGTAGATAATTAATTTATTTCCTGTTTCTAATAATAAATTGTAAAATAATTAATTAATTCTCATTTCTAATAGGAAAATTATATTCCTAATTATAATAGAAAAATTGTAAAATAATTAATTATCTCCTAATTCTAATGCTAATAGTATAATTAGAAAAAAAAAAGCCTCCTTTAGTTATATATATTGATTGATTTTTTGAACCACACAAACACTTAACAAAAAAAAGGAAATATGGAAGTTATTGTGAATAAACGGAAAAGGAAATATGAAAGTTTATATTGAATAGGAGAGGGTATAATATAATATAATATAATATAGAGTGTACAATATATTATAATGCGTAATTATACCTACAACGTAATTTGTAGCTCATTAAAGCACAATTTACGAGAAATTAAGAGTTGTTCAAGAGATTAACCTACTGTAATCAAATAATGATGAATTCGAGGTGTACAAGGAATCTATTTACGTACTATCAGCAACTATATTCTTTATGTTTGATTAAATACTTTTCACAAAATGTAAAACCAAATAAATTTGATGAACCGGTTTTTCTAATGCGCGCCTTAATAACGCACATTAGTAACCTAAATATGGAACAATTCACAGCATATTCTCATGACCGGTAAGATATTCAAGTAGGCACACAATCACTTTAATCCGTATATATTTTAGTAACTTTTTATCATAGGATTCTAATATAATTATCTTACTTATCTTAAAAATAGTTTACTTAATATTTTTTTAACAACCCAAGTTTGACCATAGTCCTAAATTCTAGCAGTCGACAAATTATATGCTCAACATTTTTTTTTTCGACAAAGGTAAACCGATATATTTAAAACATAGATAAAACGTTATTACAAATACATCAAAAGCTTAGAAATTAACCAGTAGCTAGACTAACCGACCAGCTACGATGTAGACGAAGAAAAGTGCGAATTGCATGTAATGAATTTCGCACAGCTATTGGTACTGGCTTTTGAGAAGCCAGAACTGAACATAATTTTTTTGATGAGACCACAAAAGTAATTACAGGGTATGTAGTTGTCTCCCGACGGATCATAACTTGAAGTAGGGCTTGAGAATAAGCAGCAAAAAGGGATGGGGCACGCATGTAGGAGAATTCAGCCACGCAAGAGTCTGACTCAACCATAGTTGTATATCCATTTTGTGATTCCTGCAAATGACGAGCCGATAAAAAATCGCAGGCTGCAAAGTTGAAATATGATTACCTGCATTAAGTTGTAGAACTTGGTTCGGAATGCCGTTGTGTCGGAGAGAAGGCAGCTGCAGGTGTGATTGATGTAGCACTTCAGCTAAAAGAAGGATACGTTCAGGCACAAACTCACGGTTCTCAAAGACAATGGAGTTACGTGTGAGCCAGATGGATCTTAAGATTGCATAAAAGTGAAGCAAACAATTAAACCCAGATGAGGATGCTCTATGAAGATATGAAATGTGATCAGCAAGCCAGCGGACGAAAGAGACATTCAGATTAGCAAAGGAGTGAATGCCAAGTAACGATGACCGCCAGATATGTTGAATTACATCACAGGACCGGAACAAATGTTCAGGAGTCTCCATATCCGTTCGACATAAAGGACAAACAGTATCAAGACGAAAACCCCTATGGGCCAGAACGGTCTTCGTTGGGATGATATGATGGGCAAGCTTCCAGATAAAAAGAGGAAATTTACTTGAAAACAGGAAAAGCCATACCAATTTCCAAAGAAAAGAGGGAAACTGTGGAATTGCTGACGAATGCTTGGATAAAAGATATGAATATCCCGACTGAATGTTATAGCAACCATCTTCAGTATATTTCCAGTATAGGTAGTCATCATCTTGAAGAATGGGTGGTTCCATGGCCAAAATATCTTTAGCAGTTGAGTTACTAAAGAAACAAAAAATATTGCACGAATTCCATGTGCCATCTTCACGAACAAAATCAGAGAAAGAAGGCAAGTGGGTATCCTCTGGTTGTTTCATACTTGGGTGATGACCTTGTACCCAATGGTTACGAACAAGATCCATGGATTTACCATTTCCAGGTTTCCAAGCCATAGCTTCAGAGCACTTTGCAGCAACCCGACATATACCTTGCCATACAAAGGAAGGCTGCGTAACTTTGGACTTGAGGTTGGGAATTGGAAGATCCTTTCGATATTTTGGAGCGAGATATTTGGCCAAAAATCCAGTCGGCTTATGATGTAAGCTCCAAAAATTTTTCATAAGGTAAGCTTGACTGAGAATTGTCACCGATTTAATTCCCAAGCCTCCTGAGTCTCTTGGAACATGCAAGTGCGGCTGAGATAGCCAATGAATTGATCGAAGTGAAGAATTCTTACTCCACCAGAAGGCAGAAATTAATGAGTCTATCTTCTTAGACACGGATAATGGAAGAGGAACAGCGGCCAAAATGTGGAACAACGAACCAAGGAGGATGGAATTGTTAATAACAAACTTACTGGCTTGAGATAAGTGGAGAGAAGACCATGATGAAATCCTTGTGGTGATCTTATCCAGAATATCATTGAAAGATGTCTTCTTGCATCTAGGAATGTCAACCGGAACTCCCAAATATGTACCAAAAGAATCAGAAGCTTGCATACGCAGAATAGAGGTCATATGGGACTTAAAGTCCTCCGGTGAATTGGGACAGAATTTAATAAAAGATTTCTGGAGGTTAACCATTTGTCCAGAGGTTTTCTCAAAGTCTTGAAAAATATCTCGGATAGTCTCAAAGGAAGCAGGTGTAGCTTTGCAGCAGATGAAAGCGTCATCTGCATAAAAAAGATGCGAAAGAGGCGGAGCATACCGAGAAATCTTAAGTCCAACAAGTTGTTTCTGGGATTCAGCCTTCTGAAAGTGACGAGATAGAACTTCCATACACATAATAAACAAATAAGGAGAGAGAGGATCTCCCTGGCGTAAACCACAAGATGGATGAAAGGAGGGCGAAGGTTCACTATTAATCATGATGCTATAAGTAACGGTTGAAATGCATTCCCATATCAGATTTCTCCAGGACTGTGGGAAACCAAAATGATCCAACACATACATGAGGAAATGCCAGGATACTCTATCAAAAGCCTTATGCATATCCAGTTTGATCAGCAAGTAGCAGTTTGTCCCATTCTTAGTCTCATGTCTGATGGATGCCTTATTGCTCATGAGATATATGCTCAACATGACAATTTCTTGATGTAGGTATTTCGTTTGACACAATTTTTTATTTAAAACGGATATATTCTTTTGAGTTTAAGACGAGTCAAGTAGTACGAATAAAACAAAAACAACTCAAATTTAGCTTGGTTTAAATGTATTATTATTTTTTATTTATATTGATTTTTTTTACATAGTCAAATGATTGAGACACGGGAAGTATCAAAACATCGAATGAGTGTTGGCCCAAAAAAATCCATAGCAATTAGAGGTGAACCAATTTTTGTAATCCGTGCAATGCACGGGCATGAAATCTAGTATTCTTATAAAATTTCTCTCCAACTTTCACTCTTAAGCCAAATTCTCCCTCCAAAGCTGTAAAAATGGAATCTTTATTAGTCTTGCCATATGTCGCATTATTACTAGTCAGTGTACAAAGCCCTTATACACCCCGTGTACATTTAGCATCTTTGGGTGATATGTGAGGTGTACTTTTGGGAGATAATGGTAGCTCCCAGCACTTTGACAGCTCTCCACCAGACAACTGTACAATCTAACTTTTTAGCACGTGGCACGTCTTTGTTTTCAGCAGGGTCCCACCACTTATAATGAAGCATATGACACGTGTTATTGTGCAACTCACTTTTTTGCTTTGAGCAACTAATCAATCACATATTGTCGTTATAAACGGAAGATATCCGTTTATAGTTATAAACGGGCCAAATATCTACCCACTAAGCATAAGACAAGCAACAAGTTACATGGTGGGGCCCAAAAATATCAGTAGGTTAAGCATATTTGACCGTCTTTCCCTATACACGGATATATTCGTCTATTGTGAGACTAATTGTTATCTTCCCCAACTAATCACATAATTAGTTTACTGAATTAACACCGGGAAAGTGGCAAATAAGCCCCATACGTTTAACCTTATGTGCATATTAGCCCCATAACTTTCAACTAGTGCAAATTAACCCCATAAGTTATACATGATGTGCAATTAAGCCCAATTAAAGATTTCAGGCCAATTTCTCACTGGAAAAAAGTGACAGGGCACCGGAAAAATGACTAGGACCGAGATATATGACTTTTACCATCTCTTTTTCACCCCTTTTACCGTCATCATCGTCAACAACAACATTGCGATACTTTTTCATCTTGCATTCTTTCTCCAAATCATTCCTCTTTCTCTTATTTTACTTTATTTTCTCATCTAATTGAACAACATTTGCATTTCTCAGAATTAGGGTTCTTCAATTTCTCATCCAATTTATTAAGGTTCTTCAATTCCTCATCCAATTGAACAACATCTGCATCACCCAACTTAGGGATTTTCAATTTCTCATCTAATTGAACAAAATTTGCATTTTCCATATTAGGATTGTTCAACTCCTTATTCTTCAATCTATCACCCAATTGAACAACTCCCTATATGTGATAAAAATCATGGTTTTTTTTCTTTTTTGACCAACTAACTCAGTCCTAGTCATCTTTCCGGTGTTATTACATTATTTTCCGGCGAGAAATTGATCTGAATATTTTCAATTGGGTTTAATTGCACGTAAAGTATAAGTAGTGGGGTTGATTTGCACTAATAGAAAGACATGGGGCTAATATACACATAAGGTCAAACGTATGGGGCTTATTTGCCACTTTCCCGAATACCTTGTTTAATGTTTATGCTCTCATTAAACTATGAAACCATCTTATATATATATATATATATATATATATATATATATATATATATATATATATATATATATATATATATATATATATATATATATATATATATATATATATATATATATATATATATATACTCCCTCCCATCCAGACCAAAGTTTACAGTTACTTTATCACACTTGTCGAGGCACGTTTTGTAACGTGCATATCTTTAGTTACAGATTATTAAAAATTATAAAAATTTGATATTCTTATAACATTCATGACGATAAATCAAACAAGATCTTACATGACTATATTTTTTCTTATAGATTAAGAATAATATCAAAGGTTCCCTACGACCATGAATAGTGCCACAAAGCAACTGTAATCTTTGGTCTGTATGAGAGAGAGTATAAAACTGGGTTGAAGCGTTGTGGATGCGCCACGTGTCAACCCAGTTTTAAATACAAGCATTAATTACACTGAACATTAAATATAAACATAATAAATGTTGTATAAATCTCAGCAAAATATTAATTATAGCTTAATAACTTTTATTATAAAATTATACTAAATAATTACGGTGATTTCATTCTAAATTTATTAAAAAATTATTTTGATAAAAATCCTAAAATGTAAATAATTACGTTTATTGCGAAAAATGCTTCAAATTGAGTATAATTTTCATTATGTTTATTGAAATATTTTGATTTGTAGAGATGATTTAGGTGAGTGTCCCATAATATTTTATGTTTACGTAAAAAGACATTTTGATAAAGTTATAAAATTAGACCATTAAATCCTAAGAAAAATATATTTGGAAGAGTCATTGTATTTCTTAAAAACATAACTTAAAAGAAAACTACTAAGAGGTAATTTTTTATGCGGGAATGAAAAAAATTATATTGCGAGAAATTGAATACATATGAGATTTTGATATGTTTAAATAGTGTGATAACGAGTATGTGTACGAGTATGTATGTACACAGTGATCACGAATGCATTTGAATAATCAAAACAAAAATAATGATTATTAAATAATATATTATTATAAAAGACATAAAAAAAGTAGAAAAAAAACGTTATATTTTTCTTTAATATCTTCAATTAAAATACGTACACATCAAGTATAAATATTGATTATGACTAGATAAATATTACTTTTAGTTAAATTTTTAATATGTTATATTTTAAATACTTTGAAGTTAAACTTCAGAAAATATTATTTGAGAAAGTTTAACCTATTTTATTTATGGATAGGTAAACTCTTAAACATCATTTATATATAGTTGTTTAAAAATACAAAAGGTGCAATTTTTATAGATATGTTTGACACATAACAGATGCAAAATACAATCAAAACATTTGAATAAGTTGAGTTTGAACTCTATATATATGATACATAAATATCACACGCTATACATAAAAAAAATAAAAATTACATAAAATTTTATTCACATCACTTTGAACAAATATTGATTGATTTGGAACCTAACGTATTGTGAAATGATATAATTGAATGGGTCGTACTTTTTCACATACGAATTTTACTCTTTCACATACAGTTTTTACAATTTTACCCTTGTCATTTTTTCCATTTCTTCACCCAATTATTTTTTTCGCCCTTCTCACATCTCCTTCACCATCAATTCCACCTCTTAATTAAAGGAATTAATTGCATTAATCATATGTACAAATTGAATTGGTTTTACACAAATCAACATTTTGCAGTAGCCTTAAAATGAAATAATCTGCAAGATGCTTCTCGAAGTCGTGATGTAAGTCAATCAATCAAAGTCTTTGGAGTATATGTTAAACATACAAAATTACTGCGCACAATGGTAACCAATTGCTTTCACAATAATTAGGAATACATTAATTTGTTTCGTCGAGATCCACCAACATTGCTTTGTAAATGTATGTTGTCGGCAATTACACGAACCACCCTCACGCCCCACTCTAACCACCGTTCACCATGCCTTCATTGATAATAATTGACAAACAAGTAAATAATTAATTTCAATAATTAACAAACCCTAATAATTTTGACAAAACATGTTAATAGTTGCTGGAATTATAATCCACCATTTAAGTTTTTAAAGCAATTTTAGATTCAATTTTAGAAAAAAAAAAAGGTAATATTATGATTAATTTGTTAGGTTTAGGAAAAGGGTATACTATAGAAAGTTAATGAAAAAGTGTATGTGAAAGAGTAAATTCCGTATGTGAAAAAGTAATTCCGAATTTGAAAACTTAATGTTGATTATTGCATTATTCGAATAAATTTTATTTTAATTAATATGATAGTTGATTAGTCACAAAATAATTTATAAAACGTTGGTCAACATAATCAATTATCACTTATTAGTTTTAGTTAAAATTGTATGTATTTTATTTTAAAATATTGAAAATAAACCTAAAAAACTAAATTTGAGAAAGATTAATTTATTTTTATTTATAAGTAAAAATATTAAAGGTCATATATAAATTATGTTATTTTTCTTCAATTATAATAATTAAATTTTAAAACAGGTCGCGCGAAGCGCGGGATACTACCTAATTTTTTTTATAATACTAAGATTGATACTTGGTTTCCTTGAGCCGGTTTAATTAGGAATTTGGCGCCTTGAATTTGTGTCGAAGACGGACTAAGCTAAGACGAGAAAAAGAAGCAACGCTGATGAAGACAAAGAAAGGCTCCGAGGGACTTGCGAGTCGCATAACCGCAAAGTGTGCGTACTATTGCTACGTGAGTAGCTTCTTGGAGATTTAGTGGTGCGGGTCCCACCTTGGACATTAGTCTTTGATGTTATCTTTGGTCTTTTACGCGTGCTTCTCTCTGTTTGGTTTTAGGAAATTAGCCTAAGTTTCCTAATCGTATTTTTTTAGGAAATAAGTATTTTCTAAAGTCTTTAATTCCTAATGTTTTAGATATTTTACATTGGGTGGAATAAGTATATAAAGACCCAAATATTATTAGTTAATTAAGGGGAGAGAGATAATATTTGTGAGCACATCTTATGAGAGTCAATTTATAAGGATCCCTCCGGGGAGGAAGCTTCAGCTTGTTACGGGCTCAAATTGGATGGTGTTCTTCTGTCTTTGGAGATCGAAGGAGTCTGTTCGGATCTTGCTTGCCTCAAGTGTAACACCTCCTCACACCAAGGTGCCTTACCAAGACCACCCTAGCATATGGAGATGCTACCATCTCGGTTGCCTGAGGCAATTGAGTAGGGAAACCCTACCTTATTAACGAATCTGCAATCACAAGAAACAATGGAAGCTAGAATTATTCCTCTAGGAACTCGTCACCTAGCAATAATCACAACCATACTCTCTGTCACAATCATACCAATAAAACCCTTTCCCCAAACTAACAATTAGGGTAAAACCTTAAAGGACAAACATAACCAAATAACAAAGCACTAGTGACTTACCAACAGAATCAGTATAGAGAAGACGAATGAGGACTCAAGATCGAACAAATGGCCTTGTAAGTGATTAGGGTGATTAGAGAGATGATAGGCGTCGTTAGGTTTTGTAAAAGTGATTTGTAAACTGATAACACGAAATTAATAATCTCTAATCACCTTAATCAAAACCGTGGAAATAAACCCGTCAGACCGGGTACTCGGTCGAGTACCTGGGGTACTCGACCGAGTTCTCCTGGATAGTAACCTGACCAGAAGTCACTCGATAATCTACTTGGTCAAGTTGCACTTACTCTACCGATTTACAAAAGACCAGAAAATCGTGGTATTACAATCATCCCCCCCGGCCCCTAAAACGAACATCGTCCCCGAAGTTCATACCATACCCAAAACAAAAGCAATACCAACTACTCAAAAGTACTAACAACACCAACTGTGACCAACAAAACATACCAACTATAGCTCAAAGATACAAGCAACACAACCATCTCGACCTCAAACTAACCCAAAACAAGCATGCGACTATCCTACCTCCCTTAAAAGACAACGGTTACGTCCCGTAACCAAACATACCTGATCAAAAAGGTATGGGTAGCACTCTCTTATAGACTCCTCCGGTTCCCAAGTGGCTTCTTCCACGTTGTGATTAGAGCATAGAACCTTAAGCAAAATGGTTTCACTGTTCCTTGTCTTGCGTACCTTGCAATCCAAGATCTCCTTTAGAAGCGCTGCATAAGTTAGAGCCTCATCTAACTCGATATTCTCAACCTCAAGTACATGTGACGGATCACTCACATAATTATGAATTTGTGACACATGAAACACATTATGGACCCGATCAAGCGTTGGTGGTAAAGCTAGCCGATTTGCTACTTCACTTATCCGGTCTAAAATCTCATAAGGGCCGATGAACTTCTAACTAAACTACCCTCTCTTACCAAACCTCATAACTCCTCGCATGGGTGACACTTTCAAGAGGACCTTATCACCTACCGCAAACTCAATGTCCTTGTGATGCAAATCCGCGTAACTCTTTTGTCTATCTTGAGCTGCTTTCATCTTTTGATGTATCAAGTGTACTTGTTCAATCATGTTTTGCACCATCTGTGGTCCTAAAATTACAGCTTCAACACTGTCAGCCCAACAAACTGGACTCCTACACTTCCTGCCATATAAAGCATCAAAAGGTGTCATCCCAATACAAGAGTGATAGTTGTTGTTGTATGAAAACTCTATCAAATCCAGCATATCCTCCCAACTCCCACCAAATTTCATAGCACAAGATCGTAACATATCCTCTAAAGTCTTGATGGTTCTTTCAGTTTGACCATCTGTCACAGGATGAAATGTTGTACTCATTTTTTAGGTAGTTCCCATAAATTCCTGCAACTCCTGCCAAAACCGTGATATGAACCTCGCATCTCGATCTGACACTATATCCCTTGGTACTCCGTGTAACCAAACCACGTGCTTCCTGTACCCCAAAGCTAGTTGAATCTTACTCCAGGTATTTTTCATTGGAAAAAAATGAGCCGACTTCGATAAACGGTCAACGATAACCCAGATCATATTGTTACCATGCCGAGTCCTTGGTAACCCCACGATGAAATCTATAGAGATCGACTCCCATTTCCATTTTGGTACCTCAAGTGACAAGTTAGACATCTAGCTACGAACTCAAAAACATCCTTCTTCATACCGGGCCACCAAAACGTCTTCTTCAAGTCCTTATAGAGCTTGTCACCACACGGATGTACCGAATAAGGAGTGCAATGAGCCTCCGTTATGATCAACTTCTTCAAGCCAACGTCACTAGGTAAACACCACCTCCCATCAAAACGAAAACTCCCATCTGTGTGGATAGAAAACCTCGAAGCTGCACCACTCTCTACCCTTGAGTTCCATTCTTGAATCTTTGGATCCAGTTCCTGTTTCCTTTTAATATCATCAAAAAGTTCAGGCTCTATTGTCAAATCGCTGATGGCATCACCCTTGTCAGTCGGTCTGTAGTGAGAAGGGTAGTGGAAAGGTCCTTCCGGTCCGCTATCCGCCCTAGATTCTTCCTAACTAGCTTCCGTTCTGATTAGGGTAGTCTATTGTTCATAACAAGTCTATTCATTCAAATCTTTCGATCTAGGTCTGAATTTAACCGGATTAATTAAAATAGTCACGTGCACTCAACTAAATAATTACTTTTATATTGCTATAAAACAATTCTCACATTTAAACCTGCTAAATATAATTATAGTGTCATTGTTTTACTATCATGGCTCCCCTAATCCTAACAATTGGGATTTAACTGCTCATAACGAAAATAAAACTAATAACAATAGATAGAACTAGATTTCACATGATTTAAAGATGAATTAACAAAAATTGCATAAACTAAATATTAATTCTAATAACCTAAATAGTAATTAAGAGACAAGAGAATTAAAGGTTGCAAATAGGAATTAATATTACGAATTAAATTGAATAAGAAGAGAGTAAGGAATTACACAAATTATGATCCAAGAAAATAGAAAGGCAAGCGTCGAACAAGAGTCTCCCAATCTTGATGCAAAGCTTGATAATAAATTCAATGAATCCCCCTAAACCTAATTAGGTCTCTCCTATTTATGTAAGAGAGATATTTATTAACTAAATAAGATAACTAATATAACAAATAAATAAGTTCACGCAATAAAATCTTGCGTCAGATCACAAGTTGTTTGATCGAGTAAGTTGAAACTACTCGATTGAATATACTCCAGCAAAAATTCTCTCGATCGAGCATAGCACCTACTCGATCGAGGAACACTATAAACACTTTTCTCGATCGAGCATAGCAGGAGTTCGATCGAGAATTCTTCAGCACCAAAAAGGATTTGATCGAGCAATTAAGTCAGTCAACATGCTCGATTGAGTTAGCTACCACTGTGTCAGCACATAGGATGTTGATTAGCTTCCAAGACGACTTCACACATCCCAAGGCAGAAGTATTTCCGTTCCAATTCCATCCATCTCCTAAATGCAAGCTATAGGGCCAGTTCCAAGCTCAGTTTTGGTCCTTCCGTGTTCATTCCTGCAATTAAAGCCAAACAAACCAAAGTAGACCATTCGGGGCATTTCGTAGCCTAAAACTACGGGGATCGGATAGAAATGCGTGCAAAATAAGTATAAAAAGTCTATATAAATAGCACGCATCAAACTTCCCCAAACCAAACCTTTGCTTGTCCCCAAGCAAACTGTATGCATTTAAACTAGAGACTAGTGGTAAGGAGTAAACTCAGAGCTAGCTCCAAATCGTCTACTTAAACCATTTAATGCATGAAAATTAGCAACTATTAGCAATGCGTCAAAGCAAACGAATTTATAACTGTTTTAGAAATAGTTGAACCTTCAAACTTGCAAGACTTTTAAAAATGGACTCTCACGGGTCACTCTCTCTTAATGAAGCAAAGGGTAAGCGTATAAATGTAAGAGAGAAGGAAAAATATAGTCGCTCACCTAGACTACGACCGACATAAGCATGCATGCAATCTAGTATGATAGACAATTCTAGCTACCGTGCACATACATTCTATCCAATCAAGGTCTTATCACATGTCGAGTACTCACAATAGTTTGAAAAAGTGAGGTAATGGGTAAGAAGAGGCAATACATTTTGGGAATGAGAGGGTATAGGCCAAGCTAGTATCCTAACAAAACCAAATAAACCATATCTAATTCTAATCCAACTCCAAAATTAAACACAATGCCTTTATTTGGCATAAAACTCATTAAACCAAATATAAACAACTCCTCGTAAGATAGAATTAGAGCATAGGAGTAAAACCGACTTTAATCAAATTCTTTTTCCATTTTTTTTCTTTCTTTTCTTTTTTTTGTCTCGGTTTTTTGTTTTTTGTTTTTTTTTTCTTTTTCGAATTTCTTTTTCAATTCTTCCTTCTCCTTTTATTCATTTCACCAACAATTTTCAATGTGAACCATATTAGCAAGAAGATATACCTCAACCAATAAATATTACACTAGCTTGACTAGGTTAGGCTTAAGATTTGGAATGTAGTTAAAGGGGGTCAAAATAGGCTATTTTTGGCTAAGTGGAGCTTATGGGTAAAAATAAAATAAAAGAGAATTGCAAGCACTCTCTTACATGTGATACCGACCATTAACCTGAATGTATGCAGACAAAAAGCAATTGAATTTCATACTTATGCATTTGATATTACATGCTATGCAAAAAGTAATTACTCACAAACCTACATGAAACTGGTCATGGATGACACCAGTTTTATAAAGCTCTAATTCCTTAGAATTTATAAGTAATTTGCCAAAATTTTAAGTCAAGTCTATTCCTTCAACTAAATTTCAAAACAAAAATTCGTGAAATGCAAAGATTTTGCTAAAAACTTGTAATTTATGCAAAGCTTAAGCAAATTGACAATTTACAGTGCAATGTCATCAGAGAAAAAGTCCATTCCGACTCAACCTAAATGCAAAAATAAACGTGTATTTTTTGATTTTTTTTATGAATTAAATAACAATGCAAGCTAAAATGCAATAAATGTGAATGCAAAACAAATGCAAATGCAGACTTAAAGTATGCATTACCCTCCCCAAACCAAAATGGACAATGCCCTCATTGTCCTCCAGCACACACACACCAGCAGAATAATAGGGAAAGGGAAACACAAACTCAAATGCAATATAAATGAAACTATACTAAAGGTGATAAAAAGAATAAGGAGCAATAACACTTACAATGTATAGCTTCCCCAAACCAGCCAGCAACTCGGGAAGTAAGTAGCCAGTAGCTACTCGTCAGCTCCCTCCTCCTCGTCAACCACCTGAAAGGTAGGGTCCTCCTCCTCCTCCTAAAACGACGTCCTTCATCAAGGTCAACTCTAATCCTCTCATCTCTCTCGGCCGTGTCCTCTCTCTCGGCCGTGTCCTCCTCGCTCTCAAGCTGAGGGTGGCCATCCTCCGGGTATCGGTAAAATGTGGGATGCGGCCACTCAGTTGGCACCGGACTCCCTCTACTCAGTTGATACTCGTAGAGAGGGAATAAGGCTAGGGCCTGATCCCGCTTCATCCTAGCTACCCTCCTGCACATATCTAAAAGCAGAGCATCACGACGCCCTTGGTCCATGACCTCAGGCGCCTCAAAAACAGAAGGTGGAATAAAATTAGCCTGTAAAATCGACTAAGAGGTAGAGGTAGAAGGTGCAGGCGTGGGCGTGGACGCGGACGCGGGTGTAGGCCCAGCCTGTGGAGGACCAGACGACTCTCCAACTTCCCTAACAGCAGGGGAAGTCCTCTTCCGCTTCCTAGAAGCGAGAGGAGATAATTCAAGGAGGTAAGAAGGTGGAGGTGGTGGTACTCTATCCGTCACAGTAGGCAAAGGTGAAAGACAGGGTAGAGAAGGTGAAGGTAGAATCACGGAAGTGGAAATGCAAATCTTCCACGTCCGACGGTCAGTAGCAAGGCAGTTCATTGAATACATAACAGAAATGTCAAGAACATTATCCCTATCATAATACTTAAGACCACGGGGAAAATCAGGGAAGAGGCGGTGGGCAATACGAGTCACTAGCCCACCAAACACTATCGTACCCGCTACTTTCGACCCGACACTGTTAAAATATTGAGCTGTCAAATATGCAATGGTTAGACCAAATGGGGTACCACTATCAATGTTCAGGTACCCATCTAAGATGGACAACTCAGTATTGTTAACATTGTTAGGTTCATGACGAGCAAAAATAGTTTCTCCAAGCAGACAGAGAAAATAGCGGGCAGGGGATAAATGGACGTGGGCACCACGACGCTGACCATAGGGAATGTGTGAAAGTGTAGCCCAAATTTGACGCATGAGCTTCCTAGGAGGTTCAAGGCAACCATCACTAACTAGACCCAAACGTTCCCCGAACTCAGCTAAAGTCCAGGAAAAAGTAGTGTTAAATAGTCGGAAAGTGATACAAGTGCTCCCATGGTCAGTCGCATAGGCCACAGGGCTAAAGTCAAAAGAGCTAAAAAAACTCTAAAGTGAGTGCCCTATAGGTGAGCTCCTTCATAGTGGCCAATCCCGACATCCCCGTCTCGTTTAGCAAGCTAACGACAGGTTCTAAAATTCCTAGAGTCTCTAGGTCAGGGCGACTCAAAAAATGGGTCGAGGTCATATGACATTCCATTAAATGCATAAAACGAGTACGTTGAGACGGGGACATAAATTTTACCTCCGGAAACTCAGATAAAGAGTTCATAGAAGTGTTAGCACCATTCATAGCAGGAGCCCGTAGCACAGCAGCACGGGAACTCGTGCCCGTCCCAATTCGTGAACCGGATGCAGTAACAGTAGTAGTGATAGTGGCGGTAGTCGACACAGAAGGGGTCAACACCAGCATAGTAACAGCGGACGTGGTGGCAGCAGGGACCACGACCAAGGCGGACGTCGAAATCGACACAGAGGGCGTCGATTTAGGCTCTTCGAATCCGGCTTCCTTGTTACTCTCCATAACTATTATAAAATTCAAGTTCCAATTAACAATCTAGCAATAAAATTGAATTTTCCCAAACCAATTTCACAACCCTAATCCGTATAAAAGAAGGGGAAAATTGCAATTAAACATTAAAGAAGGGGAAAGGAACTTACTTGGTAGATTACCCAACAATAAAAACAATTAAAATCAATGAAAACTTCAAATAATCGAATTAATTCGTTTTTCGCAACCCTAGCTTTGAAGATCCCCAATTAGATCGAAAATAAATGATGCAAACAAGGATATTTTGGTTTAATTGGTGCTTAGAATATATTTGGGTGATTAGATTGACAAATTTGAGGAAGAATTTGAGAGTTTTAGTCAAGAGATTCAATTAGGTCAAAATATTTGGGGAAGAACTTATGTTAAGCAATTGAAAATAGAGTAAAGAAAGAGAAGACTCCCTCGTCTAATATGCGCCAGAACAGCTCGATCGAGTAAACTGCAGTTACTTGATCGAGGACATCCTTCCTTAAGTTGATCGATCGAGTACTTTGAAAATACTCGATCGAGGACCCTTTATGTTGCTTGGACTTTGCTCGATCGAGTGGTTAAAACTGCCTGATCGAGAATTCCTTAAATGCTCTTGCTCGATCGAGTGTTTGAAACAACTCGATCGAGGACTTCCTCTTTAGCACGCATCCCAATGATTCGTAACTCTCCCAAGACCTGCAATATATGCAATAATACTTCCCGCAAAATGTCAAAAACAAGAATACGCAGTCTAAATTCGTCCAAAGCTAAATAAATCTATCCAAACTAATACTAAAGTCTAAAGCTAATAACTAATTAGATGTCTAGCGAAAATCCAAATTACAAAATGTTTACAAACGGAATAGCATCCCGACTCATCCTTTGAAGCAATTAAATAGACCACATCTGGGCTTCTGTCTCGAAGAAGTCCTTTCAACATTTGTGACCTCCGTCTTCAATTTCCAAACAACTGAGCCATCGGAAGGGGAATAGCACATCTCATAATCCGCAGCCTTCCTCTTTGCTTTATCAGGCTTCTTCTTTTCATGGCCCCCATGATCTTTGATGCCATCAGTGCTAGGCTCCAATTGCAATGCACGAAGTCCAGCGACGGGATCTCCACTATCCATTCTGTCAAGTCCTGTAGAAACAAAAACAGCAGAATGGTCCTCCAATTCCCTCCCAGACTGGGGCGGAGGTGTCATAACAGCAGTATACGACTCAATACTAGTACTAGAGAGATTCTCGCCGGGGTCTATAGAGGGAATAGCGTTGCAGGGCCTGACTTGCATGGGCGCCCTGCGAACACTGGACTGGGTGAATGTCAAATCTTCCCCACCCACCTGAAAGGTCAAAGTCTTAGCCCCGACATCAATTATTGTATGAGCAGTATGCAAAAATGGTCTTCCCAAAATAATGGGAGTGTATAAGTCCTCAGGTATGTCTAAGACTACAAAATCAACGGGAATAAAGAATTTCCCGATCCTAACAAGGATGTCCTCTAAGACTCCTAACGGTCGTGATAATGAGCGATCGGCCATCTGTACGGTCATGTTTGTGCATTGAAATTTCGTCAAACCAAGTCTCTTTGCAAGAGACAGAGGTAAGACACTTACTCTAACTCCTAAATCGCAAAGTGCATTATCAATCAAGTAAGTCCCAATATGACAGGGAATTGAAAAACTACTCGGGTCAGCTAATTTCGGTGGAGTCTCATTATGAAGAAATGCGGAGCACTCCTCACTCAAAGCCACCGTTTCAAATTCATCTATATTCCTCTTACGTAAAAGGATTTCTTTCATAAATTTTGAGTAAGAGGGTACCTGGGTGAGTAACTCGGCAAACGACACATTAACTTTAAGACTTCGCATAAGATCGGCAAATCTGCCAAATTGTTGTTCCGTCTTTGTCCTCCGTTGCCTCCCTAGAAATGGAACTTGGGGCTTATAGGAATTATCTTCATTCATAAATTTATCGTCCAAATTAGATTTAGACGACAAATTATAATTCTCAGCATTAATGTCACTCGATTGAGCAACTGCACTTCTCTATCGAGACTTTTTCTCAGAATTATTGCTCGATCGAGCAGTTTGAACTGGTCGATCGAGAGGCTTGTCTTCCTCAGTGCTCGATCGAGTATTATTATCCCTTTGATCAGGAATTTCTTCATTAAACTTGCTCGATCTACCATCAGAAATTGGCTGATCGAGTACACCACGTGAATCAGTCACTATTTCGTCAAAAGATCCCTTCCCATGAACAGTAGCTTCAACCTCCGAGTCTGAAAATTCAGCATTCTCCTTTGTCATTTTGGGTCCCTCATAGGAAAGACCACTTCTCAAATCGATCATATTTACCGTCTCATGTGGTTTCTTGTCGGGTTGTGATGGTAATTGGCCCGGTTGTCTTGAAGCTTGCTTAGTAGCTAATTGAGTTAATTGGGACTCAAGCAATTTAATAGAAGCATCATTTGCTTGGTCACTTTTCTGCATTTGAAGTGCAATTGATTGCACCATTGACTTTAACTCGGCTATGTCATTATTACCACTAGAAGAGGTACCTTACTGATGCGGCGGTAGGAAAGAAGGAGGCTTTTAAAAGCCTTGTTGTTGAGTTCGATGGGGGCGGAACATAGGTTTGTTGTTTCTGCGGTGGAGGTGTAGGATTCAAAACATTTTGGCTAGACCACCTCAAATTGGGATGAATGTAACACCCGCGAATTTCCCATTTTGACATTTTAAATTTATTAAACCGTTTAATCATTTTAATATATATTTTTGAATTATTTAATTTAATTAATTTTATGTCAAACACGATTTTTGTGAACGTATTATATAAAAGCTCATTTTTATAAAAATACGTCTTATTAAATTATATTTTTGAGGCATAATTTATATAAGAATTTATGTATACATATTTTTAGTCGGACAATAATAATAGTTACAGTAATAATATTAGTCTCCGTCTCAAGTTAAAATAAACTCGAGACAATTTTCCGTCTAGCTATAGACCATCACATTTCACCTTGTACCTACTTTAATCCGGACCAACCATTTATAGACAACACAACACACTCACCTTACATCTTACACTCTACTTTAATATATATTATTATATATTATATATTATATATTATTATTATTATTATTATTATTATTATTATTATTATTATTATTATTATTATTATTATTATTATTATTATTATTATTATTATTATTATTATTATTATTATTATTATTTATTGTTATTATTATTACCCGCAACCCCACCCCCCTGCTTTCCTCTTTCTTTCGTCTTCTTCCCCCTTTAAACAAGCAGCAACAGCAACAACAACAACACAAACACAGCAGCTTTCCATTTTCGACCTCAAAAACCCAGATTTCATCTTCGTCTCTCAACCAAATTCCATTATTTTTGTACCATTAGCTTCCCCTCCTCATTCTCCTTCTTTATATGTAATAAAGACGCCACCTTGCCCTCTATTTCTGTCCGGACGTCTTACTTTAGGCTCGAATTTCCCGCCCTTTTTCCTTCGTTCCTGCATTTGGGTGTTAGCTGGGACAACTCAGAGTAGCTCTGGACAGGGAGCATGCTGTTTTAGAGAGTGACGAGGTAACGATGATAGGTTACTCGACAATAAGTCGATATTTCGCCCCATAAGCTCGTTTTTAGATCTTTTACGTGTTAAAGTTGTGTTCTTTATGCTTACTGTCATTTGTGTGGTTTACATGGAGGATTCATCTCGCTAGGCTCAAAATTCCAACTTGAATGGTTGTTGGAAGTGGCTGTTTTGGTTCCATTTATGACGGAAATTAATGGTGTCATTCGCATTTGAGTCATGCTATTTCTTATCCTCGCCTTTGCTTTCAAACCCGTCTTGAGTCGAGTCTAAAACAGACTGCTAGAAATTGGTTTGGGCTGCGAAAATGTGCTGCTATAAACTCCGTCCAGTAACCAAAGCTGAACTGGCTTTGTTCTCTGTTTTGGATGGATGAAGCGGTCCTTTAAGTCCGTTTTCTTGTATGTATGTTCACGCTAAGGTCGTCACCCGTAAACTTGATTCTTTTTACCGCTTGAAAACTTGGGTTTTCGGAATGTTGGAGCTTGGTTTTACACCGTGTCTAGTGCTAGCTGATTCCCTGTTTGAAACCGTGATATAGGGCTGTGACTACCCAGTTTTGTGGTTGAATTTGGTGGCCTTTTTATTGTCGATTTGGACTAATGTGTTAACCCCTACCTTGTATGTATATCCATGAATGAATGTGGTGATTTACATGGGTTAATATCGTATTTTGGATGCTTAAAATTTCGTCTTAAGACAGTATGCAAACTGCCCAAAGACCATGATATAGAGGGTTGTGTAGTCGTTTTATGGCTGCTATTTTGAGTTGATTTTCATGACGATTCGAACCACATCTTTTGTTTCCGTATCATTTGTAGATACATGTGTGTAATAGGTCCCTTTTTCGTAAAAATTTACATCTCGTTCATGCTTAAAAATGTGTTATAGGACGGCCTCATCAAACTCGTGGAAACCGTGAAAATTGGAGGTGTCCTGGCCAATTTACACGGGCTGCTTTGAACTGATTCCCTTTTTGTCGATTTGAACCAAGTTTTAAATATCCGTCTCATATTTTATATAACGTAATTAGTTAATATCGTTCATTTACTTATTTATTCAGTTGGGCTTGTCACATGATTTATTTATCTGGCTTATCCTAGTCCATTCATTGGATTTCACATGTTGGGCTCATGAATGAGTCATGTGGGCTTGGTTACATTTTATCCCGTATATTTCATATAACGTAAATGATTCATTATCACTTGTTATATTTTATGTAACCGGCATGTTAAAATTATAAAATGGAATGTTTAGTAATATAACACAGGTATGAGTCATTATTATTAAATAGTTATTTGTGAAGAGTCATATTCTTAATAATCCCGTCTCTGAGCCTTGGTCCTATCGGACACTAGGGGTGAGCCATAGGTCCTCTAGTTGCGATATGATCGTCGGGACTGATGTTCCCATCCGTATTTATGGTGAGATGAAAGCCATACGTATGAGTGTGACATTAATAATCCTGTCCCATGTACTTGTTTGTTGTACTTGTTTATTCTATTTAACCGGCATGTATAATTATGAAATGAAATGTTTATTTATATGTTACAAGCATGAAAAGGTTATTATAAATAATTACTTGTAAGAATCGTATTCTTGTAGAAATGCCATATTACCATCGTATGTGCTTGACATACATTTTTGCCCTGCTTGTGCTGTTCTGGCAAGCACGGGTTTGACCTACTTGTGCTGTTCTGGCAAGTACGGTTTTGGCCTACTTGTCTTTGTTTCCGCAAGTACGGCTTTTGGCCACTTGTGCTGTTCTGGCAAGTGAGTCTTATCTTAGTCTTTCCGCCACTTTCGTGCTGTTCTGGTGATTGGGGTACTCGGTCTCCTTAGTAGTCGAGTCTTGGGTGCGTGTTGTGCTGGCGCACGTCGAATCGGGATGTACACCCGAGAATCTGCAGATTTAGACTAGGACCGTATTATTATCGTAGTCCTACCCGGGGAAATTATAGTCTAAGAGTAGTAAATGTCTTGCATTATTTGGATGGTTACTTTGGTCATATCTCCTTGAAATACGTGCTCGTGGCTAAGTGGTCGTGTCGGTTTCCTTGTCCTTCTTTTCCATTTATTTATTGTTGTTTATGCCTTACTTGTTTATTCCATCATTTCTTTTACTCTTGTTGGTTTAAACACGTATAATCCCATGTTTAGTTATGATTCGATTCACTTATGTCTTATCTAATATGATTGTTTGTTTATGTTCTTTGTTATGTTCGTTTCGACATATTGTGGCTGGGAGAACCTTGAGTTACTCTCCACTGACTGTGGCGTTCATGTTTACATGAATGTTAGGTGGTGAAGATGCTTACATGGGGAAGACGTGTGGGCTAGCGAGAACTAAACCCTTGGGCCTTAGTTGCTAGTTTAGAAACCCCTTATATGTTTATTCGTGGGATATCTTTTCCCCGTTTTCTAGACTTGGGTTGTAATAACCTAAATTTGTCTATTGTTGTATTTGTTTCTTTTCGTTAGTGGCACCCACGTGCTATCCCTTAACTAGTAATTTTTAAAAGTTTTTTTAAATATCACAAATTTCCGCTTTAATTTATTAGTTATATTTTCCGCTTTATCGCGGGGTGTCACAATGAACTTCAGCTTGATTATTAAAGTAAGAGCCTCCTTGCCTAAATTGTTGAAAGGCATCCTTCTCAGCTACACACTCCACTGCATTATGGCCATCAACACCACATCTCTCACATGAGACGGTCTCTTGTCTAGATAACAAGTGAACCGTCTGTTGATTTCCCGCAGTCTGCATCTCTAGCTTATCAAATCTTGCATTCATGGCTTCCAGTTGAGCCACAACTGCACTATTATCTCCAACGACTGTTCTAGTACCACTCCTTGGATTCCCATATTCAGCACAATGGATAGCAATCTCCTCTATAATGTGCAAGCCCTTATCATCATCGATATTCTTCTGAAATCTTCCATTGGCTGCGGCATCTAAAACAGCACGGTGGTCATCATACAACCCATTGTAGAACTGGTTGCACAAAAACCACTGGCCAAACCCATGATGTGGGACAGACTTAACCAGCTGCTTAAATATACTCCATGGTTCATACAAGTTCTCATTCGAATTCTGTTTAAAACTTGTAATCTGCCCTCGCAATGCACTAGTTCTCTGTGGAGGGTAGTATCTCTTGTAGAAAGCAAGAGCTAGGGTATTCCAATCAGTAATCTCTCCTGAAGTCTTATCCAAGTCAGTCAACCACTCCCGCGCTCCATCAGTAAGAGAAAAAGGAAACAAGACTTCCTTAATCTTCTCTTGGGTCACTCCCTTAGTAGTAGGAATAGTAGAATAGTAATCCGTGAAGATCTCCATATGCTTTCTTGGATCCTCACCAGCTACTCCTCTGAACAGGTTTCTCTCCACCAGATTAATATAAGAGGGGCGAACATCAAAAGTACTCCCCTTATCACTTGAAAGTTTGAAACCCTTGGGAATAGAATCAACTGTCGGCTCAGAATGACTAGCAATGTTAGGCATCTTCGCAGATTTAGTAACGGTTGCAGAAATAGATTTGTCTTCCTTTAAAGACTGAGTTTCTGCAAAAGTGAAATTCTCTAGAACTGGGTCAAGAGTACTCAAGGCTTCCTCTCGACGAATTTCCCACAATAAGTTTTGTCTACGATGAAATGTCCTCCTGGTTCAGGATTAGCTGGTACTGGCTCTGACCTGTTAGACCTGGGCATAAGCAAAACTAAGAGAAAAGAATAAGAACTGTCTCAAGGAATTAAAAATCCCTTGAGACTAAAACAAATTAAAGTAAAACAAGTAAATAAACTAGTTGCCTCCCCGGCAACGGCGCCAAAATTGGATGAGGATTGTCGCAACCTATCAAAAATAAAACCTAACCGGCCTAAACTTATGCAGCAGAGATAAGTTGGGTATCGTATCCACATGGAGGCAGTCGCTATCTACTTGTTATCTAGTTTGTCTAAGGTCACAAATTGGGGGCTTTTGGTTGATTTGATTTAACTAAACTAAATGAACTAAATTTAAAACAATAATAGAAATAACAATTAAAAATAACAGGTATGAAATAGAGTGTGATCAAATAGGGAGAAAGATGCTAGGATGTCGGTTCACCATGATATTACGCAATTCAACTAAAGGTAGGGCTAGTCAGTCAATAGTGAGAAGGGTAGTGGAAAGGTCCTTCCGGTCCACTATCCGCCCTAGATTCTTCCTAAATAGCTTTCGCTCTGATTAGGGTAGTCTATTGTTCATAACAGGCCTATTCATTTCAATCTTCCGATCTAGATTTGAATTTAATCGGATTAATTAAAATAATCGCGTGCACTCAACTAAATAATTACTGTTATATTGCTATAAAATAATTCTCACATTAAAACCTCCTAAATCTAATTATAGCATCATTGTTTTACTATCATGGCTCCCCTAATCCTAACAATTGGGATTTAACTGCTCATAACGGTAATAAAACTAATAACAATAGATAGAACTAGATTTCACATGATTTAAAGATGAATTAACAAAAATTTCATAAACTAAATATTAATTCTAATAACCTAAACAGTAATTAAGAGACAAGAGAATTAAAGGTTGCAAATAGGAATTAATACTATGAATTCAATTGAATAAGAAGTGAGTAAGGAATTACACAAATTAAGATCCGAGAAAATAGAAAGGCAAGCGTCAAACAAGAGACTTCCAATCTCGATGCAAAGCTTGATAATAAACTCAATGAATCCCCCTAAACCTAATTAGGTCTCTCTTATTTATATAAGAGAGATATTTATTAACTAAATAAGATAACTAATATAACAAAAAAATAAGTTCACGCAATAAAATTTTGCGTCAGAACACAAGTTGTTTGATCGAGTAAGTTAAAACTACTCGATCGAATATACTTCAGCAAAAATCCTCTCGATCGAGCATAACACCTACTCGATCGAGGAACACCATAAACACTCTTCTCGATCGAGCATAGCAGGAGTTCGATCGAGAAATCTTCAGCACCAAAAAGGATTTGATCGAGCAATTAAGTCAGTCAACATGCTCGATCGAGTTAGCAACCACTGTGTCAGCACATAGGACGTTGATTAGCTTCTAAGATGACTTCACGCATCCCAAGGCAGAAGTATTTCCGCTCCAATTTCATCCATCTCCTAAATGCAAGCTCTAGGGGCAGTTCCAAGCTCATTTTTGCTCCTTCCGGGTTCATTCCTGCAATTAAATCCAAACAAACCAAAGTAGACCATTCAGGGGATTTCGTAGCCTAAAACTACGGGGATCGCATAGAAATGCATGCAAAATAAGTACAAAAATTCTACATAAATAGCACGCATCATATAATATTAACGTCGTAATAAATTTATCCGAATTCATTATTTGGTATATACAGAGACTGTAGCGAGATGTCAATGAATTTAGCGGACTCCTTAATTTCAGGTACTATAGTTCTCATTTTGCTTTTTTTAATAGGAAAGCAGTAATAAAGCTAAGGAGAGAAAGTCATTCAAAAGACGCCTCATTGTACTGGTTTAAAATGTCATGCTCTTGTCAAAGAACTTGTAAGTCAATTTGAATATAAGATACCAAAATATGTCTATTAGTGTCACCGACTCACCGGAGCAGACTTGTTCGATTTTGAATTGTTATTTAACATCTAAATGAAGACGATAGTGATTTTTTTATTTGGTTGACTTTGCAGAAAGAAATGACTCCAAGTTGTTTGTGAGTTGATGTACAACTAGAAACTCGGAAAAGGAAATTGAAGAATCCTGTCGATGTTTTTATCTTTTCGTATATTTTTGAATGATATAATGTATTTGATAATACGCGTATGTGTAATTTGCACTTTCATTACTTGATTATAAAAAAATATTATTTTCCTGGATATTTATTTTATTTATTGGTTGATACTTGTTTGCCACATTCGTATAGATCTTCATTTGGCGGTTAAAATAATAACCACAGAATATACTTTTAGCCACGCTATTGTTTACAGACTATTAATGTTCTAGCCACGGAAATATAAATTTTGCCACGTTATTATTTTTTGGCCAGAAGGAACTAGCCCCGAGATTTTCTGCTTTTTTGTAACGTTATTGTTTCGTGAATAGTCATTTTTAGTCACGGGAATTTTTAGATTCGGCCACGATATTAACTTGTGGATAATAAATGTTTTAGCCACGGAATTTATGTTTAGCCACGGAAAATTCCGTGGCAACATTTTTAATTTTGGCCACGTTGCAGTTTTTCCGGTGGCTAAAATTTTGCCACGACCACTTGGGCCATGGCTGGTTTCCCGTGGCAAACTTGTATAGCCACATGAATTTAACACTTGCGCCACGAATTTAACCGTGGCGCAAGTGCCAATTTGTTGTAGTGCATATATTTTTGTTGCCGTTTGGTAGATTTTGTCGTCTTTGGAGTTTGCTACGTTTGGCCTTCCTGTTGGTATGAAGATATGTTGAGTACTTAGTACATTTAGTAGTCACAGCTTGCTACGTTGGGTACTTTGTATATTTGGTCACGTTTGTTGCACACTTGGTTCGTTTGTCCATTTTATGGGTTGTGTTTAAGTCAAAGTGGAGACTATCGGGACATATAGTAACTTGAGGATCGATCCTGTTGAAGCTGATTTGGGTTCTATTATTCTTTGGTTTAGTTTGTGATTGTATAATTCAAGTCAAGGTGGAGATTGTTAGAAATTTGGTGCCTTAAATTTGTGTCAAAGACGGACTAAGCTAAGACGAGAAAAAGAAGCAACGCTGATGAAGGCAAAGAAAGGCTCCGAGGGACTTGCGAGTCGCATATGTAGTTGATATCGTCAAAGACCGCAAAGTGTTCTTGCTATTGTTACGTGAGTAGCTTCTTAGAGATTTAGTGGTTTGGGTCCCACCTTGGACATTAGTCTTTGATGTTATCTTTGGTCATTTATGTAACACCCCCATATACCGAGAAGCCTTAACAAGACCTTCCCTAGCATATAAGGTCGTTACCATCTCGGTTGCCCGAGGACAGTAATAATCAAATGTCGATAAAAGAAAATTTAAGTTATATTACAAGTGATTAACAAACTAAAGAGATATATAAAAGGTACAACTCAAAACCACTATCAGTTATGTGAACTACTTCTGTCGTGACTCGTGATAGACTCATCCCGCCAAGCACCAAGCTATCATCCAGATCACAACCTGCTAAGACTGACTGCTCACCATAGTGGATCACGTCAGACACAACAGAAACAAACAACAAAACAAAACCACATAACGTCAGCAACTGAGGGAACAGGCACACAACCACAAACCCAACACAGGCACAAAAATACACACACACACACACACCACATCTCCTCCAATCAATCACCATCACCGACTGTCCACTGGACCAGCCCTTCCAGTGGGGGACTGCAGCCGTTCCCACCTAAGCCCCGCTCGTCATACCGAGCGATAAACCCATGTCCATAACGTGCACATCCCCTCCCGTGGCGGGTTCCACGGAGGGCGAACTACGGGCATGAAGCCACTTCCGCAAATGACTCCACTCAGCCGAGGACGCACCTCGAGAACCAGAGACAGACAATCACAACCAGCTGCACCACAACAACGATAAACAAAACAACACAACACCAACCAATTACCACCATCAATCAAACACACTGACAATACATCAACCAAATCACATCAAAAGACACTCTAGAGAACCAACTGTACTGAGTAGGCGAACCTACCATTAGCCAACAGCAGCGGTTCCGCGTCGGATCACATGATACCAATCGACCAAGCAATATACCTATACACACAGTATAATCATCTATCACTATTACTACAATCCTAACTGAAAACAACAATGACGATGATGATGACCATAACATACCTATACATAGCAAACTGCTGCCAAGACCGCTACCCGACTCAAGCATCCCATCCCCACGGAGTAGCATCCTCAAAGAACCTCAAGGAAAGGATTATGGTGAAGGAGAAAGAGAGTGACGACATCTAGTTTTAGGAAATGAAGTGCGGAAATGATTTGGGGTTTCACGATTATCGATTTATAAATTCCCACTGCAAACTCGTTACTCGATCGAGTAACTAACTTACTCGATCGAGTGACCCCTACTCGATCGAGCTCCCGATCTACTCGACCAAGTCGCCTCAGCTAGATCGAGTCCTTCACAAATCACAGCTCACATCGTCTCAAGACATCACTCGTAAGGTTTCCCATGGTCAAGATCAATGTCTAAGGTCAGTCAACATCGGTCAACGGGTCCCTAAAAGGACGGGTATTACAGTTTTCCCCCCTTAAAAAGAACTTCGTCCCCGAAGTTCGACTCATCCCCCCCTGCGGCACACAGACAAAGGAACCAAGGTCAACACCCTTGTTTACCCGACACGGGTCAACATAATCGTTTAGAAATACCATCCCCCTATGTATGTTCATCAGACATCATCATCATCCACCTTAGCACACAATACACAACATGACTCCCAGCGAATCACCAACTTCCTTTTTGAATCACTGAACACACATTGTCCACAAGAACGACTAACTCGACTATCACTTGCACTTACTACATGGTATTACTCAAACGTACACCAACATAACTATCAGACTATACTTTTATCCATTACTTGCCAACGACTACTAGTTAAAAATACACAAAACAACGGTCCTACCACAGATTCGCAACAACACATTGTTCATTCCACTCTATCACTTTAGCCACACAACACAACTCTGCTAATGGAAACTCCACTACTGCCAATTCTCATGACAACATAATGAATAATTAACTGAAAATGAAGTATAACGACATGCTATTCTATTCAACAATTATAAACAGCTACTCGATTACACAATGACCACTATAAAATTATCCAAGCAATCATTCAACATACTTTAAAATGTCATGAAAGCATTGTAAAATTGTTATAATTACGTTATTTTTCCTTTACGACATTACTCTTCCCCTCTTTAAAGAAACTTCATCCCCGAAGTTCACCATCACATAACTTTCCTGTCCCACAGTGACACACATTATACCACATTGACATTACTTACGAACCACAAAGCAAACCTTGACTCATGATGACCCAATGTACTTCTTGACATTACACAATTTGACTCGTATAACTATAAAACCACTGAAAGCGTGTATCACACCACAAGATACGCCATTACTAACTAGCAGCCATGTCATCAATTACTTTGTTATACAATCATATCAATTATGCAACAAAATTATAATCATTGTACATTACTTATCTAAGGCGGCTTGATATAGTATACAAAATTATGTAAATACCACCGAGAGTAGTACAATTTAACCAATATGCATATTCGACTCATGACAGCCTTGACATTACGTAAACATGACTCACATGATATATATATATATATATATATATATATATATATATATATATATATATATATATATATATATATATATTTGTAATACCCCGTATTTTATTATTAATAATTTATGAAATTTATTAATTAGTTAAAAGCATTTCTAATAATAATTACAAATAAAACGTTGGTTGAATAATAAATTAAGTAAAGCAAGTCGGGAATTGGGCTTAGCTATTAGTCGAGTATTGGACCACGTGCCATTAAGTAGTGGACCGAAATTTAATAAATAGGGTAGGAGAGTGATCGGGATTTATATCGGGAGTTTATAATATAATATGGAAATAATAAATATATAAAGATAATAATTATATTGGTACTAATAATAAGTTAAGGCGATAATAAATTAGTAAAGATAAAATAAGGGAATCCTACTTATGGTAATAGTAATATATGTAATAATAATAATAATAATAATAATATAATGATTATAGTAATTCCTATACTAATTAGAATAAGGTAAGTTACATAGTTTCCTAATTGGCCTCGTATTCTCTAAATCTTACACTATAAATACCACCTTAAATCTGAGAAATAATTCACAAATTAAAAGAAGAAGCTTTAGGAGACGGAAGAAGAAGAAATTAACATAAATCAATTAATCAACTCGAGGTAATTATTCATCTTAAATCGATTTATACTCTTTTCATGCAAGCATCTTTAGATCGATAGTATGACTTATATAGACCACCATAGGACTCGGGAATTGGACCTATAGCGACATTGGACTGCCAAGTCTCTAGCCTGACCATTGTTGACCGTCATTGACCGTGGTAGGGTGGTTTTTAGGGCGGCTAAAGGTGGCTGGTCAGGGGGATTTACGGGTTTGGTTGTGGGTGATTAGAATGAGTAATTAAACCCCTAATTGACCTTGCCTTGACCTGGGTATAGAGGGGTTGTGACGGGGGAAGGTGGTCGGCCAAGTTGGTGGTGTCGGAATGGTGGCAGGTGGCGGTTTGTGGCGGTGGTGGCGAAAACAGGGGATTAACCCGTGTTTGGGCAGGCGGTTTTTGAGGGGGTTTTTGGTGGTTGTAGGAGGTCTGGGTTGGGGTGGTTTTTGGTGGCTTTTGTCGAGGGTGGATGGGTGAGTTGGTTGGTGGTTGTAGGCGGCAGCATAGTGGCATTAGGTGGTGTTTTAGGAAGGGTTTTTGTAGGTGTGTCAGAAGGGTGGTGTTGGTGTCGGGTGGTTTAGGGCGTGGGTTTATAGGTTGTTGTTGGTGGTTTGATGGGTGGTGAGTGGGTTTTTGGGAGGACGGTGGTGTGGATAGGAGGTAGGCAGGACGGGTGGTGATTGTGGTGGCCGTGGAAAGGCGTTTGATACGGGTTTTGGGTGGTGTGTGAGACAAGAGTTATACCGTGTTTCATTAGGTGTTAGTAAAGTCATACTTTTATTTTGGACGCGGGTTTTGGGTGTGGATGTTGTTGCGACGGGTTTTAATTAAATAATTTGTCGGGTGACTCGGGTTAGTTTATAAACGGGTCTTTAATATCGTAATAATTAAATAAATGAGTCGGTTTGAATAATTAATATAATAAGAAGAATAAATAAATAAATAAATAAATAAATAAATAAATAAAGTTAGTAATTATAATTGTTGGAATTCTTATTATTATATAGGTGACGGAAATTGTGAAGAGTTTATAATCGGATTTGTTCGCTTTAATTATTGGATTGCGTAATTGGAGTGTTTGCTTGCCAGGTAGGGATAATCCTACTCAACTCGATTTTTAATTATCTATATTTGGTATGGTGAATTACTTACGTTAAAGTGGAATTGTTCATATGTTGAAATGGGAGAATTATATTGTCTTGTGTTGATTGTATTTCATAAGGTTGACAAGGTGGATGGAATTGGAATTGTTTATATTGAAAATATGGACAGGATGAGTTATGTTGGTTGTGGTTGCGACTAATGTGTAAAGCTGTGCGACAGTCAGTGTACGTTGTTGAGGGAGTTTGTACACTGGGAGATAGTAATATGTACGTTGTGAGGGAGGGGTACTATTACATATTGCGGTACGTTGTTAAGGGAGGGGTACCAAAGAAATGTGAGCACGTTGTTAAGGGAGTTGTGCTAAGTAAAGAAAGGGGGTTGTGCAATGAAAGTGAATTGAATTGGATTGATAATTGTATGTTCTTGTTGTTTAGTTTTATTCCTACTCAACTTCGCGGTTGACTGTGTATTCGTGAACACCTGCGGTGAACCATTTTATGGGGAGCAGATTTGACAGGTACCAAAGATTAGCTGACTTGGGAGCTTATGGGAATGCGTGAGGACTTGGACAACCTACCTAGAAGTCTAGACCACATAGAATGTTTTATCACTTTATTTATTTCCGCTGCGAGATGTATTTATTTTTATATTAGGTTTTAGTTGATTAAAATTGTAAAACATATGCAATCATTAAAGTTTTTATTTAAAGTACTTTGGTGAGTTGGACTTTGTTATCTACTACCTCGGGAAACCGAGATGGTAACAGTCCTATTTATTTAGGAATGTCTAGCTAAAGGCTCCTAAATAAATGGGGGTGTTACATATATATATACATATATATGTATATATACATATATATGTATATATACATATATATGTATATATACATATATATGTATATATACATATATATGTATATATACATATATATGTATATATACATATATATGTATATATACATATATATATATATATATGCAACCATTAGCAATTTGAACAATACCACCGAGCATCTCCCACCAACTAGCAGATATGGCAAGGATTATTCCCCTATATGACCATACCAAAATGCAACAAGAATTGCAACTGTTGGACATTACGTTACCTGAAGTAATTTGATTTATCGTTTTAATTTATAGACATAGCATCGAAACTTGTATAATCGCACAACTATGCGCAACAATATAACCACCGTTGAGACTGAACAATGATATAAGTCACCCACAACAGGAAATAATATAACAACATTTAAGGACATGATGATTCAATCAAGTTTTAATACGGAAAGAAGCTGTAACAGTGCTACTCGATCGAGTTCTTTAGGCACTCGATCGAGCTGGACTTACTCGATTGAGTTCATTAGCTACTCGATCGAGTAGGCTGAGATCAGAACACTCCCCCAATGTCACCCCTGCAGTTACTCGATCGAGTGAGGGGCACTCGATCGAGTAGCCATAGGTCAAAATCCCCTAAGACGCCACTTCCATCTCAAAGCAACATATATATATATATATATATATATATATATATATATATATATATATATATATATATATATATATATAGTCGGAAAGGCTTTCCCGACTCAAAATCCTGCATAAACAGTCTAAAAGTATCTAAAATACGGCCTCATGGCCAACATACACACCAAAGTCCAATAAAGTACCAACCAAAACAAGTACTATCGACTACAAACCCATGAAACAATATGAAAAGAAAAGGAGTATCATCACCTCATCGCCTGCTCATCCATCACCTCGTCCCCACCATCACCACCAGATGTGCCTGCTCCAGCTGCGTCCTGACCTGCGACTCCACCCATGCCAGCATCTGCTCCCACACGCCATGGGGCCAAGCAACCGTAGGGATATGACTGAGGCTCTTCCCAAGTAGATCTCTCCGTACCAAAAGAGTGGAAGACTCCACTGTCGTCCCCAACGCCCCTCCACCACACGGGCTGAGCTGCCTCGGTTCCGATGCCCTGCACATACGCCATCTCATGGAGGTTTCGGAGTGTCAAGGTAGTAGACACCCTCTCCGTGAGCTCGCTCACTCTCATCTCAAGGCTATAGAAGGAAGGGTAACCGGGAAACTGGTACTGTGGAGGCACAGACTGCTCCGGCTGGGTCTGAGCCACCCTCTCCCTCACTCGTCGTGGTCCTCTCCCTACCCTAGGCTGGGCATCCTTAGGTCTAACATGATCCCCTTTCGTCGGCTCAGGCATCACCTCCAAGATATCCCGGTCAATGAGGTACAACTGCCTCTCAGGTAACTCCTCATCCTCATCATCAGAATCGGCAGCCACTACTGCTGCCGGTAAAGGCTCGGTCACGGGAATGTGTTCGGGAGCATGTATCCTCATCCAAATAATTCCCCAAACTCTCCATGCTAACCCCCCACTCCCCTCACCTACCTCGGGCTCAGAAGCCCTCCCCCTCTTACTCTGACGGGTTCCGACAGTTGGTCTCGGCATCTGTTTTCAACACATGTCTTAGATACACAAACCACATTTACTTGAAAGCATGTAAACATTCATGTATGATCATGGAAAAGAATTACTACGTACACACTTTCCCCAGACAATCAAGAAATTATAAGTTTAAACTCTCAAATTATCATCAAACGGTCTCTACGGCTGTCAAAATTTATGGCAAGCATGGCATTAATTAACAACACAATTACTAATTTTGAAAATTAAACCTTCAAAATAGCTTCACAACTAGACAAATGTCACAATAATGTGAGTCAAATTTTAGTTTGGGGCACTTTTACGACGGAGTTTTAAGGAAAAATTTGGGCAAAATTCATCAAAATTAACTCTAAACATGATACCCATAATGAAAATCACTTAATTTTCCCCCTTTTACATCAAAAAGACAACCAAAAATCTATTTAAAATTGCAAACCCTAGAAAATTCGGTTCACACAAAACCTCCAAATTGATTCGATTTTTGTATATCTAGCATAAATACTCAACAAGCTAAAGCAAATAGATCATGTGACAACAATTATAAGCAAGATTCCACCCATACAAGTCGAATTTTCAGCAAATACTAACAACCTACATGCTTCTAATCAATTAAAACATGAAAATAGGAGGAACATTCTTATCTTGTTTGATTAGCAAGTAAGGTAGACGAATTAAGCAAAGAAAACACAAGATTCAAAGACCAAAATCACAAGGATGAGAGAAACTTAGAGGGAGATATAGAGATTTAGGGTTTTGTTGAATGAAGAAATAAGAAAGAAAGAAAGAATAGAGAAGAAGGGTTATGAATCCCGTATAAACCCGGGAACTGTTCACGTACTCGATCGAGTAAGTATGTTACTCGATCGAGTGGCCTCTACTTGATCGAGTTGGAGCAACTCGGTCGAGTTTTCGCTGGCATATCCAACTTTATCGACGTTATAGCTTCCTAGCTAGATTGAATGAGGTCTACTCGATGGAGTAGATACTCGTACTCGGTCGAGTAAGACTAAGAATAAAGTCAAATGTTACGAGTTTGAGTAACGGTTCCTGCAAAACAACAACTCGTGTCAATTCCAAAAGAAGTTTGAAAATCGTCACAGATTATTATACTCATTCATGACGTATTACTACTACTCAAATAAAACGCAACGGTTTCATTCAACCAAGATACGTATCACTTCATTTTATAATGACATTACGCAAACGATTGACCACACTATCAGCTTATTCATGCACACCTGCAACACATTATTTTACTTCTAATCATACATTTGCAACTCCAGCAATACAATTTACAATTATATCACTCTGAACATTCATCTAACATTGAACCATAATTTATCATCCAAACTTACTATTAATTTATGAAGGGTAATATCCGTATAAAACCCATAATTTGAAGGATTATAACGCAAATTTAATACGTGATTTATAGTCATAAACGAAAACAACAATGAAACGATAAAGATCAAGGATTAACCTTCGGTCCTAGTGCAAATTGGCAATGAGAGATCAAAGTAGATCTCTTCCTAAATGATGCACCCAAGATCGTCTGAGAAATGCCCTTGTGCTAGAATGAATCCTCTAATTGCCTTGCAATATTGAGAGGATTATTTTGTGAGTTTTTCTTAGATGAGAGATCTGAATTTTGAGAGGAAAAATATCTCTCAAAACCCTAGTTTTCATACAAATGATTATGCTTAGGTTACAAAAAGAGTGAGCCTCTCTTTTTGTTCATCCCATTCGGCCAAACCGAGTGAAGGAGAGGATAAATGGGCTTTTCCATTTCCTCTTCATTTTAACTCGCGGTCCGACTCCAAATTACTAAATGTATATGACACGGTCTAATTATAAATCGTCATCGGTTATCGGTTATTAAAGCATCAACTAATAAGACGGGTTAGTTGAATTATTAATACATGTCCGACAAAGACAATATTGTATAATTATATTCAATATACATTTAATTAAATATAAAACGCTTATATTCAATTTACGAATTAACTGCTTAATTCGCCTTAGCCATTATTATTTAATCCGTATTAAATAAAATATCTCAACATCACATTTTGACTGATTATTAGTCAAATAACTCGGACTAACTGGTTAGTCAAATTTGGCATCTACATGACTGTATTTTCATACCGTCACATCTCTCAAACGTATCCTATAGGTGTGACTTTTAGGGACCAGTTGATCACCGCCATCTGTATGACAATAACGTCAAACTTATCTAGCAAGCCAACCGTTATTGATGAACGTGGACCAACTGATTATGATACAAAAGTATACCCTTTGATCCTTTTAGAGATTTATAAGTCCTTGCACTAACTGTAAAGGACACCAGCCCTAACAAGCTCCCACTTGTCCGTACAAGTGTATGTGCAATGACGTTATCCGCACTAACCGGAGGACACAAATCAACAAACTCCCACTTGTCCGTACAAGTGTATGTGCGATAACCGATTCTCATATTCATTTAAAATTTCTCCCACTCAATGTAAAACAATTTGCAGATCCGGATCCGCAAAGGTCGTATTTTACAATCGATCTGTATCCAGAGTGGTTTCCCCGACTAGAGAGTAACTTAACTGATAAAACGAATTCGTATTCGAGCATGGCCATGCATTTCGATTCTGACTCCTCGAGTGGCCCTGAGAAATATCGAGTGCCTGATAAAGGCTGAATATTTCCTTCAACTCGAACTCCTTCCGATCTAAGCACAGCATGAAATGACCCAGAAACAATATACTTGGCCCCCTGTTACGGATGACCGTGAGAAAGAAACCAAAGTCACCCAAAATCTGCCTTAGTCTCAAGAGACAGTCGATAGTCAAAAGAATCGACTCTTAGGATCACCATGGAGGTCCTATCCACGACCGGGCACCGAATGTTATAAAACATTTAGGACTCCACGTTGATGTCACAATTGTGTCCTACGAGATATCCGTATAACCCGCTTCGTGATTGGTCATCAACCTTGTTGACTTATGGCTCGTTGAACCCACCATCAACCAACGTCACAAAATAATTACCTTGAGTTATCAGCTCACGTGGGCAATTAAGGACCAAAATTATAATGTTTGTTCAGTTCACTTTGTGGTGTTCAAAATTTGTCGTACAAATCCACATGAAAAACAAAATATATAAAATATCAAAACGATGATGTCGTATAGAGTACAAAAGAGAATGAATCTGATCCATAAAAGAGTACTACAACTTAGGAACACGTTTAATTCCCATGGAATTAACATGCCCTTCAAGCTTATCTTGTCGTAATGGTTTAGTGAGAGGATCTCACTATGTTATCATCTCGTAGCAATCTTTTCTATCACTACTTCCTTTTGCTCCACGTAATCTCGGATTAGATGAGCTTTCCGTTGTACATGTCTAGACTTGTTGCTAGACTTTGGCTCCTTAGCTTGGAAGATGGCACCTCTATTGTCGCAATAGATGGTGATCGGGTCATTCGAACTAGGCACTACGGATAGTCCTTGTAAGAATTGACGCATCCATATCGCTTCCTTTGCGACCTTCGGACGCGGCATAGTACTCGGACTCAGTCGTAGAATCTGCTGTAACACTTTGTTTGGAACTCTTCCAGCTGACTGCAGCGCCATTAAGAGTAAAAACGAATCCAGACTGAGATTTCGAGTCATCACGATCCGTTTGGAAGCTAGCGTCTGCGTAACCGGTTGCGCATAGCTTTTGTTCGCCTCCATAAGTCAATGCCCAATCTTTAGTCCTCCGTAGGTACTTAAGAATGTTCTTGACAGCCATCCAATGTGGTTCACCTGGATGATGTTGGAATCGACTTGTCATACTCAATGCATATGCCACGTCCGGACGTGTGCATATCATGGCATACATGATTGATCCTATAGCCGAGGCATAAGGAATCTGTGTCATGCGCTCTTTCTCTTCCGGTGTCTCTGGTGACTGAGACTTGCTCAAATGCACCCCTGGAGCCATAGGAAGAAACCCCTTCTTGGAGTTAGTCATGCTGAATCTCTCTAGGACTTTGTCTATGTAAGACTCCTGACTGAGAAATAACATCCGTTGTGATCTATCTCGATAGATACGGATGCCCAGAATTCTTTGCGCCTCACCCAGATCTTTCATCTGGAAATGGTTTTTCAACCATACTTTCACCGAAGTTAAGAGAGGTATGTCATTCCCAATCAGGAGTATGTCATCGACATACAATATTAGGAAGACAATCTTGCTCCCACTCGACTTGATATAAAGACATGGTTCCTCGACCGATCGAGTAAATCCATTTTCTTTAATCACTTGGTCGAAGCGATGATTCCAACTCCGAGATGCTTGCTTAAGTCCATAAATGGAACGCTTAAGCTTGCACACTTTCTTAGGATGTTGTGGATCGATGAAACCTTCGGGTTGTACCATGTACAACTCTTCCTCCAAAAAGTCGTTTAAGAAGGCGGTTTTCACATCCATTTGCCAAATTTCATAGTCATGAAAAGCGGCAATCGCTAAGATAATCCGAATGGAACGCAAAGATGACTACGGGTGCAAAAATTTCATCGTAGTGCAAGCCTGGCACTTGGGTGAAACCTTTAGCAACTAGTCGTGCTTTATAGATATCTTGTTGACCTTCCACAGAATGCTTTATCTTGTAAAGCCATTTGCATTGAAGGGGACGAACCTTGGCAGGTAAGTCAACAAGATCCCATACGTTGTTCTCATACATAGAGTCCATCTCGGATTGCATGGCCTCAAGCCATAGCTTTGAGTCAGAACTAGTCATGGCACCTTTATAGGTTGCGGGTTCACTACTCGTTAAGAGTAGAACGTCATCTATGTCATGTTCCTCGACCATACCAATGTATCTGTGCGGAGGAATAGAGACTCTTCCCGACCTCCTAGGTTCCTCAGAATATTCACACTGCAGCCGGATTGAAGGAATTGGTTCCTCCAATGGTTGCTCGGTATTTGGTTCTGGAATCTCCGACGGGTCGAAGGTTCTATCACTCTTTGCATTCTCGAGAAATTCCTTCTCTAAGAATGTCGCACTAGCCGCAACAAAAACACGTTGTTCGGTTGGCGAATAGAAGTAATGACCAAGTGTTCCTTTAGGATAACCTATAAAGTATGTCTTGACCGATCGCGGGTCGAGCTTATCCTCGTGTCTCCACTTGACATAAGCCTCGCAGCCCCAAACCCGTATAAAGGACAAGTTAGGGACCGTTCCCTTCCATAGTTCATATGGAGTCTTGTCAACAGCTTTAGACGGACTTCGGTTAAGTATTAGAGCAGCTGACAGAAGAGCATAACCCCACAATGAGTCAGGCAACACGGTATGACTCATCATGGATCGAACCATATCAAGTAGTGTTCGATTTCTCCATTCGGACACACCATTCAGCTGAGGTGTTCCAGGTGGAGTTAACTGTAAGGCAATCCCACAGTCCTTTAGGTGTTGATCAAACTCGTGAGAAAGATACTCGCCACCACGATCTGAACGTAGTGTTTTAATCTTTCTACCCAATAGGTTCTGTACCCTATTCTGGTATTCTTTGAATTTCTCAAAGGATTCACTTTTGTGCTTCATTAAGTAGACATAGCCATATCTACTTAAATCGTCCGTGAAAGTGATGAAATACCTATAGCCTTCTCGTGCGGTGATTGACATAGGACCACATACATCCGTGTGTATGAGTCCTAATAGGTCGCGCGCGCATTCCAACACCTTTGAAGGAAATACGAGTCATCTTACCGATGAGACATGATTCACACGTGCCAAATGATTGAAAATCAAAGGCCGAGATAGCTCCATTCTTTATGAGCTGTTTTACGCGTTTCTCATTAATGTGTCCCATACGGCAGTGCCATAGATACGTTTGATCTTTGTCACCAACCTTTAACTTTTTATTCATTACGTTTAATATTTCGGTGGTCTGATCTAAAACATAAATTCCGTTCATGGAGATTGCCTTGCCATAAATCATATCGTGTAAAGAGAAAATGCAAGTATTATTCTCTATTACAAATGAAAAACCAAGTTTGTCAAGTGCAGAAACTGAAATAATGTTTTTCGAAAGACTGGGTACATAATAGCAGTTATATAAAAATAACTCAAATCCGCTAGGAAGCTGGATCACATATGTTCCCCTTGAGACGGCAGCCACTCGTGCTCCATTCCCGACACGCAGGTCCACCTCACCCTTTACGAGGGGTTCGATGTTTCGGAGCCCCTGCACATGATTACACAGATGAGAACCACAACCAGTATCAAGTACCCAAGTTCCGTAACTTGCATGGTTAATCTCAATCATATGAATAAAAGTAGAAGAGGATGAAGACATACCAACAGGTTTAACGCGACCTGCCTTTAAGTCCTCATGATAAACAGGACATGTACGCCTCCAATGCCCAGTCTTGTGGCAATGATGGCATTCCATGTTTTCATTCTTGCTCTTTGTCGCGCCTGATGAGGTGCTCGACTCACCAGGCCCACTCTTACCTGAACCCGACTTCTTAAACTTCGGTTTGCCTCTCCGCTAGGCCTGGCTGAACTTTGCCCTTACCCTTGCCCTTGTTTGACACAACGAGAACATCCTGTTTCATGCTCCCACTGAACTTCATGTCCTTCTCGGTCTGTACGAGAAGGGAGTGCAGTTCATGGGGACTTTTCTTCAAATCATTCATATAGTAATTCGCTCTAAATTGCGCAAAACCATCGTGGAGTGAATGAAGCATGCGGTCAATCACGATGTTCTCGCTGATTTTACAATCAAGCGTCTCCAGCTTCTCGACATTCTCAATCATGCTGAGAATGTGTGGGCTAACCGGTTGGCCCTTCTGGAGTCTCGCATCAAAGAAGCGAGTGGTATGCTCATAGGTCACGATTCTCGGTGCTTTCGAGAATTCCTTGGTGAGCGTGGTGAAAATCTTGTTTGCACCTTGGGCTATGAAGCGTTTCTGCAAATTGGATTCCATTGCAAAAATGAGTACGTTTTTAATCGCACCCGCTTCCATGACGAAATCGTTATATGTAGCGATCTCGTTAGCTCCAGCCGTGGGGCCTGGGTTTGACGGCATGGGCTCAAGCAGAAATTTGAGCTTCCGTCGGCCAGCGGCGGCATTCCGTAATGCTTTGCCTCCCGATCCGCGAAGTTTGATCCATCATTCTTCAGTCGAGTTGACTGATTCATCTGATTCATGAAGATCCGAAGCCAGGACTCACGGTCCAATGTGGCACTTGGCATTGGGTCGTTCAAATGACCAGCCATATTGTTATTAGCAGTTTATGTAAACGTGATCTACACTGAAAAAGAAAGAAAAACAAAAACGAAATAAGCAACTCATCGAGGTGATTTAAGTCTATTTAAAATTTCATTTTAGACTCATTGCACTTGCATAATTGATCTCCCTCAAGAATGACACAAGTGATCCCAAGACTCAATTTCCGTAAATTGATAAGCCAACTGTTTAGCTAATTCTTCCATAAGAACTCTTGGTCGATAGATTTCCGTAAATCCTATCTATAGTCCACCATGATCACAGGATCGTACGAGTGACCATAGTGTTGAGATAAAATAAGTCAATCGGTTCCAACTTACCCGACGTAGAAGGGGTCATATTATGCCTACCGACGAAGAAGGGATTCATTGGAGTTTGACCTATAAAGACCGTTCTCAATTTTTGTTTATACGAGGAAGATCCCATCAACTAAGTTTCAATTCATTTTAAGTGAACGAATAACTAGCAAATCACGTGAATGAATTAATTTAGATGATGGCCTAAATCGTGTGACATACGAATGTCATAGAAAACTAACGCGTGACCTCTATATGAGTCAGTTTTCATGCAATTATTAGGTGGTTTGGTTTTTAGGCGGAATATGATGCATACTATCGTTACGATAAAATAAATAAATGAATGCAATACGTAAATAAAATTCCTAGTGTGGCCTATCCTAGTAAAAAGAACATAATACAACTTTGGAATCCACCGTTGGACCCGAAAAGCTTGTCTTGATGTTCCATCTTTGTCCATGCAAATGGGAGTGAGCATCCGATCTCCATCTTTAGTCTTCTCAAAATTACAATTAAAATTTACAAAATATAAACCTATTTACATTCTAAATAAAAACTGTAATTAAAAGAAATAAAAGGGAGATACGAGATCTCAAAATACAACCAAGACCGTGTTCCATCATTACGGTAACACGTTCTACTAAGGCCACACTAAGTTACAACCGTTTGTAAAAATAAATAAATACGTAATGTAAGCATTCAAAACATTCAAAATAACGATAAATAAAATGCATCAACTAAAATTAATTTATTCGTGACATAATTCCGTAATTATGTTAAATTATCCAAACCACCAAAGACTATTAAAATTATGTGACAAAACCGCTTCATCAACTTAATTTTAATTCATGATAATCCGTTACTTTAAATCGTTTTAAAGTAATTTAATTTTACGTGGGTGAACCGTTTCACTATCAAGCGAGTGCATAATTCCGTATTATGCAATAATGGCCGAAAAAAAAAACAGAAATTTTTTTTTTTCACTGCTGGGCGTGAACAGTACCCAGAAAAAATTTTTTTTTTTTTATTAAAGATGCTCATTGCCGTGAGCAAAAGGAAAAAAAAAACAGCCGCTCTAACCGTGAGCAAAAGATCCAATACCGAATCGATTTGACAAAACTCAATTGCAATTTGAACATAATCCGGATTAAAACAAAATTACAATTGACATGATCTTCACATATTGTTGTAATTATCGTTTAAAACAACAATTCGCAAAGAACAAATCGAAAACAAAACAAAACAAAAGATCGACAATGCAACCGTGTAAATCGGACACGGTTCCCAAAGCAAAACAAAGCCGAGACACAAAAGGCCACACGGTTTGATAAAAACCAATTGCTATATCACCTAATCCGTATAGAAATGTAATTGCAATTGATAGATCTTTAACATATTACAATGAATATCGATTACAAAATAATATGCAAAGATCAAATCGAAAACAAAAGGCACGGAATTCAAGAAAACAGCCGTGTAAAAATTAGACACGGTTTCCAAGTAAGATCAGCCATGCAAAAAAAAAAAAATTTTTTTAGCCGTGGAAAAATTTTCAGCCGTGTGGATTTAAGCAACAAAAAAAATTATCGATCCATTTCGTTTGATGAAAATCACATAGAAAAATTTACGTGGCCTCTCTCTGATACCACTTGAAGGGTAATATCCGTATAAAACCCATAATTTGAAGGATTATAACGCAAATTTAATACGTGATTTATAGTCATAAACGAAAACAACAATGAAACGATAAAGATCAAGGATTAACCTTCGGTCCTAGTGCAAATTGGCAATGAGAGATCAAAGTAGATCTCCTCCTAAATGATGCACCCAAGATCGTCTGAGAAATGCCCTTGTGCTAGAATGAATCCTCTAATTGCCTTGCAATATTGAGAGGATTATTTTGTGAGTTTTTCTTAGATGAGAGATCTGAATTTTGAGAGGAAAAATATCTCTCAAAACCCTAGTTTTCATACAAATGATTATGCTTAGGTTACAAAAAGAGTGAGCCTCTCTTTTTGTTCATCCCATTCGGCCAAACCGAGTGAAGGAGAGGATAAATGGGCTTTTCCATTTCCTCTTCATTTTAACTCGCGGTCCGACTCCAAATTACTAAATGTATATGACACGGTCTAATTATAAATCGTCATCGGTTATCGGTTATTAAAGCATCAACTAATAAGACGGGTTAGTTGAATTATTAATACATGTCCGACAAAGACAATATTGTATAATTATATTCAATATACATTTAATTAAATATAAAACGCTTATATTCAATTTACGAATTAACTGCTTAATTCGCCTTAGCCATTATTATTTAATCCGTATTAAATAAAATATCTCAACATCACATTTTGACTGATTATTAGTCAAATAACTCGGACTAACTGGTTAGTCAAATTTGGCATCTACATGACTGTATTTTCATACCGTCACATCTCTCAAACGTATCCTATAGGTGTGACTTTTAGGGACCAGTTGATCACCGCCATCTGTATGACAATAACGTCAAACTTATCTAGCAAGCCAACCGTTATTGATGAACGTGGACCAACTGATTATGATACAAAAGTATACCCTTTGATCCTTTTAGAGATTTATAAGTCCTTGCACTAACTGTAAAGGACACCAGCCCCAACAATTTAACCACATCACAACAAATTATCAACTAATTACTCAACTTAACTATGCCATAACATAAAAGCATTCAACCATATATCCATCACACTTATCAAATATTACTTGACAAACGTTACAACTAATTCAAACTTACCACTTACTATCATCACCACGTGCAAGACTCACAATTCCTTTATAACTAATACGCATAGAACGACATAGGAAACATTATTACCACCACATCACACCACACTGTCGCGTACTATAAACTTTTCACCACTTTCGTTAATTCATACACACTTCTACTCAACCACAGACTTTCACAGTTCATCATCACGGTTACACATACTAACACTCATAGAGACTATCACAGACATTCCTAACATAACCATTATACACACTAGGCACATAATTCCCGACTCGATATTCCCTTAACCGGTGACTGGCTTAAGCATAATGGGGCCAAGATTTTAAAATGAGGGCGCCTACTCACCCAAAATCTAGCATCAGCTGGGGCTCCCAAGATACATACACCAGGTTCATTTTATTAAACTCTCTACGTTCATTAAGCTCATTTGTTACAGATACCAAAATCATCGCTCTGATACCACTTTGTAACACCCCCATATACCGAGGAGCCTTAACAAGACCTTCCCTAGCATATAAGGGCGTTACCATCTCGGTTGCCCGAGGACAATAATAATCAAATGTCCATAAAAGAACATTTAAGTTATATTACAAGTGATTAACAAAACTAAAGACATATATAAAAGGTACAACTCAAAACCACTATCAGCTATGTGAACTACTTATGTCGTGACTAGTGATAGACTCATCCCACCAAGCACCCAGCTATCATCCAGATCACAACCTGCTAAAACTGACTGCTCACCATAATGGATCACGGCAGACACAACAGAAACAAACAACAAAACAAAACCACACAAGGTCAGCAACTGAGGGAACAGGCACACAACCACAGAGCCAACACAGGCACAACAATACACACACACACACACATACACACACACACACACACACACACACACACACACACACACACACACACACACACACACACACACACACACACACACACACCACATATCCTCCAATCAATCACCATCACCGACTGTCCACTAGACCAGCCCTGCTAGTGGAGAACCGCAACCATTCCCACCTAAGCCCCGCTCGTCATACCGAGCGATAAACCCATGTCCATTAATGTGCACATCCCCTCCCGTGGCGGGTTCCACGGAGGGCGAACTACGGGCGTGAAGCCACTCCCACAAGTGACTCCACTCAACCGAGGACGTACCTCGAGAACCATAAACAAACAATCACAATCAGCTGCACCGCAACAACGATAAACAAAACAAAACAACACAACACCAACCAAATTACCACCATCAATCAAACACACCGACACTACATCGACCAAATCACATCAAAAGACAGTCTAGACAACCAACAGTACTGAGTAGGTGAACCTACCTTTAGCCAACAGCAGCGATTCCGCGTCCGATCACACGATACCAATCAACCAAGAAATACACCTATACACACAGTATAATCATCTATCACTATTACTACAATCCTAACTGAAAACAACAATGACAATGATGATGATGATAACATACCTATACATAGCAAACTGCTACCAAAACCGCTACCCGACTCAAGAATCCCATCCCCACGGAGTAGCATCCTTAAAGAACCTCAAGGCAAGGATTATGGTGAAGGAGAAAGAGAGTGACGGCATCTAGGTTTAGGAAATGAGGTGCGGAAATGATTTGGGGTTTCACGATTATCGATTCATAAGTAAATAACTTACTTGATCGAGTGACCCCTACTCGATCGAGCTCCCAATCTACTCGATCAAGTAGCCTCAGCTAGATCGAGTCCCTCACAAATCACAGCTCACATCGTCTCAAGACATCACTCGTAAGGTTTCCCAAGGTCAAGATCAATGTCTAAGGTCAGTCAACGTCGGTCAACGGGTCACTAAAAGGACGGGTATTACATTTTACGTGTGCTTCTCTTTGATCACAAATTCTCATTATAGACGGGAGATATCCGTCTATAGTTATAAACGGGCCAAATATTCTCCCACTTTAAACATAAGACAAGCAATAAGTTGCATGGTGGGGCTCAAAAATACCACCACTTTAAACATATTTGACTCGTCTTTCACTTTAGACGGATATATTCGTCTATAGTGAGACTAATTGGTCTTTGTTTGGTTTTAGGAAATTAGCTTAAGTTTCCTAATCGTATTTGTTTAGGAAATAAGTAGTTCATAAAATCTTTAATTCCTAATTTGTCTAGATATTTTATATTGGGTGGAATAAGTATATAAAGACCCAAATATTATTCTAGGTTAATTAAGGAGAGGGAGATAATATTTGTGAGCACATCTTATGAGAGTCGATTTGTGAGGATCCCTTCGGGGAGGAAGCTTCAGTTTGTTCCGCAATCAAATTCGATGGTGTTCTTCTGACTTTAGAGATCGAAGGAGTCTGTTCGGATTTTATTGGCCTCAAGATCGTTTGTCCTTCATCTTGTTTGGGTAGTCTCTTTTGTCCCTTTGAGATTACTATTTTGTTGGTAGAATAGGGTATACTTTTGGCTCATATTGAGCGCGTGTGTACCGGTCTACTGTTGTACTATTATCTCAACAATAGTGAATTTTGCTCTCCTTCAGGGTGGACGTAGTCAGTTATTTGACTGGCAAACCACATATATTTGTATGTCACTTTATTTGTTATTCGCTATTATTTTGTTCTTATCACCCTAATCAACTAACTATTGGGTAACGGGACGTCTCTGTTACAGCGGAAGCAGATCCCAAATCAGAACCTTAGCTCTGATACCACTTATTGTGCGGAAACGTAAAATATCTCGTGTTGGGCCCCTGCTACACCGGTGTCCACAACCCATAATAGTACGATATTTTTTGCTTTGGGCCAAGCCCTCACGGATTTACTGTTGGGCTCCTTCCCAAAATGCCTCGTATTATTATATTTTGTAGACACTTATAAAGATGATAATCCATCTTTATTCTACCAATGTGGGACAAGGGCTTGCACCCTAACAGATTTTATACTAATATTGTATTATACTTAGCGGTATTACATAAATATGAAAATAACTCATAAGAATTAGAAGTAGTTATTAGAAAGTTATTTTTTACAATATTTTTTTGTAACACCGTCTTATATAAGAATATGTATAACAATGAAGATTTTGGCATGCAATGAATCGAGAAAACAACTCGAATGAATTACAAGAATGAAAATTCGGAATCCATCAACTATTTTCCTTCTTAGGGCTTGCTTGGAATGAGAGTAATTATTAAGGGAGTAATAGAGCTAAAATAAACTAAAAAATGGGGGAAAGGGATAGGGATTAGAGATAGAAATAAATAAAAATAGGGAAATGTAGTGTAATAGTCACTCATTAAGGGGGTAATTGTTCCCTACCTCTCCCTCAAGTAATGCATTACCTCCATATGTAGGTAATAATTCCTCCCTCGCATCCTCTATCCACCCTCCACAACCACTACAAAGTATCAATCTCCTCTTATTTCTTCTGATTTTAACTCTCATTACTCCTTTAATAATTACTCACATTTCAAACAAACTCTTTAATTGAAAAAGACGTAGAATCAAAATGGATTAAACGAGAGCATTCACAATTTAGCATGATGGCCAATACACATTTTTTTTTTAAAGATTTTATTGTTTAAAGAAAACTAATTAATTAAATATGGATGTCGTCAATTTATTTCGTCGATTTAAAAGATTAGAATGAGTTGGATGTTTAAACCTGATTAACTTACTATGAACTTACGATTATTCATTAATATCCTACCGAAAATTGGAGTCGGCTATCATATTTTAGATCGCAAATCGAATAGGGATTCTGATAGTCATAACGAAGAACGAAGACAAAGATTAACAAGCATAATGAATTGAATTATGTATGGCTGAATTTTTTTTTAAAATATATAATTTCAAAAATAAAAAAGGGAGGGTGTTGGGATATGGGAAGCTGATTATTCAGTTAATGTATTATACAATTGGTTGTATATACAACTTAATGTAGTTGAGCTTTGTTATAAAGTTACCAAGCTCTACTAACAAAATTATCGAGTTATGATACAAAGTTATTGAGTTTAACAGAATAATTATTAATTTCAATAACTTCATAAAATAAGCTCAATAACTTGTAAAATAGCTCAATAACTTTGTGTAAGAGGTCAACAACTTTGAGGCGGTTGTACAATGCTACTATACAACTGGTTGTAGGATAATATTTGTGTTGATTATTGTCCTGTTATGACAAATTAAGTAACATGACTAGTTTGGATCTAAACTTCTTACTTAAAATACAATAATTGACCATGTGTTTTCACAATTTAATAGCTACGGAGTATATGGAGTGATTTTCGCTTATGGTGTTGAGAATAAAAATAATTCTCATTTTAGGTTTGGTATAAACTTAATTCCCAATATGGTGTTTATGTAGGTTTGGAATAAGTCAAACCTACATGAACCCCATATTGGAAATTAAGTTTTAGTTAAATTTTTAAGTTGGAATTACTTTACTTTTCATTAAATATTTATATTTATTTTGTCATATGATTTGTTTTAATTATAGGTCCATTAATCAGTTTCTTAAAATAATGTTGATCAAAATTAAATATGATTAATAAATATGTATTAATATGCTATAAAATATACATACAAAATATTTGAAATGACCAATCAACCTTGGCAAGTATGTTATGCAATATTTATATTAGTAAATTTGTATGCTATATATTAAATTATTGGTAAACATGGTTAGAAAAATTAAATTGTATATGTGTTGCGTAAGAGGGGTTAAAGAACAATCTTATCTTTATTAATTCAGAAGACAATACTCAATCCAGGACGTGCCACGTCATTAATACAATTTTTTTTTTTTGAAAATTCATGTTATGGTGGGATCCGTTAGTGTGCAAAATATTTATTTCTTCAGAATTCCGTCAATACAAACATGCGACAAATTCCGTCTTAGAACAAATACTATGAAATAATACTATGAAATAATTTTATACATTCCGAATAAATGAAATTAATGGCATATAAGCGGTATTAATTACAAATCGGAATAAATGAAACTAATTAAAAATTATAGAATTTACATAATTTTACAAAAAAATTGAATAATAAAAAAATTACATAATTACGAGAAGGATTTATATTTAATTATGGGATTGAATTACATATAATAATGCTAATAAATTACAAGCATAATTTTTTAAAACTAGATAGTACGATATATTTGAAAAAAAAATCATGACGGAGTATTTACTTACAGTTAAAACTCGGCAACTTAACTACTAGCCGCGCACATCGAAAATGGTAGGTGACAATGATAGGCTACCGAGTAAATTTACTCTTCAACAAACGTCGAGAATGTTCATTTCCAGTTAAATCACTAATCTACATTAAACATGTAGTGATATAGAACTATTAGATAATTACAATATAAATGTAAAAAAAAAAATATTCATACCGTCCTAAATACATACCCGTGCAATTTTGTACGGGTTTAAAACTAGTAAAAAGTAAAAGCTAAGTACCAGTATCAATTTTTTTCATCCATATAACTAAATCAATACTTCTAACTATTAATTTTTGTAATAAGAATGATGATTTAATATAATTGTTATAATAAATTTGCCTTCAGCACATTTGAAAAGAAAAGAGCAATGTTTTTTTAATGAGAAGTATAAGTATTCCAATTTAAAGGTTTGATTAAAACTTAATTTCTAATATGGTGTTGATGTTGATTTGGAATAACTTCTAAACCTACATGAACACCATATTGAAAATTAAGTTTAAACCAAACCTAAAGTGAGAATTATTTTTATTCAACACCATAATCGGAAATCACTCAAGTACATGCTTTGTCATTGAATTGATCACATCTTGCGTGTTAACTCTAACAATGACATTTCTGTGTGCTTAACAAATAAGATAAGACTAAGTACCAATAATTCCTTCCATTTTTAGAATATTAAATTATTCATCAATTTCTGTTTAAGATAAGAATATACATTTTAAACTTAAAACAGGTTAAATTGGATTAAACTTAGTAAATAGGTCAATTGGGTCAGGTTCAGGCCGATCCTGCTTGGGTCAGGTCATTTTCGGGTTTAACAAAATTTGGGTCGGGTCGGATCAGATCAATTCGGGTTCCGGTCATTTTCAAGTCGATTATTATCAACCTATTTAGGTATATCGGTCAGTTTCTAACAATAAACATTCGGGTCAGGTTAAGTTGGTGGCAGTCAGGTATAAATCGAATCATTCGAGTCGAGTTAATGTTGTCGGGTCTAAATAGGACCGATAAGACAAAATCAATATGTCTAGAAATTAGCAAAAACTTGTCACATCTATACAAATGAAATATTACTTGACCTGTTATAATCTTCAAAAAGCCTAATTGGTAAATTACTAAATTATTGAACCTTGTAATGAATCACATTATTAGTATTAATTTAATGTGTAAGTAACTAAGTAGTACTCACGTGTCATCAACTTTGTCTTTTTGTGTCCTGATAATTTCTTCCTTAATCTTTCTACCTTATGTAATTACAGTGCTAATTACATTTCAGGGTGTTTTTGTCTCTCTTAGGGATGCAACCTTGAACTCCCAGATTTATGGATTAGTCAAGTTGTGTGTTTTTTTACACTTTTTTCTTTCATTTTTTTTGGGATTTGAAGTTGTAAACTTTTTTCACCTTTTTCTATGTTCTAGTTTGCATAACAGGACACTTTCATACTGAATTACGAGTCCGGATCCTCTGTCCCATTTTCCGCTTTCACTACTATAGGCTTAGCCAGGTATATTCTTCACTACTTAATTATGCTTGTATGTTGAGCTTAGGAAATTTGTATCATGGGTTATTAAGGTTGTCTTTCATTAACTTGTATCTTATAGTAAATTTTGTGATCTTGTAAGTATGGATTATGTTGGCAAGTTGTAGTGATTAAGCTTTGATCGGTAAGGCGACCGCCTGTGAGATGCTAAACCATTGATTGAGTCTCAACCATAAGCGTAAATAGTATCGCCAATTTTGAATGTAGGAGTATTGTTATCTGACTTTGATCAGTATGTGGGTTTGGCCTGCAATTCAGTTGGCATCATGTAATGTGTAGATCTTGTTAATCTATGTAGATATTGATTAATAAAGCAAGGGTCAAGGGATAGATGGCAACTGAGGCAGACTCGAAAGCTAGAGCCGAGTCATCTGTGTCAATTGGACACCCATGGTGGCGTGGGATGAGCGACACTGCTGTTGCACCTGCTCCGATGCAGGAACCTTTCTCCCTGCACCTTAATGGGTTGCAGGATTCCGGAGTCACGTTTTGTAAGAATATCCGCAATTTATTGCCTCCTCATTCAGGTACATACCTCATATTCTTGTCCTAAAATCTGTTTTTGTTTTTGTGAACCTATTTTCGACGTTTGTTGGCCTTACTTATCTGATAATAAAGCCGCCTGCAAATTTTACTGAAAACAAACTCCCTGATCTACTTTAGGCTCACCAGATCTGTGAATACTAGCTCTTGACCTCTTGTTATATACTTATATGGCTAGACCTCAAAGTGCATAAATATTACTCCGTACTAGTCTAGATTCATGAATCGTAGAATTATATGCAGCAAGACTGTGCAAGTAATATGAATTTGTCTGGCCTACTATCGTCTGGTTGAGAAGGATGCCGCTAACTTGACTCCTCTTTCCAAGATCTAAACTCTAAAGCTAGTGTTGTGCAAATATTTGATGGTTTTTATTCTAGTTTGTGTACTTATTTAAAACTTTTACTCCATATATGATTGTTTATGGTTCAGAGTTCATAATGTAATGGCATTTACTTGTATCTGCAAACAACAGATAGGGATACTGCACAAGAACAACAGGCTCTCAGACAAGTACCATGTTCGATGCAGGAACATATTGGCACGTCGTCCAGTTCTCAAACGGCACCTATTGGTAACTCAATTGTAAGAATCAGCAGTGTCCGGAGCATAGCTCAATATTTTCTTAAAAGATCTTGCTGCTTGGAATTAAATTCCGTATTAGACACAGAAACGATTTTAAAACTCGCTGCATGGTTTTGACATCACATCCATCTCAGGATCCAACTTATGGTGGATTTATGACTTGTTCACAGCAGGTATGTTTTGACTATTGAATGCTGATTTGTCACACTGCTGCCAAAGCGTTTACGGTTTTCTGTTTTTTTTTTTTTTTTGTCTATGTTTTGTGTATTTTACTTGGCAAAGAAACAGGTCAACTGTGTAACGGTGCTACATTTAACATACAGGCAAATCCAGAGCTATATGGAATGCACCAGAGTAGAATGGCACTGCCTCTTGCAATGGAAGAAGAACCTGTTTATGTGAATGCGAAACAATACCATGGAATTGTGAGACGCAGACAGATACGCGCTAAGGCTGAGTTGGAGAAGAAAGTCGTTAAAAATAGGAAGGTACTACCCACATCCTTTGCAAACTGGTTCAGTTTAAAGCAGTCACTGAAAGTTATCATGTTCCAGCAGTTTCTGAAATTTATGGTTTATTTACTCAGCCATATCTTCACGAGTCTCGCCATAAACATGCTTTGCGGAGAGCAAGAGGTGCTGGAGGTCGCTTTCTGAATACAAAGGAGAGTTCAATGAAAATAAGGACAATTCTGAAGAAGAGGCCAACGCGAATTCCAAATATGACGGACATCCATCCGATTCCACTTTATCCTCACAGTACAGTGGAAATGCATGGTGGAAGGAGCAAGGGTCAAAGGGCCTGATGATTTCAGAACAGCACAAAGAAGAGTTACAGTCTAATGGTGGCAGAGATGTACACGGCCGTTCATCGACTTACCACTCTCAGTCAAGTGGCTCTAACGATGGTAGGGGTCGGGGAGGAATGAAGATGAACGGTTTTGTTTCAGTCAAGTAGGGGTCCACTATAAATCCATCAGGATGTCACTGCTTTATCTCATTGTGGATGAAAGCCAGCAGTCACCCTGCATGTTGCTATTTTCCCTTGTGCATTCAACTCGCCTTTTTATGGACTGAGCTCAACTGTACTTGTGTGATAAGACACCTTTATATGCATTATGCCCCCTGTAATTTAGCTATGAAGTTTATGATTGGACTGTAAACTTCAACAAACAGGTTTGAAGGTTTCTTGCGTATGCAATTCAGCAAAAGGCAATGATTGCTACGGAAGCCAAACATTAATTCACAAGAATGTGATTGTACATTAACATTGAAGATTCATGTTTTAGGTATCTTTTTCGTGTATATTTACGCTAATAGCAGACATGGCTGTTATCAGCGATTTCCTGCTAGTCTTTTACACATATAACAGGATAAATGAACAAGTTATAGAGCTAACGAGAACTGCGATAAATACACACTTCTCCAATTTGTGATGAGACTGTTGTTCAAGCGCTTCCAAGTTCCAATTATAGTGCTACCTGCTCCTTTAATTGTTCCTGCACACATCACCCCACAAGAATCACTCAAAATACAACTACTTATTTACAGCTGTCAAAAAAAAAAAAAAAAAAAAAACATCAGAGCCTTAATCCCAAAATGATTTGGGGTCGGCTGACATGAATCATCCTTTAGAACCGTCCATGGGTGAAACATAATACAAAAGTCAAGGTAAACTTATAGGTTTTAAAAATTCGAAGCCCATATTTCTTTTATAAAAACTTAAAATTTAAATCGAGAATAAAGATTAAAACGATTTTGAAAACCAAAGTAAAACTTAAGGGTCCGGAATACCTTAAAAGTGAACCTAGTATTAACATATAAGAAAGTTGTTGATAAAATGTGTAATAAATCCGAAAAGAGTAAATAGATTTTTAAAAATTAAATAAAAACCCTAAATATTTCAAATAACATCAAATACTAAAAATCCACATATATCATTTCCCTCCATTGTGCCCTCTCCGTCACCATTCCCTCATCAAGCCTGAGAAATCTCATATCGTGCTCTATCACTCCCAGCCATGTCTGTTTTGGTCTCCCTCTACCCCTAGTGTGACGATCCGCACACTTGAACTCTTAGATTTATTTTATGCTTATGTAATTTCATTTCCCTTGTACATTTGTAGTAAGTATTTTCTTAGTAGTTTTAGAATAGGTTCTTAGTAGTTTTAGAATAGGTTTCCATAAATAGGTATATCGCTATTCTACACTAAACTTGTAAATTCAATGTTTCCTGCTACCAGGACCAAACTATCAAATTTGCCTCTATGAGAGGTGCTAGTCAATGAAAAACCGTTTCTCATCCAAAAGCTTGTTGTTGCTTGTTGCTTGCTTTCAATAATCGTATTGCTTACTTTTATTGCTTTCGTGTGCCGGACTTGATAATCGTGACTAGGATTCCCGACACACACCGACCCGAGACCAGAGTATCGTGTTAGTGGGCGATCCCTCACTAGTACGGAGATCCTTGTCGCTTGCATCTTGCCTTGAGACGGGCAAGGGTGCGCGCCACGGTCCGGCAAAAGTAGCGGACCGTGACATTTGGTATCAGAGCCCGGTATTCGGACGGGTTTCTGCACGCCGCATTTGTTCATCGAGATCGAGAAAATGGGCGAAACAATCGAGGACTGAGTGGATGCCTTAGAGGACGCAATCGACGTCAAGCTTCCCAAACTCGAGGACATCGTTATGCGGATGGCTGCGAGCCTCGAGGAGTTGCAAAAGACGGTTTGTGACCTTGAGACGAAGGTGGACGGGATGGACACCCGCATCCAAGCGATCAGTGGTGCAATCCCCGACGATCGGGAGGAAGAGATCAATCATCTGCATCGAAAGGTCGAGATGTTAGAGAACACTTGCGCCACGCTCGTGAAAGCGGTGGCCAATGACGGGAAATCTGTGGGGAGCCATAAGGTGAAGGCACCTCCACCTCGTGCCTACGATGAGGCGAGGGATTCGAAAGCGGTGGATAACTTTATCTTCGATATGGAGCAATACTTCCGAGTAAGTGGGCTCGACGAAGACGCGGAAGTTGTCACGGCAAGCATGTATCTAGTCGACGATGCCAAGATGTGGTGGAGGGCTAGGTACAAGGAAATCGATGCGGGCACGATTACGGTGACATCGTGGGCCGACTTCAAGAGGATCTTGAAGGATCACTTCTACCCCGAGAACACGGAGTTTGTTGCTCGGAAGAAGTTGAAGGAAATCAAGCACACCAAATCAATCCGGGAATATGTGAGGGAATTCTCAGCATGCATGCTCGAGATTACCGAAATGTCCGAGACGGATAGGACATTCGAATTCATTGACGGGTTGAAGAGGTGGGCACAACAGGAGATCATGAGGCAGAATCCCAAAACTCTGTCTTCGGCCATATCACCGCGGAACGCCCGCCGACTTTCACGGGGAGCGAGAGGCACCAAGAGTGGTGGCACCAACGGGGAATACTGGTGCGTCACAGAGTGGGTACAATGGACAAAGGCCACAAAACAGCGCCATTTCAGTTGGGAACAGTCGGTTCCGCTCGCAAGGAAGTCAAGCCCAATCGGCGAGCACTACAAACTCGCCCTCAAGCTCGTCTTCGAAGGCGGGAAACTCTACTGCTTCCACAACGAAGAGACCGTTCGCGTGTTTTGTGTGCAAGGGTCCTCACAAGATGGCCGATTGTCCGAACCAAGCAGAGTTCAATGCCATGTTCAAGAAGATGCCGAAAGGGGCTCAAGAACGTCTTGATGGGGCGTTGGCCGACTATCACCAAGAGTGTAACGAAGACTCGAGTGATGGGGAAGACCAACCACGGATGGGCTCACTCCAACGGATCAGCGCGATGGGGAAATACGAAGAGTCCTCCGCCAAGAAATCCAACGGGTTCATGTACGTGGACTTGATGGTGAATGGGAAGAAAGCACGAGCCTTGATCGACTCGGGCGCCTCCCATAACTTTGTTACGAAAGAGGAAGCGGATCGGTTGGGGCTAGTTCTGCGGGATGCTAACAGCTGCCTGAAGCCGGTCAATGGGAAAGTAAGACGTGTTCAAGGAGTGGCTAAGAAGGTCGCGGTCCAAGTGGGTGAGTGGGCAGGGGAGCTCGACTTCACCACCGTTCCGCTGGATGACTTCAAGTTAGTACTCGGGATGCAGTTCTTTCAGAAAGCCTTGGTAGTATTGAAACCGAGTGACGGATCGATGCTACTAATGGGGTCTATCGTAGTGAAGACGGTAGACAACGACGAAGACAAGGGGCAGCATCGAATTTCGGCTATGAGGGTGATACCGACGCCGAAACAAGGGATGCGACCTTGGAGAACGCCTAAAGGTTCGGTGGAGCCGAGGGCGAACAAGACCCAAGCTAACTACGATGCTAAGTGGCCTGGAGGACGAAAGAAGAGTCTACCCCCTCACCGAGGAGTAGACAATGAGGGCCGAAATGCCCAAAGAAATAGGCCTCGTACCATCAGGGGGCCGCGTCGATATCTTTGAATCGACGTCTCGATTTGCGGGTCGGTCGACCCAAGAGAGAAGGCCTCGTACCATCGTGGGGCCGCGCCGAAATGCTTTGATTCGGCGTCTGGAGAACTCACTTACCCTTGAATGCAGTGCGAAGTGGTGATGGACAAGGTGAAGGTGCGATGGAGCAAGCACCTTGAACGATCTCGCAAAATTTCCGCTCGAGCAACGAGGACTTGGACTTTCCAGAATGATCAGAGGCGAGTGATAAACTTGGAGGACATGATGTTCGAGAGTCTCGCCGTCAAGGAAATGCACTCTATTCTTGAAGGGACGATGAATCCGATCATGGTGTGGACCGAGAAGTATCTACAAGCCGGACTCAAGAGAAAGCCAAACCACAATGCAGCATGGACGGCCACAGCTCACCGAAGATGTCTCACTGAAGCGCCGTTCGAGATTTTTGTGTTGCCGAGGGCGGCAACAGATTAGGTGGGGGAGAGTGTGACGATCCGCACACTTGAACCCTTAGATTTATTTTATGCTTATATAATTTCATTTCCCTTGTACATTTGTAGTAAGTATTTTCTTAGTAGTTTTAGAATAGGTTTCCATAAATAGGTATATCGCTATTCTACACTAAACTTGTAAATTCAATGTTTCCTGCTACCAGGACCAAACTATCAAATTTGCCTCTATGAGAGGTGCTAGTCAATGAAAAACCGCTTCTCATCCAAAAGCTTGTTGTTGCTTGTTGCTTGCTTTCAATAATCGTATTGCTTACTTTTATTGCTTTCGTGTGCCGGACTTGATAATCGTGACTAGGATTCCCGACACACACCGACCCGAGTATCGTGCTAGTGGGCGATCCCTCACTAGTACGAAGATCCTTGTCGCTTGCATCTTGCCTTGAGACGGGCAAGGGTGCGCGCCACGGTCCGGCAAAAGTAGCGGACCGTGACACCTAGCAACCTTTTCTGTTCCCCAAGTCTCCAGCCTCCTCCTAACTGATGTGTCCATAGGTCTCCTTCTCACTCGAAATCCAAAAAAAAAAAAATTATATAGTATCTGTCGATCGCAAGGTAAGCAGAGAAAATACTTGCATATGTCAGTGCGACTATTCGAAATAGGACTATATCCTACAGACTCTCGTGGATAAGCCAACTCTCCTTAGACTAGAAGTCTATTTACACCAATAGTAAAATGTTGGATTGTTAAACCAGTACTAACCTCTGTAACAAAGAACGCATGAAATCCATACGGAACTCTACTGGTTAATTCCACAACCGCGACAGGATCAGCAGACATAGTTTTTGCATCAATTACATTGACAGATGATTTTCTGCAAATCACAAAATACAGAATATTAGTTTTACTCTTTAATTCTCAGAGAGATCAATAACACATTCCACAGACCATGAATCAAAGAGCCAGAACGAAAGTTACCCAGTGTTTTCATCATGTACGAAGAAGATTAGATATCCATCATCCTCTTCACTGGTTGCTCCCTGATCACGAGGAACAAAGATAGCCTCTGATCCGTATCTTCCGGGACCTAGGTCAAAGATACCTTGCACACATCCTCCTACTTGAATCTTGCTTTGGCTGTTCAAATTTGGCTATCCCCTTAACTTTTGCGATGCTGTCCAAAATGGTGCCATACACATACCTCTGACGCCTATGCTTCATGCACAACACATGCAGAATAAACATCATTACTTATATTTACATATGATGCAGGTGTCCATAGCCAGTCTTTCTTTGTCATGGCTCGTGAGAGGGTTACAAAAGGAACGAATCAAATATACCGCCTACAGTACCTGCCAGTGTAATTTTCATTAACTATAGGGAAGTCCACAGCAGATCCTGATAGTTTTCTTTGTGAAGCAAGGTCAGTTTGCATGTTGAATCTCATTTCGTACCTGTCGACAATAATTTAGATATCCAACACATGAGAATAAAAATGAAAAGGCACAAACACAGAAAGGACACTCCGACTCAAAAGAGGCCTTGAAGAAGTTTCGTTACAGCTCATTACAAAAATTAACTCTTTCTTGGGCAGTTCCAACCATATCTAGATCAGGATTCTCGCGGCAAGTTATCAGAACAACCTCATCTCCATCTTCCCATGCATTGGCTGCAAAAAGGTCAACGATTAGAGAATTATGCATCTGCTCATCCCTCCTAATGGGGATGTGTACACTTAGCTGAACTGAAGACGGGGAGCATTTTTAAATTTTAGGAACTTGAGAAATTCTTAATCTCAAAAGTTAGTGAGAGTTCCACATAGATGAATTGAGTGAGAAATATTTTATGTTATTGAGGTTTACTCATAACCAAAAAATCCTACGCTTCTATGTCCATCTCTGTTCATAATATTTTCTTCTACCTAAATTGCAAAAGTGGAAAATACAAGTTTATCAATGACAACAATTGCACAAAGAATATCAATAGTATTCAAAGAAAATGCTGAAATAACTGATCGCTAACTTAAATCAGTTGCACGCACCATTGTGGAATATGAAGCAGTATGGAAGCTCAAACCATCTGATCAAACTTTCATTCTTCGCATATCGTGGTAGTATGCCAAAGCGAGCCTTTTTTGTCGAGTCAAAAGAAAATATTAATTTCTTTTCCTTCACCATTTCCTGGATGCATAAAAGATACGATCACTACTATAGCCAGAAGAAACTAGTAAGCCTCCTGGGCGGAGGGATGTGAACCAGAGGAACAAGTTAATGAAAACACAGAATACATTTGTCACTATTTTTGAGTAAGAAAATTATAATCACTTAAAGACATTATGGATCCTTGGAAAATATGTCTCACAAAGTCACAAGTCACATTCAAATATCAAAGGTAATCACAATTGAGCTTAATGTTTTAACAAAAATCAAGGCTTTGTGTCACGATCAACATGTAGCAACACCTCATGAGAACTAGCCTGGGTGACCATGTTATTAGATATCTGTGAAATTAGTCCGTTCGTAACTAAGAGGGTTCTTAACTTACTGTGTTGAAATGTCCCGGACAATCAAAATTTAATGTATTGCAAAACCTACACAACCGATATCAGACCCTCAACATTTAAAACGTCGAAGGGTAATGACACGATTCTGTTTTTCGCTACTTTTACCCCAAAGTAATACTACTTTCTTGACAAACATGTTTAGGATGAAAGATCTTCCCGGAACTCAGTCCGACAAACATGCAGTCTAAAAGTTAAAAAACATAGCTAAACTTCATTTCAACTCCATTACACATTGCCATGTAGTCTAAAAAAAAAGGTATAACACCATAAGCACAAAAGACTACTCTTATGGTCTAACCTTAGGTTTGAAGTATAAAGGAAGGTCCATGAAGATAGCATAGTTCTCAGTGATGGCAAAATCATATGCATCATAACAGCAGCTGGTATGGTTATTGGTACAGGGTCATGCATGAACCCATCTTTTGATATGACTCTGTATGTGACGTATGGTGGACTGTGAGAATAGCCGAAAGTAAACATTTCACCTGCACCTTAAGCTTGGTTAATGGAGGATAAAAGACAAAGCTGTCTTGCATAAGTTCAAAGAAAAGTATCTCAGACTCCACCTGTTAATGGATCAACTTTAGGATGTGCTGTGAAAGTGTGGGACAATCTCTTGTCATAGTCCAACAATCCCAAGGTTTGAAGATCACCATCTTCTAAAACCCGAACAGCATCTATGTCAAATAGAAAAACTAAGATTCAGTAGCATAAACTAGAAGATTGCCGAGTATATTTTGAATAAAGCCAAGTATAATTTCCACCGTGACGGATAAAAGAATAAGATAACAAAAAAAGTTGCAGGATTTCATTGAACTAAGCCGGCCTCTCATCACATTCAAGAGCAAAAATACTAAATGAAACAACTCCCCACTAAAATGTTTTCTAGTGCTACAAATCGTGGCAATAACTCTGTATAGAAGAAGATATATCAAGTAAATGTGGAGACCATAACGCAATAAGTATCCACTTAACCTAATGAATACTGCATTTTGGATCACTTACGATAGAATAAGAAACATCTCAGCAAAGCTGTTTTCCAGCTAGGAGAAGCAAGAGCATATTGCATAAACTATAATAACTACACCACTATATCTTTTCTCGAATCGTTACAATCCTACAGATATTCGCCAATATGACTCCTGGCGGGCCTAATCCTGAACAGCTAGATCTCAAGAATAAAACATTTTCCTCAAAACCAATGGAACTAAGCTTATCTGATAACACATTCCATCCACCCAATCTACTAGGTTCCAAGAATCCTTCAATCATCCCAAGCAATAAGTTGAATTTAACAATCAAGGTATAATGTAAGCATTTACGTATATACTCAAAACTGTGTCAAGATTTCCTAGTGAACATTTAGTCAACAGCCTAGATAGAACACTCCTAGCCAGTTCTATGACTGTTATGCAGATTACAACCAACAATTTTACGCAAGTAGTAACTGATAAACAGAACAAGATAACAACTTACAAGGTTTATCTCCCTCTGAAAGTGCGAGAAGTTTCCCGTCATGATATATAAGAGCAGTATTAGCTGAAAAGAGAAGAGACAAGTCTCAGATGACATTTTGGCAATCAAATTCATTTAACTGCAAGGATAGCTGCTCAACTCCACTCATACATACATATGATGCATCTGAGAGAGCTTTCATATAGTAAGAACAAAAATCGAGCTAGCAGGAAACAATAGTTGTACCTGTCCCATGTCCATAGGACATATCCAATACTTTTAAGTTTAGCACTCAGCATTTGCAGATTAACTGTAAATAAACCCCAAAACCCTTTGAGATCTCCAATCTGCAAAGCCAAATAGAAGTCGAGGTTAAGAAACATCAATCACATGATGCCTAAAGAATGGCACTCCGTAAATGATTGGTCATGAGTCGTTTAGGGTTAACCTTCATAAATTTAGCTCCTCCAAAGAACTCTTCTTGATTCAGCTTTAGAAGTCCTTACATAACGCGAGACATAAGATGCTTTACCATCTTTAATGCGCAGACCATGTATCATTCTGTAAAAAAATGTTGAACAACCACCACGTTTAAGAGTTACACGATAAGAAAAAAGAGGGTGGAAACTTGATCAAACATAGGTACCCGTCTCCATCAAACCTGCAGGGAGAACAACACAACATAATGTGAGCAAATGAAGGTGGGCAAAAACAAAGGAAACATGATGCTTCAACTAGGAGTACTACTTAGGTAGTTACCAGTGATATCCAGCAACAGGAGCAAACTTAGGATTGGGCCCGACCCGGACAAACTCCCCATTCATGCATTCCTGTAATTCAAACCACAACCACTTTCATTCAATTTTCCATCATCCCTCTGTACTGTACTAGTGTACTACGTTAGTGAATCACTCCGTTCAGTACCGCTTCTAAGTTAGTGGTAAACAATAAACTAGGTCGTTAATATACTAGAATTAAGCTACCAAATTAACAATTTATAAGCCAAACTATACTCTAGACTACTCTAAATGATAAAGTAATATAGTGCAAGTAAGGGTCGGTCCCAAGAGAAGGTCTTTTAAGCTAAAAACTTGAAATGTAAACTATTGACTACTAATGACAAAGCTATAGACAAACAATGGTTATTCACAATGGCAAACAATAGAGAGACATGAAAAGGGGGGGTTTTTTGAGTTGATTGGTAACATGGAACAAAGTAAAATTTGCAAACTTGGTCTAACAAGCAATACAACAAACACTTGGTGAATAAGATAATTCAATAATTAAAAGAACTTGGTGCAATCCTACAAGTTCCAACTTTTCTCAAAGCAAGACTCTTTTCTCTCTAATTTTCATTTACCCAACAACATTCCTCAAGCAAGTGATTACCACTATCTAAGCCAACAATGATAATCCTACTTAAACTACAAATTCTAACATTAAACCATGTAAGAATTGTAACCAAGAGCATGAAGAACAAAACCAAGAGGAAAGTAAATGGGATATCACAAAGATATGTTTAAACCAACAAATCCTATGATACAATCAATTTCTACTCACAAAGGTTGATACTTTAAACCAAGATAACAACAATCATGAGATGCTTCAACAAGTTATTACAAAAGCAAGCAACTTTGCAACAACAAGCAATAGATGAATGAAAAAGAGGTAAGGGTAATTACTTCTCACAACAAAACATTCATCATGTCATTAAAACTTAGAAATTGAAATAAATGAAAGAGTAGAGATTAAGGAGTCAATACAATGATAAAGATGGTAACTTGCAATGGATTACACCAAGTAGGGAAGAACTAGCCTTCCATAGTCTTCATAAAACCCAAAAACAAAGAAAGATTACAACTTGAATGCCAAATAAATTGTTCTTGCTACTACAAATTTTCTAGAGATTTTTTTAATAATTAGGTGATTAGATGATAATCGGAGAGTTCAAAACATGGGGTATATATATGGTCGCACTCTTTTCTAGGTTAAAGACCGAGATGGGCCTTCAACTTCCACAAAACACGGCCCTTCAATTTCGCGAGACAGATAAAACCGCAGTGCTCCGGCTGCATCCGCAGTTCTCCGTGGTAGCCGCATGCTCGGTGCATACCGCAGGCTGCGGTTGGGCCTGATGCTTTTTTTCTTCATTTGCTTGTCATCACCTTGATCCCCCTTTGTCTTGGTTCCGTTGGTAAAGGGTTCTTCACGATGAATCTACCCCGTTCCTTTGAGCTTGGGTCGGGACTTTGGAAGCTTGTCTCGACCTTGACTTGTTGACCGCTCTCGCTTTGACTTTGGTTGACTTTTTAAGTTGACTTCGCGCCTTTGTATCCTATAAATCATAGCTAACTCAAGCAAGCAATCAAACCAAAACTTCCTTATTTCAATGACAAAACACTCCATTTGGCCACTTAGATTACCTAACAACACTTAATTGACTCGACTCTATTTGACGCTATCAAATACCCCCACACTTAGACTTTTACTCGTCCCGAGTAAAACCCGAAACAAGCAATTGCCGAAGTCCAAGAACTAGTGTAGGTGCAATTGACCACTCTTCCCTCACTACAACCTTCTTATAACTCCCTCTTAGACAATCCACCGATTGAAACGAAAAATCTAGACTCAAAGTTTTACACACTCTCTTCTCTCGCTCCCCCTCCTTATTACTCCCTCTTACAAAGACACGACATACCACCAACTCCGACTCATTACTCAACTCCACCCTTCTTATATCACCAACAAGAGGTGGCCACTCTCACCTTATCCCAAGGTGGAAGCAAAGTGGCCTAAGCAACTCCTAAATCATCCTATTACACCACTTATATCACCCCCTTATCACTCCAAGCAAAGTATGATCATGCTACTTGGTTGGCCACACTCCTATGCAAATCAACAACCAAAGTAGCCAAAACAAAAATCCACCAATTTGGGACAAGTATTTGTGACTCAAAAGAAATTAAATCCTAGACCTAACCTCCTTCCAAGACCCTCCTTATCACTCCCTTCTTATCCCTCCATCTTTTTGGTGGTGCATTTTCAATTTTTCAATTTTTTTTTTTTTTTTGTGAAAATCCCTCATTTTGCCTAAGGTGCCCTTTCGGGTTTTCACCTTAGCTTTTCCTTTCCTCTCATGGTGGCTCGCGACTCAATTTTTCATTTTGCCCGGAACGCCCTTTCGGGTTTTCATTCCGTCCTCGGCCACCTTTCCCAATCTTGCCTAGGCGCCCACCCTTGTGGGTTTTCACCTAGCCGGTTTTTTTTTTTTTTTTTTTTTTTTTTTTTTTTAGCATTAAACAACAAGAAGTTTACATATATTACAATTCAAAAACCTCCCCCACACTTACATTCCACATTGTCCTCAATGTGGAGGAGTCACAAACTTTCTCTTCAAGAATGAGAACCCGAGGCACCCCCTTGATCATAGGTGCCTTGGTTCTCCCATCTTCTTTCTCGTCTTTCTCTTTCTCTTGTCGCCCGGGCATAGCTTTGGTCCACAAATTCTTGGGTGATGGAGAGTGGGGTTGGTGGTTGAAGAGACATGCCAAATAGTCCACTAACTATCCCAAGGGTGTCCTCTTGGGTCTTTGCATCGTGGTATGAATCTTGGACATATTCATGATATCTTGCATTTTGGACCTCAAATTGGTGGTCCATTTGGCCTCTCCACTCATTTTGCTCTTTCCACATGTTCGCATTGGCCGTCATTGTTTGGTCAAGTTGTTGTTGCCAAAGACGGTTAGCTTCTTGATTGGCAATCATTTCTCTCATCAAGACCGTTTGAGTCGATGCGGCCTCCTCTATCAACTTTCCCCTTTCCTCAACCACCCTTCTCCATTGATCTAGGTTCTCTAATCTTGGGGTTTGTTGTTGTTGCCAAGCCCGGTTCTCTTCCACCCTTCCACTAATAGTGGCAAAAACCTCCCTTGTATCTTTGAAGTAGTCATACATAGTTTGTTGCCAAGGGGCGACCGGGTGGAGCTTCCCCCGCTTCAAACATAGGGGTGTCTTGATGAGTGGTGTGAGTAGAGAAGGGGGGTTGGTGGGAGGTACTCTCAAGGTGGTGAACCTCATGCGCCCCTTCTCCTCTTTCTTCTTCTCTTCCTTTTTGACTTTGGGCTAACAAGTTGGGTGCCTCCGGATCGGGATGGCAAAAGAATTCACGTGCCATGTGCCCGCTTGGTAGTGGGGAGCGTGGTGGCCTAGGGAGAATTAGGTAGCCTTGTTCATGTGCTCCCAACCATATTCCTCTCAAGGGTCTTGTACTAAGAGTGTGGAACATCTTGTATTTCTCAAGAGCCATGCGATGGTACACATTAAAGCCCCCACACTTGTTCACCTTTTGATTGTCGGGGACACCCCCATCATAGTGATCCACAAAGAAAGATATTAATCCACCTTGGTTAATTTTTCCACCCCCTTGCTTGGTGCGATGTTTGATGCAAGAATCAATGAAGAGCTTAGCCCAATCCGGCATCCAACTCCTTCCTAAGCAACATGGCATAAATCCAAGACCTCACGGTTCGGTTGACTTTTGTGGGCTCACCCACGGAAGTGAAAAGAGAGGTGAGAAAACGGCCTAACAAACGGATGACGGGATTGGTTATTTGAGAAACTTTGTCATCTTTGTTTGTGACTCTCGTACCCGTTAGCTCCTCCCACAAATACTCAAGTCTACCCGGGGCCACAACAATGTCGGAAGGGGGCAAGGAAAAATGAAGTATTTTCCTAATGGTGTCATAGGTCTCCGTATGCCACTTCTTGTTCAAACGGAATTTCACAACTTTCTCACCACTCTCCGGACAATCTCCTGGATACCGTAGAAATGAACTCATAAGCATAGGAACGGTAAGTGTCGTGCCAACCATCATCTGTCAAGTAGTACTCAAGTCCAACCTTCCTCATCATAGGCCTAGCAATTTCCATGAACCCAAGGGTCTCCAAAGTGCGGTCATCAAGAAAAGTGGTGGTAATAAGGGGATGGCTTCTAGGTTCTACTAGCCGGTCATGAATTTTTTTGTGTTTGGCGGTCATGTTTTCCCACCCCATGTATACCTCCTCACACTCATCCTCACTACCCTCTTCAATTTCTTCCTCCGGCTCCTCCACCACTCGTCTCTTACCTTTCCTAGAAGTAGGTTCTCTTGTTCTTGTCATTGTTCCTACAAGGAATTTAGAGACTACAAACAACAATAATCACTCAAAAATTGTTTTGCACTCTTTGAGGCAAATCAACAAACACCTTGAGTGCACTAACTTAAGGAAAGTGTAAATGGTGTTTTGATGATTCCTCTAACCTTACCCAGAAAAATTTTACTACCAACAAGACAAGTAACAACAAATAAACAACAATAATCCAAATAATTAACTAAACTAAGCTAATTTTCGAATTAAAAACCAAGTAAGCATTGAAAGTTTGGTTTGGTGGTTATACCTCCCCGAATTCCACAAATTATTGCTTGTTGTTGTTAATTGATGCTAGTAAACCCCTTCTTGACCCTTAAATTTTCCTCTTGAAGCTTCAATTGATACCCGGATTTTCTAGGGTTCTTGAACAAAATTGGGGAAATTCTGAAATTTGAGCGATTTTGAAGAGATTAAGGGGTGTTAAAGAGGGAAAGGAAGAGATTGGGGTAAGAATGAGTGAATTTGTTGGAAGTTTGAGTGATTTAGGAGGGATTTGGTGAGATTTTGAGGGGTAAGGTTGCTGGTTGCTCTTGCATTTGGTCGACACAAATGAGGGGAACAAGGATGAGTCGGGTTTTTTCTTAAGCTATAGAAAACCAACAGACCAAACCGCAGGCTGCGGTGGAGGCCGCAGGCTCCGGTGGGGGCCGCAGGCTCCGGTGGGGGCCGCAGGCTGCGGTTAGAGCCTGTTCTGAATTTTTTTGTGTTTTGTTTCCTTGGCTTTTTTGATCAAATTGAGTGTGTTTCCTTTGATGCTTGAACCGACTATGCCTTTGCTTCATTATTTCCCCATTCGTGTTCCATGATTCTCTTCAAAAATTACTTTCAAAATCCTTCATTACTTAAAAGAATGTTAGTAACTTCATTGAATGTTTAATGCATTTTATTGACAATAATATAAATGACGGAATTGAAAATGACAAGAATTTAAATTCTACCTATGGAAAGCGGTAAATTCTACACTAAAGAGAGGATATGTACAAAGGTTGCCGTATGTTTAACGTCGATGGCTCGACTTAGTCAATGTTGGAGAATTAATCTTTATAAATTGGATCTTCTAAAAGAAGATCCTCTTCACCTTGTAGTTCGATTCCTTTGTAGTACTTCTTCAACCTTTGCCCATTTACCTTTATCACTTTCCCCGAGGTCGGGTCTTCCACCTCCACCGCTCCGTAGGGAAAAACCTTCTTGACTTTGTAAGGTCCATACCACTTTGACCTTAACTTGCCGGGAAAATTCTTGAGGCGACTTTGAAAAACCAACACATCTTCTCCCTCTTTGAAAACTCTTCTTGTGACCATCTTGTCATGCCAAGACCGAGCCTTTTCCTTGTAGATGCTAGCATTGTCATAGGCATTGTGCCTAAGCTCTTCCAATTCTTGTATTTGAAGCTTCCGGTGCAATCCCGCCTCATCGACATTTTGATTAAAAGCTTTGATTGCCCAATAGGCTTTGTGCTCCACTTCTACGGGAAGGTGGCATCCCTTCCCATAAATTAGCCTATATGGGGACATGTCGATTGGGGTCTTATAGGCCGTTCTATAAGCCCAAAGAGCATCTTCAAGCCTCTTGCTCCAATCCTTTCGGTCGGGATTGACCGTTCTTTCCAAGATGTGTTTAACCTCCCGGTTAGAGACTTCCGCTTGGCCATTTGTTTGGGGGTGATATGCCGTAGAAACTTTGTGAAGCACACCATATTTTTGAAGCAAGGTGGAGATCACCTTGTTGCAAAAATGAGTTCCCCTATCACTCATAATGGCTTTTGGGAAGCCGAACCTTGAAAATATATTGCTTTTGACAAATGCTTGCACCGTCTTTGCATCATCACATTTTGTGGGAATGGCTTCCACCCACTTAGACACGTAGTCGACCGCCAAGAGGATGTAGATGTATCCATAGGAGTTAGGGAATGGCCCCATGAAATCTATTCCCCAAACATCAAAAATTTCCAAGTAGAGCATCGGTTGTTGGGGCATTTCGTTCCTACGTGATATGTTGCCAAAACGTTGGCATCTATCACAAGTAGTAACGAAAATATGAGCATCTTTAAATAACTTGGGCCAATAGAAACCGCACTCAAGGATTTTACGTGCCGTTCTATGAGGCCCAAAGTGACCCCCACAAGCGTACTCATGGCAATGCTTTAGGATGGATGGAATTTCTACATCCGGCACACAACGTCGGATGACTTGGTCTTGACACATTTTCCATAAGTATGGCTCATCCCATATATAGAATCTAGAATCGGACTTGATCTTGTTCCTTTGACTAGATGAAAGTGAGGTGGGAAACTTCTTGGTGACCATGTAATTGACAAGGTTGGCATACCAAGGCTCCGTCATCCTTAAACTATAAAGAGATTCATGAGGCAAACTCCCATCAACTACCCCCATTCGTTGCATTTGTTGATCATTAAGTTGTAGTCGACTTAGGTGGTCGGCCACCACATTTGCCACTCCCTTTTTCTCTCTTATCTCTATATCAAACTCACTAAGTAAGAGAACCCACCTCATTAATCTTGGTTTGGTGTCTTTCTTGCTCACAAGTTGAGTGATGGACTTGTGATCGGTATAGACAATAACCTTGACTCCTAGTAAGTAAGATCGGAACTTCTCTAGAGCATATACCACCGCCAAGAATTCCTTCTCGGTTGTAGTGTAGTTCCTTTGGGCATCGCTTAGAAGGGAAGAGGCATATTGAATGACATATGAAGCTTTGTCATCCTTTTGTCCCAATACGGCTCCAATGGCAAAATCGCTTGCATCGGTCATGATCTCAAAAGGCCGATCCCACTTGGGTGCTTGAATGATTGGGGCCGAAATAAGCCTCTCTTTCAACAAGTCAAATGCTTCCCTACAATGATCATCAAACACGAACTCCACATCCTTGTGCAAAAGTTTGCACAAGGGGTTAGCGATTTTGGAGAAATCCTTAATAAATCTTCGATAAAAACCCGCGTGTCCTAAGAACGATCTCACGTCTCGAGTATTAGATGGATACGGCAAGGTTTTAATCACATCCACCTTTGCCGTATCCACCTCAATCCCTCTTTTCGACACTATGTGTCCTAACACGATTCCGCTACTCACCATTAAGTGACACTTTTCAGAATTTAAAACGAGGTGAGAGTCTATGCACCGTGATAGGACCATAGCGAGATGGTCTAGACACGAGTCAAATGAGTCCCCATAGATGGTGAAGTCATCCATGAAGACCTCCAAAATACGCTCCACATAGTCCGAGAAAATGCTCATCATGCATCGTTGGAAAGTGCCGGGGGCATTGCACAATCCAAAGGGCATGCGGCGGTAAGCATAAGTACCAAATGGGCAAGTAAAGGTTGTTTTGGATTGGTCCTCCGGGTGAATGGGGATTTGAAAATACCCGGAATACCCATCCAAAAAACAATAGTACTCTTTCCCACCTAACCTCTCTAGCATTTGATCTAGAAAGGGTAGGGGGAAATGGTCCTTCAAAGTGACTTGGTTGAGGCGGCGATAATCAATACACACCCTCCATCCCGTTTGTAAACGGGTGGGGATCAATGCCCCTTGAGTGTTTTTGATTACCGTCACCCCTCCCTTCTTTGGCACAACTTGAGTAGGACTTACCCATTGGGAGTCACTAATTGGAAAGATAATACCCATTTGGAGAAGTTTGATAACTTCTTCCTTGACAACTTCCATCATAGGTGGGTTAAGCCTCCGTTGTGGTTGCCGGACGGGTTTTGCATCCTTTTCCAATCGAATTTTGTGCATGCAAGTGCTTGGGCTTATCCCCTTAATATCCGCAATGCTCCATCCAAATGCTTCTTTATGTTTCTTGAGCATGCTCACCAATCTTTCTTCTTGGTCAACTTTGAGTTTGTTGGAGATGATCAATGGGAGGGTATTGTTTTCTCCCACAAAAATGTATTTGAGGTGATTTGGGAGAGGTTTTGGTTCATGTTTTGGAGGTTTTAAGATAGAGGGAAGTGGTCTTTCAAGATTGGCTTCTAAGGGGAGGAAAGGTGAAAGGGATGTGTGTTCTTGAAAAGCTAAAGTTTCGGTTGGGGCGGGGACATCCCGCAGGCTCCGGTGCCCACCGGAGGCTCCGGTGGTTACCGCAGGCTCCGGTGTGGGCCGGAGGCTCCGGTGGGAGTCTGGAAGTTTTTCTTGAGTTTCCCCTTTAGGTGCTTCTTTTGGAGGGTCTTCCTTCTCCAACTCCTCTAGGCTTTCCTGCACATCTTGAGACAAAACTACACGCAAACCCTCGTGCTCCACATCATTAGTAAGGGCCACCTCAAGAGGGTCCCTTTGACACAACATATAAATTTGAGAGACAATTGGTTCAATGATGTCCAAGAAATAACATGAATGTGAATCGCTAGGTTGTTTCATAGCATCATAGATGTTGTACGTGAGTTTCTTCCCATCAAATTCCATAGTGAGGTTCCCATTAGACACATCAATCTTGGTTTTAGAGGTCTTCATAAAAGGCCTCCCCAAAAGGATTGGAGTGGCCCTCGAGTCGGCTTCCATGTCAAGAACATAGAAGTCGGCCGGAAAGGTTAAGTGATCTACCTCTACCAACACATCCTCCACCATTCCCTTTGGGTATATGTTTGAGCGATCCGCAAGTTGGATCACTACATCGGTTTTGTTCAATGGTGGAAGTCCCAAGGTCTCATAGAGGGCATATGGCATAACATTGATTGATGCACCAAGGTCTAACATAGCATGAGTGAAACTTTTGTCCCCAATAGAGCATGGTATGGTGAACATCCCCGGGTCGCCACACTTTTTGGGAAGTGATTTTTTAAAAATTGCGGAGACATGTTCACTTACCCGTACTCTTTGGGTTCCCTTTCTTGGGCTTCTCCTAGGTGTGCAAAGTTCCTTGAGAAACTTTGCATACCTCGGTACACCTTTCAAAAGATTTAACAAAGGGATATTTACTTCACACTTCCTAAAAGTTTCATAGAGATCCTCATCTCTTGCGACTCTTTTAGAATGTGTGAGAGCATTAGGAAAAGGTACCTCCACAACATATTCTCTCTCGATCTCCTCAATATGATCCTTGGTTTTGTTGCTTTCACTCTTTTCTTTGTCATTCCTCAAGGGACTCTTCTCCTCTTCTCCATTAGTTTTAGAGGGTGTCTCTTTCTCTTTTTCAACCACTAGCTCTTCTTCAATTTGTTCTTCAATGTGAATGACCCTCTCATGTGACTTGGCCTTTCTCTTCTTCTTCGGGGGAGATTCTAGGGTTCTCCCCTTTCTCAAAGTCATGGAGCTTGCATTTTCCTTTGGTGGAAATGTTGTAGATGGAATCGAGTTAGAGTTCCTTTGATTGTTCTTGGCCATTTCTTGTGCAAGTTGGCCAAGTTGGATCTCAAGGTTCTTCACCCTAGCATCACTTGAAATTTTGTCCGCATCCATCTTATCAAACCTCTTGGTATTTTCGGCTTGCCCTTTCATGATCATCTTGAACATCTCATTTGTAGACAAATCTTCAATTCCTTGGGAGGAAGAGCCCCCTCCTTGTTGGAAGTTCTTGTGGTTACCTTGGAAATTCCCTTGGTGTCCTTGGTTTCCAAATTGGAAAGATCCTCCCTTGGCTTGTTGATGATTGTTGTTTCTTTGGTAATTGGAGTTTTGTCCTTGCGAGTTGGAGTTCTTTAAGTGGTTGAATTGACCATTTTGGAAGCTCTTGGAAGTATCCCCTCCCCAACTAAGGTTTGGATTGTCTCTTGACCCAATGTTGTAAGTATTGCCGCTCGGATCATACTTATAATACCCTCCCCCATTGGGGTTCCTAGAGTTGTATTGACCGTGCATCATGGCACTCACATTCTCCTTGCTTATTCCTTGCTCTTCCATGATGGGACAAGTTTCCATTGGGTGTGGCCCTTGACAAAAATTACACTCCACATTAGATCCTTGTGCTCCTCCTTGATTGTTCCCCACTAGTTGAGCAACCATTTTTGTGAGATCATCCACGGTTTTCTCAAGCTTGTGGGTGGAAGGAGAAGGTGTCTCAATGGAGTTAAGATTCTTTGACCCTCGGCTTCTTCCATAGTTCCTTGTGCTAGCGGCCAACCTTTCTATGATCTCATTTGCCTCCGCCACGGAATAGTTATCAACTCCACCACCCGTAGCGGAATTAACCATGATTTGGTATTGTTGTGTAAGACCATCACAAAAGTTGACCAAAAGGTCATCACCACTAAGGCCATGGTAAGGACATTGAGCAACTAGCTTCTTGAATCTCTCCCAATACTCATATAAGCTCTCACTTGCATCTTGCTCCGGAGAAGTGATGGCTTTCTTTGCATGGTTATGTCTTGAGTCGGGGTAGTATTTCTCAAGAAAAGCCGCCTTCATGTCCTTCCAAGTACGGATTGTACCCGGTTGAAGGTAAAACAACCAATCTTTTGCCGCATCTTGAAGTGAAAATGGGAAAGCTCTCAACTTAAATTGATCTTCCGTGACACCATTTGGAATAGCACCCTCACACATCATATGGAATTCGGAAAGATGGCGATTTGGGTCATGTCCCGCATGTCCATGAAACTTTGGGAGGTTGTGAATGAAATAGCCCTTCAATTCAAAGTTGGCATTAGCCCCCATAGATGGGTAGGCTATGCAAAGAGGTTGAGTGTCATAATTCCTTGCCCGGAGCTCCCTAATAGTTCTAGTATCATTCGCCATTGAAGGGTATTCAACTTCAATTGGCTCTACATCAATAGGATCTTCCTCAATTTGGGCTTCTAAAGGTGGTTCTTCTACTCTATGTGCTCGTTGTGCTCGTTGGTACCAAGGGTTAGTAAATAACCATGAATAGGCACCAAAAGCGTCTTCGTCCACGGAAGTTGATTCACCGTGTTGTGGGGAACCAAACATAAACCTTCGCACTAAGCAAACAAATTAGAACTTCCTATTACTTCTAACAACAAGAGGAGTAATAAAACAACTAAACATAAATTCACAAACTCGAGTTCTAGCTATGTTGCCTTCCCGAAGAACGGCGCCAAAATTTGGTAAACAATAAACTAGGTCGTTAATATACTAGAATTAAGCTACCAAATTAACAATTTATAAGCCAAACTATACTCTAGACTACTCTAAATGATAAAGTAATATAGTGCAAGTAAGGGTCGGTCCCAAGAGAAGGTCTTTTAAGCTAAAAACTTGAAATGTAAACTATTGACTACTAATGACAAAGCTATAGACAAACAATGGTTATTCACAATGGCAAACAATAGAGAGACATGAAAAGGGGGGGTTTTTTGAGTTGATTGGTAACATGGAACAAAGTAAAATTTGCAAACTTGGTCTAACAAGCAATACAACAAACACTTGGTGAATAAGATAATTCAATAATTAAAAGAACTTGGTGCAATCCTACAAGTTCCAACTTTTCTCAAAGCAAGACTCTTTTCTCTCTAATTTTCATTTACCCAACAACATTCCTCAAGCAAGTGATTACCACTATCTAAGCCAACAATGATAATCCTACTTAAACTACAAATTCTAACATTAAACCATGTAAGAATTGTAACCAAGAGCATGAAGAACAAAACCAAGAGGAAAGTAAATGGGATATCACAAAGATATGTTTAAACCAACAAATCCTATGATACAATCAATTTCTACTCACAAAGGTTGATACTTTAAACCAAGATAACAACAATCATGAGATGCTTCAACAAGTTATTACAAAAGCAAGCAACTTTGCAACAACAAGCAATAGATGAATGAAAAAGAGGTAAGGGTAATTACTTCTCACAACAAAACATTCATCATGTCATTAAAACTTAGAAATTGAAATAAATGAAAGAGTAGAGATTAAGGAGTCAATACAATGATAAAGATGGTAACTTGCAATGGATTACACCAAGTAGGGAAGAACTAGCCTTCCATAGTCTTCATAAAACCCAAAAACAAAGAAAGATTACAACTTGAATGCCAAATAAATTGTTCTTGCTACTACAAATTTTCTAGAGATTTTTTTAATAATTAGGTGATTAGATGATAATCGGAGAGTTCAAAACATGGGGTATATATATGGCTGCACTCTTTTCTAGGTTAAAGACCGAGATGGGCCTTCAACTTCCACAAAACACGGCCCTTCAATTTCGCGAGACAGATAAAACCGCAGGCTCCGGCCTGTACCGCAGGCTCCGGTGGTAGCCGCATGCTCCGGTGCATACCGCAGGCTGCGGTTGGGCCTGATGCTTTTTTTCTTCATTTGCTTGTCATCACCTTGATCCCCCTTTGTCTTGGTTCCGTTGGTAAAGGGTTCTTCACGATGAATCTACCCCGTTCCTTTGAGCTTGGGTCGGGACTTTGGAAGCTTGTCTCGACCTTGACTTGTTGACCGCTCGGCTTTGACTTTGGTTGACTTTTTAAGTTGACTTCGCGCCTTTGTATCCTATAAATCATAGCTAACTCAAGCAAGCAATCAAACCAAAACTTCCTTATTTCAATGACAAAACACTCCATTTGGCCACTTAGATTACCTAACAACACTTAATTGACTCGACTCTATTTGACGCTATCAAATACCCCCACACTTAGACTTTTACTCGTCCCGAGTAAAACCCGAAACAAGCAATTGCCGAAGTCCAAGAACTAGTGTAGGTGCAATTGACCACTCTTCCCTCACTACAACCTTCTTATAACTCCCTCTTAGACAATCCACCGATTGAAACGAAAAATCTAGACTCAAAGTTTTACACACTCTCTTCTCTCGCTCCCCCTCCTTATTACTCCCTCTTACAAAGACACGACATACCACCAACTCCGACTCATTACTCAACTCCACCCTTCTTATATCACCAACAAGAGGTGGCCACTCTCACCTTATCCCAAGGTGGAAGCAAAGTGGCCTAAGCAACTCCTAAATCATCCTATTACACCACTTATATCACCCCCTTATCACTCCAAGCAAAGTATGATCATGCTACTTGGTTGGCCACACTCCTATGCAAATCAACAACCAAAGTAGCCAAAACAAAAATCCACCAATTTGGGACAAGTATTTGTGACTCAAAAGAAATTAAATCCTAGACCTAACCTCCTTCCAAGACCCTCCTTATCACTCCCTTCTTATCCCTCCATCTTTTTGGTGGTGCATTTTCAATTTTTCAATTTTTTTTTTTTTTTTTTTGTGAAAATCCCTCATTTTGCCTAAGGTGCCCTTTCGGGTTTTCACCTTAGCTTTTCCTTTCCTCTCATGGTGGCTCGCGACTCAATTTTTCATTTTGCCCGGAACGCCCTTTCGGGTTTTCATTCCGTCCTCGGCCACCTTTCCCAATCTTGCCTAGGCGCCCACCCTTGTGGGTTTTCACCTAGCCGGGATTTTCGTTTTTTTTTTTTTTTTTTTTTTATTTTTTTTTTTTTTTGCATTAAACAACAAGAAGTTTACATATATTACAATTCAAAAACCTCCCCCACACTTACATTCCACATTGTCCTCAATGTGGAGGAGTCACAAACTTTCTCTTCAAGAATGAGAACCCGAGGCACCCCCTTGATCATAGGTGCCTTGGTTCTCCCATCTTCTTTCTCGTCTTTCTCTTTCTCTTGTCGCCCGGGCATAGCTTTGGTCCACAAATTCTTGGGTGATGGAGAGTGGGGTTGGTGGTTGAAGAGACATGCCAAATAGTCCACTAACTATCCCAAGGGTGTCCTCTTGGGTCTTTGCATCGTGGTATGAATCTTGGACATATTCATGATATCTTGCATTTTGGACCTCAAATTGGTGGTCCATTTGGCCTCTCCACTCATTTTGCTCTTTCCACATGTTCGCATTGGCCGTCATTGTTTGGTCAAGTTGTTGTTGCCAAAGACGGTTAGCTTCTTGATTGGCAATCATTTCTCTCATCAAGACCGTTTGAGTCGATGCGGCCTCCTCTATCAACTTTCCCCTTTCCTCAACCACCCTTCTCCATTGATCTAGGTTCTCTAATCTTGGGGTTTGTTGTTGTTGCCAAGCCCGGTTCTCTTCCACCCTTCCACTAATAGTGGCAAAAACCTCCCTTGTATCTTTGAAGTAGTCATACATAGTTTGTTGCCAAGGGGCGACCACCGGGTGGAGCTTCCCCGCTTCAAACATAGGGGTGTCTTGATGAGTGGTGTGAGTAGAGAAGGGGGGTTGGTGGGAGGTACTCTCAAGGTGGTGAACCTCATGCGCCCCTTCTCCTCTTTCTTCTTCTCTTCCTTTTTGACTTTGGGCTAACAAGTTGGGTGCCTCCGGATCGGGATGGCAAAAGAATTCACGTGCCATGTGCCCGCTTGGTAGTGGGGAGCGTGGTGGCCTAGGGAGAATTAGGTAGCCTTGTTCATGTGCTCCCAACCATATTCCTCTCAAGGGTCTTGTACTAAGAGTGTGGAACATCTTGTATTTCTCAAGAGCCATGCGATGGTACACATTAAAGCCCTCACACTTGTTCACCTTTTGATTGTCGGGGACACCCCCATCATAGTGATCCACAAAGAAAGATATTAATCCACCTTGGTTAATTTTTCCACCCCCTTGCTTGGTGCGATGTTAGATGCAAGAATCAATGAAGAGCTTAGCCCAATCCGGGCATCCAACTCCTTCCGGCAACATGGCATAAATCCAAGACCTCACGGTTCGGTTGACTTTTGTGGGCTCACCCACGGAAGTGAAAAGAGAGGTGAGAAAACGGCCTAACAAACGGATGACGGGATTGGTTATTTGAGAAACTTTGTCATCTTTGTTTGTGACTCTCGTACCCGTTAGCTCCTCCCACAAATACTCAAGTCTACCCGGGGCCACAACAATGTCGGAAGGGGGCAAGGAAAAATGAAGTATTTTCCTAATGGTGTCATAGGTCTCCGTATGCCACTTCTTGTTCAAACGGAATTTCACAACTTTCTCACCACTCTCCGGCACAATCTCCTCGGATACCGTAGAAATGAACTCATAAGCATAGGAACGGTAAGTGTCGTGCCAACCATCATCTGTCAAGTAGTACTCAAGTCCAACCTTCCTCATCATAGGCCTAGCAATTTCCATGAACCCAAGGGTCTCCAAAGTGCGGTCATCAAGAAAAGTGGTGGTAATAAGGGGATGGCTTCTAGGTTCTACTAGCCGGTCATGAATTTTTTTGTGTTTGGCGGTCATGTTTTCCCACCCCATGTATACCTCCTCACACTCATCCTCACTACCCTCTTCAATTTCTTCCTCCGGCTCCTCCACCACTCGTCTCTTACCTTTCCTAGAAGTAGGTTCTCTTGTTCTTGTCATTGTTCCTACAAGGAATTTAGAGACTACAAACAACAATAATCACTCAAAAATTGTTTTGCACTCTTTGAGGCAAATCAACAAACACCTTGAGTGCACTAACTTAAGGAAAGTGTAAATGGTGTTTTGATGATTCCTCTAACCTTACCTTAAAAAATTTTACTACCAACAAGACAAGTAACAACAAATAAACAACAATAATCCAAATAATTAACTAAACTAAGCTAATTTTCGAATTAAAAACCAAGTAAGCATTGAAAGTTTGGTTTGGTGGTTATACCTCCCCGAATTCCACAAATTATTGCTTGTTGTTGTTAATTGATGCTAGTAAACCCCTTCTTGACCCTTAAATTTTCCTCTTGAAGCTTCAATTGATACCCGGATTTTCTAGGGTTCTTGAACAAAATTGGGGAAATTCTGAAATTTGAGCGATTTTGAAGAGATTAAGGGGTGTTAAAGAGGGAAAGGAAGAGATTGGGGTAAGAATGAGTGAATTTGTTGGAAGTTTGAGTGATTTAGGAGGGATTTGGTGAGATTTTGAGGGGTAAGGTTGCTGGTTGCTCTTGCATTTGGTCGACACAAATGAGGGGAACAAGGATGAGTCGGGTTTTTTCTTAAGCTATAGAAAACCAACAGACCAAACCGCAGGCTGCGGTGGAGGCCGCAGGCTCCGGTGGGGGCCGTAGGCTCCGGTGGGGGCCGCAGGCTCCGGTGGGGGCCGCAGGCTGCGGTGAGAGCCTGTTCCGAATTTTTTTTTGTGTTTTGTTTCCTTGGCTTTTTTGATCAAATTGAGTGTGTTTCCTTTGATGCTTGAACCGACTATGCCTTTGCTTCATTATTTCCCCATCCGTGTTCCATGATTCTCTTCAAAAATTACTTTCAAAATCCTTCATTACTTAAAAGAATGTTAGTAACTTCATTGAATGTTTAATGCATTTTATTGACAATAATATAAATGACGGAATTGAAAATGACAAGAATTTAAATTCTACCTATGGAAAGCGGTAAATTCTACACTAAAGAGAGGATATGTACAAAGGTTGCCGTATGTTTAACGTCGATGGCTCGACTTAGTCAATGTTGAAGAATTAATCTTTATAAATTGGATCTTCTAAAAGAAGATCCTCTTCACCTTGTAGTTCGATTCCTTTGTAGTACTTCTTCAACCTTTGCCCATTTACCTTTATCACTTTCCCCGAGGTCGGGTCTTCCACCTCCACCGCTCCGTAGGGAAAAACCTTCTTGACTTTGTAAGGTCCATACCACTTTGACCTTAACTTGCCGGGAAAATTCTTGAGGCGACTTTGAAAAACCAACACATCTTCTCCCTCTTTGAAAACTCTTCTTGTGACCATCTTGTCATGCCAAGACCGAGCCTTTTCCTTGTAGATGCTAGCATTGTCATAGGCATTGTGCCTAAGCTCTTCCAATTCTTGTATTTGAAGCTTCCGGTGCAATCCCGCCTCATCGACATTTTGATTAAAAGCTTTGATTGCCCAATAGGCTTTGTGCTCCACTTCTACGGGAAGGTGGCATCCCTTCCCATAAATTAGCCTATATGGGGACATGTCGATTGGGGTCTTATAGGCCGTTCTATAAGCCCAAAGAGCATCTTCAAGCCTCTTGCTCCAATCCTTTCGGTCGGGATTGACCGTTCTTTCCAAGATGTGTTTAACCTCCCGGTTAGAGACTTCCGCTTGGCCATTTGTTTGGGGGTGATATGCCGTAGAAACTTTGTGAAGCACACCATATTTTTGAAGCAAGGTGGAGATCACCTTGTTGCAAAAATGAGTTCCCCTATCACTCACAATGGCTTTTGGGAAGCCGAACCTTGAAAATATATTGCTTTTGACAAATGCTTGCACCGTCTTTGCATCATCACATTTTGTGGGAATGGCTTCCACCCACTTAGACACGTAGTCGACCGCCAAGAGGATGTAGATGTATCCATAGGAGTTAGGGAATGGCCCCATGAAATCTATTCCCCAAACATCAAAAATTTCCAAGTAGAGCATCGGTTGTTGGGGCATCTATTACAAGTAGTAACGAAAATATGAGCATCTTTAAATAACTTGGGCCAATAGAAACCGCACTCAAGGATTTTACGTGCCGTTCTATGAGGCCCAAAGTGACCCCCACAAGCGTACTCATGGCAATGCTTTAGGATGGATGGAATTTCTACATCCGGCACACAACGTCGGATGACTTGGTCTTGACACATTTTCCATAAGTATGGCTCATCCCATATATAGAATCTAGAATCGGACTTGATCTTGTTCCTTTGACTAGATGAAAGTGAGGTGGGAAACTTCTTGGTGACCATGTAATTGACAAGGTTGGCATACCAAGGCTCCGTCATCCTTAAACTATAAAGAGATTCATGAGGCAAACTCCCATCAACTACCCCCATTCGTTGCATTTGTTGATCATTAAGTTGTAGTCGACTTAGGTGGTCGGCCACCACATTTGCCACTCCCTTTTTCTCTCTTATCTCTATATCAAACTCACTAAGTAAGAGAACCCACCTCATTAATCTTGGTTTGGTGTCTTTCTTGCTCACAAGTTGAGTGATGGACTTGTGATCGGTATAGACAATAACCTTGACTCCTAGTAAGTAAGATCGGAACTTCTCTAGAGCATATACCACCGCCAAGAATTCCTTCTCGGTTGTAGTGTAGTTCCTTTGGGCATCGCTTAGAAGGGAAGAGGCATATTGAATGACATATGAAGCTTTGTCATCCTTTTGTCCCAATACGGCTCCAATGGCAAAATCGCTTGCATCGGTCATGATCTCAAAAGGCCGATCCCACTTGGGTGCTTGAATGATTGGGGACGAAATAAGCCTCTCTTTCAACAAGTCAAATGCTTCCCTACAATGATCATCAAACACGAACTCCACATCCTTGTGCAAAAGTTTGCACAAGGGGTTAGCGATTTTGGAGAAATCCTTAATAAATCTTCGATAAAAACCCGCGTGTCCTAAGAACGATCTCACGTCTCGAGTATTAGATGGATACGGCAAGGTTTTAATCACATCCACCTTTGCCGTATCCACCTCAATCCCTCTTTTCGACACTATGTGTCCTAACACGATTCCGCTACTCACCATTAAGTGACACTTTTCAGAATTTAAAACGAGGTGAGAGTCTATGCACCGTGATAGGACCATAGCGAGATGGTCTAGACACGAGTCAAATGAGTCCCCATAGATGGTGAAGTCATCCATGAAGACCTCCAAAATACGCTCCACATAGTCCGAGAAAATGCTCATCATGCATCGTTGGAAAGTGCCGGGGGCATTGCACAATCCAAAGGGCATGCGGCGGTAAGCATAAGTACCAAATGGGCAAGTAAAGGTTGTTTTGGATTGGTCCTCCGGGTGAATGGGGATTTGAAAATACCCGGAATACCCATCCAAAAAACAATAGTACTCTTTCCCACCTAACCTCTCTAGCATTTGATCTAGAAAGGGTAGGGGGAAATGGTCCTTCAAAGTGACTTGGTTGAGGCGGCGATAATCAATACACACCCTCCATCCCGTTTGTAAACGGGTGGGGATCAATGCCCCTTGAGTGTTTTTGATTACCGTCACCCCTCCCTTCTTTGGCACAACTTGAGTAGGACTTACCCATTGGGAGTCACTAATTGGAAAGATAATACCCATTTGGAGAAGTTTGATAACTTCTTCCTTGACAACTTCCATCATAGGTGGGTTAAGCCTCCGTTGTGGTTGCCGGACGGGTTTTGCATCCTTTTCCAATCGAATTTTGTGCATGCAAGTGCTTGGGCTTATCCCCTTAATATCCGCAATGCTCCATCCAAATGCTTCTTTATGTTTCTTGAGCATGCTCACCAATCTTTCTTCTTGGTCAACTTTGAGTTTGTTGGAGATGATCAATGGGAGGGTATTGTTTTCTCCCACAAAAATGTATTTGAGGTGATTTGGGAGAGGTTTTGGTTCATGTTTTGGAGGTTTTAAGATAGAGGGAAGTGGTCTTTCAAGATTGGCTTCTAAGGGGAGGAAAGGTGAAAGGGATGTGTGTTCTTGAAAAGCTAAAGTTTCAGTTGGGGCAGGGACATCCCGCAGGCTCCGGTGCCCACCGGAGGCTCCGGTGGTTACCGCAGGCTCCGGTGTGGGCCGGAGGCTCCGGTGGGAGTCTGGAAGTTTTTCTTGAGTTTCCCCTTTAGGTGCTTCTTTTGGAGGGTCTTCCTTCTCCAACTCCTCTAGGCTTTCCTGCACATCTTGAGACAAAACTACACGCAAACCCTCGTGCTCCACATCATTAGTAAGGGCCACCTCAAGAGGGTCCCTTTGACACAACATATAAATTTGAGAGACAATTGGTTCAATGATGTCCAAGAAATAACATGAATGTGAATCGCTAGGTTGTTTCATAGCATCATAGATGTTGTACGTGAGTTTATTCCCATCAAATTCCATAGTGAGGTTCCCATTAGACACATCAATCTTGGTTTTAGAGGTCTTCATAAAAGGCCTCCCCAAAAGGATTGGAGTGGCCCTCGAGTCGGCTTCCATGTCAAGAACATAGAAGTCGGCCGGAAAGGTTAAGTGATCTACCTCTACCAACACATCCTCCACCATTCCCTTTGGGTATATGTTTGAGCGATCCGCAAGTTGGATCACTACATCGGTTTTGTTCAATGGTGGAAGTCCCAAGGTCTCATAGAGGGCATATGGCATAACATTGATTGATGCACCAAGGTCTAACATAGCATGAGTGAAACTTTTGTCCCCAATAGAGCATGGTATGGTGAACATCCCCGGGTCGCCACACTTTTTGGGAAGTGATTTTTTAAAAATTGCGGAGACATGTTCACTTACCCGTACTCTTTGGGTTCCCTTTCTTGGGCTTCTCCTAGGTGTGCAAAGTTCCTTGAGAAACTTTGCATACCTCGGTACACCTTTCAAAAGATTTAACAAAGGGATATTTACTTCACACTTCCTAAAAGTTTCATAGAGATCCTCATCTCTTGCGACTCTTTTAGAATGTGTGAGAGCATTAGGAAAAGGTACCTCCACAACATATTCTCTCTCGATCTCCTCAATATGATCCTTGGTTTTGTTGCTTTCACTCTTTTCTTTGTCATTCCTCAAGGGACTCTTCTCCTCTTCTCCATTAGTTTTAGAGGGTGTCTCTTTCTCTTTTTCAACCACTAGCTCTTCTTCAATTTGTTCTTCAATGTGAATGACCCTCTCATGTGACTTGGCCTTTCTCTTCTTCTTCGGGGGAGATTCTAGGGTTCTCCCCTTTCTCAAAGTCATGGAGCTTGCATTTTCCTTTGGTGGAAATGTTGTAGATGGAATCGAGTTAGAGTTCCTTTGATTGTTCTTGGCCATTTCTTGTGCAAGTTGGCCAAGTTGGATCTCAAGGTTCTTCACCCTAGCATCACTTGAAATTTTGTCCGCATCCATCTTATCAAACCTCTTGGTATTTTCGGCTTGCCCTTTCATGATCATCTTGAACATCTCATTTGTAGACAAATCTTCAATTCCTTGGGAGGAAGAGCCCCCTCCTTGTTGGAAGTTCTTGTGGTTACCTTGGAAATTCCCTTGGTGTCCTTGGTTTCCAAATTGGAAAGATCCTCCCTTGGCTTGTTGATGATTGTTGTTTCTTTGGTAATTGGAGTTTTGTCCTTGCGAGTTGGAGTTCTTTAAGTGGTTGAATTGACCATTTTGGAAGCTCTTGGAAGTATCCCCTCCCCAACTAAGGTTTGGATTGTCTCTTGACCCAATGTTGTAAGTATTGCCGCTCGGATCATACTTATAATACCCTCCCCCATTGGGGTTCCTAGAGTTGTATTGACCGTGCATCATGGCACTCACATTCTCCTTGCTTATTCCTTGCTCTTCCATGATGGGACAAGTTTCCATTGGGTGTGGCCCTTGACAAAAATTACACTCCACATTAGATCCTTGTGCTCCTCCTTGATTGTTCCCCACTAGTTGAGCAACCATTTTTGTGAGATCATCCACGGTTTTCTCAAGCTTGTGGGTGGAAGGAGAAGGTGTCTCAATGGAGTTAAGATTCTTTGACCCTCGGCTTCTTCCATAGTTCCTTGTGCTAGCGGCCAACCTTTCTATGATCTCATTTGCCTCCGCCACGGAATAGTTATCAACTCCACCACCCGTAGCGGAATTAACCATGATTTGGTATTGTTGTGTAAGACCATCACAAAAGTTGACCAAAAGGTCATCACCACTAAGGCCATGGTAAGGACATTGAGCAACTAGCTTCTTGAATCTCTCCCAATACTCATATAAGCTCTCACTTGCATCTTGCTCCGGAGAAGTGATGGCTTTCTTTGCATGGTTATGTCTTGAGTCGGGGTAGTATTTCTCAAGAAAAGCCGCCTTCATGTCCTTCCAAGTACGGATTGTACCCGGTTGAAGGTAAAACAACCAATCTTTTGCCGCATCTTGAAGTGAAAATGGGAAAGCTCTCAACTTAAATTGATCTTCCGTGACACCATTTGGAATAGCACCCTCACACATCATATGGAATTCGGAAAGATGGCGATTTGGGTCATGTCCCGCATGTCCATGAAACTTTGGGAGGTTGTGAATGAAATAGCCCTTCAATTCAAAGTTGGCATTAGCCCCCATAGATGGGTAGGCTATGCAAAGAGGTTGAGTGTCATAATTCCTTGCCCGGAGCTCCCTAATAGTTCTAGTATCATTCGCCATTGAAGGGTATTCCACTTCAATTGGCTCTACATCAATAGGATCTTCCTCAATTTGGGCTTCTAAAGGTGGTTCTTCTACTCTATGTGCTCGTTGTGCTCGTTGGTACCAAGGGTTAGTAAATAACCATGAATAGGCACCAAAAGCGTCTTCGTCCACGGAAGTTGATTCACCGTGTTGTGGGGAACCAAACATAAACCTTCGCACTAAGCAAACAAATTAGAACTTCCTATTACTTCTAACAACAAGAGGAGTAATAAAACAACTAAACATAAATTCACAAACTCAAGTTCTAGCTATGTTGCCTTCCCCGGCAACGGCGCCAAAATTTGGTAAACAATAAACTAGGTCGTTAATATACTAGAATTAAGCTACCAAATTAACAATTTATAAGCCAAACTATACTCTAGACTACTCTAAATGATAAAGTAATATAGTGCAAGTAAGGGTCGGTCCCAAGAGAAGGTCTTTTAAGCTAAAAACTTGAAATGTAAACTATTGACTACTAATGACAAAGCTATAGACAAACAATGGTTATTCACAATGGCAAACAATAGAGAGACATGAAAAGGGGGGGTTTTTGAGTTGATTGGTAACATGGAACAAAGTAAAATTTGCAAACTTGGTCTAACAAGCAATACAACAAACACTTGGTGAATAAGATAATTCAATAATTAAAAGAACTTGGTGCAATCCTACAAGTTCCAACTTTTCTCAAAGCAAGACTCTTTTCTCTCTAATTTTCATTTACCCAACAACATTCCTCAAGCAAGTGATTACCACTATCTAAGCCAACAATGATAATCCTACTTAAACTACAAATTCTAACATTAAACCATGTAAGAATTGTAACCAAGAGCATGAAGAACAAAACCAAGAGAAAAGTAAATGGGATATCACAAAGATATGTTTAAACCAACAAATCCTATGATACAATCAATTTCTACTCACAAAGGTTGATACTTTAAACCAAGATAACAACAATCATGAGATGCTTCAACAAGTTATTACAAAAGCAAGCAACTTTGCAACAACAAGCAATAGATGAATGAAAAAGAGGTAAGGGTAATTACTTCTCACAACAAAACATTCATCATGTCATTAAAACTTAGAAATTGAAATAAATGAAAGAGTAGAGATTAAGGAGTCAATACAATGATAAAGATGGTAACTTGCAATGGATTACACCAAGTAGGGAAGAACTAGCCTTCCATAGTCTTCATAAAACCCAAAAACAAAGAAAGATTACAACTTGAATGCCAAATAAATTGTTCTTGCTACTACAAATTTTCTTGAGATTTTTTTAATAATTAGGTGATTAGATGATAATCGGAGAGTTCAAAACATGGGGTATATATATGGCTGCACTCTTTTCTAGGTTAAAGACCGAGATGGGCCTTCAACTTCCACAAAACACGGCCCTTCAATTTCGCGAGACAGATAAAACCGCAGGCTCCGGCCTGTACCGCAGGCTCCGGTGGTAGCCGCATGCTCCGGTGCATACCGCAGGCTGCGGTTGGGCCTGATGCTTTTTTTCTTCATTTGCTTGTCATCACCTTGATCCCCCTTTGTCTTGGTTCCGTTGGTAAAGGGTTCTTCACGATGAATCTACCCCGTTCCTTTGAGCTTGGGTCGGGACTTTGGAAGCTTGTCTCGACCTTGACTTGTTGACCGCTCGGCTTTGACTTTGGTTGACTTTTTAAGTTGACTTCGCGCCTTTGTATCCTATAAATCATAGCTAACTCAAGCAAGCAATCAAACCAAAACTTCCTTATTTCAATGACAAAACACTCCATTTGGCCACTTAGATTACCTAACAACACTTAATTGACTCGACTCTATTTGACGCTATCAGTTAGCTTTGGTGTTTACATATATGATCAAAGCGTGATGGACCTAGGACACTACCTGACGCAGCACTGCAGCAGTGGTGGAACCAGAATTTACAATTAAACGCTTTAAAATCTTAAAAAGTTTAAAATTTACCTTAGATTAAATGAAGCAACACTCACTAGTAGCTTCCCTATGATAAAAAATACTCAGTCCGTCCCTCATAGTTAAAATTTATAGTTAAAATTTTCTTCTTCTTTTTCCTAACCGTTATTGCATTAGCTGAGCCAGGATTTTCGCTAGGGGAGCAAACTAATAACAGAGTTAGGTACACTACAATTTTTGGTAAGGGAGCAAACTACTAACACAGTTAGATGCATTAGAATTTTCGCTAGGGGAGCCAGGATTTTCGCTAGACGAGAAACTACTAACACAGTTAGATGCACTGGGGAAGAAAAAGAAAAACTTTTAATTACAAATGAAAAAAAAGACCATTATCAAATCCATCATTACGCATTACTAGTTCACCCCCTGAAATTTTCATTCTATATTAAACCCCGAGTAAAAAATCCTAATTATTATTATTAATAATTACTCCCTAAAACTTTTTTAGATTAAAAATTTAAGTCAATATCATGTCAAGAAAAATTCGAAGATAAAAATGAAACTTTTTTAGATTAAAAATAATAATTGGCCAAACAAGACTTGGTATGGTTTCCATCTCGTTGAAAAAGTGACATGAAAAAAAAATCTCTTAATTTGGACACTCGAGTGCAAAGTTATAAGCATTCATTTTATTATTATTATTATTATTATTAATAATTACTCCCTAAAACTTAAAAGCAAACAATGATTGAGAATTGAGATGGAAGAAGTATGTTAAAAATGGGTGAACTACCACTTTTACCCCTAATATTTTAACTATCACTCACTCTATGAAAATGATATACTCCTCGTGCTTCCTAATTAAAAGGGTAAAGTTATGAGCATGCAATAAACGACTATATTTTATCATATGAAAGCCAAAAAAAACACAAATTTCATCTAAAACTTAAGACAGGTCAAATATTATGCATAAGACAAAAAGAAAGTTCATACTAACTAGCAAAACAATTATCCGGTCTAACCAAGTGAAGTAGTACTTGTCCCATTTTATTCTTAAGACGGATATACCCGTATCCGTCTTAAGAGAAACCAATTGAAAATAGGGTTATAGTTGATACTCGTGTTCTAAACCCACCCAACAAAAAATAACATTCGCAAAGTTAGGATACCCCTAATGATGAAACTAAAAGCACCAAAACATCAGGCGAAAAAACTGAAGTCCCACGAAACCAGCCTCTCAATCCGTCACGTGAACCACCGCGAACAACCAGCGACCATCGGGACAACCTGCCGAGTTTCATCAACATCTGAAGTCCACGAACAATCGTCCAACATCTTAATTCAAGAGGTAAATTACAAGAGCCCCAATTTTCAATTTAAAGTCAGTTATTTTAGCTTAATTGGGTTGCTAATTGGATTATTGTTGTTAATCGGATTACTATGAATTAATAAAATGCCTAATAGCGAGTATTGTTAATTAATCAGATAACTATGAATTAATTAGTGCCTGCTAATTATTTTTCACCATTTTTTCAATCGTCATACTACAATGAATTTTGCGATGTTTGACGAGTGTGATTATCGTTGTACCAAAAGGCTAAATCCCTCATGTGATTACTAAAGTTTGATGGGTGTATTATCATTGTTATTTTTGATCACTCCCCCCGTGCTTCAGTTGTTGCTGCTTTTGCACTTGCCATCAATAATGGTAGGGATATTGAATAAGCCATTGCCATTGCCATTGCCATAATGATTTCTCGGCCAAGTGAACAAAATTTCATGAATTACTTGAAGCTCATATTTCAGAGAAGATTGCGTTGGAAATAGAGGTGTTGAATCTAGCAGTTCAGTCAATATGGCTCTTTCCAGTATGATATATTAGCATACGATATCAAAGGCAATGTCAAATTGTCCTCAAGCGCCACCTTCTGATTTGGTAACCCCTCGAGCCTACATTTACTGCAAAATATTAACCTTTTTTTCACATCAATTTCATTGAAGTCCTAAGTATCATGAATACCATTAGCGAAAGCATGTTATATATACAATCTAGATGTCCCGTTCATTTGTTTACCTTTGATTTCGGAATAAAGACAAAAAAAGAGGAGGGGGCCAATTATATGAGGATAAGGCTAGGGAGAGTGCTTTACACCTATATGTGAAACAGGGGATGTCAGCTATATCTTGGAGTGAGTTCAAGAAAGCTATGCATCGAGAGTTTGTGCCGGAACATGTCCGTAGTAAGTTGAGAGAGGAGTTTGATGATTTCAAAATGACTCCGAAGATGTTTATGGCTGAGTATTACCACAAGTTCAATGAGAAGTCTAGGTACGCAGAGGACATGGGGTTGAGTCAGGAAAACTAATGTTAAGGAGGTATATGAGCGCGCCGGGAGAGCTGAGAGGTTGGTAGAGTTGGCTTAGGAGAATAGGGAGAGGGGTTCTGAGAAGAGGAAGGCTGAGAGCGAGGGTTCTGGTCAGTCTAGTTATAAGAGGGGCAACCATAACCAGGCGAGGGCTTAATCTTCGGGGTCGGGGTTCAGTGGTGGAGCTTCTTTTGGGCGTGGCCGAGGTGGTGGTTGTAGCAGTTGGGGAATATCTTACTTTAACTGTGGCGGTATGGGCCACAAGAGACATGAGTGCACCAGCACTGTGGGCAGGGGTTTCCAGAGACCATCACAGGGGAGTTTCTCTTATGGTCCGTCTCAGAGTTATGCTAGTAACAGGCCGGCTGGGTCATGGAACAATCAGGGTGGTCAGAACAACAACGGTGAGGCTAACCGAAATAGCGGTAATTGATATCAGAGACCAGCAGCGAACAACAATCAGGGGTCGGCTGCTAAGCCGTTTGCTTCTGCTATTACTGTCCAGGGAGGTGGACAGAAGACCAGTGACAAACTTTTCATGATGGAGAAGAAGGCAGCTGAGGATGATGCTCACGTAATCACAGGTCATTTTCTTATTAATGGTGTCTTTACCTTTGTTTTGTTTGATTCGGGGGCATCACAATCTTTTGTATCATCGAGTCATGCTATGCTTTTGGGTTTGAGAGAGTTTGAGTTTGTAAGAGGAAGTTTTTATATCGTTGGGTGAGTCTGTATCTTGTGGGAGGTTGTATAAGGGTGTATCTATGATAGTTGGGCATGTTGACCTACTAGTGGACTTGTTAGAGTTTCCTATGGACGGTTTTGAGATGATAGTTGGCATGGATTGGTTGGGTAAGTATAAAGCTAGAATAGACTGTCACCAAAAGAGAGTCTCTTTGAGAGGTCCTAAGAGAGTTAGTGTGTCTTATCGTGGGTTTGTTGTTAAACCCAAAGTCAAAGTGATTGCAGGGGTGACATTAATGTCTTATCTGAGGAAGGGGTGTCCTTTGATCCTATGCCATGTGAAATACCATAGTATGGTGAGTTTGACAGTTGATCAGATACCAGTGGTGGGAGAGTTTCCAGATGTCTTTTCGGAGGAGATACCGGGTTTACCACCAAAGAGGGAGATAGATTTCAGTGTGGAGCTGAAACCAGGGATGGGACCAATCTCTAAGGCCCCATACCGCATGGGTCCTAAGGAGTTGGAAGAGCTGAAGAAACATATGGATGGTTTGATTGATAAGGGATACACTAGACCTAGTGTATCACCGTTGGGAGCACCAGTTCTGTTTGTGAAAAAGAAAGATGGGAGTTTGAGGTTGTGCATCGACTACAGAGAGTTGAATAGGGTTACGGTGAAGAATAAGTATCCTTTGCCAAGGATAGGTGATTTGTTTGATCAGTTGAATGGGGCAACAGTCTTTTCTAAGATTAATTTGAGGTCGGGGTACCATCAGATGAAGATTCTGGATGAGGACATACCGAAGACTGCTTTTACATCAAGGTATGGTCACTATGAGTATGTTGTGATGCCATTTGGGTTATCTAATGCACCTGCAGTGGTTATGGATTTGATGAACCGGGTCTTTAGTCAGTTTTTGGATCGGTTTGTGGTGGTCTTCATCGATGATATCTTAGTCTATTCTAAGACTAAGGAGGAGTATGAGGAGCACTTGAGGTTGGTGTTGCAGACTTTGCGTGACAATCAGCTATATGCAAAGTTCTCAAAGTGTGAGTTCTGGCTCGAGGAAGTTGCCTTTCTGGGGTATGTGATTTCAAATATGGGTGTAGCTGTGGATCCGACAAAGATAGAGGCAGTAACTCGGTGGGAATTACCGAAGAATGTGGCAGAGATCAGGAGTTTCTTGGGTTTGGCAGGGTACTACCATCGTTTTGTGAAAGACTTTTCTAAGATAGCCAAACCTATGACAGCGTTGATGAGGAAAGAGAACAGGTTTCATTGGGATGAAAGTTGTGATACGGTGTTCCAAACATTAAAGGAGCGTTTGACCACAGCTCCAGTCTTAGCATTACCTGAAGGGTGTGAGAACTTTGAAGTATATACAAATGCTTCAAAGAATGGTTTGGGATGTGTGTTGATGCAGAACAGGAAAGTAATTCCATATGCTTCTAGGCAATTGCAGCCTTATGAGGAGAACTATCCGACACATGATCTGGAGTTGGGTGCAGTTGTGTTTGCTCTCAAGATTTGGAGACACTATCTTTATGGGGCGACCTTTAAGGTGTTTTCAGATCAGAAGAGTCTCAAGTACATCTTTACTCAAAAGGAGCTGAACATGAGAAAGAGGAGGTGGATGGAGCTGATAGGGGACTATGACATGGATATTATATACCATAAAGGGAAGGCAAACGTGGTTGCAGATGCGCTGAGCAGGAAGAGTGTGCATTCTCTATACACAACTATGTCTTTGATGAGGTTGAGAGATGAGGTGGGGAAGATGGGGATACATATGATACAGAAAGGGGATGCTAGAGGGGACTTGATAGTGGAGCCAGACCTCTATGAGGATATTCGCAGGAAACAGGCTTTGGATCCTAAGATTGAGGAGTGGAGAGCTGGAGTAGAGAAATGGACAGTGTCCCGATTCTCTATTCATACAGATGGCAGTGTGAGATTTGATGGGAGATGGTGTGTTCCTAATGATGAGGATTTGATTAAGATGATCATGACAGAGGCTCATTGCACACCATATTCAGTACATCCAGGTGGTGACAAGTTGTATAAGGATTTAAAGAAGACTTTCTGGTGGCTTGGGATGAAAAAGGAAATAGCTGAGTTTGTGGTTCGATGTTTGACATGTAAGAGGGTTAAGGGAGAGACCGACGACCACAAGGTAAGATTCAGTCTCTTGAGGTACCTAAATGGAAATGGGAGTCTATCTCTATGGATTTCGTAATGGGTTTACCGAGGGGTCAACAGGGTAACAACATGATATGGGTAATAGTTGGTCGTTTGACCAAGTCAGCTCACTTTGTTCCGATAAAAGATACTTGGACCAAGATACATTAGCTTTGGCTTATAGGAAGCATATTGTTCGCTTGCATGGGGTGCCTAAGGATATAGTGTCAGATAGGGATGCGAGGTTCATATCGCGGTTTTGGAGAGAGTTGTAGGAGTTGATGGGAACTACTTTGAAGATGAGTACAGCTTTTCATCCTGCGACAGATAGGCAGACAGAGAGGACCATAAAGACTTTGGAGGACATGTTGAGGGCTTGTATGATGGAGTTTCGTGGTAGCTGGGAGGATAGGTTGGATCTGATTGAGTTTTCTTATAACAACAGCTATCACACGAGTATTGGGATGGCACCGTTCGAGGCTTTGTATGGGAGGAGGTTTATGAGTCTAATTTGCTGGGATGATAGAGCTGAGGCAGTGGTTTTATACCACAGATGGTGCAGGAAATGGTAGAACAGGTTAAGCTGATCAGACAAAAGATGAAAGCGGCCCAGGATCGACAAAAGAGTTATGCAGACTTACATCGTCGTGCCATAAAGTTTCAGGTTGGGGACAATGTGCTTTTAAAAGTGTCTCATATGCGTGGGGTCATGAGGTTTGGTAAGAAAGGGAAGCTGAGCCAGAAGTTCATCGGACCATACGAGATTTTGGATCGTGTAGGTGAGGTTTCTTACAGGTTAGCGTTACCAGTAGCTTTGGATAACGTGCATAAAGTGTTTCATGTGTCTCAGTTACGGAAGTATGTGAGCAATCCTTCACATGTGTTAGAGGTGGAGAATATAGAGTTGGATGAGTCCTTGTCTTATCTTGAGGTGCCAAAACAGATTCTTGATCGCAAGGTTCGAAAAACTAGACATGGGGAAACAGTGTTGCTTAAGGTTCTATGGTCTAACCATGAGGTTTAGGAAGCTACGTGGGAGGCGGAAGAGGCTATGAGGGAGCGGTATCCGTATCTTTTTGATCAGGTATGTGTGGTTACGGGGAAGTAACCATGTTTCTTTGGGGGGGGGGGGGGGGTAGGAGATGGTCGCATAAGGTTTTTGTATGCTTTATGTTAGTTTTAGTACGGTTAGTAGTTGCTTTGAGTCGGTTTGAGTTGTGGTTGGTAGTGTTGTTTTTAGGTTTTGGTTATGTTGTTGTGTCGGAGTTCAGATAGTTAGTTTTGTTTTTGTGTATGGGTTGAACTTTGGGGACGAAGTTCTTTTTAAAGAGGGAAGACTGTAATACTACCGTTTTCTATGTCTATGGGTACTCTATCAAGTGGGGATTACTTTGTCGAGTAAGTATGTTTTTACGCAAAACAGTAGGCTACCTGATGGGTACTCGATCGAGTATGTTGGGCATCCGATCGAGTAAGAGTCACTCGATCGAGTAAGTGACTTACTCGATTGAGTAAGTGAGTCTTACGGGTTATTTTAGCCGGGTTTTGTCAATAACGCGTGATTAGTATAAAAGGATTCCGTCATCTTTCTTAATCACTTTTCACCTTTCTAAAACCTTTCAAAAGAAAAAGAAGTTACGTAGTTCTTTTTCGTCGCGTTATTATCAAATTGCAAGGGCTAAGATCGTAAGATTGTCTTGTTCTTTACACCGTTGAGTTCGTCGCGTCAGGGTAAGATTCTTGTATAATTTTTATAATGTTTCGTTGAGTTTGTTTAAAACCCTAATTGGGTAGATTTGGGGGTTTTGGGGGTATTATGTTGATTAGGTGATAATTATATGAATATGTGTTATAGGAGGAGGATTCGTATAGGAGGATTACTAATTATCTGCTGTGACGGTCTTGTGGTTGCTATTCCAGGTACAGTTTCCCTACTCGGTTATTTTTTACATAGTATTGTTGATGGTTGATCATTGTTGTTGAATTGTATCATGTTGGAATTGGAAATTGGTGATTGTTGTTGTATAATGTAGTTGGTTGTGATTGTTTGTCTGTGGTTTGCGAGGTGCGTCCTCGGCTGAGTGGAGTCACTTACGGGAGTGGCTTCACGCCTTGATTCGCCCTCTGTGGAACCCGCCAGAGAGGGGATGTGCACATTTAGGAACATGGGTTATCGCTCGGATGAGATGAGCGGGGCTTAGGTGGGAACGGCTGCGGTCCCCCACTAGCGGAGTGGAATACTTGTTGTGATGGGTATTCTGGTAGGACTACACACTTTAGTGTGTAGTCAGGTGTGTGAAGTTGTGATGAAGATTGGATAATTGTTGTAATGCTTCTATTGTATTGTTTTTTGTAAACAGTAACTGACCCCGGTTTAAATGTTTTGAAAACTGTGGTGATCCATTCGGGGATGGTGAGCAGTTATGAGCAGGTATAAGATGATGCGCATGAGATAGCTAGGTTGAGTTGCCAGGAGATGTCTAGAAGTCTTCCGCTGTGTCTTAAACATTCATTTTATTTAGTTGGTTTGACAGTTTTGAGGAACAGTTGTGTCTTCTTTAACACTTTTGGTTTTGGACTTGTATGAGTTTAAATATATTCATTAAAGTATGTTTCTTTATTGTCTATTTGATATACATTGCCTCGGGTAACCGAGATAGTAGCATTCCCATGCCTTAAGTAGTCCTGGTAAGGCACTTGGAGTATGGGGGTGTTACAAGGGCTTTAAACAAAATCGACGAAAAGGCATAAAAACTATACAAGAATCTTACCCACAAAACGACGAAATCAACGGTGTAACACGACGATCCGACAAGTTTAACCCTTAGGATTTGATAGCAACGCGAAGGCGCAAGCAACGTAACTTCTTTTTCTCTTGTGAGGTATTACATCCCATGCGTCGGTGTCGGCACAAAGGATGTTTTCGTCAGGAAGTGACCATGTGTCGGTCTTTGTATACTCGTTGACAGGATTTTCTGCCAGGAAATAGGCGACCGCCCTTCCCTTAATAACTTTGAGGGGTACGAATTTGAGGTCAAATTCGGATAGCATGAGTGTCCATCTAGGCAGCCTTCCGTTTAGTACGGGTTTTTCAAAGATGTATTTGACCGGGTTCATCTTGGAGTAGATGTGAACCGTGTAGCTGAGCATGTAATGTCGCAGCTTCTTTGTTGACCAGACCAGGGCAAGGCATGTCTTTTCCAGTTGGGTGTACCTTGTTTCGTATTCGATGAACTTTTTGCTGATGTAGTAGATAACTCGTTCTTCGCCGTTAACTGTTTATGCTAGCATTGCTCCCATGGCTGTGTCGGTGACAGTCAGGTATAAGGACTGATACGTGTATTTTATATAAGGTTTTCACCTCATTTTTACACGCATTTCTGTACTATTTTACGTGGCATTTCGCTACAAATACCCCCAAATAGTCTACTTTGGTTTGTCTTGTGTAAATTGCAGGTGTAGACCAAAGAGGAGATTAATCGAGCCTAAACTCGTCCCATTTGCATGCATTTTTGGTGAACAAGGAGCTGGAGCTTGGAATCTATCACTTTGAAGACGAACGAGCTGAATTCGGAAAGTGTCATAGTGCCTAACGTGCCAAAATAGCTCGATCGACCACTTATCTAGTCGATCAAATGCTTTATACCATGAAGATTACTCGATCGAGTTGTTTATTTACTCGGTCGAGCATGCCACATTAAGGAGTTACTTGATCGAGTAGTATTTCTACTCGATCGAGGGGAATTTTGCTTAGTTTACTCGATCAAGCGGTTTTATTCCACTCGATCGAGTGGTTTGCCTTGTATTTGTATTTTTCCGCCTATTTTCGTATGGGCTTTTGTAATTAGGCTTTCGATTATGTTTAAGGAGGAGATTTTCGGCTGCTACTAAAGGGAGTAGACTGCGTAACTCTTCCTGACTGACCTATCCTGGATCTTACTCACTGCTTCCCTCTTCTTTACTCTTTTCTACTCGGATTCAAACTTGTAATTGGTATTATTATTCCTTTTTAATTTTTTAATCGTAATTGTTATTTGAATTCCTTCCTTTCTATTATTACTTTTAGTATTACTTATTTCATCTCTTCATTTTCATTATTATCATGTTTAATTCCGATTGTCTATATATTATTGTTGTTGATTCGATAGTAATGTGTAGCTAATTCCCTCTTGCTAAGATTAGGGAATCCATGATTATGAAGGAAGAGTAATTGAATTATTAAGTTAATGCTTGTGTAGTCCTTGTTGTTAATCCTGCTGTTAATTGTTTCTGTCTAATTGAGTCGACGCAATTAGGCATTTAATCGTGGTAAACCTTGACCTGGATCGGAAGGTTGGAAAGGGTGAGACTCGTAGCAAACATTAGGGCACCGTAGTGAGGGCGGAAGTTAAGCTATTTGTGCGTTAGGGCGAATTGAGACCGGAAGGAGATATTCACTACCCCTTTGAGCATACTTGCTTTGACCTGAGACCTAGAATGCTTGACTGAATAATCATGGTGAAACGACTGTCTTAGCTGCTTTTCCTTTACCCGCTTAATCTTTATTCTCTGCCTTTTTCTCTTTCTAATTCTCATTAGTTTAGAACAACCCAATTAAAACCCCCCAAATTGGTTACCGTGACGAACTTAGACAAAGTTGACATTTCCCCATCTCCCTGTGGAGATCGACCCGACTTCCCTAGCTATATTAGTTAGAGTCAGTTGGTTATTTTTTATAGGTATACGACTGCCCTGTCAAATTTTGGCGCCGTTGCCGGGGAGGTGGCGCAATTTTGTTGCTTTATTTAAGTTTGTCTCTCGTCTCAAGGAACTTTTTCCTTGAGACTGATCTCATTTTTGAAAAGTTTTTTATTAGTTGCAGGATATCTGTTCTAGAAAGAGAACATTGTCATACCTGCTCCAGTTTGTAAATTCTATCTATCAGGATGCCGAATATAGCCAGCCATTCAGAGCCTAATGTGGATTCCCTTCCAAAAGGTTTTTACTACCCACTACCGAGTCGGGAACTTTTGGAATCCACCCATCCTACATACAGCTGGTCAAGAGAAATCTTTTCAGGAGGCTACCTGAAGAAGATCCGTGCAGGCACATAGAGCTATTTACAGAGTATTGCTCTACCATTCCTATTGCTGCTGGGGTGACAGAGGACAAAGTGAAGGGAGTTCTCTTTCGCTTTTCTTTAGTTGATAATGCCCGGGAATGGTTGAAGGATTTAGATAGGGAAGCAGTCGGTGTAACCGACTGGAGTTCTCTTGCTTTAGCCTTTTACAGGCGATATTTTCCAGCGCACCAATGCTTTGAGAGCTCAGATTACTTATTTTGAGCAATTGCCCACCGAAGACTTGGATGGGGCTTGGACTAGGTTAAAGAAACTCGTCCGTTTTGTGCCTCATCACGGTTTCAAGCGTTGGTTCCTATGTACCCAGTTTTACAACGGGTTATATCGAAACAAGAGAGCTATCCTTGATAGTGTAGCTAAGCGGAGATTCACTAAAAACGTGCAAGATGATCAAGGGTGGCGTCTTATTGAGGAGATGGCCATCCATGTTGCCGAATATGGAAATCCCCGAGGAAGTGGGCAAGTTAACGAATTGGTAGCAGATGAAGTGGAGAGTCCTAGCAAAACTCTAGGCAATGTGGAGATTACGGAGGCTATGGGTGCGCGTGCACAAGTTTGTGCAATTACTGAGCATGTGGAGATATGCGGTAGGTGCGGAATGGAGTGGCACGATCCCGTTGATTGTATGGCGAAAATAGAGCGCGTCCTTGCTTATCAGAAATACAAGCAAGGAGTTCCTTTATCTCAATTATATGAAGAAATGACAAATGTTTCTACCCCTTCTACGCCAGTGCCGCAGCCAGATCCCCCCTCTACAAATGAGGAAATTGCCGAACTGAAGTCCTTGATGTTGAACTTAACACGACAGTTTGGGGAGAAATGCAACAAGAATGAAACTGTCATTGGGGAGTTAAGAGAAAAAGTCGCGCAGTTAACACTCGCGAAAGACCAAGCTAATCATCCATGATATGCGACCCAGTTAACGCCATCAATCTCCAAAGTGGCCTTGCCTATGAAGGGCCAAAAATGCCAAAAGACGGGGCTGTGACAGCTGATAATGCCCCGGAAGAAGAGCTAGACGAGTTTGTGGACGATATCCCTGCTGTATATTGTCCCGTCACTCGATCGAGTGAAAATACTACTCGATCGAGTGAAATTACCCATCAAGATAGTCGATCGAGTATAAATACTACTCGATCGAGTAGTGCTCAATTTGAAGAACTCGATCGATCAATGAATTCTTCTCGATCGAACAGTTTAGCAGATGAAGTCACTCGATCGAGTGAAAATTGTACTCGATCGAGTGAGCTAGAAATCCAAGAGATCGATCGAGTGGTTCAAACAGCTCGATCGAGTAATTCCAAGATAAAACCACTCGATCGAATGAAAAAAGTGGTCGATCGAGTGCCAGAGCCAGCGGAGATCCTATTTTGACATTCAATTCCGCTACCGTGTCATCTTCCCCCTACTGTGAAGACGTCACGAGTCGATAAAGGTAAAGAGAAAGTTGCGGGTCCACTCATTGCTACCAGAGTACCCTTCCCAAGTCGTCTGAAGGACGCGAAGGTCGAGCGACAGTACGGTAAGTTTGTGGACGTTGTGAAGAACCTCTAGGTAACTGTCCCTTTTACCGAACTTTTTACCCAGGTGCCCACTTACGCTAAATTCATGAAAGATATTGTGACTCGTATGAGAGAGCTAAGTGAATTTGAGACCGTTTCATTTTTGGAAGAGTCTAGTAATTTACTTTTAAATAAGGCTCCACCTAAAATGAAAGACCCGGGTAGCTTCTCTATTACTTATGTTATAGGCAATGTAGTTATTGATAAGGCTCTTTGTGATTTAGGAGCCAGTGTCAGTGTCATGCCCTATCTATCTGCAAGAAATTGAATATGGGTCACCTTAAATTGACTAACATTACCCTACAGATGACTGATTGATCTGTTAGGAGACCCTTGGGTGTCTTAGAGGACGTGCCTGTGAAAATAGGCAAGTTCTTTATACCAGTAGATTTCATTGTTTTAGACATAGCTGAGGACACTTGGACCTCAATTATATTAGGAAGACCGTTCCTTAATACAGCTGGGGCCATTATTGATGTCAAACATGGCCGTTTGACTCTTGCACTAGGGGATGACACGATCACATTCTGTCTGCCTAGTACTTTGGCTCGGCCAATGATAGAGGACATATGTTATTCTGTTGATATTATTGACGAGTCTATCTATGATTTCTGGTCGGGTTCTTTTATGAAGCACCCACTAGAGGCTCTTATGCTTTTGGATGAGTGTGAAGATAACCCAAATGACGATGACATTGTGTTGGATTTTCTTAAAGATGATTTAGATGAGCCTGAACTCACCGACGCTGGGGGAGAGCAAGTGGAACAGATGATCAGTACCCTTTGCTCCATTGAGGTAAAGGTGCCTGAGCGTAAGCCTCTTCCCTCTCATCTAAAATATTTTTTCTTAGATGATATTGAGTAATATCCAGTCATTGTTAGTGCTAAGCTTGATAATGATCAGCTCACTTCCTTGTTAGCTGTGCTTAAGAAAAACAGGAAAGCTTTAGGTTATTCCTTGGACGATATCAAGGGGATTAGTCCCGATATTTGTATGCACATGATAGAGCTGGAGGAAGATCACAAACCTTGCAGACAGGGTCAGCGCCGGCTGAACCAGAAGATGCAAGATGTTGGCATGGCTGAGGGAATGAAGCTGCTTGAAGCAGGTATTATCTATTCTGTTGGTCATTCTAAGTGGGTGAGTCCAGTGCAGGTAGTCCCTAAGAAAGGAGGGACCACCGTGGTTAAGAATGACAAAAATGAATTAATACCTACTAGAGTAGTGACTGGTTGGCGGATGTGTATAGATTATAGACAGCTGAATGCCGCCACCAAGAAAGATCACTTTTCCCATCCTTTTATTGATCAAATGGTAGAAAGGTTAGCTTCTCATAAGTTTTTCTGCTATTTAGACGGGTATTCATGGTTCTTTCAGATCCCTATTCACCCGGACGATCAAGCTAAGACTACGTTTACTTGTCCTCAGGGCGTGATTGCTTATCGCAGGATGCCTTTTGGTTTATTCAATGCCCCTGCTACCTTTCAAAGGTGCATGATGTGGATATTTTCAGAGTATATTGAGTCTATTATGGAAGTTTTCATGGACGATTTCAGTGTTTATGGAAGTGATTTTTCTGACTGTCTGTCTAACCTTGATAAAGTGTTGCAGCGCTGCATTGAGGTTAACCTTGTGCTTAACTGGGAGAAGTGTCATTTCATGGTCAACGAGGGAGTTGTCTTAGGGCACTTAGTTTCTGATAGGGGAATAGAAGTTGATAAAGCAAAAGTGGAAGTGATTCAGCAAGTACCTCCTCCTGTTAATGTTAAAGGAGTGAGAAGCTTCCTTGGTCACGCCGGCTTTTATCGCCGGTTTATCAAGGACTTCTCAAAAATTGCTAAACCACTTACACAGCTGATGCTTAAGGATGCCCCTTTTGTATTTACTGACGAGTGTCTTTCTGCTTTTAACAGGTTAAAGCAGGCTTTGGTATCTGCGCCGATCATACTGCCTCCCGACTGGGACTTGCCGTTTGAGATAATGTGTGATGCCAGTGATTATGCACTAGGGGCGGTGCTAGGCCAACGGAAAGACAAAGCTTTAAATGCAATCTACTATAAGAGCCGAACTCTGGATGAGGCTCAAGTGAAGTACACCACCACTGAAAAACAGCCGCTAGCTGTAGTTTATGCCTTAGAGAAATTTCGTTCTTATTTGATTGGGTCAGAAGTTACTGCTTTTACTGACCATGCAGCTTTGAGGCACCTCCTTGTGAAGAAGGAGGCTAAACCACGGCTATTGAGATGGATACTCCTTCTCCAGGAGTTTGACTTGCAGATTAAAGATAAGAAAGGAGCTGAGAACGTTGTAGCTGATCATCTGTCGCGACAAGAGGGGGAAGATTCTTTACCTATTGATGAGTCTTTTCCTGATGATTCCTTATTTACTATATTATCGTCTATTGTTAACCAAGAACCTTGGTATGCAGATATAGCTAATTACGTTGTCAGTGGCAAGCTGCCGCCTGAACTTTCTCATCAGCAGAGGAAGCGTTTTCTTTATAACGCAAAGCAGTATTTTTGGGATGATCTTTATTTGATTAAGGAATGTGCAGACGGTCTCTACAGACAGTGTATTCTGCAGTGGGAAACCAAAGTAGTCCTGGAAGGCTGTCACTCCTCTTCCTATGGTGGTCACCACGGTCCATCGCGCACCGTGGCTAAGGTACTTCAGTCTGGTTTTTACTGGCCTTCTTTGTTTGCTGATGCTAAGTCTTTTGTTTCAGCTTGTGATGCCTGCCAACGATCAAGGAATATTTCAAAGAGACATGAGATGCCACAAATGGTATCTTAGAGGTTGAGGTTTTCGATGTATGGGGCATTAATTTCCAAGGACCGTTCCCGTCTAGTAAAGGTAACAGGTATATTTTAGTAGCTGTCGATTATATGTCGAAGTGGGTTGAGGCAATTGCCTTACCCCATTGTGATGCCAAGACCGTGATTAAAATGTTCAAAAAGTCATATTTCCCCGATTTGGTGTCCCTAGGGTTGTCATTAGTGATGGGGGAATGCACTTTAAAGAAAAGAAACTAACTTCAATTCTGTCTAAGGTTGGTGTTCAACACCGGGCTGGTTTGGGGTATTATCGCCAAACTAGTGGTCAGGATGAGGTCTCTAATCGCGAGATTAAAGAGATCTTGTCTAAGGTAGTTTCTAAATCACAGAAAGACTCGAGTCTTAAATTGGAAGACACATTATGGGCTTATAGAACTGCCTTTAAGACACCGATTGATGCATCACCTTATAGGTTAGTTTATGGGAAATCATGTCATTTACCTGTTGAGTTGGAATGTAAGGCTTGGTGGGCAATTCGTGAGCTTAACTTTGATCCTAAGTTGTGTGGTCAGAATCGTCTTTTGCAGCTAGATGAATTGGAAGAATTTAGGCTTAATGCCTATGATAGCTCGCGCATTTACAAGGAAAAGACGAAGAGATGGAATGACAAAAAATTCTACCTCGGGAATTTCATGTCGGGCAAAAGAGGTTGCTGTTTAATGCCCGACTGCGATTATTTCCTGGCAAGCTGAAGTCTAGGTGGAGTGGTCCTTACACGGTGACAGCTGCTACCAAATTTGGATCCGTCGAGCTAGACAATCGTGTTAAAGTCCTGTACTTCGACGAGCTTGACGCGCCAGTTAATTGATGCCAGAAAGGTCGTGCGAGACCTCTTAAACCTACGCTCTCTGGGAGGAAACCCGGACTGTTTTGTTGTATTTTTGTTGAACTTTTTCCTTCGCATTTAGTTTTTGTTGAACTTTAAACACTTAACTATGCATCCTTTTTATTTCCCTTGCTCTTTACTTGTGTTTTGCAGGTGCAACAACTCGATTGAGTAGTTTTTCTGCTCGATCGAGCACATTTGAGTTGATAATCACTCGATCGAGTAACATCTATACTCGATCGACAAGCTGTGAATCCACGATCACTCGATCGAGTAATAATTTCACTCGATCGAGCATTTCTGACACCATTTCACTCGATCGAGCTATTCCAAGCCACTCGATCGAGCTGTTTCGTCTTCAAGATGCTACTTTTCGTCTGTTGAGCTACTGCTTGACTTCTTATTGACTTCTTAAGACCTCCCATGTTCATGGTCGATTTGGGGAGGTCCCTCTTCATGACGGTTTGTAAGCTTTTCGACTCCACTTATCCTTTTCTCCTTAGTTTGTATTTCTTTCCCTATTTTTGGTACAATGAGGGCATTGTACGGTTTGGTTTGGGGAGGTATACATCCATATCTGTGTCTATATGTTTTCTTACATTTCCATTTGCACGTCAACTCATTTTAGCATGCATTGTTGTTTCTAAATTCAACAAAAATCACATAAAATTCAAAAAATTTCACGTTTAATTTAAGTCGGAACGTTTGAACTTTGACGCCACATTGAATCCTTACCTCTGCCTTGCATATTCTTGACATATTGTTGGCATGATAATGTGCATGATCTACGAGTTTTTGTTTCTCTCTTTTCTGAACGAATAGACTTGACTCATATATTGGCAAGCTACTTTACATTCTGAGGATTAGAGCTCTATAAACTGGTGACATTCATGGCCGGTTTCATTTAGGATGTGAGTAGTACTCTCTGTAAGGCATGTAACATCAATTTGCATAAGCATGAGTCTAGTCTTCTTAATACCTGTATGCTTTCCGTCTGTGGATGGTGACACATGTAGGAGAGACAGTTCCCTTTATTTCATTCTACCTATGAGCCTCACATAGCCAAATTGCCCTTTTGTCCTAGTAGCTACATTCTATAACTTTGCCTACCCTAGCCGAGCTAGTGATGTGTAGCTGTTTGGAATGTTTTACTGCAGTCTGGTTATATATCTGATTTCAGAAGTTGGTGGAAGAATAGAAGGGAATGAAAAGAAAGAAAATGTTGAAAAAAAAGGTGAAAAAAATGAATGAAAATGAAAAAAAAAAGAGTTGAAAGAAAGAAAAATCATATATGAAGAATGAGAAACCGTATAGATGATTTTTACTACCAAATTTTAGTTATACTTTATGGGGAGTTGACAAGTTTATGGTGTATTGTGAGTTGAGTGCATTGAATTTGCACTGTTCTGTACTATTATATTGAGTACGAAGTTGGGATGCAGTTTCATAATTTGGATTCGTGCTGCTAGTTTGGCTACTAACTCCACATTTCCAAATTAATCTTAGCCCCTTCTTACCCATTACCTCACTTACCCAAATGTAAGTCCTCGTCATGTGTCTTGGTCATTAGTTTGGTTGGAATGCATATGTACGGTTGTAGAGACTTTATTCATGTTAACTGCATGCATGTTCTTATAGGTCGAGGTAGGTGAGTGTCTTTACTTCTTTCCATCTATCACATATATACTCATCCTGTGCCTAAATTTGAGTGATGAGCGACCCGTGAGAGTCCGATTTCTTTGAGTCTTGCAAGGTCGACGGTTCAGTAAGTTTGAAACATTGCTTTAACTCGTTTGCATTTATCAATTGTCACTTTGTTAGTTGTTGCATTAAACTGGTTTTGGCGGATGATTTGTAGCTGATGCGTTGGTCCCGTTCCACTGTTTATTCTTAGCTGCATTCATAGTTTGCTTGGGGACAAGCAAAGGTTTGGTTTGGGCAGATTTGATGCGTATATTTTATATAAGGTTTTCACCTCTTTTTTACACGCATTTCTGTACTATTTTACGTGGCATTTCGCTACAAATACCCCCGAATAGTCTACTATGGTTTGTCTTGTGTAAATTGCAGGTATAGACCAAAGAGGAGATAAATCGAGCCTAAACTCGTCCCATTTGCATGCATTTATGGAGAACAAGGAGTTCGAGCTTGGAATCTATCACTTTGAAGACGAACGAGCTGAATTCGGTAGGTGTCATAGTGCCTAACGTGCCAAAATAGATCGATCGACCATTTATCTAGTCGATCGAATGCTTTATACCATGAAGATTACTCGATTGAGTTGTTTATTTACTCGTTCGAGCATGCCACAATAAGGAGTTACTCGATCGAGTAGTATTTCTACTCGATCGAGGGGAATTTTGCTTAGTTTACTCAATCGAGCGGTTTTATTGCACTCGATCGAGTGGTTTGCCTTGTATTTGTATTTTTTCGCCTATTTTCGTATGGGCTTTTGTAATTAGGCTTTGGATTAGGTTTAAGAAGGAGATTTTCGGCTGCTACTAAAGGGAGTAGACTGCGTAACTCTTCCTGACTGACCTCTCCTGGATCTTACTCACTGCTTCCCTCTTCTTCACTCTTTTCTACTCGGATTCAAACTTGGAATTGGTATTATTATTCATTTTTAATTTGTTAATCGTAATTGTTATTTGAATTCCTTCCTTTCAATTATTACTTTTAGTATTGCTTATTTCATCTCTTCATTTCCATTATTATTATGTTTAATTTTGATTGTCTATATATTATTGTTGTTGATTCGATAGTAATGTGTAGCTAATTCCCTCTTGCTAAGACTAGGGAATCCATGATTATGAAGGAAGAGTAATTGAATGATTAGGTTATTGCTTGTGTAGTCCTTGTTGTTAATCGCTGTTGTTAATTGTTTCTGTCTAATTGAGTCGACGCAATTAGGCATTTAATCGTGGTAAACCTTGACCTAGACCGGAAGGTTGGAAAGGGTGAGACTCGTAGAAAACATTAGGGCACCGTAGTGAGGGCGGAAGTTTTGTGCGTTAGGGCGAATTGAGACCGGAAGGAGATATTCACTGCCCCTTTGACCATACTTGCTTTGACCTGAGACCTAGATTGCTTGACTGAATAATCATGGTGAATCGACTGTCTTAGCTGCTTTTCCTTTACCTGCTTAATCTTTATTCTCTGCCTTTTTCTCTTTCTCATTCTCATTAGTTTAGAACAACCCAATTAAAACCCCCCAAATTGGTTACCGTGACGAACTTAGACAAAGTTGACATTTCCCCATCTCCCTGTGGAGATCTACCCGACTTCCCTAGCTATATTAGTTTGAGCCACGACAAAAAAAACTAAAAAATCGTAAAAATAGTATGGTAGAAAGAAATAAAATTTTATTTCTACCATACTACTACCAAATCGAATCAAATACTGATGATTCTAGCCTGCGATAAAGAACGAAGAAGTCAATTTTCAGTCAAACTAATCATTTTGGCTGACCGTTTTTACATAAATGATAAGTAGAAAAGCAGTAGGAACTAGAATGAAGAGCGCAGTAGCAATAAATGCAAGAATATTTACTTCCATAATTTCATCGTTTTTTTAGTTCGCAATAACTCGGGATTTAATCCCCTAGAGATGATCAAAATGTCATCTGTAAATTGGTTATTTTTGATAGGTATACGACTGCCCTGTCAAATTTTGGCGCCGTTGCCGGGGAGGTGGCGCAATTTTGTTGGTTTATTTAAGTTTGTCTCTCGTCTCAAGGAACTTTTTCCTTGAGATTGATCTCATTTTTGAAAAGTTTTTTATTAGTTGCAAGATATCTGTTCTAGAAAGAGAACATTGTCATACCTGCTCCAGTCTGTAAATTCTATCTGCCAGAATGCCAAATATAGCCAGCCATTCAGAGCCTAATGTGGATTCCCTTCCAAAAGGTTTTTACTACCCACTACCGAGTCGGGAACTCTTGGAATCCACCCATCCTACATACAGCTGGTCGAGAGAAATCTTTTCAGGGGGCTACCTGAAGAAGGTCCGTGCAGGCACATAGAGCTATTTACAGAGTATTGCTCTACCACTCCTATTGCTGTTGGGGTGACACAGAACAAAGTGAAGGGAGTTCTCTTTCCCTTTTCTTTAGTTGATGATGCCCGAGAATGGTTGAGGGATTTAGATAGGGAAGCAGCCGGTGTAACCGACTGGAGTTCTCCTACTTTAGCCTTTTACAGGCGATATTTTCCAGCGCACCAATGCTTTGAGAGCTCAGATTACTTATTTTGAGCAATTGCCCACCGAAGACTTGGATGGGGCTTGGACTAGGTTCAAAAAACTCGTCCGTTCTGTGCCTCATCACGGTTTCAAGCGTTGATTCCTATGTACCCAGTTTTACAACGGGTTATATCGAAACCAGAGAGCTATCCTTGATAGTGTAGCTAAGGGGAGATTCACTAAAAACGTGCAAGATGATCAAGGGTGGCGTCTTATTGAGGAGATGGCCATCCATGTTGCCGAATATGGAAATCCCCGAGGAAGTGGGCAAGTTAACGAATTGGTAGCAGATGAAGTGGAGAGTCCTAGCAAAAGTCTAGGCAATGTGGAGATTACGGAGGCTATGGGTGCGCGTGCACAAGTTTGTGCAATTACTGAGCATGTGGAGATATGCGGTAGGTGCGGCATGGAGGGGCACGATCCCGTTGATTGTATGGCAAAAATAGAGCGCGTCCTTGCTTATCAGAAATACAAGCAAGGAGTTACTTTTTCTCAATTATATGAAGAAATGACAAATGTTTCTACCCTTTCTACGCCGGTGCCGCAGCCATATCCCCCCTCTACAAATGAGGAAATTGCGGAACTGAAGTCCTTGATGTTGAACTTAACACGACAGTTTGGGGAGAAATGCAACAAGAATGAAACTGTCATTGGGGAGTTAAGAGAACAAGTCGCGCAGTTAACACTGGCGAAAGACCAAGCTAATCATCCACCGATATGCGACCCAGTTAACGCCATCAATCTCCAAAGTGGCCTTGCCTATGAGGGGCCAAAAATGCCAAAACACGGGGTTGTGACAGCTGATAATGCCCCAGAAGAAGAGCTAGACGAGTTTGTGGACGATATCCCTTCTGTATATTGTCCCGTCACTCAATCGAGTGAAAATACTACTCGATCGAGTGAAATTACCCATCAAGATAGTCGATCGAGTATAAATACTACTCGATCGAGTAGTGCTCAATTTGAAGAACTCGATCGATCAATGAATTCTTCTCGATCGATTAGTTTAGTAGATGAAGTCACTCGATCGAGTGAGCCAGAAATCCAAGAGCTCGATCGAGTGGTTCAAACAGCTCGATCGAGTAATTCCGAGATAAAACCACTCGATCGAATGAAAAAAGTGGTCGATCGAGTGCCAGAGCCAGCGGAGATCCTATTTTGACATTCAATTCCGCTACCGTGTCATCTTCCCCTGCTGTGAAGACGTCACGAGTCGATAAAGGTAAAGAGAAAGTTGCGGGTCCACTCATTGCTACCAGAGTACCCTTCCCAAGTCGTCTGAAGGACGCGAAGGTCGAGCGACAGTACGGTAAGTTTGTGGACATTGTGAAGAACCTCCAGGTAACTGTCCCTTTTACCGAACTTATTACCCAGGTGCCCACTTACGCTAAATTCATGAAAGATATTGTGACTCGTAAGAGAGAGCTAAGTGAATTTGAGACCGTTTCATTTTTGGAAGAGTCTAGTAATTTACTTTTAAATAAGGCTCCACCTAAAATGAAAGACCCGGGTAGCTTCTCTATTACTTGTGTTATAGGCAATGTAGTTATTGATAAGGCTCTTTGTGATTTAGGAGCCAGTGTCAGTGTCATGCCCTATCTATCTGCAAGAAATTGAATATGGGTCACCTTAAATTGACTAACATTACCCTACAGATGACTGATAGATCTGTTAGGAGACCCTTGGGTGTCTTAGAGGACGTGCCTGTGAAAATAGGCAAGTTCTTTATACCAGTAGGTTTCATTATTTTAGACATAGCTAAGGACACCTGGGCCCCAATTATATTAGGAAGACCGTTCCTTTATATAGCTGGGGCCATTATTGATGTCAAACAAGGGCGTTTGACTCTTGTAGTAGGGGATGACGCGATCACATTCAGTCTACCTAGTACTTTGGCTCGGCCAATGATAGAGGACACATGGTATTCTGTTGATATTATTGACGAGTCTATCTATGATTTCTGGTCGGGTTCTTTTATGAAGGACCCACTAGAGGCTCTTATGCTTTTGGATGAGTGTGCAGATAACCCAGATGACGATGACGTTGTGTTGTATTTGCTTAAAGATGATTTAGATGAGCCTGAACTCACCGACGCTGGGGGAGAGCAAGTGGAACAGATGATCAGTACCCTTTGATCCATTGAGGTAAAGGTGCCTGAGCGTAAGCCTCTTCCCTCTTACCTAAAATATGTTTTCTTAGATGATACTGAGCAATATCCAATCATTGTTAGTGCTAAGCTTGATAATGATCAGCTGACTTCCTTGTTAGCTGTGCTTAAGAAAAAAAGGAAAGCTTTAGGTTATTCCTTGGACGATATCAAGGGGATTAGTCCCAATATTTGTATGCACAGGATAGAGTTGGAGGAAGATCACAAACCTTGCAGACAGGGTCAGCGCCGGCTGAACCAGAAGATGCAAGATGTTGTCATGGCTGAGGGAATGAAGCTGCTTGAAGCAGGTATTATATATTTTGTTGGTCATTCTAAGTGGGTGAGTCCAGTGCAGTTAGTCCCTAAGAAAGAAGGGACCACCGTGGTTAAAAATGACAAAAATGAATTAATACCTATACTAGAGTAGTGACTGGTTGGCGGATGTGTATAGATTATAGACAGCTGAATGCCGCCACCAAGAAAGATCACTTTTCCCATCCTTTTATTGATCAAATGGTAGAAAGGTTAGCTTCTCATAAGTTTTTCTGCTATTTAGACGGGTATTCAGGGTTCTTTCAGATCCCTATTCACCCGGACGATCAAGCTAAAACTACGTTTACTTGTCCTCAGGGCGTGTTTGCTTATCGCAGAATGCCTTTTGGTTTATGCAATGCCCCTGCTACCTTTCAAAGGTGCATGATGGGGATATTTTCAGAGTATATTGAGTCTATTATGGAAGTTTTCATGGACGATTTCAGTGTTTATGGAAGTGATTTTTCTGACTGTCTGTCTAACCTTGATAAAGTGTTGCAGCGCTGCATTGAGGTTAACCTTGTGCTTAACTGGGAGAAGTGCCATTTCATGGTCAACGAGGGAGTTGTCTTAGGGCACTTAGTTTCTGATAGGGGAATAGAAGTTGATAAAGCAAAAGTGGAAGTGATTCAGCAATTACCTCCTCCTGTTAATGTTAAAGGAGTGAGAAGCTTCCTTGGTCACGCCGGCTTTTATCGCCGGTTTATCAAGGACTTCTCAAAAATTGTTAAACCACTTACACAGCTGATGCTTAAGGATGCCCCTTTTGTATTTACTGACGAGTCTCTTTCTGCTTTTAACAGGTTAAAGCAGGCTTTAGTATCTGCGCCGATCATACAGCCTCCCGACTGGGACTTGCCGTTTGAGATAATGTGTGATGCCAGTGATTATGCACTAGGGGCGGTGCTAGGCCAACGGAAAGACAAAGCTTTAAATGCAATCTACTATATGATCCGAACTCTGGATGAGGCTCAAGTGAAGTACACCACCACTGAAAAAGAGCTGATAGTTGTAGTTTATGCCTTAGAGAAATTTCGTTCTTATTTGATTGGGTCAGAAGTTACTGCTTTTACTGACCAGGCAGCTTTGAGGCACCTCCTTGCTAAGAAGGAGGCTAAACCACGGATATTGAGATGGATACTCCTTCTCCAGGAGTTTGACTTGAAGATTAAAGATAAGAAAGGAGCTGAGAACGTTGTAGCTGATCATCTGTCGCGACAAGAGGGGGAAGATTCTTTACCTATTGATGAGTCTTTTCCTGATGATTCCTTATTTACTATATTATCGTCTATTGTTAACCAAGAACCTTGGTATGCAGATATAGCTAATTACGTTGTCAGTGGCAAGTTACCGCCTGACCTTTCTCATCAGCAGAGGAAGCGTTTTCTGTATAACGCAAAGCAGTATTTTTGGGATGATCCTTATTTGATTAAGGAATGTGCAGACGGTCTCTACAGACGGTGTATTCTGCAGTGGGAGACCAAAGTAGTCCTGGAAGGCTGTCACTCCTCTTCCTATGGTGGTCACCACGGTCCATCGCGCACCGTGGCTAAGGTACTTCAGTCTGGTTTTTACTGGCCTTCTTTGTTTGCTGATGCTAAGTCTTTTGTTTCAGCTTGTGATGCCTGCCAACGATCAGGGAATATTTCAAAGAGACATGAGATGCCACAAATGGTATCTTAGAGGTTGAGGTTTTCGATGTATGGGGCATTGATTTCCAAGGACCGTTCCCGTCTAGTAAAGGTAACAGGTATATTTTAGTAGCTGTCGATTATATGTCGAAGTGGGTTGAGGAAATTGCCTTACCCCATTGTGATGCCAAGACCGTGATTAAAATGTTCAAAAAGGTCATATTTCCCCGATTTAGTGTCCCTAGGATCGTCATTAGTGATGGGGTAATGCACTTTAAAGAAAAGAAACTAACTTCAATTCTGTCTAAGGTTGGTGTTCAACACCGGCGTGGTTTGGGGTATCATCCCCAAAGCAGTGGTCAGGATGAGGTCTCTAATCGCGAGATTAAATAAATCTTGTCTAAGGTAGTTTCTAAATCACAGAAAGACTGGAGTCTTAAATTGGAAGACACATTATGGGCTTACAGAACTGCCTTTAAGACACCGATTGATGCATCAACTTATAGGTTAGTTTATGGGAAATCATGTCATTTACCTGTTGAGTTGGAATGTAAGGCTTGGTGGGCAATTCGTGAGCTTAACTTTGATCCTAAGTTGTGTGGTCAGAATCGTCTTTTGCAGCTAGATGAATTGGAAGAATTTAGGCTTAATGCCTATCATAGCTCGCACATTTACAAGGAAAAGACGAAGAGATGGAATGACAAAGAATTCTACCTCGGGAATTTCATGTCGGGCAAAAGGTGTTGCTGTTTAATGCCCGACTGCGATTATTTCCTGGCAAGCTGAAGTCCAGGTGGAGTGGTCCTTACACGGTGACAGCTGCTACCAAATTTGGATCCGTCAAGCTAGACAATCGTGTTAAAGTCCTCTACTTCGACGAGCTTGACGCGCCAGTTAATTGATGCCAGAAAGGTCGTGCGAGACCTCTTAAACCTGCACTCTCTGGGAGGTAACCCGGACTGTTTTGTTGTATTTTTGTTGAACTTTTTCCTTCGCATTTAGTTTTTGTTGAACTTTAAACGCTTAACTATGCATCCTTTGTATTTTCCTTGCTCTTTACTCGTGTTTTGCAGGTGCAACAACTCCATTGAGTAGTTTTTCAGCTCGATCGAGCACATTTGAGTTAATAATCACTCGATCGAGTAACATCTATACTCGATCGACAAGCTGTGAATCCACGATCACTCGATCGAGTAATAATTTCACTCGATCGAGCGTTTCTGACGCCATTTCACTCGATCGAGCTATTCCAAGCTACTCGATCGAGCTGTTTCGTTTTCAAGATGCTACTTTTCGTCTGTTGAGCTAATGCTTGACTTCTTATTGACTTCTTAAGACCTCCCATGTTCATGGTCAATTTGGGGAGGTCCCTCTTCATGACGTTTTGTAAGCTTTTCGACTCCACTTATCCTTTTCTCCTTAGTTTGCATTTCTTTCCCTATTTTTGGTACAATGAGGCCATTGTATGATTTGGTTTGGGGAGGTATGCATCCATATCTGTGTCTGTATGTTTTCTTGCATTTACATTTGCACGTCTACTCATTTTAGCATGCATTGTTGTTTCTAAATTCAACAAAAATCACATAAATTTCAAAAAAAATCACGTTTAATTTAAGTCGAAACGTTTGTACTTTGACGCCACATTGAATCCTTACCTCTGCCTTGCATATTCTTGACATATTGTTGGCATGATAATGTGCATGATCTACGAGTTTTTGTTTCTCTCTTTTCTGAACGAATAGACTTGACTCATATATTGGCAAGCTACTTTACATTATGAGGATTAGAGCTCTATAAACTGGTGACATTCATGATCAGTTTCATTTAGGATGTGAGTAGTACTCTCTGTAAGGCATGTAACATCAATTTGCATAAGCATGAGTCTAGTCTTCTTAATACCTGTATGCTTTCGGTCCGTGGATGGTGACACATGTAGGAGAGGCAGTTCCCTTTATTTCATTCTACCTATGAGCCTCACATAGCCAAATTGCCCTTTTGTCCTATTAGCTAAATTCTATAACTTTTCCTACCCTAGCCGAGCTAGTGATGTGTAGTTGTTTGGAATGTTTCACTGCAGTCTGGTTATATATCTGATTTCAGAAGTTGGTGGAAGAATCGAAGGGAATGAAAAGAAAGAAAATGTTGAAAAAAAAAGAAGAAAAAAATGAATGAAAATGAAAAAAAAAGAGTTGAAAGAAAGAAAAATCATATATGAAGAATGAGAAACCGTATAGATGATTTTTACTCCCAAATTTTATTTATACTTTATGGGGAGTTGACAAGTTTATGGTGTATTGTGAGTTGAGTGCATTAAATTTGCACTGTTCTGTACTATTATATTGAGTACGAAGTTGGGATGCAGTTTCATAATTTGGATTCGTGCTGCTAGTTTGGCTACTAACTCCACATTTCCAAATTCATCTTAGCCCTTTCTTACCCATTACCTCACTTACCCAAATGTAAGTCCTCGACATGTGTCTTGGTCATTAGTTTGGTTGGAATGCATATGTACGGTTGTAGAGACTTTATTCATGTTAACTGCATGCATGTTCTTATAGGTCGAGGTAGGTGAGTGTCTTTACTTCTTTCCATCTATCACATATATACTCACCCTGTGCCTAAATTTGAGTGATGAGCGACCCGTGAGAGTCCGATTTCTTTGAGTCTTGCAAGGTTGACGGTTCAGTAAGTTTGAAACATTGCTTTAACTCGTTTGCATTTACCAATTGTCACTTTGTTAGTTGTTGCATTAAACTGGTTTTGGCGGATGATTTGTAGCTGATGCGTTGGTCCCGTTCCACTGTTTATTCTTAGTTGTATTCATAGTTTGCTTGGGGACAAGCAAAGGTTTGGTTTGGGCAGATTTGATGCGTGTATTTTATATAATGTTTTCACCTCATTTTTACACGCATTTCTGTACTATTTTACGTGGCATTTCGCTACAAATACCCCCGAATAGTCTACGTTGGTTTGTCTTGTGTAAATTGCAGGTATAGACCAAAGAGGAGATAAATCGAGCCTAAACTCGTCCCATTTGCATGCATTTATGGAGAACAAGGAGTTGGAGCTTGGAATTTATCACTTTGAAGACGAACGAGCTGAATTCGGTAGGTGTCATAGTGCCTAACGTGCCAAAATAGCTCGATCGACCATTTATCTAGTCGATCGAATGCTTTATACCATGAATATTACTCGATTGAGTTGTTTATTTACTCGGTCGAGCAGGTGATAATAAGGAGTTACTCGATCGAGTAGTATTTCTACTTGATCTAGGGGAATTTTGCTTAGTTTACTCAATCGAGCGGTTTATTCCACTCGATCGAGTGGTTTGCCTTGTATTTGTATTTTTCCACCTATTTTCGTATGGGCTTTTGTAATTAGGCTTTGGATTAGGTTTAAGAAGGAGATTTTCGGCTGCTACTAAACGGAGTAGACTGCGTAACTCTTCATGACTGACCTCTTCTGGATCTTACTCACTGCTTCCCTCTTCTTCACTCTTTTCTACTCAGATTCAAACTTGGAATTGGTATTATTATTCATTTTTAATTTGTTAATCGTAATTGTTATTTGAATTCCTCCCTTTCTATTATTACTTTTAGTATTGCTTATTTCATCTCTTCATTTTCATTATTATCATGTTTAATTCCGATTGTCTATATATTATTGTTGTTGATTCGATAGTAATGTGTAGCTAATTCCCTCTTGCTAAGACTAGGGAATCCATGATTATGAACGAAGAGTAATTGAATTATTAGGTTATTGCTTGTGTAGTCCTTGTTGTTAATCGCTGTTGTTAATTGTTTCTGTCTAATTGAGTCGACGCAATTAGGCATTTAATCGTGGTAAACCTTGACCTGGACCGGAAGGTTGGAAAGGGTGAGACTCGTAGCGAACATTAGGGCACCGTAGTGAGGGCGGAAGTTAAGCTACTTGTTCTTTAGGGCGAATTGAGACCGGAAGGAGATATTCACTGCCCCTCTAACCATACTTGCTTTGACCTGAGATCTAGATTGCTTGACTGAATAATCATGGTGAACCGACTGTCTTAGCTGCTTTTCCTTTACCTGCTTAATCTTTATTCTCTGCCTTTTTCTCTCTCATTCTCATTAGTTTAGAACAACCTAATTGAAACCCCCCAAATTGGTTACCGTGACGAACTTAGACAAAGTTGACAATTTCCCATCTCCCTGTGGAGATCGACCGACTTCCCTAGCTATATTAGTTAGAGACAGTTGGTTATTTTTGATAGGTATACGATTGCCCTGTGAGGGACAAGGGAATTCCTTGTTGAGGTGGCATGAGGACAGGAGGTTTGGATAGGATTTTCTTTACCTGTCAAAGACCTTTTGATAGTCGTCGTCCCAATCGGTGTGATCGGAGGCGCGAAGCTTCGTGAAGATCGGTTCACAAATCATAGTGAGTTTGGCTATGAAGCGGCTGATGTATTGGACCTGACCGAGAAACCCTCGAATCTCTTTCTCGTTATTAGGCCGAGGCATTTGTTGAAGAGCCTTGATTTTAATAGGATCACTTTCGATGCCTCTTTTACTGACGACGTGTTCCAAGAGTTTTCCAGAGGTGACCCCGGATGCACACTTCTGAGGATTCAGTCTCATGTTGTATTTCCGAAGGCGAGCAAAGAATTTCCGAAGGGCGCTGATGTGGTCGTCCTGCTCTTTTGATTTAACGATCATGTCCTCGACATACACCTCCACCTATTTGTGCATTATGTCATATAGGAGAGTGGTGGCGGTTCTTTGGTAGGTTGCTCCGGCGTTCGTTAGACCGAAGGGCATGACAGTGTAGCAATATGTACCCCAATGTGTAGTGAATGCAGTCTTGTGCATGTCTTTCTCATCCATTTTGATCTGGTTGTACCCAGCATACCCGTCCATGAATGATAATAGGGTGAGCTCGGCGGTGTTATCCACCAGGAGGTCAATGTGTGGTAGAGGTTAGTCTTGTTTTAGACTTGCTTTTTTCAGGTCTCTGAAGTCGACACAAACCCAAATTCTACCGTCTTTCTTGGGTACAGGAACTATGTTGGCCACCCAGTCAGAGTATTCGGACACTTTGATGAATCCGGCTTTGAATTGTCTGTCCACCTCTTCCTTGATTTTAAGGTCGCATGCGGCGCAACTTCTGTTTCACGGGTTTAGCTCCAGGTTTAATGGGTATCATGTGTTCTACAATCTCCCTGTCGATCCCAGGCATGTCTTTGTAGGACCATGCAAATATGTCCTTGTATTCGTGTAGGAGGTCGATGAAATGCTGTCTTTCCAAGGGGTCAAGGGTAGTCCCTATCCTAAGTTCATGAGGTGTGTTATTGGTCCCTACGTTAATAGGTTTGGTCACCTCATTGATGGGGGTCCTATCTTCTCGTTTGTCAAGTTATCTAGCTAGGTGAGGTGGGTAGTCATTCAAGTCAAATTCCTCATATTCGTTAAGAATGGCATTGCAGTTAAATTGAGACGAGTTATAAGCAATCTTAGCGTTCATTAAGTCGACTTGAGCGAAAATATCGGATAGGACAGACATCTCATGGGCAGTTAGAGGCGACACAACAGAGGAGGTGGCCCCTGGAACAAGCTCCGGGTTGCTACCTTCCGCCGGAGTGGGGATGACCCTGGTTGACTCGGCTTCTGAGGCAGCCACAAGTTTGTGATAAAACAGTGTAAATGGTATTTTGACTGGGACATCAGGAGTGCTAAGAGCTAGGATAGACTCTGACTCCGACTCAAACTCAGACTCTTCTTCACTTCCCTCATTGAACATAGGGCCTTCTCCAGTTGTGATCTTTAGAATGCGGCCTTGGCGATCGGTCCACTTGACAGTTTTCCTCCAGCCTTGTGCAGCTTTCTCTGGGTCAGTATTAGAGATTAAGGCAGTGGGATCGAACTGGTTATCTTTTAAATCAATGTTGATTATGTCCTTATAGCCGAGGTGTTTAATGTTGTCCTCTGCGAAGAGGAGACTGACGGCTTGTTTGTCGAGGCATGGGGTCGACTCAGATTTGGTTGACGCAGCTTTGGTGTTCTCGGTGATGAAGTAGCAGTGCTGAAAGATTTCTACACCCGGGTGTTTTACTTTAGCTACAGAGTCATAAATTGGCTCAGGAAAGCCGTTGTATAGCTTGGATCCTCCCTCGGAGACGAATTATCCATTAAGAGTCAAATGGTAGGGATGTACGACGACTCCGTGTTTTTCGCGCTTCCGTATTAGGAGATTCATTTCCTGGATGTCTTCATTGGTTGGCTCATAGCCTAGCCCGAATGGGATGGTGGGGACCTTGGCCTGTTTCATAGGAGATAAGCTGCTCTTCAGTGGATTGAGAGGTAGGCCTGGGAAATAACCCTGGCGCATAAAAATGCGGTTGACCGTGAGGTTCGAGAATGGGTCACAATCAAAGGATGCTGATTCATCGGTGAGGGCATTCACAGCTTGGAATCCCCACATTTCCCTGTCGTCCTGTTTAATGACCTGAGAGGCTATTCCCTTATTCATGATAGCCTTGATCGGGGATACGGGAATTGTGATTGTTTTCCCGTTGAAAGGGACCTTGATTTTCTGATGAAATGTCGAGGTGACGGCCTTGGCGGCGTGAATCCAGGGGCATCCCAAAAGCATTTTGAAAGAGGTGTCAATATCGACCACCTGAAATTTGGCTTGCCTTTTCAAGGGTCCTGTTGCAACGGTCAGGGTGATAAGCCCTGCAACCTTACGACGAGTGCCGTCATAAGCGCGTACTCCTTGATTTGTCGGGACCAAGTCAACTTCCTTGATACCTAGTGTGTAAGCCGTCTTGAGGGGAATGACATTGACCGCGGATCCTTCATCCACTAGGACCATAGACACATTCTTCTTGAGGCATTGTACGGTGATGTATAGGGCCAGGTTATGTTTGGCTACGAATGGAGGGATATCTTCGTCAGAGAAGATGACCGGGTTGCTCAGGTCGGGGACATCCCTTGTCATGTGTGGTACCACTTCTTCGGGAGAGGAGGTAGAGGGAACTGTCAACTTTCCTAAGCCTTGTAGCAAAGCCTGCCATTGTTCGAAGGATGTAGCAATCAGTTGCAACATTGAAACTTCGGCCTTCGCTTTTTGCAGTAGTTTTAGGATCGAGTTTTCTGGAACCTTGGGTTGAGTGTCCACGTCCGGGACTATTTGGTCATTCGTTGTTGGAATGGTTGTTGAACTGTTCGAATTCTGGTAGGGGCATCCGGACCGGGTAAGATGACCGATCTCTTTTGCTTGTTTGCCCTTCCCCGGAACAATGTAAAAATCCTCTGTGTCGTCTCTCCAGATACCGTTAATTTCGGAATCGCAAGGGTACCTTGGAGGGGCATTCCTCGGCGGGTAGTTTTTGTGGGGGAAGTTCTTGTGGGTGTAATTTTTATGAGTTTGATTATTGTGGTTATGATTGTTGTGGGGTTGATTATTATGGGGTGCATAACAGAATGGTTGCGGGAGCAATCCTTTCTGGTAATGGGAGTTTTGGGTACTCGGAGGACCCTCCCTTGGGCGTGGTGTTGGTGCGTTGAAAATCAATCGGTGGTAGGCGTCCTCAAGTCGGCTAATCCTTTTTAAGAGACTGTCTATGGCTTCTTCAACCTGTTGGAACATGGTGAGCATGGTTGGAGCGCTAAACACAAACATCTCGTCTGGGGTAATATTTTCCAAGGCGTTCGCTTCGTCATCAATCGGCAGGATGAGGTGTGAGCAATCCAAGGTTGGCTTGTCATCAGAGATGGCATGGATTCCCAAGGGGTTCGTTTTGTTATTTGGTTTGGTGGGTGGAGGTAAAGGTAATTCCCCTTTCTCAATCATATCTTGAATGACATGCTTACGTTTAAAGCAGGCCTCCGTGTCGTGACCTTTACCCTAATGGTATTGGCGGTAGGCATTGGGATTCCAGAAAAGCGTTTTCTTGGCCTCGGACGGGTCCGGTGTGGGCACAATATGCTATAGTTTCCCTTGGTCCATGCGTCTTTTTAGGGCATTGGCGTAGGTTGTTCCCAAGTTTGTGAATACCCTTTGAGGACGTTCAGTTTTCTTTGTGGTTGGTTCGAGGAGGTTGACCTCGTTAATTTTGTTTGTTTGACCATAGGGGCGAGATCCAGTTGATGTAGATCCCTGGTAGCCTCTACCGGTGGTTTTGGCTAGGACACCCTTGCGGAGGTCGGCTTCGATGCGGGTTCCGAGGGTTTGTAGGTCCTGGAACGTTTTGATGTTTTGATATCTCAGCAGGTTAGCATAAACTAGACGGAGGTTGTTGACAAACTTCTCCACCAGAGTTGATTCACTCGGCTTACTAACCAATTGAGTGCTTACCCTCCTCCAACGGGTGAGGACTTCTGCGAACCCTTCCTTATCATTCTGAGTCAGGACCTCAAGAGTGCGAGTGTTGGCTTGGATTTCGACGTTGTCAGCGTACTGTTTGGCAAATTCAACGGCGACTTCGTCCCAAGTAGTAATGCTCTTGGGGTCGAGGGAATAGTACCATTGGCGGGGAATTGGTTCCAGGGATGATGGAAAGTTTCGGGTGAAGAGTTCCTGCTTGACCCCTTTGATAGACATGTAGTAGTTAAAGGCCCGAATGTGGTTGAGCGAGTCCTCTACTCCCTTAAACTTGGGTACATCATTCAAGGTAAAGTTGTCGGTAGTTAATCCCCAACGGGTTCGAACCTTCGATTTTTCTCAAGGTGGATGTTGTTATCACGGGCTAGGAGTTGTTCTTCTAAGAGCTTGAGCCTTTTCTTGGTTTCAGTCAAAGGCGGAGTGTTATGTTCTCCGTTTCCTTGTTTTCCAAGGTGTTGATACGGATCTCGGCACGGTCTAGGGTGACCTTAAGAGCGGTGAGTAGGCTGGCTAGCTGAGATGTCATGAGATCTCTGTTGTGATCGTTGTTGTTGGATGAAGCTGAAGACGGGGCCATGGCTCTGAGGCAGAAAATGGCTCACGATACATCCCAATCCGACACGGTTTACAACTAAACGCAGACAACAAGAAAGACGAAAAGGCAGTTCAGGCTTGACAAGATGAGGGCAACCGTGTGTGGTGCCTCGGTGCTGACTCGATTTATAATGTGACAGTGTTGACCGGATTTTGACTCGCGTCCTACGTAGTGACATGACACCATTGGACGAGTCTCGAGGTAAGACGACTCATAAGTAAAGACCCATAAGTACGCTTGCTTCGACTCGATAGATACGAGGCGGAATTGGAATGGTGGACTGAAATTTTCGAAAATAGAGATTTTCAAAAAGATTCGTTTATCGCTTTATGGACGGCTTCCGAAGAATAGGGATCTTCGAAAGTCGGTCAATTGAAAAGTTGTCTTAAGTTTGATTTCAAAAGACGTTTTAAGTTTGATTTGTGGCGGCTCTGAAAACAATGTGCTGTTTCCAAAGACGTTTTTTGAAATCCAAAATCATATGTTTTGAAAATCGAGTTTCAAAAGGTTTGAAAAGGTTGTGGTCTGAGGGACGGTGCATGGTCCTTGGGATTTGAAAAGCCTCGAAAAAGGTTGTGTGTCATTTTCGGGTTTTGAAAGAGCCATTGTGTCGCCGTGAGATGGGTTAAAATCCGTGTATTGACGCGGCGATTATAACGGCATAAAAAGGTGTTTTGAAATGGTTGTAGAAAACCGGGTTTGAAAATCGTCATTACGATGGCCTAAAAAGGCGTGCTTTTTGAAATGGTTGTAGAATACCGGGTTTAAAAATCGTCATTACGACGGCCTAAAAAGGCCTGTATTTGAAATACAACGGTCGGCGAAAGACCGAGGTTTGGAATGGCAATTATAACGGCGCAAAAGGGGTTTTTGAAAGTTTAAAATGGCACGGAAGGACTTATGATCACATAGCACATAAGCACTCGCAGTTCATCATATTATGCATAATGCTGACATGGATTTTGGCTTAAAAGGGTGGGTTACACACCAAGCAATCAAACCCCAATTTTCGAGAGGGGTACTAATCCAAACAAAATGTGTAAGGAGGGTGCCCTAGCCTCGTGCACGAATGAAATGAAAGCGCCTTGACGAAACATAAATGTGTAAAATCAATGGTATGCTTGACACAATCGGGATTCGAAATGCGGGGATGAGAAAAATTCACGCCGACGGGACGACCAGATTGGTCGATAAGGGTTAGGTTGTTGGCCCGGACAAGGAACACGACTTATGATCATAATATCAATTAATGCATTTCAACCAAGACCTCGTTTGAGTCTCACCATCTAAGGATCACAAAGACACAAGTGTCCTAGTTATTCCCAGCGGAGTCGCCAATCTGTGGACGTGCAGCAGTCTGAAAGACACGCTCGGTGGCATAAAAATGTTATCGACCGGATCATTTTGGATCGGTCGGTTTCGTCTCGGCAAGGGTCTCGAAACGATGCAAGAGCTGTTTGGTGTCGCCACCAAGCATTTGTGGGATGCTTGGAACCCGTTTGAATCCACTTTATACCTAGGTCAACCAAGGCAAAAAGCGGTGTTTGACATAGGTACTAAAGATAAGGAGTCGTCCCTCTTTAGCATCCTATCTCTAGAATGACTCTCGTACGCCCTGGATAAGGTCGTCCACTATCCAAAGTTTCCGAGTAAGAGTTGAAGGTACGTATTGGGAAGCCCTTTAATCGGACACCCAATCCCGACCGCGCTAGCGGCTTCTACTGATCGATCTTGGTTGGTTAAATGCAAAACTTGATAAGACGGGTAAATGCATGAATGCGCATCCACAAGTTTGAACCTAACATGTGACCTTTATATGTCGGTTGTTTATCCAAATATCAAGTAATTGATGTCAAGTTGGATTTAGTGTTGATTTGCAAGCAAGACGGAAATTAAACATCCATTTACCGAGTTAGGTGTATGGTGCATAACGTGATCCATTTGTCTTAGAAAGGCGTTTTGAAAATACAATGTGTTTTAGCCGGAATTCTCACGGAGATGATGTCCTGTCAGGGAAAACTTTGCAAGGTAATCTAACTCAAAACAAATAGCCTAACTAGTATGACAGAAAGAATAAAAGATTAAATGCAAAAGTAAGACACAGAGATTTATAGGTGGGAAAACCCTGGGAATAAGGGAAAAAACCACGGGCACCAAGCCTGGAGGGATTATTACTATGATTTTAGATACCCTGACAGGGAATATTTATGTCAGGCAAAAGGTTAACTATGGCTGCTTAATAATAATGCTGGATATTATGTTGAATACAAGTATGAGAGTAAAAGTATGAGTGGGTAAGTGAGTAACAAGTGTCCTTTTTCTTTGCCCTTTATAGTAGCCTTGCAACGGTTCTTTTAGGGTGGTTTAGGGTTTCCTGATTAATAGGACTAGTGCCCTATTTATCCGGGGATGGTTGGTTGACTCTTATAATCTTCCCGCCGTTATCTTTGCTTAGTCAAATGTTCCATGCTCTTTGTGCAAAATGTTGAATAGGTCTTCCTTGAATGTAGGAACTGTTTTCCTAGGTTTTTATCGTGCTTTAGTTATTGCCTGGCTTATCCTGATAATGCTTATTTTGTGGTTGGTGAGATATTCCTTCAGGACAGGCCTAATAGATGTCTGTCCTGTCTTTCCCTCTTGGCTGGTGCCTGCTCAGACGTTTTAATTCTTTGTGTAGAATGTTTTCCATTCAGACTTGGCTTTGGATATTATCTGATTCATATCTGGTCAGGCAAGGTTATTCTGGGCCCAACAATTGCCCCTTATCTTCTTATTCCCAATGGATCTGGCCAGGGATAAGGAGATAAATTCGGGTCAGGCAAAAAATGTATAAGATTGTTTTACCGGAAAGAGTTTGAGTTCCTTTCAACTTCTATAACGGTTAGTCTTCATAAATGAAGTAGGTTCATCAAACCTTAGGAGAGTAATGATTAGGTTTTTCCACTTGTGCTATCCGTGGTGTTTTTGCGGCTATTAATATATGTGCACCGTTTGTTTTGTTTCCATATTCCCATTCTCTAAAAAAACTTCCTTCTCTTCTATAATTCCTTTTGTGAAATAACCCTTTTTTCTTTGTGAAAAAACAAATCTTAAATTCCAATCATAAAAAATGGCTGGAGGAAGAAGAAAGACAGATGCGTCCAAGGCTGCTGCTGGGGTTGAACAGGCTCCTGTGGTAGTTGACGTTCCTGAAATCATTCCTGAAGATGAAGTTGTGGAGGTTCTTGCTCCTCCAGAAATTTTGTCCATGACGTACAAGGGAGTCACTTTTGCCCCTGTGAAATCTTTTTCTGCTTCCTTCCCTGAGTCTAATCAATTGAAGCCTTCTTTTGAGCACTAATTGAAAGGTATGGGTCTTCTCCTTGCTGAGGCTGAAGTTTGGATTCCTGAAAGCGGTCCAGTCAGGGCTAATTGGTGTAGTCCTGACTGGTTTTGTATTTTTGAGTGGGCGTTCAAAGGAGGCTGTCAGTTTCCACTTTATCCATTCATGACTGAAATTATCAGGGCTGTCAAGGTTACCCCTTTCCAGCTTATGCCAATGGTTTGGAAAATTGTCCATTATGTTGAACATGTATGTGCCAAGCATAAATTGACAATTACTCTTGAGTATTTCAAGAATGTTTACCACTTGAAAAGCAACACCACTGGGCATTTCAATCTTCGAGCCAGGGCTAAAATGACTCATCTGATTATAAATTTCGATTCAGGCGATGACAAAGGTTGGGCTACAACCTATATGTTCATCAGGGCATATTCTGTTGCCCCTGACTTGGATTATCTCAGCTATCCTGCTGTTGAGGGAGGTAAATTCTTTTCCCTACATTCATTTTTGGTTAGAATATTTTGTGCATTAAATTTTGAAAATAGGCTAATAATCCTGATGCGGAGGGATTGGTTGATCGGATTGCTGCTTTCATGGCTTTGCCTGATGAGGAGAGGGCGTGGACTACCTGTCTTGGGCAAGCACATATGCCGCATTTTAAATAGGCTAAGTTGAGTACCTATAAGGCTGTTAGGGGAACCAAAGCTTCAGGGGCTTCTTCGTCAGGCATTGAGTTTGTTGTCTCTTCTTTGTGAATTACTGTGCCAAAACACATGTTAGTATTACTGATATAGGGTTTCGTCGTGTAGCCACTTGGGCTTCTGCCAGGATTGCTAGCTTTGGACAATCTTTAGTAAAAGTAGGCGTTTCCCAGATCACAGGGGAAAAATCACGGAGCAGTGAGGCTATAGGGAGTGATAGCACATTGCAAGTCCAGGCACCTACCCAGCAGGCTCAAATGGTGTCTCCTCTAAAGGTTGTGATTGATGAGCCTGGTCGTGCTGACAAAAGGAAGAGGTCGGATGAGACTTCAGAGGGAGTTGGTGAGGTTAGGGGAGTAAGGTCCAAGCTTGATGAAGTTCAATTTGCTAAGGAGCAGATCCAGGCTCACTCTTACTTGATTGACGATCCCTACTACAAATATCAGGCTGAGGAGTCATCTGCTCGGGCATTGGTTGCTATGTATCGTTCCAGGGACTATGCTGCTAACCTGGTTACTATGATGCAAGAGGTAATGATTCTTTTCTCCTTAGTTTTGTTTTAGTTGTGTTTTTTTGTTTTGTTTTGCCTGATTGGTGGTCTTTTTGTAGAATGTGAATGATATGTTGAGGGGTGCCTGTCAGCTGGAATCTTCAAATGGTATCAAGGATACTTTGGACTGGGAGGTACAATGCCTGAAGAAGGTTGCTGCGTCCCTGAAAACAGATTTGGAAGTGCTCAAAGTGGAGAATGAATCTTTGAAGAAGGACAATGAGGCAAGGAAAGCGCGGTTGGTTGTGGAGACATCAAAGCTGGGTTATGCTCAGATTGCTGTGAAGTCTATCCAAGCCAAGCTTGACACCGTTTAGGAAGAGTTAAAGGCTGAGAAGCAGGCTATGCAGGATCAGCTTAAGGTGAATGAGGAGCTAGCTGCTGAGAGGGATTTGGTGCAGGATAGATACAAGGATGTTTCCATGTATTTCTTTGGCAAGGGTCGTGTAGATGCCATGAAAGAGCCCGTTGAAGTCAGGCCATACTGAAACCCTGATAAGGAGATGGCTGACCTAAATGCCACCTATCCTAACCTCTGCAAGTTATATGCTGATGATGAGGTTGATTCTCCCTCATCCAAAGAAAAAAAGTGATGAAGAGGATGAGGAGCCAACTGATGAGGGTATCAGTTCTGCTACTGCTTCTAAGGCAGGTTAATAGTTTCATTTTTTAGTTCAGTTTTTTTTTTTGCCCATCCAGGGAGGGATGTTCTCTGGACAAACAATTTTTAGATTATGCTGGTATTTTGTCCTACCTAGGAGGGATGTTCCATGGGCAACTTTGAATCTGCTATTTTTGTCTTGATGCAATTTTGAAGACGTTTTTATTGTTCCTTTGAGTATCTTGGTTTGAGTAATTGGTACTTGTAATAATGCAGTTCAAAGTATTTTGTTAGGGAAATGCCTGTCAGGAGGGCTTATGGCCCTCAATCCTTTTTAGGAAATCATGGCTTACTGCCTGTCAGGAGGGCTTTTCTGGGTAAGAGGGGTGGTTTCCAGTCAGGAGAGCTTATAGCCCTCAGCCTGTCAGGAGGACTTTAAGACAAGTGGTCTGGTCTTTTCCACCATCATACTTATCTTTTTATAATTTGTACTGAGCTCAGTTTTTTATATATATTTTTTGGGTGAGCCACGCATGTGCCAAGTTTTGTGAAGCATTTCTGAGTAGCTGTTCAGGTTGGTTGGAATGGCCCTCAATCCTGAACATTTGTTTAAGCCTGTGTGTAATGATCTATATAAATTATGGAAAAAAGGCGTAAAACATGTTTTCAGGATTCAACAAAGCAAGGATATAATAGGCAGACATGGTAGAATTTGTACTTAAATAAGAACATATCAGGCAGATATTCAGGCAAGATGGCAGTTAGCAGAAAAACATAGCATAATAAGGTCGTATGATTTTAACTAGGGGTTTTCCATATAAGGCTTTAGCCAGGTAAAAGACGAAGTTAATGGCCTTACCTGATTTGGATCATAGGATATTAGGTTTATACATGGAATAGTTTTAGGTGGGAAATGTTCTAAGATCTGGGGATCATTTCTCCATCCAGGGTTTGTAGCCTCTAGGCTCCTTGATGCGTGCCTTTTGTATAAGTATTTTGTACTTCATTTGCACGCATTTCAATGCATTTTGTGTGGTGTTTGGCTACAAATGTTCCCCGAATAGTCTACTTTGGTTTGTCTGGTATTATTTGCAGGTATAAACCGGAAAAGATCATAATCAAGCCTAAAACATGTCCTATGCATGCATTTAGGAGATGAGTTGAGTAGGAGCTTGGAAACTACTAATTATGATGCGCAAAGAAGTAAGATAGCTAGGCGAGCAAAGGAAGAACTTCAAATTACTAATGCCTACTTTGAAGAGATATATCTAGAGTTCTACAACTTATTTTCAGGTGATTCTAATTGGAGATGAAAGCTTGTCCTCTTAGCTTTCCAACGCCACCGGAAACGCTCTGTTTGCCCAAGTAACAAAGAAATGGCATCGTTTAAAGTTCAGTGCGCGAAGTAGGAATTGTGCGCTGGAAAGTACTCGATCGAGTACTATTGTGTTCGATCGACTCCTTTTTCTACTCGATCGAAAGTGCCTTTTTAATAAGTGTTCGATCGAGTACCTAAAGTACTCGATCGAGAGGTTTTAGCTTGGATATGTTCGATCGAGTGATGTAAAAGTCCTCGATCGAGTATTTACCAATTATACTCGGGATTTTTATCCCGTGATAGGTTTAGTTTTGTTAATTTTAACTTCCCTGTATAAGGGAGTCGTAATTAGGTTAATGGACACTTCTTCTTTTACCTTTTAATACTTCTCTTAATACACTTTACTGCTTAATCTCATACCTTTGCTCTTTGCTTTTGTGGATTGATCTTTACGCCAGATTGCTTTTGATTGTAATCATCCTTTCTTTATTAATCTTAATCTTATTATTCGTTTGCTTTAATTCTTGCTTTCTGTGTTTATTATTTCTGACCTAATCAGTTTATGCATAATCGTTGTTATTTCATTATGTCTTTAATTAGTACACTCTATATTATTATTGTTGACACCCTTAGTAGTATGGGTAGCTAATTCCTTCTATGTCGGGATTAGGGAATCCATGGTAGGATTGTGACGATATAGCGAATAGACTAGACGATTTATTTGTGAGAATCTGTCCCCATAGCAATATAACTGTAACACCAATTTAGTTGAATGCATGCTTCTAAATTATTTTAATTTGGTTAACTTTGTTCCTGGATCGGAAGATTGGAATAAACAGACCTACTATGAACAGTAGACTACCCTAATGAGGACGGAAGTTAAGATAGCGGAAATCTAGGATAGAAAGTGGACCGGAAGGACCTTTCCCATGCCCTTCTCACAATATATTGTCTAGGCTATTTGCAATTGAGTCGTTAGACTGCCATGGTGAACCGAAATCCTGACATACTCTCTTTTACTTGATCATTTTATCACATTTTCTCGCTTTAACTGCTCTTACTTAATTTCTCTTACCCTTAAATCTTCAGTAGTCTAGAGAATCAAATACAAAACCCCCCACTTGTGACTTAGATAGACTTACTACAGATAGATACCTTGCCTCCATGTGGAGATCGACCCTACTTATCACAAGCTTCCGTTAGTATATTTATGTTTATTATTGGTACAGAAACGAAAGTATCAAAATTTGATACGGTCGTTTCTGTACCAAAAATAAATACCTAAATATAACTAACAGAAGCTAGTGATAAGTAGAGTCGATCTCCACAGGGAGGCAAGTGATGTGACCATAATTAGCGCATATTTAGTCCCAGAATTAGCCTTGTTCCCATGCTTTTTAGTGCATATTTGGGTCATTTATTGTCTTTAGTTCTTTGTTTTGCATATTCTTTGAGGTTTTGTGTCCTTGGTAGGAAAGGAGTGCAAGCCTTGTATTTTCATGGCAAAATGAGACTAAATTGATTGAACTCAATGACCAAGCATCAAGGAGAGACAAGATTAGAAGGCCTTTGTACATATTATAGTAGTTGGGCAATGACGAGAAAGGATCCTTGCATCCCCAAGGAAATCCCCAAGGATTTTACGAAGAAAAGGGAAGAAAAGAAGAAGAAGTAAGACTGAGGAGCAATCCGTGCGGATTGTCCTGAATCCGCCCGTCCTCCACAGCACAATCCGTGCGTCTTCCTTCAAAGACGCCGGGCAAAAAAGCCGAAGACGCCGGATTACCTTGAAGACGCCCGGGCAGAGGCTCCTGAATCCGCCCGTCCCGTGCCTAAGACGCACGGATTCCAGTCCAGCACAAATCCGTTTCTTCAAGCTTCAAAGAAAGAAGCCCTTCCTTCGAAAAATACCGGCGTCTCCCTACTCAATCTAAAAAGTGTAATTACTAGTTTAGCCCTTAATTAACCCTAATGCATCCACCTAATTTCCACTATAAATACCCCATTAGTCTAATTAGAAGAGCATGTTCTTCTTATCAATTATTAGAGTAGTTAATATCAATCAAATCTCTCTTTAGTTTTGTAATCAACAATTAATCAAGTTTTAATACAAGTTTTATTTCCTTAATCTCTCTTTTGTTCATCCTTTATTTTGGGTAATTGAAGATTATTTGGGTTATTATTGGGAGATTGACAACCTCTCAATCAAGCATCAAGTACTTCTTTTATTCTTTTCTTTATTATTGGAATCATTAGTAGGTATAATTCTCTTAATCCCTTTTTAATTATTGTTAATTACTTTCATTTGTTCATCATGTTTCATTTTGTTGGTATGATTGACAACCTTGCTAGCATGATCAACATGATAATGAGTGAGTAGTGACCTAGCTAGGGTTAATGGGTAATTAGGGGAAACCAACATGGGGAATGATTCATGCATAAATTAATATGCTTTCATGGTTTATTTGATTGCTTGTTTTGATCTCAACTCATGCACATGTTATGTTTGATGAAATGTGAGCCTATGAATCCTTGCATTTTTTACCTATCACCCTATCTTTTCAATGAGACTTGTAAGACATAAACCAACTCGAGTCTCATTAGACCATGCATGTTGTTGAGTAGGAAAGACTAAGTCGACTTGTAGGTGTTGTACAATCTAATCGATTCGCTCAGGACCCAAACTTTCCTAGGATTGTAAGATATAACCCAACTCAATCCATCACAACAATAATTGCTTGCTTATAATTTGAGAACATGTTTGTATGATCAATTCTCATGATTCCCCTATGACCCCATGACACCCTAGTGCTTTTTATCAAATGTTTACAACCCTTTTAATTCATCTTGCTTATTTATTTTCATTGCTATCTAGTTAGTGACCTTCTACATCAACCCAAATTGTGACACCCCTAAGACATCACTAGTTTCAATAGAAATTTCATCTTAATTCCCGTCCCTTGGGATCCGACCTTTACTTGCCTCTTTAATAATTGTAGAGTTGTTTGTGAAGTTATAAATTGTGTTTTGGTCTAGGTGTTTCCAATGACAATTGTTCAAAAAAATAGAATATAGCTCCTAAATAGTCCCGACCAAAAATGGCGCCGTTGCCGGGGACGGTGTTATCTTGATTTAGATTTTCTTATATTGTTATTAGTTGTGTCTTTCTTTGCCTTGGAGAAGTAAAACCCCTCAAAGTTTGTTCTAATTGTTTTCAAGTTGTTTGATATTTTGCATGTCTAGAAGGTCACAAGGTGATTTGTTACCTTTTGATCGTGAAATTGAAAGAACTTTGACAAACAATAGAAGATTTGCTAGGAGAAATTTGAGCGGTATTAGTGAGGTTGTGGATATTCAACCAACTATTGAGTTCATCAACCCTTTTGCAAGAGAAGGTGAGGAGAACCCAACACAAAATACCACACAAAATCAACCCACAATGCCTACGTTCTCATCACATTCCGTACCCACCGAGGAGAACCTACCCAATGGTACTCCCACACCACAACATTTGACCAGAAATTTTATTGCCAAATCCGCCTTTATCCAATTAGTCGAAAGGAGCCAATTTGGAGGGATGCCTAGTGAAGACCCTCATTCTCATATGGAAACCTTTTGTGACTATTGTGATGCGATTTCTCAAACCGGTGTAACTCAAGACCAAATTCGATGGGTCTTATTTCCTTTTTCTCTAATTGGCACCGCGAAGCAATGGTTAAAGGGCCTTGATAAGGCCACTCTCGGAATTGATTCTTGGAAGAAGTTGGCTCTAGCTTTCTACAAAAAATTCTACCCACCGGAAAAGACTAACATGCTAAGAGCTCAAATTATGGGTTTTAAGCAAAGGGATGAAGAATCTTTGTATGAAGCTTAGGAGCGGTTCAAGGGAATTTGTCGCTCATGTCCTCACCATGGACTTAGCGAGTGGTTCTTGGTACAACAATTTTGTAACGGTCTATATGAAGATTCAAGGAACATTCTCAACATGGGATTAAATGGAAATACATGAAAGACATCCTCACAAAGACATCCTATGCGAAATATATAAAAGACATCCTCACAAAGAAGAAGTCGATCCGGAAGCTTGAGACTATCGCCTTCACTAAGGTGAGTAGTGCAATACTTCAAGGGAGTTCACCTCCAAAACTAAAGGATCCGGAAAGCTTCTCAATACCGTGTACCATTGGCGACACCACGATCAACAAAGCCTTATGTGATCTAGGGGCTAGTGTGAGTGTTATGCCATACTCGGTGAGTAAAAGGTTGGGGATGGGAGAGCTTAAATGCACCAATATCACACTCCAAATGGCCGATAGATCGACGAAGACACCATTAGGGATATGGGAAGATGTCCCCGTACGAATTGGGAAGTTTTTCATCCCGGTGGACTTTGTCATTGTTGATATGGAGGAAGATTCCAACATTCCAATCATTCTAGGAAGACCCGTCTTACACACCGCGGGTGCGGTGGTTGATGTGAAACATGGTGAGCTCACTCTAGAAGTGGGAGATGAGAGTATAACTTTTAATCTTGACAAGACTATGAGAGCTCCCCGTTTACATGAACCGTGTTTTATGATCGATCATTATAGTCAGAAGGATGAAAGGAAGAAGTCGGAACTCCAATGGAAGAAGAAAATTGAAGATGCTCCATTCAAAGAGCAAGTGAATTGTGACAAAGAGAGCTTACAAAGCTCATCAAAATTAAGCAAAGAAGAAGAGGATGGCCTTATTGGCCAAGAAAAGGAAATGGGAGAGTTGTCTCCACCAAATCAAGAGATTTTCAATGATCAACTTAATGAAGTTTGTGGTCTTTGGGACGACGAATTTGAAGGGATTTTTAATCCCTACATTGGTAATGCCATCGATCAAGACCGACAACAAGGTCCAAGGTCTATTGAAGACCTTTATCATGACAATGAACAAGGGTTTGATTACTTTTTCAAGGTGTTGAGCAACATCAACAACACCTTGAACATGCCCCCTTAACATCTCATCAAGAATGAGAGTTTGGTGGAGTCCTCCTTAAACCACCATTTGTAAATATCTCTAACTCCCTAACTTGCATTTCAATTCTTATATTGCATTTTTGTCATTTTTGGATTTTTATACTTTGATCAAGATAACTATCATGTTTGAGAGAAGTGAGGGAGGGACTAATTTCAATTAATGTGTAGTGCTTTAGCTTAGTGTGGGGATGCCAATTGCCTAGGCTATTCATGCCTTAGTAGTGCCCCCACAATGAAGAACACGAGATATGAAGAAGAATGGAAAAATGACAAGGGATATGCAAAGTACACGGATGGAACTGAATCCGGGTAAAAAGGGGTCGAATCCGAGCGGATTCAGGAGAATCCGCCCGTCTTCAGGAAATCCGGGCATATTGGGTAGAAGACACCCGTCCACCATGAGCTGAATTTTTGAAATTTCTGACTGTCAAAGAATCCGGGCGTCCTGCATTCAAATCCGCCCGTCTTCAAAAATCCGCCCGTCCTGAAAGGAAAACGCCCGTCTTCTTGGCTGAGAAAAACAAGAAAAATCCCTGTAAAGGAATCCGCCCGTCTTCTCTGAAAGATGCCCGTCCTGTGTTTGCAAATCCGAGCGTCTTCACTTAAAGACGCCCGTCTTTAGGCGAGTTTTCCCCAACCCAGAAAAGGCAGAATCCGGGCGTCCCGAGCAAAAACCGCCCGTCTTGCCCCTGCTTTTCAAATTTTTCGGGTTTTATAAACCCCCTCCCACATTCATTTCTTCATTCCTTCATTCATAACACTACTCATAACTCCAAAACCCTCAATCTCTCCATCACAAAAACAAGATTTCTCAATAACATTCACCAAAATCAAATCAAAACATCCTTTTAACAACAAATCAATCACTCCTCTTTCAATAAAAAACAAAACCAAGCACAAAATCTTCAACCTTTGAGTCGATTTTTGAATTCATAAAGGCAAAGCCTTTCATCTTTAAATCGATTTGGGTACACTAGAAATTGAAGATTTTCACTCTTTTCTTGGTTTATTCATCAATGGCAAGGACTATGGGAGCAACAAAAGCAACAAAGGCAAAGGCACCAAAGGCAAAGGCACTCTCATCAAGACAAAAGAGTCTTCAAGCAAAGAAAGCATTGGCTATGGTGGTAGCTAGCCCAAACTTGGAAGTGCAACAACAACAACCTCCCATGGAAGCAACAACATCTTCTACTCCGAAAATTGCTCAACTTTCGAATTATCCGGAGGTAATTTTCATTTCCAAATCCCATAGGGACACTTTTTCCAAGTTTGCTAGGAAATCATTTCTATCCACCAAGTTTATTTGTGAAGATACCTTAGATAAGTTGGGTGTCCTTGAGCAAACTAGAGCCTTCTTCAAAGCCATGGGGTTGGAGAAATTGTTTGAATCAAAAGAATTGACATACCCCTCCCTTACCTTAGAATTTTTGAGTTCTTTGAAAGTTAACAAGGTTGAGACTATGGAGACCATCGAGTTTCGTCTAGCTAATGTTAGTAGGCGCATCTTATTTGAGGAAATGGGTAAAGCTTTGGGTCTTAGTGATTCACCGAGTTATTTTAAGAATGTTGGCAAGTATGACCCCGACCCTCTTTGGGAGGCGATTTCCGGAAGGAAATTTGAGGACTTTCATGCTAGTCGCGCTCTATTAGTCCACCATCCGGGCATTAGAGTGTGGCACAAGGTCATAGGGAACACCATCATTGCAAGAAAAGACACCAACCATTTCACCAAACTCGATTTTGTTCTTCTTGAGTCGGCTTTGAACATTGGAAGGGAATTCACCAAGCCTTTCAACTCTCTAAGGCTTTTGGTGGATAGATGGCTAAATATTGATTGCGGGAAGAAAGGCACCACCGTTATTGTGAATGGAGGCCTAGTCACTATCCTAGCTAAATACTTTGATCCAAACTTCAACAAAGATAACAAGTATGAGGCGAAAGAGGGTGGTCATCTCATTGATATTAATACTATGATATACAAGTACAAGTGGGTTACCCATAACCCTATTGACACCAAGTATGGATGGCTCACTAGTGAGGCTAGATCCTTTACTTTGCCTTCAAAGATTTGTCGATTGAGTGTCCACCGGACCAACTATCTACTTCCCCTTTCAAAAGAGGCCGAGTACATTATCCGACAACAAAAGGGTGAAATTGAAATGCCCTCCTCTTCCATTGTCACACCACCCTACCCTTTCGAGTACCAAGAGTTCAAGCCCGAAGGCGTTGAAGCAAGAAATGATTATTTGACTCTTCTCATGCAAGAGATGCACAAGCAAGCTTTCGAGGATCGGAAAAATGCTTACTTAGCCCAATATCCACCCCTCCTTCATTTAGCTAGGCAAGGACTACTTGACCCTTCATGTCCTTTGCCTAGTTGGGCGGATAAGGAAGTCTTCTTTCCGAGTGCATCTAGGGTTGTTCCGGGTGATAATAAGATTGTCGGTAATGAAGAGGTTGATGATAACATTGATGGAGAAGCTAGTGAAGAAGGAGAAGAGGATGATGAGCAAGGTGAAGGAGAAAGTGAAGAAGAAAGTGGTGATGAATCCACTTCTAGTGAGGAAGATAATGATGATATGATGGAAGATTAGCAAGCTTTAGAGGCTCCTACCCTCTTGAGGTTTGTCTATTTCTCTCTTTGTTTTATTTATTTATCTTGATCATTGTTTGAGTAGTCCTAGAACCATTGAGGACTAACACCTCGGCCCCATTGAGGTGTTCTCATTTTATTGTTCCCATCTTTCAAAATCCAAAATGACAAAATTAGTTTCATGCATTGCATAGTGTGTGCATGAACTACACTCAACCTTAGGACATTAGCAATAATGTCTAGATCGGTTTGGGGAAGTTAATGCATACACAACGGGAGGTAATCTAAATTATCCTCTTCGTCATAAACAAAAACCATGCATCATGTAGTGTAGATTAGTGTAGCTTGCATTTAGTGTAGAAATCATGCATCATGTTTGCATAATTTCCCATCATTTTGGCCATTGAGGACAATGCCCATATTAGTGTGGGGATGGGGAATTCTAACTTAACTTTTATTCAAAAATCCAAAAAAATTGAAAAATTTCGAAAAACCATAAAAATTTGAAAATTAAAAAACCCAAAAACATGTTTATTTCCTTTTTAGTGTAGTCATGTATTATTGTATATATTGTGTTTATTCTATCCTTATTCACATTGATTGACTACGCCGCATCCGAGACATGAGGATCATGAAGACCGCATGGTATGATCTTTCCAATCTCCTTTTTCCTCTTTATGTTAATGACTATGTGGCTTTATTTTGATTGATGCGGTATAACAATGTGAACTTAGGACTTGCATTTAGTTTATATGTCATATTAGTTGGTAGAATCACTTGCATTAGGATGTATATAATAGTTGCATCATGGCATATAGTTGCATTTAGATGAAATATTTTGAAAAGTGCCTAATTGAGAACTTTGACAAGAGCAACTAAGCCATTACAAATACTTTTTCAACTTAAGACTTTGCCTACTAGAATGGTTGTAAAACACCCTAAATTGTGTCCTACTAGTGTCTTTTGACCCATGACCCAAAGCCTAGTCAAGGGTTTGCATGTGAGTCACCTATTCCAACCCCGTGATGCGATGTGGACTTGGTTAACTTGTCTAGGTGACCTTGATTGACCTTGTGGCAAGGCAACCCAAAAATACTTTTCTATCAATAAGTTTGAAATGCTCATTTCGAAAATTTTGTTATGTGGAAGTAATTTATTGCTAAGGAAACCTCAAATGTTATGAAATGTTGAGAAATATTTGTTGTTTTGATGGAGGCGTACCACTTCGATGTGCTTTGGAGAGGGATCCATTGAATTGGGCCCCCACACGGTTGTGAATTCAACCGCCCAGAGACAGAGTGACTATCACCCCGAAAATCTATTGTCTAGAGGTTAACCGGTTGCCTAATAAGCGATTGGCGAAAGCAAAGGACACTAGCCCGGAAGGGACAAACCCCATCTTAAATTTTTGAAATGTGAAAGTTAAATGAGGTCAATTTTTGAATACTAGTCATATCCACCCTTTGTTTATAACGATTTGAGCATTTCATTCCCAAAGAGCCTTTTTGTCAAGCCACTTTGTCGAGCTTGGGACGATCCATAACCTTTACTTTTGTAGAGAATTCTAGACTTGTCATGTCATATGCTACTAGCATCATAGGGATCATCATTCCACCACCATCCGATCGCTCTTGACGAAAGCATTTGGGAATTGAGGACGAAAATAGTCTAGTTTAACACCATTTGGAGGTGATTTAGTGCCATCCTCTTAGCCTTAGTAATTTGTTGAACTAGTATTTGTGAAGGATTATATGCTCTTAAATTTGTTCTCTCTTAGTTGCCTCCGCCACTTGATGAGGAAGTGGCTATTCCTTTTGTAGATGCATCCATTATTTGATTTTGTGTGCTTAATGTTTGGATGTGTCGCCATTTTGGCAAAACCCACCTTGCCTTGCAAGAAGGCATCCTACCTCATGGTTGTCTTGTTGTGAGTTGAAGGGGCGGAGTGAGACCCGCTAAGTGTCTCATATCGGCTATGTTATTAGGATAGTTTAAATAATGGTCCTAGTCTTTGTCACCTCTTTACTCGGGACGAGCAAAGGTTCGGTTTGGGGATATTTGATGTGACCATAATTAGCGCATATTTAGTCCCCGAATTAGCCTTGTTCCCATGCTTTTTAGTGCATATTTGGGTCATTTATTGTCTTTAGTTCTTTGTTTTGCATATTCTTTGAGGTTTTGTGTCCTTGGTAGGAAAGGAGTGCAAGCCTTGCATTTTCATGGCAAAATGAGACTAAATTGATTGAATTCAATGACCAAGCATCAAGGAGAGACAAGATTAGAAGGCCTTTGTACATATTATAGTAGTTGGGCAATGACGAGAAAGGATCCTTGCATCCCCAAGGAAATCCCCAAGGATTTTACGAAGAAAAGGGAAGAAAAGAAGAAGAAGTAAGACTGAGGAGCAATCCATGCGGATTGTCCTGAATCCACCCGTCCTCCACAGCACAATCCGCGCGTCTTCCTTCAAAGACGCCCGGGCAGCAAGCCCAGAAGACGCCCGAATTCCCCTGAAGACGCCCGAGCAGAGGCTCCTGAATCCGCCCGTCCCGTGCCTAAGACGCACGGATTCCAGTCCAGCACAAATCTGTTTCTTCAAGCTTCAAAGAAAGAAGCCCTTCCTTCGAAAAATACCGACGTCTCCCTACTCAATCTAAAAAGTGTAATTACTAGTTTAGCCCTTAGTTAACCTTAATGCATCCACCTAATTTCCACTATAAATACCCCATTAGTCTAATTAGAAGAGATGTTCTTCTTATCAATTATTAGAGTAGTAAATATCAATCAAATCTCTCTTTAGTTTTGTAATCAACAATTAATCAAATTTGAATACAAGTTTTATTTCCTTAATCTCTCTTTTGTTCTTCCTTTTTTTTGGGTAATTGAAGATTATTTGGGTTATTATTGGGAGATTGACAACCTCTCAATCAAGCATCAAGTACTTCTTTTATTCTTTTCTTTATTATTGGAATCATTAGTAGGTATAATTCTCTTAATCCCTTTTTAATTATTGTTAATTACTTTCATTTGTTCATCATGTTTCATTTGGTTGGTATGATTGACAACCTTGCTAGCATGATCAACATGATAATGAGTGAGTAGTGACCTAGCTAGGGTTAATGGGTAATTAGGGGAAACCAACATGGGGAATGATTCATGCTTAAATTAATATGCTTTCATGGTTTATTTGCGTGCTTGTTTTGATCTCAACTCATGCATATGTTATGTTTGATGAAATGTGAGCCTATGAATCCTTGTATTTTTTACCCATCACCTATCTTTTCAATGAGACTTGTAAGACATAAACCAACTCGAGTCTCATTAGACCATGCATGTTGTTGAGTAGGAAAGACTAAGTCGACTTGTAGGTGTTGTACAATCTAATCGATTCGGCTCCGGGACCCAAACGTTCCTAGGATTGTAAGATATAACCCAACTCAATCCATCACAACAATAATTGTTTGCTTATAATTTGAGAACATATTTGTATGATCAATTCCCATGATTCCCCTATGATGTAACACCCCACGGTAATTGAAGAGGTCCAGTGATAGGCTTAAATGACTAGTGCTTAAAGGGATTGGAAGTACTACTCATATCAACAAAGTGCACTTTCTTTTATGGTCATCCATGCGAAAGAACTCCAAAGTTAAGCGTGCTTGGCTGGGAGTAGTCTTAGGATGGGTGACATCCTGGGAAGGTTTCCGGGATGCGCATGAGTGAGGACAAAATGCGCTATAAAGGACCCGTGTTGATCTGTGGGCCATGTACACAGCCTGGTGAGCTATCATGAGTAACCGCTCCCGACCCGGTTTGGGCCGGGGTGTTACATATGACCCCATGACACCCTAGTGCTTTTTATCAATTGTTTACAACCCTTTTAATTCATCTTGCTTATTTATTTTCATTGCTATCTAGTTAGTGACCTTCTACATCAACCCAAATTGTGACACCCCTAAGACACCACTAGTTTCAATAGAAATCTCATCTCAATTCCCGTCCCTTGGGATCCGACCTTTACTTGCCTCTTTAATAATTGTAGAGTTGTTTGTGAAGTTATAAATTGTGTTTTGGTCTAGGTGCTTCCAACGACAATTGTTCAAAAAATAAAGAATATAGATCCGAAATAGTCCCGACCAGCAAGTTATCTATCTGAAAGTCCATCTATCTAAGTCATAATTGGGGGGTTTTAAGTTGGTTTTCTAAGCTACAAAAGATTTAAGGGAAGAGAAATAAAGGAGAGAGCACTAAAGTGAGAAAATGCGATAAGAATGGTCAAATAAAAGAGAGTATGTCAGGATTTCGGTTCACCATGGCAGTTTATCGGCTTAGTTGCAAATTGCCTAGACAATCTACTGTAAGAAGGATAAGGGAAAGGTCCTTCCGGTCCACTTTCTATCTTAGATTTCTACTAACTTAACTTACATCCTCGTTAGGGTAGTTTACTATTCATAGCAGGTCTATTTATTCCAATCTTCCGATCCAGGAGTAAAGTTAACCAGATTAATGTAATTTAGAAGCATGCATTAAAATAAATTGGTGTTACAGTTATATTGCTATGGGGACAGATTCTCACATGTAAATCGTCTAGCCTATTCGCTACATCGTCACAATCCTACCATGGATTCCCTAATCCCAACATGAAAGAATTTAGCTACTCATATTAGTAATGTTGTCAATAATAATAATAATGAATAAAATAATTGAAGGCATGATAAAATAACAATTGTAATGCATAAACTAAATTAGGGCAGAATAATTAAGACAATAAAACAAGAATTAAAGCAAGGATATAATGAGATTAAGATTTAAAGGTGAAGAGAGATTACAATCTCAAGCGATTCCGACGTAAAGATCAAATCTGCTAAGCAAAAGTTTTAAGGGAAGAAAGTTACAGTAGAAAGTGTATATAAGAGAAGTATTAAAAGGTAAAAGAAGAAGTGTCTATTAACCTAATTACGACTCCGTTATATAGGGAAGTGAAAATTAACATAACTAAACTTATCACGGGATAAAAATCCCGAGTATAATAGCTAAATACTCGATCGAGTACTATTGTGTTCGATCGACTCCTTTTTCTACTCGATCGAAAGTGCCTTTTTAATAAGTGTTCGATCGAGTACCTAAAGTACTCGATCGAGCGGTTTTAGCTTGGATTTGTTCGAGCGAGTGATATAAAAGTCCTCGATCGAGTATTTAGCTATTATACTCGGGATTTTTATCCCGTGATAGGTTTAGTTTTGTTAATTTTCACTTCCCTATATAAGGGAGTCGTAATTAGGTTAATAGACACTTCTTCTTTTACGTTTTAATACTTCTCTTATATACACTTTCTACTGTAACTTTCTTCCCTTAAAACGTTTTCTTAGTGGATTTGATCTTTACGCCGGAATCGCTTGAGATTGTAATCTCTCTTCTCTTTTTAATCTTAATCTCATTATTTTCTTGCTTTAATCCTTGTTTTATTGTCTTAATTACTCTGCCCTAATTTAGTTTATGCATTACTATTGTTATTTCATCATGCCTTCAATTAGTTTATTCATTATTATTATTATTGACAACATTAGTAATATGAGTAGCTAAATTCTTTCATGTTGGGATTAGGGAATCCATGGTAGGATTGTGACGATGTAGCGAATAGGCTATACGATTTACATGTGAGAATCTGTCCCGATAGCAATATAACTGTAACACCAATTTAGTTGAATGCATGCTTCTAAATTACATTAATCTGGTTAACTTTACTCTTAGATCGGAAGATTGGAATAAATAGACCTGCTATGAACAGTAAACTACCCTAATGAGGACGGAAGTTAAGTTAGTGGAAATCTAGGATAGAAAGTGGACCGGAAGGACCTTTCCCTTATCCTTCTTATAGTAGATTGTCTAGGCAATTTTCAACTGAGCCGATAAACTGCCATGGTGAACCGAAATCCTGACATACTCTCTTTTATTTGATCATTCTTATCGCATTTTCTCACTTTACTGCTCTCTCCTTTATTTCTCTTCCCTTAAATCTTTTGTAGCTTAGAAAACCAACTTAAAACCCCCCAATTTTGACTTAGATAGATGGACTTTCAAATAGATAACTTGCCTCCTTGTGGAGATCGACCCTACTTATCACTAGCTTCTGTTAGTTATATTTAGGTATTTATTTTTGGTGCAGAAACGACCGTATCAAATTTTGGCGCCGTTGCCGGGGAGGCAATTGGCCTATTTATCTATTTATTTTCGTCTGTCTTCCGCCTCAAGGGATTTATTCCTTTAGGCAGTTTTTATCTTTTTCCTTCAGTGTTATTTTGATAGGTCCTACAGGTCCTACCTAGACAGGGTTTTAGGAGAAAGATCTTCAATGGGAAGACTTGAGTACCTTTGACCCTTCTACCAAGATGTCTAGTGTCTTCCGAATTATAGCATAGTTTGAAGCTCAGAATGCAAGATCTGGCAAGCTGGAGAGTAGACAGTCTTGGAGTGGTTTACGTCAGCTCCATACTACGGCACAACAGGTGGTCCACTGTAAAAGATGTGGTACTGCGAGGCACGAAGCTGTCATTTGTCTAGCAGATGTTGATGTAGTCTATGCGTTTAGGCAGCGTAGATAGGCCAGTCATTCTTCTGCACATGTGCCGCCACATCCATTTTAGCAACGAGGCTACCAAGAGTCTTCATTTTTTGGCCGCCGTCATAACAAACTCCTCCTCCTATTAAGCAGAAAGAAGAAATTGCTGAGTGGACGCCTATAGTGAAGTCACTTGCTCTTCAAGTGCAAGAAGTTATGAAGACTAAAGACGCCATTATCAAGTCACTTAAAGCTCAGTTGGCTCAAGTATTGGCCAAGCAAATTTCTAGGCGACCTGAGACCGTCTGTGCTGTTCACGCCCGGACTGAAATTCCCTGCGAAGGGCCAATTCTGCCTACTAATGTTGCAAACACTTTTCAAGAGGAAGGATACAATGCAGTCACGCCTGCCACTGTTAAAACACTCGATCGAGAAATTTACTCTACTCGATCGAGTGAAATGCCTGAGGAAGTATTCGATCGAGAGGATGAAAGCTTTCGATCGAGCAATGAGGAAAACATGGCCTTCGATTGAGTGACACAAGTTCCTCGATTGAGTAAAATTGTTGAAGACATGCCTCGATCGAGTTACTTAAGTGCTCGATCGAGTAATTTATTTGCTGATAATAATAAATGGTCGTCTAAATTTTTTCGAACGATGATTATGCAATTAAAGTTAATTCCTTTGTTACTTCTTCTGCAGGTACTGATGGGTTGACAGACCCAGAAGCTGGGCATCATGCATTGACTTTGGAGACTGGAACAGTGTGGATTGATGACCTAGATGGGGGATTGGACGAGGCTAGGCCGTACAAGAAGAAAGCGCGCAAGAGGGCCAAAAGTGGAGGCCAATACAGTGCGATGAGTTGTTGTTCTCCTGTTGATGTGATGGTATGGAGGCCTAAAGTCAAGCTGATGGATGCTGAGGGAATCTCATTCAGTTAACACCCTTGTCGTAGGCCATTAATTTTTGTCGGTGGATGATAAGAAGAAGGTCGAGCTAGGACATATCTGAAACTAGCGCTGTCCGGGAGGCAACTCGGAATTTAAATTTCTTTCTAGTTGTTTTTTCAAACATTTTTAATTTTGTTGTGTGGTTAATAATTGGTTTATAAACCATAGACTGTAAACAATTGTAGACTTGGTTTTTGTCGCCATTTGTGGTCTGCAGGTACCACTAGATCGAGTGGTTTCATTCCTTTCGATCGACCATTTCCGCAGCTCTTGCTCCTCGATCGAGCGCTATATCTTCTCGATCGAGTTTCGCTGTTTTGATTTGTATCCTTTGGCATTGCTATGAAGCTTTTATCGACTTCCCTTATTGCTGGCTGGTTTGGGGAGGTCCCTACTTCGCGTTATCTTGTAAGTTTTCACTCTCTCCGTTTAGTTTGCATTTCTTTTCCCTATTTTTGAGTACAATAAGGGTATTGTACGGTTTGGTTTGGGGAGGTTATGCATCCATATCTGTGTCTGCATCTTGTTTTTATTTGCATCTCTGTTATCACGTTTAATTTCTGTATGCATTGCTTGTTTATTTCCATAAAAATCAAAATCCCATAAAAATTTAAAAAAAAAATAAAAAATTAATAAAATATTCACGTTTATTTTTGCATATAGGTTGAGTCGGAACGGTAGATTTCCGTGATGATATTGCACTGTAACTTGTCATTTTTACTTGAGCCTTGCACTCTATTGACAGTTATTAGCTGAGTCTTACGCATATTTACGAGTTTTTGTTCAACCTTAGCTGACTGTGTAGACTTGACCTGATAAATTGGCACCCTACTCTATAATTTCTGAGATTTAGTGCCTTATAACTGGTGACATTCATGACCGGTTTACATAGGAATTGAGATTAGTACTCCTTGCATAGCATGTTCATCTTTTTGCACATTTATGACATTCGATTTCTTGTCAATTGCATACATTCGGGTTTGTGGTCGGTGTCACATGCAGGGAGTGTTGGATTTATTAATCTCATGAATTTACATATTCATATATGTTCTAATTTATTTAGTCATAAAATAAATCCTAGATCTTATGCATGCAAACTAAAGCAAGATAAAAGAAGAAATCGTCAATCTTACATTGAGGTTTCTGATATTAGGGCACCAACAAGATCACCTTCTTGTTAGTTCTTGAGCTTTCCTAATAATAGATGAACAAAAGGTCCAAAATAGAACCTATCCCAAAAGTGAATACCCAAGGAAACCTCTTAATAACTAATATTATTTTGTACCAGAAATAAGACAAGTCTTACTTAAAAATATGACACAAAATATTAATTTGTTCTCTTGTAATTTTCAGCCAAGAGAGGAAGAATTTTGAGAGATTTTTATTTCTCTATGTTTTCACAATTGTAGAGAGAAATTCCTATTTTCTTACACTAGAAAATGTTAGATGAAGTAGTGAATCATAATTAGAGAAAACCATTTTGTTCTCATAGTGGAAAACCGGTGGGAGGGGTGGTAGAGGGAGCCAATGCATGAGGTTCATTTTCTTCCCAAGAAAAATAGGGTTGCATGGCTACTATTAGGCTTTAATCATCATATTTTCCACTTAAAAAAAAACACAATATAATTCTTAAACACCCTCCATTTTTCGGCACATATATATAAAATGGGAGGTCCATTTTATTTTTGTCATTTGTCAATTGTGACATATGTGACATGTTACTTGACATGTGAAATTGTAATGTATTTTTAACATATTAAACAACATACTCATAAAATATGTCATATACAAAATCGACTAGTAATTCGTAATTACTTGTACCAAAACAGTTTATCAATTATAAATCACAACATCTTGTATTTACAATAAATTATTCATTCAATTTCAATTTCAATTGTTTCGTAAACAATAATTTTATCCAAGTAATAAAACAATTCGATTACTTAGACCGTATCTAATTTAATCGAATTACAATAAGACACGTTAACTTTAATAACAAAATCATCCGTCAATTTTAAGCAGTTTAATTAACTCATATCGGCATACGATTAATTAAATAATCAATTAAGAATATTTCCCTATAGGTATGACCTAAGGGGATCAACTGATCACCACCATCGCACGACAGTAATGTCAAACTCTAGTCAGCCAATCATTACCGATATGTGTGGACCAGTTGACTGTAAAATATTACATCCCACATGTATTCTTAAAATGAGATTTAAACATGTGATCATCATGATCGACAGTTGTGATCGCATTATTGTCGGAGGACACATATTCCAACAATCTCCCACTTGTCCTCGACAAGTGTGCGTCACCAATTCTCTTGTCCTATTACTATCTCCCACTCAATGCAAGGTGTCTTTCAGGTCGTACTTGCAAGTGATCATATCGAGAGTGGTTTCCTCGATCTGGAGAATAACTCATTGACCGGAATTATCTACCATAGATACCTTCCGAGCGTGGCCACGCATTTCCAGTTCATTACTTCTCGAGTGGCCCTGAGATATTGTTATAACCCTGACAAGGGGTGGACAATTCCTATCGCACTTATTCCCTTCGACTAGCCACAACCATCATAACCCAAAACATACCCATTTGACCCCATTTACGAAGGTCGTAGTAACATAAATCAAAGTTAATCTGAAACTGTGCCACCTTAGGCGAATAGTCTTATGTAACACCCACATACTCCAAGTGCCTTACTAAGACCACTTTAAGGCATGGAAGTGTTACCATATCGGTTACCCAAGGCAATTATAATCATAAGACAATTAAGAAACGTACTTTAAAAGTTAACATAGTTTAAGTGATTACATGATCAAAACCAAAACTGATAAATTGAAATACAAGGTTCTCAGACGGTCTACTGCTAAAACTATCAAAGCTACAAAACACCGTCGACCACATGAAAGACTTCTAATCGCCACGTGATGACTCATCCCGGCTATCCCATACGCGTCATATCATACCCGCTCAATAATCGCTCACCACCCCGAATGGATCACCACGCTTTTAAAACATTAAACGGGGTCGATTAGTCACACAATTTATGTAACCAACGATCGATAAACAACATAGCTTAAACAAATCACACACATCACCCACACCAATCAATCTCCGTCTCCGACGATCCCACCTGACCAACCCGCCAGATGGGGGACCGCATCCGTACCCACCAAATCCCCGCTCATCATACCGAGCGATAACCCTGTCCCATTAATGTGCACATCCCCTTCCGTGGCGGGTTCCACGAAGGGCGAAACTAGGGCGTGACGCCACTCCCACAAGTGACCCCACTCAGTCGAGAACGCATCTCGAGAACCAGAGACAAACAATCACAACCATCAACAACAATCAATCAACAACCGTCATAAAACCAATACGATAATAATCAGCAATTACACAACACCAACAATGCATTATGGGACTAATACTGAGTAGGGAAACCCAACCTGGAAAGCACAACACAATCGGACGATCTCACAAATTGATATCAAACGCTTCCTCTACGAATCCTCCTCCGAACATACAAACATATAATCACTACCAATCATACAAAACAACAAAACCCCCAAATCCCCATATTAGGGTTTAACCAACTTTAAGGAAACGTTATAAAAACGGTACGTAGGTCTTACCCTCGACACAAGGATCACAAAGGTATCAAGAAAGGTAAAATCCGACCTTCCAAGCTCCGGGATTTGCCAACAATGCGATTAAAGCGAATGACGTAGTTTGATTTCTCTTTTCACAGTAATTAGGTTTTAAAAAGTGTTTAAAGAACAATGACGGAAGTAATATATACTCAAATCGCATTATTAACAAAACCCGAGAAATCATCCCCCATAAACCGGCTACTCGATCGAGTAGCTAAGGTACTCGATCGAGTGCCCCCTTACTCGATCGAGTACCCAACAGGTCAGAAACTATTTTAAACTGCAACTCACCCTTACTCGACAGAGTAAGGCCTACTCGATAGAGTACCCAGAGACTCATAAATACGTAGTATTACAGTCTTCCCTCCTTAAAAAGAACTTCGTCCCCGAAGTTCAACCCGTACATAAAAACAAATATACTAACTTGGTCAAGACGCAACAAAGCTACTAAGAACTCAAAACAAAACCCCAACTTATAAAACATGAAACCATGAACCCTTAACACCAACTCCACCAACTATTCCTACCTCCCCACATCACTCACGATGTCGTATCAACTACCTCATAAACTCTCCTGACACTAACTCCATACACTACCAACTACCATCCTCTAACGCTGCTAGCTCCATAATATATCATCCACTACCAAATCCAAAATCAAGACATTCATAGACATCAAACGGAATGTTACATTCTACCACCCTTAAAAGGAACTTCGTCCTCAAAGTTTACTCACACTCATAACCTCATCATCCAACTGTCAACACTAGTGAAATATTCTCACACTCCTAAACATCACACTACTACAAGCACGGCCATGGCCTTTTAACAACATCAACCACAAAATATACAACTTCATTCTTTATGCTACACCAACACTCTACTATGAATATACTACCATATGCACAACTATCAAAATCTCTTTTATCGCATCCTACTCCTCTTAAGATAAATGTTACGTCCTCGTAACTCACTAATACTATATCCTTAGTTATATCTTCTCATTATTCTCATCACCATCACATGTCATAGATAACCACCTATACTCTAAGCACTCGCCATGCATATATCCAAGGCTCTGTTACTTAAACAATTCTCATACTTCAATTCACTTGTCACACCCCTAACCTGTACCTCAAAATCTTTAGCTTAACCCAAAACTTCAACTTTTCCACATTACCGCAATACGACATACCTCTCTATATAAACTATATAAAACTCCCATCGTCAAAAGCATAACTCACGATCCACACTTGTTACGTACACTCACACTAGCTCCTCAAGTTCTTTTCTTTCATTACCACAAAACTCATACATAACTTAACATGACATCAAATCCCAATACCCTGCACTCACTATCTCAACAAAAGATTATGAACCACCTGCCGCTTTCAGATCATTACAACACATGTTCCACGAATCACTTGCATGACTATGACTACCGATGCCTCATCTTAAAACAAGATCAAAATTACTGTAACAACTTCTCACAACTATGTCCTATCAACAGAATGTCACTATACCATGACAACAACGAAAACATATACAACTCTCTTTCATATAATACTCCACCCTCATTCCAAAACTTAACTGGTAAGAAACATCAATAAACAAAACAACTGTCTATCTGTATAAACTGAAACTCACAGAAAGCCACATCAGACAAAACAACAATTTATGTGTAACTAGTATGTACTTTCGAAACTCGAATCATAAACATCCCGCCTACTCCACCACAACCGGTGACGGCATCGCAACATCGCCACCAACAGCCACACCGCAGTGCGAAAATACCCGCATCACAACACTAAATACCGTGCCCGGATCACCACCCGAGGCACCACATCGATAGTCATCACAACTTACACTATCCCATAAGCACTGACTCAACATGACTTCTCGGACAAGAAAAAACTTACTCAAATCCACTTTACTAAATCACAAAGCAACATATTATATGAATTAAACAGATAATAACCTCATGAACATCATCCCCTTACCACATCACGGAATAACATATATCATGAATACATCCAAGTATAACCAGTCATGCCAGATCAATCAAATGATTACTTTTTGAATATCATTCAATTAAATTACCGTGTCCAACATATATCACAGAACATTCAGATAACATCTTTATAACTATCACACCATACCACTTCCCGTGAGGTCAGAACCTCGCACAAACATTTATACACATCATAGACCCGTAAACACATCCACCTAGTCAGTCCTGATCACGTAAGTTACCACTCGATAAAGGTTACCTGTCGCCCGAGCTTAACTCATATGCCCCTCATAACATATTACCCCATTCGCATAACCATCACCTCATGCCAAGTATAACCATACCATTACTATTCAACTATTAGCACCCGCCTCATCTGACCACATCTTATACTTCCTTACAACCATACATATCAATCCGGCCTCTACAAAATCAACCTCATCTGCTACATTTCTAATATACCATCACCCTTAACCACTAGTCGCAAACCATAACACTACCACTGTCCGGGCATCAAACCTCTTACACTCATCTCTATACATCACAATTTCTTTCCTATCTGTGGTTAACATCCCAAATAACGAACATCAAATCCATCAACAACATTACCTCAACATTCTTCCCAATACTATCCTTAATTGTATAGTCACCCGACTCACCACCAAAATCTCATATCATGCAGATATTCTACCAACTTCTTACTCCCTTAATTCCTCGAAACTCATGATTAATCATGTTGTCCTGAAACTGTATAACCATTAATTTACTTACTCTTGATAGTATCATACATATCGACGATTCCTTACTTTTATGTCACATAACTCCGGTCAACATTTTCCTAGTTTTACTCCCCTCATTCTTTTCTTTTACACTTGACAAAATCAATTAACTATTCAACTCCTTATCACTTCTACCTAACTCTTTAGTGTTCCGGTTACTTTCCCATTGCTCCAAGACTCACATCTCATTATTTTATATCGATATCATCTCACTCTTTCTTACCATGGATCTTCTCTTATAATGCTATCAGTCACACTTGCCACTAATCTATCCATAAAATCAACGTTTAATGTTCAACAATTGCATCTCCCTTTTTACATCTCTAGAAATCAAAATTCTTTTCATACCGCTAATTGTCCAAGGAAATCCCACAATAGTTTTACCTCTTAATACACCAAATCTCCCAAAATCACTCACTGTCTACAAATCCACCTCGCGACATGTCTCCACAAAGTTCACTATATACCACTCTTCTCAACCCCTTTAAAACGAACTTTCACTATGTATATTCTTAACCCACACGACTCCTAACCATCTCCCTCCATAATTCTTTACACATCTCAAGTTGCCACTATCCACATCCTTACTCTCAATCCTTTCATTCTCACGTTCCTTAGACTCACATCATCCCTTGCCCATATTTACTTACTTTTACGTTACTCAAAACACAATCATAACACTCATCTCATCTCATCTCAGAAACATGCTCTATGTCTCAATTAAGCCATAACGATCTTCCTTTTCTTTTTCGACTATCTATCGCAACCACATATAACTCATGTCCTCCCACCGAATTCATACTCACCACAGGTGCCACTCACTACACCACAAGATTGGGTAACTTACGCGTCAAGACCAACATACATGTAAAACAATGCACAAAGAACCAAAATAACACCTTTGAATTAAACATAATATGCAACGAAGTCAAAAGATAGGCATATGACCCAAAACAGGGGTCACTAGATCGAGTACAGGCCACTCGATCGAGTAAGGGACTTAGTCGATCGAGTAGGTGAAGATCAGAAGCACATAAAAAAAATCACCAGGGCTACTCGATCGAGTAACTAACGTACTCGATCGAGTGCCGCCTACTCGATCGAGTACCAAGGCTACTCGATCGAGTACCTACGCATTTCTCAGCACTGTCCAATTTTCGTAAAACAGCCATAACTCACTCATTTCTTGGTCGATTCGGATGTGTGACCTATCGTTAAGAGTCATAAAAGAACAAGCTATCACCTCCAATTAAAATCACATTAAAATCATTTATACATCTCAAGTTATAACAGTTTAAAGACAACCTCTTTATAATCAAAAAACATAACTACTTAATTTTACCTCCAAACAACTTAAACGACAACATGGTAAACAAAAACAACCCAATACTCATAAAACCAGTAGTCCCAATCACATGTTACTATTTTCAAAAGCAAAGCAACAACATTCATCATGCAAATAATTTATTTAACTTGTCAATCATGACTTACCCACATGCTTTTATTCTATCACTTTTCGTAAACAAAACATACTCATACATTACAAATCCTATTTCCATGCTACTAATACAACAATATTACAAATACACTTCGTCACCTAAACATATTCATAATCACAAAATTCATATTCTCGTGCAATTGCCACTCCATCTTTTCCAATCAATTCATCCATTTCCACCACATTCTTCATATAACATATACATATGAACAATAGTAGACATGTATAAGAAATCATTATATAAAATTACACAAACAAAATTATATATAATCATATCACATATGAACTACTTCCTTTTTCCACCACATTACTCATCATTCTCATACACTTTTCTAACTATTCCAACCAACATTGTAAACCAACTATCATGCAACATGCTTTCAATCAACAACATACGAAATCACATCATCACCATCTTTTCTACACATTCCCCATTATCCACATACGTACACCCACTGATTCATGTAACACATCACTATATAGATACACAATTCACAAGGTAAACACATAGCGATCCCGACTCATATCCCATGGTGACCGGTTCAAAATTGTAGGGCGAGTTCGCGACTTTAGGACGTCTCACAAGTCTTTGCATTAGCTCCTACAACTTCTACCCCGGGTTCATTTTAATTGACTCCCTATGTTCATTGGATTCATTGGTTACGGTTTCGGGAACGTCGCTCGATACCATTTTGTAACACCCCCATACTCCAAGTGCCTTACTAGGACCACTTAAGGCATAGAAGTGCTACCATCTCGGTTACCCGAGGCAATGATAATCATAAGACAATAAAGAAACGTACTTTAAAAGTAAACATAGTTTAAGTGATTACATGATCAAAACCAAAACTGATAATCTGAAATACAAGGTTCTCAGACGGTCTACTGCTAAAACTATCAAAGCTACAAAACACCGTCTGACACAGCAGAAGACTTCTAACTGCCACGTGATGACTCATCCCAGCTATCCCATACGCGTCATATCATACCACCAATAACGCTCACCACCCCGAATGGATCACCACGCTTTTTAAAACATTAAACGGGGTTAGTACTAGTCACACAATTTATGTAACCAACAGTACAGTAAACAACACAACTCAAACAGTCACACACAATCACCCACACCAATCAATCTCCGTCTCCGACTGTCCACTGGACCAGCCCTGCCAATGAGGGACCGCAGCCGTACCTACCATATCCCCGCTCATCATACCGAGCGATAACCATATCCTATTAATGTGCACATCCCCTTCCGTGGCAGGTTCCACGAAGGGCGAAACTAGGGCGTGAAGCCACTCCCGCAAGTGACCCCACTCAGCCGAGAATGCATCTCGAAAACCAGAGACAAACAATCACAACCATCAACAATAATCAATCAACAACCGTCATAAAACTAATACGATAATAATCAGCAATTACACAACACCAACAATGCATTATGGGACTAATACTGAGTAGGGAAACTCTACCTGGAAAGCACAACACAATCAGACGATCTCACAGCTGATATCAAAACGCTTCCTCTACGAATCCTCCTCCTAACATACAAACATATAATCACTACCAATCATACAAAACAACAAAACCCCCAAATCCCCATATTAGGGTTTAACCAACTTTAAGGAAACATTATAAAAACGGTACGTAGGTCTTACCCTCGACACAAGTATCACAAAGGTATCAAGAAAGGTAAAATCCGACCTTCCAAGCTCCGGGATTTGCCAACAATGCGATTAAAGCGAATGACGTAGTTTGATTTCTCTTTTCAGAGTAATTAGGTTTTAAAAATGTTTAAAGAACAATGACGGAAGTAATATATACTCAAATCGCATTATTAACAAAACCCGAGAAATCATCCCAGTAAGCGCTTACTCGATCGAGTAGCTAAGGTACTCGATCGAGTGCCCCCTTACTCGATCGAGTATCCACGTTACTCGATCGAGTACCCAACATGTTAGAAACTATTTTAAACTGCAACTCACCCTTACTCGACAGAGTAAGGCCTACTTGATAGAGTACCCAGAGACTCATAAATACGTAGTATTACATCTTTAGTCAAAAGAATCGACTCATTAGAATACTATAGTAGCTCTCGCCACGACCAGGCTTTGTGAATTTGCCAGAACTCTATAAGCGGTCATTAGCCCGACAAAGTGTTCCTAACAGTCTGCCTATGTGATCGACTAGTCATTCTCTTATGAATCTATGGCACTTGAACTTGCCATCAATCGCATCACACTCTAGTCACTTCGAGACGTCACCTCATACAAGTGACTATGGGCGATTACTATGTCAATTTAATACACTTTAATGGGGTTCAATCTTGTCTCTACAACCCACTTGTATATGACAAAGAAATGGAAAAAAAAAAAGACAAATGTGATTATGCATATGAGCAAATAAAACAACTCTTTTATTTCATATCAAAATCTAACATAAAACTGGCATGCGTTTAAGTCCCATGGATGCAACATGTCCGTCATGCTTAGCCTGCGATAAAGGCTTGGTGAGCGGATCAGCTATGTTATCATCCGTCCCAACCTTACATATCGCAATTTCCTTTCTTTCAAAGAAATCTCTAATTACATGATATTTTCTAAGTACATGTCTAGATCTATTACTAGACTTTGGCTCTTTAGCTTGGAAGATCGTCCCACTATTATCACAATAGAGAGTGATGGGATCATTGGCAGTAGGTACTACTCTTAGACCTTCCGTGAATTGCCTGATCCGTTTGAAAACTGGAGTCCGTGTAACCATTAACACGGAGCTCGGTGTCTCCTCCAAACACTAAGATAGAATCCTTAGTTCTTCTCAAGTACTTAAGGATGTTTTTGACGGCTATCTAGTGACTCTCACCTCGATTTCCTTGATATCTACTCGTCATGCTTGATGCGTGCCTTTTATATAAGGTTTTTACCTCATTTTTACACGCATTTCTGTACTATTTATGTAGCATCTAGCTACAAATATCCCCGAATATCCTACTTTGGTTCTTTTTATGTAATTTGCAGGAATTAACCGAAGAGGAGCTAAATCGAGCCTTTTACCGTCCTTTTAGCATGCATTTGGAGGAAGAGTGAATTTGGAGCGGGAATGTAGCTATTTTGGGATGTGCAAAGAAGAAAGATAGCTGGGCGAGCAAAGGAAGAACTTCAAATTACTAATGCCTACTTTGAAGAGCCATATCTAGAGTTCTACAAATTATATTCAGGTGATTCCAATTGGAGATGAAAGTTTGTCCTCTTAGCTTTCCAACGCCACTGGAATCACCCTATTTGCCCAAGTAACGAAGAAATGGCAGCCGTTTGAAGTTCAGTGCGCAAAGCAGGAAACTGTTGCTGGAAAGTACTCGATCGAGTAGAATTTTGGTCGATCGAGCCCTTTTTCTACTCGATCGAGTAGATTCAATTTATGGTTTACTCGATCGATTAGATTTTCTACTCGATCGAGTGGTTTAAGCTCTGGTTTACTCGATCGAGTAGATTTTTCACTCGATCGAGTGGTTTTGATGGGTTTGGGCTTTAATTAGCCCGCGTGATGTTTTATTTCGCTAAACTTGTTTCTTTTGCTATTTAAGCATACTTTACTAGGTTAATTAGAACCATCTTTTCATATTATCAAACACTCTACTATAAACCTTGTTACGTTGCTTTTCCCTCTTCACTGTTACTTTATTTCGGGATTATTTTCACTCGGATTTGTGTTCTTTACGCCGGATTCGCTTGGATTGTAATTTCTTTCTCTTCTTTAATCCTTTAATCCTTTTTATTGCTTTAATTCCTTCTTCCCTTTATTGTTATCATAATTGCTTATTTCAATCCTTTTAGTTTTATTATCATGTTAAGTCTCAATTATCTATTTGTTGTTATTGTTAATTCATTGATTATGAGTAGCTAATTTTCTTATGCTAAGACTATATGGGATCCATAATTATGAAGGGAGAGTAATTGATTTATTAGGTTAATGCTGGTACTGTCTTTGTTGGTTAAATGCTACAATTAATTGTAACTGCCTAATTGAGTCGACGCAATTAGACCTTTAATTCTTAGTGATCCTTGACCTGGACCGAAAGGTTGGAAAAGGCTAGACTAGTAGTGAACAATAGAGTATTGCAGTGAGGGCGAAAGTTAAGCTGTTTACACTTTAGGGTGAATTAAGGACCGAAAGGCGACGTTCGTTACCCCTTAGACCGTATTTGCATTGACCTGAGACCTAGATTACTTGACCGGATGATTATGGTGAACCGTTTGTCTTAGCTGTTTTTCTCTATCTGTTTAATCCCTTTCTTTTATTCTCTTTTCCTTACTCTTATTAGTTTAGAAAATCACATTTAAACCCCCATTTTCGTGACATCCTGACGGACTTAGTTAAACAGATAATTAGCAAAATAGCCTCCCTGTGGAGATCGACCCTACTTACCGCTGACTTCTGTTAGTAGTAACTTAGGTATTTATTTTTGGTACAAAACGACAGTAACAAATTTTGGCGCCGTTGCCGGGGAGGCGACGCTTTTATCTGTTTTAATTTTGTCTGTTTTTTGCCTCAAGGGAAGACTGAGTACCTTGAGGCCGTTCTAATCTTTTTCTTCAAATACTGTTTTGATAGGTCTACAGTCTATTAGTCGTTTTAGAGAAAGATTATCGAAGGGAAGGCTTGAGTACCTTCGATTCTTTGCCAAGATGACGTCCGTTTCCCGACTTATTGCTCAGTTTGAAGCTCAAACTGAAAAATCTGCCAGTTGGGAGAGGAAAGATTCTTGGGGTTGTGGTAATTACTATGATGTCGCTCCTCGACCACAACCGTTGATGCAACAAGGCTATCAACAACCTTGTTATTTGTTTCCACCGCAACCAACCCCTTCACCTGCTAGGAATGATGAGGTGGAAGAACTGAAGTCAACAATATTGGCACTTGCACTACAGTGTCATAATTCTAGTGCGGAATTTGATAGCCGTATGAAGAAGCTAGAGACTCGGTATGATCAATTAATTACCGAGCAAGAGCAATGTGAGACGGTGTATGCTATCAACACCGACACCATTCCGTTTCATGAAGATACCCCGGAGGATGGTTTAGACGAGTTTTGGAATTAATACTTGCTGCGTGCAATGCAGACACTCGATCGAGTGAAAAATCAACTCGATCGAGTGAACTTATTCATCCCATCACTCGATCGAGTGATAATTATGGTCGATCAAGCATTACAGAAATTGAGGATGGTCGATCGAGTGGAATTTTTACTCGATCGACTGAAATTGCTGAAGAAATCACTCGATCGAGTGATAAAACCGGTCGATCGAACGAGACTGATGCTGTAACCCTCGATCGAGAGGATGTAAACACTCGATCGAAGACTCTTGAGGAAGAAGCATTCATTCAAATTACCACGATCCTCAACCGACTATAGATGATGAGGAAACTACTCGATCGAGTAGTATTACGGTTCGATCAATTCCTTATCCACAACGATCGGCCGCCACACCGTAGATTTCGGACCGCATACGAGCTTTCAATGTCACCGCTCATTACGATTAGATGATCACTCGGTACCTACTTATGCTAATTTTATTTCTCGATTGATTGGTCCGAGAGGGATGCTAGTGAGACGGTAATGAATGTTGCTACGATCAAGAGTGCAGCGCACTTCTTGAAATGGGACCCCGCCAAAATGTCGACCCGATTCGTTTTTCTATACCATGTTCTATAGGGACCCATTCGTTTGATAATGCTTTATGTGACCTCGATTCTAGTGTCAACATTTTACCTTTGTCGTTGCGTTGAAATTGGGATCGACTAAGTTTACGCGCGCTAGAACGATCTGTCCGATTGGTGATTACTCCTATGTACGGGTCAAAGGAGCTTTACATGACGTACTGTTGGGATCGGGAATTTCTATATTCCCGCATATTTCATTGTCTTAAACATACCCGAAGACCGCAATGTTCCCATTATTTTGGGACGACCATTTTTGTGCACACGGGCGCAATTATCGATGTCGGGGTTGGGACACTTACTTTTCGGTCGGAGGGGAGGACTTGGTTTTTACTAAGTCTGATGACCCTAGGGAACCCATGCACATCACGCCATGTGATGATGTCCCTCATGAAGAGTCCTTTGATACACCGTCTGATAGTCCTTCTGAGTCACATATTATTGCTGCTTTTATGATGCCTCCGCCCCATTCTGGGAGCGAATTGGAGGAACATGTCTTTGTTTCTCTTTCTACAGGTCTTGACAAGTTCAAAGACCCGGGAGGTGAGATGGGTGCTCTTAGCATGAAGTCTGGAACTGCCTGGATAGACGACCCAGGAGGAGGTGTTGATAAAGCCACACCGTCTAGGAAAAAGCTGCGTGATGAGGTGATAGATTGGGACCCGGATGCTGTGGGAAGCTGCTGTTCTTACATTGCCAAGCTGTGGAGGCCGGATGTCCGCTTGACGATTGCTGAAGCTACCGCGTCCAGTCAGAGGCCTAGTAGTAGGCCGATGATTTGTGCTTTTGGATGATCTGGGAAGAAGGTCGAGCTGGGACCTATCTGAAACTAGCGCTACCGGGAGGCAGCCCGGAATTTTAGAACTTTTCATTTTTCCTTAGCTTGTTGTTGAACTTTATACGCTGAATTACGAACTCCCTATGTATTTCCTTGCTTTATTTGCGTGTTTTGCAGGTCTAAGTACTCGATCGAGTGGTTTTTAGCTCGATCGAGCACTTTTTGGGATAGTTTTCACTCGATCGAGTGATAATTGTCCTCGACCGACCATTTACAAAATCACACCCACTCGATCGAGCGGTTTTCTGCTCGATCGAGTCCTTCCATGCACCAGTTCACTCGATCGAGCTGTTCCAGGTGCTCGATCGAGTAGTTTTGACTCCCAGCTGCTGTTTTCCTTCTATGGAGCTACTGTTTGACTTTCTTTGACCTCCCATGTTCATGGTCGGTTTGGGGAGGTCCCTCTATATGACGTTTTGTAAGTTTTCCGACTCCATTTATCCTCTTCTCTTCAGTTTGCATTTCTTTCCCTATTTTTGGTACAATGAGGGCATTGTACGGTTTGGTTTGGGGAGGTATGCATCCATATCTGTGTCTGCATGTTTCTTGCATTTTTGCTTGCACGTTTATTTATTCTCGCATGCATTGTTGTTTTAATTAATTCAAAAAATCATATAAAAATCATAAAATGCAAAAAAATTTCAAAATTTCATGTTTAAATTGAGTCGGAACGTTTGAACTGTGACGCTACTTTGAACCCTTACTTGAGCCCTGCATATTCTTGACATTTAGTTGGCATGATTATGTGCACAATCTACGAGTTTTTGTTTCTCTCTTATCTGAACGAATAGACTTGATTCATTGTGTCGGCAAGCTACATTACATTTTGAGGTTAGAGCTTTATAAACTGGTGACATTCATGACCGGTTCCATTTAGGATGTGAGTAGTACTCTCTTTAAGGCATGTAACATTAATTTGCATAAGCATGAGTCTAGTCTTCTTAATACCTGTATGCATTCGGTCTGTGGATGGTAACACATATTAGAGAGGCAGTTCCCTTTATTTCATTTCACCCATGAGCCCCACATAGCCAAATTGCCTTTTTGTCCTATTAGCTACTATCTATAATACTTCCTACCCTAGCCGAGCTAGTGACGAGTAGCTGTTGGAATGTGTTATTGCAATATGGTTATTTTACCTGATTTCACAGGATGGTGGAAGAATCGAAGGGAATGAAAAAGAAAAAAAAAAAGAATTAATGAAAAAAAGAGAACGAAAAAAAAAAAGAGAACGAAAAAAAAAGGAAATAAGAAAAGAAAAAAGAAAAGAAAAATCATTTGTGAAGAAAAAGAAACTGGTTAATGATTTTCACTCCCAAGTCTTATTTATATCTTATGGGGAGTTGACGATTCCTGGTGTTTTGTGAGTTTAGTGCATAGTTTTGCACCGTTTCATCTTGCTATATTGAGTACGAAGTTGGGATGCAGTTTATATTTGGATTCGTTGTTGCTAGCCTGGCTATTAACCCCACATATCCAAATCCATTTTAGCCCCTTCTTACCCATTACCCCACTTACCCAAATGTAAGTCCTCGGCGTGTGTCTTGGTCATTAGTATGGTTGGAATGCATATGTACGGTTGTAGAGACTTTATTCATGATAACTGCATGCATGTTCTTATAGGTCGAGTTAGGTGAGTGTCTTACTTCTTTCTATCTTTCACATATATACTCACTTTGTGCCTAATTTTGAGTGACGAGCGACCCGTGAGAGTCCGATATCTTTTGAATCTTGCAAGGTCGATGGTTCAGTAAGTTTGAAACATTGATTTAACTCGTTTGTACTTCTCATTTGCCACTTTGTCATTTTGTTGCATTAAATTGGTTTTCGTGGGTGATTTGTAGCTGATGCGTTGGTCTCGTTCCACTGTTGTTTCTTAGTTGCATTCATATTTGCTTGGGGACAAGCAAAGGTTTGGTTTGGGGAGATTTGATGCGTGCCTTTTATATAAGGTTTTTACCTCGTTTTTACACGCATTTCTGTACTATTTATGTAGCATCTAGCTACAAATATCCCCGAATATCCTACTTTGGTTCTTTTTATGTAATTTGCAGGAATTAACCGAAGAGGAGCTAAATCGAGCCTTTTACCGTCCTTTTAGCATGCATTTGGAGGAAGAGTGAATTTGGAGCGGGAATGTAGCTATTTGGGGATGTGAAAAGAAGAAAAATAGCTGGGCGAGCAAAGGAAGAACTTCAAATTACTAATCCCTACTTTGAAGAGCCATATCTAGAGTTCTACAACCTATATTCAGGTGATTCCAAATGGAGATGAATGTTTGTCCTCTTAGCTTTCCAACGCCACCGGAATCGCTCTATTTGCCCAAGTAACGAAGAAATGGTTGCCGTTTGAAGTTCAGTGCGCAAAGCAGGAAACTGTTGCTGGAAAGTACTCGATCGAGTAGAATTTTGGTCGATCGAGCCCTTTTTCTACTCGATCGAGTAGATTCAATTTATGGTTTACTCGATCGAGTAGATTTTCTACTCGATCGAGTGGTTTAAGCTCTGGTTTACTCGATCGAGTAGATATTCCACTCGATCGAGTGGTTTTGATGGGTTTGGGCTTTAATTAGCCCGCGTGATGTTTTATTTCGCTAAACTTGTTTCTTTTGCTATTTAAGCATACTTTACTAGGTTAATTAGAACCATCTTTTCATATTATCAAACACTCTACTGTAAACCTTGTTACGTTGCTTTTCCCTCTTCACTGTTACTTTATTTCGGGATTATTTTCACTCGGATTTGTGTTCTTTACGCCGGATTCGCTTGGATTGTAATTTCTTTCTCTTCTTTAATCCTTTAATCCTTTTTATTGCTTTAATTCCTTCTTCCCTTTATTGTTATCATAATTGCTTATTTCAATCCTTTTAGTTTTATTATCATGTTAAGTCTCAATTATCTATTTGTTGTTATTGTTAATTCATTGATTATGAGTAGCTAATTTTCTTATGCTAAGACTATAGGGGATCCATAATTATGAAGGGAGAGTAATTGATTTATTAGGTTAATGCTGGTACTGTCTTTGTTGGTTAAATGCTACAATTAATTGTAACTGCCTAATTGAGTCGACACAATTAGACCTTTAATTCTTAGTGATCCTTGACCTGGACCGAAAGGTTGGAAAAGGCTAGACTAGTAGCGAACAATAGAGTATTGCAGTGAGGGCGAAAGTTAAGCTGTTTACACTTTAGGGTGAATTAAGGACCGAAAGGCGACGTTCGTTACCCCTTAGACCGTATTTGCATTGACCTGAGACCTAGATTACTTGACCGGATGATTATGGTGAACCGTTTGTCTTAGCTGTTTTTCTCTATCTGTTTAATCCCTTTCTCTTATTCTCTTTTCCTTACTCTTATTAGTTTAGAAAATCACATTTAAACCCCCATTTTCGTGACATCCTGGCGAACTGAGTTAAACAGATAATTAGCAAAATAGCCTCCCTGTGGAGATCGACCCTACTTACCGCTGACTTCTGTTAGTAGTAACTTAGGTATTTATTTTTGGTACAAAACGACAGTAACAATGCTCAAGGCATACGAGACATCAGGACGTGTGCATATCATGGCATACATGATTGATCCAACAGCAGAAGCATAAGGGATCAACTTCATGCGTTCAACATCATGGGGTTCGGAGGGCGATTGAGACTTGCTCAATATTGTCCCAGTTACCATAGGTACCAATCCCCTTTTTGAATTGTCCATGCTGAAACGTCGAAGAATCTTATCAACATAAGATTCTTGACTTAGTGCCAATATCCTCTTGGATCTATCTCTATGGATCCGGATACCTAATATGCGTTTTGCCTCTCCTAAATCCTTCATTTAGAAGTGGTTACCTAACCACTTCTTAACGGAAGACAACATCGGAATATCATTTCCAATGAGTAGTATGTCATCGACATACAAGATTAGGAACACAACATTGCTCCCACTAAACTTCATGTATAAACATGGTTCCTCAACACTTCGAGTGAAACCATTCTTATTTATCACATGATCGAATCGATGATTCCAACTTCTTGATGCTTGCTTAAGTCCATAAATGGATCTCTTAAGTTTGCATACTTTGTTAGGATTTTTAGGATCAACAAGACCTTCGGGTTGTATCATGTACACCTCCTCTTCTAAATGCCCATTTAGAAAAGCGGTTTTGACATTCATTTGCCATATTTCATAATCATGAAATGCGGCAATCGCTAACAAAATCCGTATGGATCTTAGCATGGCTACGGGGGCGAAGGTTTCATAATAATGAAGACCTTGGACTTGGGTAAATCCTTTTGCCACTAGCCTAGCTTTGTAGACAACATCATGTCCTTCTATGCCATTCTTGACCTTGAAAATCCATTTGCATTGAAGAGGTCTTGCCCCCTTTAGGCAAATCCACCAAGTTCCAAACTTCGTTTTCATGCATAGAATCCATCTCGGACTTCATGGCTTCAAGCCATAAGGAGGAATTTGGACTAGAGATTGCTGCTTTGTAGGTGGCGGGCTCGTCACTTTCTAAAAGGAACACATCGAGTGTTCCATCTTCTTCGATAAGTCCCACATATCGATCGGGATGACAAATAACTCGTCCTGTTCTTCTAAGTGGAGGAGGGACAGCCGCGCTAGACGATGAAGGAACATCTTCTTGCGTCTCTACCTCGGTTTGTGGCTCTTGAACTTCATCAAGTTCAAAATTTCTCCCACTCTGTCTCTTAGAAATAAATTCTCTTTCTAATAAGACAGCCTCGCAAGACACAAACACTTTGTTTTCTTGAGGTTTGTAGAAGTAATATCCACGAGAGGTCACGGGGTAACCTACAAAGATGCATTTTTCGGATCTTGGGGCAAGTTTGTTGTCGGTCTTTGCCTTGACGTAAGCATCACATCCCCAAATCTTCATATAGGATATATTGGGAACCCTTCTCGTCCACATCTCATATGGCGTCTTTTCGGTTGTCTTTGTGGGACTATTATTCAAAGATCTAATTGCGGTTTGAATCGCAAATCCCCAAAAAGAGTTTGGTAGCTCGGTTTGACTCATCATTGATCGAACCATATCAAGTAGGGTTCGATTTCTTCTTTCGGCTACACCATTGAGTTGTGGTGTTCCGGGTGTAGATAGTTGTGATATTATGCCACCACCTTTCAAGTGTGAATCGAATTCATTGCTAAGATATTCTCTACCCCGATCGGATCGTAGTGTTTTTATCCTTTTGGTCAATTGGTTCTCTACTTCATTTTGAAATTCCTTGAATTTCTCAAAAGCTTCACACTTATGCTTCATTAAATATACATACCCATGTCTACTCAAGACGTCGGTGAAGGTTATGAAGTATTCATAATTTCCTCGAGCGGTGATACTCATTGGTCCACACACATCGGTATGTATAAGTCCCAATAGCTCACTAGCTCGTGTTCCTTTACCGCTAAAAGGATTACGAGTCATCTTGCCAAGAAGGCAATATTCTCATGTTCCATATGATTGATAATCAAATGTAATCACATTAGTCGAAATCAATCTTTTGATGCGATTCTCATTTATGTGACCTAATCGACAATGCCAAATGAACGATTCATTTGGATCACTTGATTTGAGTTTCTTTGATTGAATGTTGTATATGTCATTAGTTGGATTCGAGGTTTCTAAAATGTAAATGCCATTAATAGAAGGATCTTGGTCTATAACCAAGTCGTTCCTTGAAATAATACAACGATTGTTTTTAATGACAAAACAAAAACCGTCCATGTCTAACATAGCGATAGATATAATGTTTTTAGAAAGTGTACGCACATAAAAACAATTATGTAAATACAACTCAAATCCATTAGGCAAAGCTAATACATAAGTCCCCTTGGATTCGGCCGCCACTCGAGCTCCATTTCCAAGGCGTAGATCCACATCTCCTTTTCTAAGCCTGCTAACGTCTCTTAACCCCTGTAAATGATTACAAAGGTGAGAACCACAACCGGTATCCAGTAACCATATCGTAGTGGAAGTATAATTTACATCAATAACATAAATTTCCTTAGGAATTTTACCTTTTGGAACGATGATTCATTCCCTTATATTTCGCAAATATATAGGACAATTCCTAAGCCAATGTCCCATGCCATAGCAATAATGGCATTCATCTTCAACTTGCTTGAAGTTTTTCCCTTTCTTTCCCTTCTTCTTAAACCTTTTGCCCTTAGAAGCAAGAGCTTGATTGCTTGAGCTCCCACTAGTTTTGGCATCTTTCTCTTCCAAAGATAAAGATCCTATAGATTTTATGAGGTGGTCTTCCTGAGATCGGCTCACAAGAGATCTTGTAGTTGTAGGTGGTCTAGAAAAAGTGATGAAGTTTATGTTTCCATCCGAACCTATCCCAAAATGAAGTTCTCTAGTAGTGTCGAAATCATTGTTGAAGCAAACGTCGTCAAAAACATTGTGGCAAGACTCAATAGTTATCGGTGTAGTAGCGTTTGATGGATTCATTGTAATGAACTACAAGTATGGAGGAAAAGAAAATATTAACATTTGTCTTTTTAATCATACTTGTAAATAATATAACAAGATATGAGCATTTATATAGTGACCTCTACCCAACTATAATAAATGATTCCAAGATCCAAATTCATAATAACTTGGGCACGGTAGGGCCGATTCATCCCTTATCAATATAACTCGGTAGATTAACTCTTTAATCGATTCTACTTTTAGAACTCTTGGTCGATAAAATTACATTAATATTTATCTTTATCCCAATAGACATCCGACAATGGTCGAGAATACTTTTGTTGAGTTCAACCCAAATTTCGAATAAATGTGTCCATGATCCAAATCCACATCAACTTGGGCACGGTAGGGCCGATTCACCCCTTATCAACATGAATTCAGTGGATAGACATTTATCACCCACTTCCCCTACGTAACAAGGTTTGTACCCCGGTATGGCCGAGCGCACTCCCTCATGAAATAGGTTTTCATGGTTTCTACTTTTTGGTAAGGCTAAGTCTCAATTGTTTATTTTAGCGAGAGGTCATGTCAATTTATTATCTATCACGTTTTAAGTGAACTAAAGCGGTGAACTACGATAATTGTAATTGACACGGTCGATTAAACTCAATTTAAAATGCATGTTTAGTTATAGCGATTTAGCGATGCATGCAACATATAAATAAAATGCAAAGCATAAAAAATAAAATCCTAGTTGGCCTTCCTAAAATATTAAAACTAATAAACTATTACAAATTCGGAAACCAACTCCTTTGGTCCTTTGAACTTCGGTCTTGGCACGCACTTCAAGGCAACACTTTCTTTGATGGATCGCCTTCTCGAGTGGCACCGTCTTCAAGGAACTCCGGAATAATTAAATTACAAAATGAATTACATAATTTCCTAATATACATTTGTAATAAAAATAAAAATAAATCTATTAAATTATAAAACGGTGATACGAGATCACAATAATTACAACCGAATCGATATTCCCATACATTTCGGGTAATATCAATTAAAACTAAGGCCATACTAAGTAAAATTACATAATTCAAAAATTACATAAAATTGAAATATGACAATCATAAATAAAATGCAGTATTATAATATGTATGAACATGATCGATTTTATGCTAAATCGCCATTTAAGAGGCAATATCGTATATTTATCGGTTTTCATGGATTTGCGTGATTATAACTTGTTAAAATCACAATAATTACATAAATTCATATTTATTTATGTTTAGGTATTTTTACCCAAGTCGATTAATTAGGGTCAATGTAGTCTTACTCGTTGGTTGGTTGTATGATCGTTCGTATGTCAATAAATAAATAGAAAAATAAAGTGCGTAACGTAAATTGACACGTAAGATTTGGTGACGCGGAAAACCCAATGTGGGAACAACCGCGGGAGGGACGGTACCCTGCCAAGTATTGCACTATATGAATAGGAGGATGACTACAATCGTGGCACAAAGCTAATCCTGCTGGCCCTAGGCGTCAGGCCTGCAAGATCCTAGACAAACGTATGTTTGAGTACGATATGTCGAGGTGTGATCTTGAGTGTGGATGTGTGAATATGGTGTCTTGAATGTCCTTCTTGATTCGCTTCCTTGGCTATTTATAGGGCAAGAACCCTAGATATGTCCTACTTCGAATATGGAAAGGGAATATAATTTCCATAAGAACTTTTTCCATACTTGGCTGCCTTTCCAATTCTCCCTGATCTCCCTAACTTTTCCCTATCTTCTCCCTAACTCCTATTTCCTTAATCCGGACACTCTCCATGATGGGCTCCTGATCTCCCTTGAGCCCGTTCCCCCTTTCTCCATCCGCGGGCTTCCTTCCTCATCACTCCTTCGATAGCTTTCATTTTATTAAGTGGGCCTCCTTTGTTGTGCTAATTTTAGCCTAAACAGTTTGCCCCAAATTTCTTGTGAAGTACGCTTCTAGATATTGAGCAAGGAATTTACGTAATGGAATGCTAAAAACCCTAAGCCGTCTTTTACACTCCTTCCCATGCAATCCATCATGTCAGCCGCCCTACTCTTCTTTTCTCGCACCCGACTCCCTCTCTCCTCTTTATAACTCCAACCTCCACCTTCCACTTTTCATTAATCATTTCAAATCATTTCAAAAAATAATCTTCTTTCTTAAACCCACAACCTTCCTTCTTTTTATCCTTTGCCGGCTTCACTATTCCTCTTCACAGTTTCCAGTTCTGCTGCACGTGAGCCCTTGGAGGTCAACCCGTTATCTCGCCATCCGCCTACTCCTCCTGCCAGTCCTCGGGCTTCATCTAGCGGAGACATTATTGCTCATTTCCCAGAGGGCTTTGGGAATGTGGACAAGGTGCTCTACTGGCCGGAGATTGACCAGCTGCTCTTTCCTCCTGTTGAGGAAGCATTTTCGGAGTTCTCCCTAGAGGAGATGGCTGAAGATGACGTGCAGAACGCCTTCATGATAAATATTCTTCGTTTTTTACCTGTCTGTCTGTCTGCTTTACTTAGATTCTGCCTCCTGACTTCTTTGCTGACTCTTAATTTTTCCTGCCCCAGACCCTCTAGTCTGCACTCTATAACAGGAAGATGATCAACATAGTGCAGACGACCAGCCGTGCTACCAGCGCCAAGAACCAGAAGCTGAAGGAGACTGTTGCTGATCTGGCACATCAGCGGATCGATCTGAAGGAGCGTGTGGTGGAGCTGAAGACTGAGCTTGTTGTCACCAAGAAGAAGCTGAAAGAGGGGGCTGATCAGCTGGCGCGTACTCAGGCGGTATGCAATACTTTCTCTGACTCCCTCAAGCGCTCTGATGAGAAGATCAGTGAGCTGATCTCCCTGGCCACCAACGTTGTTGCCTATGCTACCTGGCAGGGAAAGATCAGCGGGATGCATGCTGCCCTCGAAGAGGCTCCTACCCAGCAGGCTATAGAGGAAGAGGAGAGGCAGCTTGAGATGCTTTATCCTACTCAACCTGATCTGAGTGTGCTGATGCCTGAAGTTGGGGAGGTGAATTCTCTTGTACTGGCTGAGCAAGCTGATAGGGACGGAGCTGGAATGTCCCAGGACGCTGCTGACGGAGCTCAGGGTGCTATGGCGGTTGAGGATGCACAGGCTGGTGCGGTACCTGAAACGGGAGGTCAGCAGGCAGAGAAGATGCCAGAGGTGGAGGTCATTAATGAGACCGATAATTAAATATTTTTATGTTTTGATGAACGTTTTGGCGGTCTGGCCCAGAGGTGGCAGACTTTGTAATTTTTGAAACTCTTTCTGTGGTTGCTCCGCCAAGGTGGCGGTTAAACTTTGGGCCGTACTTTGGCCATATTTTGAAAATGCCCCTTGTCATAGTTTGGCAAGGCTTTAGCTTACATATTGTGTGCTTGATAAGCCCATAATTATATATGTTTTTATCCCATATCCGTATATTGTTAGTATCGTCTTTCGTATTATTTGAGCTAAATTATTATATATTCGTTAATTTCGAGATTTAATTACTGTTATTATTATTTTAAATGCAAATGGGCTTATTTAGTGTGTTTTGATATAGCAGATTATAAGACGGAAGAGAATGGGCCGAATGATGCGCTTAATGGATCAAAAATATGACGCAAGTATGTGTAAAACGGACCAAGGGAACAAAATAAGAAGCGAAACAAAGAAAATAAAGAAGCACGCAAGCAGACACGTACGTAATAATTCATTAATTAATTTCACGCAGCCCAGCCGTGTCTAAGAAATTAAGAGTATTTGGGAATTAAAATAGAGAACAGAAGGATAGACAAACACAGCTATGAGAAGAACCCAACGATGGAAACTCTCATCTCGAATTCGATCTCTTCCCGGATTTCACGCACAAAATCTATCTTATTTCTTGCAAAATCAATCCCGAATACTCCAAGAAATCGTCCTTGATCGAGTATAAATACCCGATTCCTTTGTCAGAATGGAGAAGAGCCAAATACCCAGATATTATATAGATATTGAGCGATACAAAGTGACGATTTGAGACCTAATTGGGTCGTGAGAGCAGTAGGAGCGTACTTGGGCGGAGTCTTAGCACACGCTCGAGTAAGGGCGAATTTGAGGCGGTTCCTGAGGTGCGACAATCCGAAGTTTCGACTACAAATTCCGGGTAGTAATTAAGTTCTCTCTACCTCTCTAGTATTCAATTTATGGTTTATTTTCGTTGATTAATTTTAGTATTGAAACCGTTGGTTGTTTATTGTTAATCGTTCAGTAATTTGTATCCAAAGCTTTACTCAATCTTTATTGACAGTTGCAATTTTCAGTGGTAATTTGTTATCTTATTATGATTGGAATTGTATACTTCTGCTATTTGTGTGATTCTGGCTTAGTTCGAGTTGCATAATACGTGTGGCAGCTACCTTAGATTGATCTCTGCGAATTGGGGTTAGTTTAAGTTAGGAGTAAAATTTGGTCTATTAATCTTTAGGTAGTGACGACACTGAAGGGATTAATTGGGTTAATGACGTCTTCTTGGTTTGATAATGCTTCTGATACAGTCTTTAGTAAGGCGCGACAAACTTACATCGGTCGGTTAGTTAAGAATCGGTCTAGGCTTAGTTCAGGTCGGTTGTAATCTAAGAGAAGATAGGGAGTTCTTGTTATCTTGGATTCCGCAATTAATCTATAAATATACTTAAGATTTTACGTAAACAATAATCGGTTGACAAGCTAAAATTACCATAAGAATATGAGCTAAATGGGGTATTTAACTTCGCATATAGTTTTAGTATTTAGTCCTGTTAGTCTAGTTCAAATCTACAAACAAACTCCCCCCTAATCGTAAATAATGTTAATAGCCGTAAATATGTAAATAAATGGTATATATGTAAGTTAGTGAATAAAAGTACTTAATAGTTAATTAATTTTCCAATCTCTCCGTGGGATCGACCCTACTTATCCTTTACTACGTTGTTATTTTTGAGGTTAAGATAGGATTATAAATTATTAATTTGTATACGCTTAACGACACGTATCAAATTTTGGCGCCGTTGCCGGGGAGATTGATGTTAAGACTAATTTTCTATGCATTTGTTAATTTTATACTAACTTACTAAGTTCTATGATTTAGAATTATGGCCAGATTTTCTTGGAAGGAAACTTGAAGCAGATAACTTGTTTTCTAACTATTTTTGCATCTTATTTGCCTTTCGTTTTTCTTCTATTTTTCATCTGGGTATACTAACTTTTTGTCCCAATGCTTTTGCTTTGTAAATTTTGTACTGCATTTGTTATATTTAATTGTTATTGGATTTTACTTAGGTGGAGATTTGGGTAGACTACATGTTCCCCAACCATTTGTTTTCATGTTGTTAGCTCGTATTTCTTCCTAAGTTTTAAATCTTGCTGTAATGGTACTATAGCTTAACTCATAGTTAGAATGATAAGAATAACTATTCATGAATGCCTAATCTACAATAAGCAAAATTGCACATTTACTCCCCGGAACTTGCAGTGGATGCATATATGTTGACTTGTATGTCAGTTAAAGGTTAAAAGCAAGTGAAGAGTATTCTGATGGCTATGTCATGACATTCTGATTGCAAAAGTTTGGAGTTATGGAGTCAAAAGTACGTTGTGGGTTTAATTGGTTAATTGATTTAATGCTATCATGAACATAATAAAGTCAATGGAGTATTAAACTAGTACTGAGTTAGTCGATGCTTTTAATTAACACCCAACTCTTATGTTTTCTTAACGGTTTCGAGTGTTTCTAGGCCTAATTTTTTGCACTCTAAATTAGAAAGGAACCATGACAAGTTGGGACCATCGTTTTTTCGACTTTATTACTACTGAGATCTCATTGTTTTTACATGACAAAGCTCCAATGTTCAGATATAGCAGCCTAAATTGTCTATTTGTGACGAATCTGACCAATTAGCTACTAGACATGGTAAAAGGGAGTTGAGGGTATGCCGATTGTTTGAGTTCTATGTTTAAGTTGGGTTTGTTTAGGCCTTAAGAGCACTTAATTGATCAAGGCTACAATAGAAGAGTAAACAATGAGCTGAAAATCTGATATAATCACAATTTGGACGGAAGGTTTGGTATTGATCTAGTGATATAGTAAAGGTGAGTTCAGTTGAAACAGAGGTATGAGTTGCATTACTTAAAAATACATATTGAAGATTCACGATAAATAAAATGTTGAATGCGGATTTTTAACGGTGTTGCTGTAATTTGAGAAATGGAGCTGATATTTCTAAATTCTATGTTAAGGTTTCCTCCACCGTTTAGTTCAGTGATATTATTTGTTATAATAAGTGTGGGGGATGAGTTCTTTTGATGACGTAAACTAATAGTCAGCTATTGAGATATTAATGGATACACTGATTGAATTATTTGAGACAGCAATGAACTGAATTTTGCGGAAATCATCGAAATTTTGAGCTGTATGTTCTGGGTACATTTGATAAAATAAGGAGTATTGTCTTAAATTTAGCGGTTGTTTCTGCTGCTGAGCGTGAGATCTTATTATTGGCTGAACTGGTTTAGTAGTAGGGAGTTTTTGGGTGAAATGACTGTTTGAGTAGGCTGAATGGTTTCTGCTAAAACTATGTCGAGCCACGACGTAAACCAAGGCGCTTCTTGGGAGGCAACCCAAGTTTACTTATTTATTGTTTTCATGTGTGTTTATTTTATAGCTTTAGTCGAGTCGGCTTAAGTGCCTCCCCGAGTTTCGCTACCTTTGTAGGGGGATGTTAATAGTGTCGGTAGCAACAAAAAAATTAGAAAATATAAAAATACAAAAAGAGATATTATTACTACTGTTGGATTTCTGGGTAATTTGCTTGTTTTCTGTTTCACTTGTCTTGGTCAAGTGCTTTATTTTGCAGGGATTGGGATACATATATTGTTGTTGGGACGCTGCGAGTTGCTGATGTGATAAAGCAGGCACTGCTGCCTTGCTAAACGCCATGGATAGAAGTTGATCAGCTCTACTTGGAGGCTGGAAGCTGACACAAACTACGGGGCACCTTCCTTGCTGGTTTATACTGTTACTGCTGCTACTGAGAGCTTAGTTGGCCAGGAGAGAACATTATCATAACCAAACCTGGAGCATCTTGCTGTGAACTTCACATGAATCCGCTAAGTTCCTTCTTCCCTCTTATTTTTATATATGCTGGACATCGAGGACGATGTCGAGTTCAAGTGTGGGGGAGAGGCAAGGCCCAAAAAACTGGGTTACTTAAAAAATTTGCTGGAGTTGTGGTTTTGTATGCTGAAAGTGGAGTCTGGCGTATTGCCATATAAATTTTTGTTGCATTTACAGGTTTTAAATTTTTTGGATATCACCTTTTTTTGGGGAGGTGCTGTCAAAATTTGGTCAGAATTAAAAATAACCTCTGCCTTTATAAGACTAACTAGGATAAGGGAGTCGGAATGGTTGTGCAACGATGATAAAACTGCTTTTATGCTTTTGTATTCTCACTTTAGCCTTGCATTTTCAACACCTATCTTTTGTATACTCATTTGCATATCTACGAGTGTGTGACCGATACTACTGAACGAATAGACTTGACTAAAATGTTGGCAAACTACTAAAATTTCTGAGATTTAGAGCCTTCAAAACCGATGACATCTATGATCGGTTTCCATTTATAGGATGAGAGTAGTACTCCTTATGTGGCATGTAACATCAAATTGCATAAGCATGAAATTTGTCTCTTAACCTGTATGCATTCGGGTTTGTGGCGGTGACACATGTGGAGAGGCAACATTTCCCTTTTGTTTTACCATTGAACTTCACTTAGCCAAATTGACTTGTTTTGACCCATTCGATCAACTACATTCCTAAATAGCCTACCCTAGTCAAGCTAGTCTAGTTTATGTGTTTGGCACGCTCTTTGTGGTCAGTTTTGGTATCGTGCTATTATCTTGAAAAGGGAGTGGACAAAAAAAAAATGGAAGGAAAAAAAAAAAAACAAGATGAAAAAAAAAGACTGAATGAAAAGGAAAAAAAAAGTGAAAGAAGAAAAATAAGAAAAAATCAATGTGAAAAAAAAATGAAAAAAAAAAATGAATGAGAATTGTTGACAGAAGAAAAATCCCTCATAATTAAACTCCTATTCTTGACATTATGTTCTACATATGAGGAGTTATCTTTGTTGTGCGCGAGTTTATGCCATGTATGGCATCGTTTATCACTTTGTAAGTTGGGTTTCTAAGCGGAATACGTGTAATCTTGGTTATGGTCGGTACTAGCTTGACTTTTACCTCCACATATCCAAAAATATTTGCCCCTTTTCACCCAATTACCTCATCTCGCACCTCTTGTAAGTCCTCGGCATGTGTCTTGGTCCTCGTTTGGTTGGAATGCGTATGTATGGTTGTAGAGATCGATTTCATGTTAGATTGCATGCATGTTTTTATAAGTCGAGTTAGGTGAGTGACTTATATTCTCTCTCTCTCTTTCACATTATACTCACCTATTCTTATAACGAGTGATGAGCGAATCGCGAGAGTCCAACATGTATAAGTCTGGCAAGGTCGACGGTTCAGTAGTAGTGTCATTGTCCTATTCGTTAGCATCTGAGTTCGTATTTTTCCCGCTCTGGAATTTGTTTCCTTAGCATTGGTGTTGATTTGTTGCATAAATGCTATTTAAGTGAGTCAATAGTATGGATAGCTATAAGTTGTATACCATGCCATTTATCCCTATATTCTATCTTATGTCTAGAATTTTTGAGGTTGATAATTTACTTATAGCTCATGATTTGTTATTGTCGAGGGCGACAATAAGCTAAGTGTGGGGGAATTTGATAAGCCCATAATTATATATGTTTTTATCCCATATCCGTATATTGTTAGTATCGTCTTTCGCATTATTTGAGCTAAATTATTATATATTCGTTAATTTCGAGATTTAATTACTGTTATTATTATTTTAAATGCAAATGGGCTTATTTAGTGTGTTTTGATATAGCAGATTATAAGACGGAAGAGAATGGGCCGAATGATGCGCTTAATGGATCAAAAATATGACGCAAGTATGTGTAAAACGGACCAAGGGAACAAAATAAGAAGCGAAACAAATAAAATAAAAAAGCACGCAAGCAGACACGTACGTAATAATTCATTAATTAATTTCACGCAGCCCAGCCGTGTCTAAGAAATTAAGAGTATTTGGGAATTAAAATAGAGAACAGAAGGATAGACAAACACAGCTATGAGAAGAACCCAACGATGGAAACTCTCATCTCGAATTCGATCTCTTCCCGGATTTCACGCACAAAATCTATCTTATTTCTTGCAAAATCAATCCCGAATACTCCAAGAAATCGTCCTTGATCGAGTATAAATACCCGATTCCTTTGTCAGAATGGAGAAGAGCCAAATACCCAGATATTATATAGATATTGAGCGATACAAAGTGACGATTTGAGACCTAATTGGGTCGTGAGAGCAGTAGGAGACGTACTTGGGCGGAGTCTTAGCACACGCTCGAGTAAGGGCGAATTTGAGGCGGTTCCTGAGGTGCGACAATCCGAAGTTTCGACTACAAATTCCGGGCAGTAATTAAGTTCTCTCTACCTCTCTAGTATTCAATTTATGGTTTATTTTCGTTGATTAATTTTAGTATTGAAACCGTTGGTTGTTTATTGTTAATCGTTCAGTAATTTGTATCCAAAGCTTTACTCAATCTTTATTGACAGTTGCAATTTTCAGTGGTAATTTGTTATCTTATTATGATTGGAATTGTATACTTCGCTATTTGTGTGATTACTCGGCTTAGTTCGAGTTGCATAATACGTGTGGCAGCTACCTTAGATTGATCTCTGCGAATTGGGGTTAGTTTAAGTTAGGAGTAAAATTTGGTCTATTAATCTTTAGGTAGTGACGACACTGAAGGGATTAATTGGGTTAATGACGTCTTCTTGGTTTGATAATGCTTCTGATACGGTCTTTAGTAAGGCGCGACAAACTTACATCGGTCGGTTAGTTAAGAATCGGTCTAGGCTTAGTTCAGGTCGGTTGTAATCTAAGAGAAGATAGGGAGTTCTTGTTATCTTGGATTCCGCAATTAATCTATAAATATACTTAAGATTTTACGTAAACAATAATCGGTTGACAAGCTAAAATTACCATAAGAATATGAGCTAAATGGGGTATTTAACTTCGCATATAGTTTTAGTATTTAGTCCTGTTAGTCTAGTTCAAATCTACAAACAAACTCCCCCCTAATCGTAAATAATGTTAATAGCCGTAAATATGTAAATAAATGGTATATATGTAAGTTAGTGAATAAAAGTACTTAATAGTTAATTAATTTTCCAATCTCTCTGTGGGATCGACCCTACTTATCCTTTACTACGTTGTTATTTTTGAGGTTAAGATAGGATTATAAATTATTAATTTGTATACGCTTAACGACACGTATCAGTGCTTGTTGTTTATTTTCTCTATTTTTAGGAAATTTGCCGTGTCAGCCTGTTTGACTGATTTAGGCGAGTCCTGTCATCCTGAGAAGGCTGACATTCGACTCGACTAGTTTGTCGTGTCGACTGATGGGCTGATTTAGGCATATGCCGCAATGTAAGGAGGAGTGGCCGTGTCAACCTAGGAGGTCGATTTAGACCAGCCTGGTCAGCCTGAAAAGGCTGATCCAGACTAAGCTAGCTGTCGTGTCAGTCGGATGGCTGATTTAGGCGTATGCCGCAGTTTTGGACTACTTAACCTTGTTCATGACGCAAGTGTTGGAATATGTGTCCTCCGACAATAATGCGATCACGACTGTTGATCATGATGATCACATGTTTAAGTCTCATTATAAAGAATACAATTGGGAAGTAATATTTTTACTGTCAACTGGTCCACACATATCGGTAATGATTGGCTGACTAGAGTTTGACATTACTGTCGTGCAACGGTGGTGATCAGTTGATCCCCTAGGTCATACCTATAGGACAACACTCTTAATTGATCAATTAATTGATCGTATAACGTTACGAGTCAATTAATTTAATTAAAATTGACGGACGATTTTGGAAGTGATATTTACGTATCTCATTGAAATTGATTAAAATGAGATACGGTCTGAGTAATCGAATTGTTCAATTACTCAGATGAAATTATTGTTTAAGGAAACAATTAAATTTGAATGAATTATTATAAATACAAATTGTTGTGATTTATAATTGGTAAAATATTTTGGTACAAGTAATTATGAATTACTAAGTCGATTTTTGTATATGACGTATTTTTATTAATACGTTGACTTTTAATATGTTAAAAATACATAACAATTTTATGTGACATATGACATGTGACATATTGACAAATTGACAAAAATAAAATGGATCCGATTTTACTCAAATGTACCGAAATTAAGAGAGGATTAAGCATAATATTGTATTTATTATTTGAGTGGTAAACATGATGATTACCCTAGTTACTAGCCATGCAAACCTAATGCTTATTGTAAAGAACAACTAAAGTATGCATTGGCTCCCTTAATCCTCCCCCCCCTTCCACCGGTTTTGAGATGAAAAACCATTTTGGTTTTTCATCTTATTTACCTAATAATACACCAAAATGTTAGTAGTGTATCATTCATACTTTACTCATCTAAAAATAAGAATTCTAGAGAGATAAAAAGCTTCCTTCTTCCTCCTCTCAAAACCGAAAATATTAAGTGTCCTATAATATTTTTGGGTCAATTTTTCTACAAGATTAATATTGTACTAGTATTTATAATATTAATTTTGATTAAGAGTGTGCTTTGGGTATAAAGCTTTGGGAGAGATCCTATACTTGGATCTTAGTTCTTCCACTAAGGAAAGCATAAGAACAAGAGAGAAAGGTGATCTCTCTTGTGCCCTATAAACCGAAAATCCATTGTAAGGATGAATGTTTCTTCTTTATCTTGTTTATTTGTTTGCATGCATAAGATCATTTATTAATTTTATGACAAATTAAATTAAAACATATATGAATATGTTAAGTATATAGATCTACTTTTCTTTCAATCGGTATCAAGAGCCATGGTTGTTTGCATGCAAATCGGTTAAAAGTTTTTCTGAGTTATAAGAATAACATATAAAACTTGTATAATTTGTGTTATTATGAGATATCACGAAATTAATTTATGCATGTTAAAATTTCTGGTCCTAAAATGTTTTTAGGATATTTTGGTTATTTTATGGATTTTTATTGTTCATATTATACAATAATGCCATTAAAATATAATTTTATGAATAAAAATGTCATTTTCGGACTAAATATAGCTAAGCTTCGAATTTTACAGTGATTTTTGGATATGTTATCACATATATTATTTTGAGATCACCTGTAAATTTTCATAATTTTTGGTTTTCTTATGCGCGAAAAATGGATTTTTCATTATTAAATTCGGATTTAGGTGAAAAATAGGTTAATATGAGATAAATTTCGAATCTGGTCATATAAATTTAGTATGTTGTCACATGCAATTTTAAAGGATGTGTGTGAAATAATAGGCTATAGTGAAGTCTTTTTGCATGATTTATGGATTTTTGAAGAAAAATAGCATGAATAGTGACTTTATTATTGAAATATTAATAAAACATACTCTATGACTAAAGAAAAACATTATATGTTGCATTTTATTATCTTTTTCAGATCTAAAATTGAAAAGTTAATGAATATAATTTTTCACATGTTTTTATGATTATTTAGTTAAAACCGATAAACCGCAACATTGTTTTTCCGAATAAATTTCGAAATTTTTAACCTAAGTTTTTGAACATTATGAGTGTCATGGTATTTTTACATAATGTTCATGAGTTTAAATTTCAAAATTTGAATTTATTTGAAATTTTGTGATTTATTTGAAGTTTATAGCTTATTTCTATAATTTTTGGTCCATTAATGAACAATTTTTAGAAATATCGGTTAATTATGGTCAAATAATTAGTGAAGACTAAATTTTGAGTCCTAATAGGTTAGGGTAATTAACTTATGCATAAATATGAATTTATGTAATTTTGTGATTATAAAATGTTGAGATCACGCAAATCCGTAAAAACCGAGTAATATACGATATTGGCTATTTAAAGGCGATTTGGCATAAAATTGGGCATGTTCAAACATATTATAATGCTGCATTTTCTTTATGATTTTCATAATTTAATTTATGTAATTTTTGAATTATGTAATTTTTACTTAGTATGGCCTTAGATTTTAATTGGTATTTCCCGAAATGTATGGGAATATCGATTCGGTTGTAATTTTATTGTGATCTCGTATCAAGGTTTTGTAATTTAATAGATTTATTTTATTTTAGTTACAAATGTATAATAGGAAATTATGTAATTTGCTATGTAATTTAATTTATCTCGGAGTTCCCAAAGACGGATTTCTTCAAGATGGCGATACATAAAGACGGTGTTACCTCGAGATGCGTGCCACAACCGAAGTTCAAGGGACAATGGAGTTGGTTTCCGAATATGTAATAGTTAAATAGTTTTCTATTTTTAGGAAGGCCATACTAGGATTTATTTTTATGTTTTGCATTTTATTTATTTGTCACATGCATCGCTAAATCGCCATAACTAAAACATGCATCATCATCTTATCGAGTTCATCGACCGTGTCAAATACAATTATCGTAGTTCACCGCTTTAGTTCACTTAAAACGTGATAGATAATAAATTGACATGACCTCTCGCTAAAACAATTAATTGAGACATAGCCTTACCAAATAGTAGAAATCATGAAAACCTATTTCGCGAGGGAGTGCACTCGGCCATCCCGGGGTACAAACCTTGTTACGTAGGGGAAGTGGGTGATGAATGTCTATCCACCGAATTCGTGTTGATGAGGGTTTCATCGGCCATCCCGTGCCCAAATTAATGTGAATTTGGATCATGGACACATTTATTCGAAATTTGGATTGACCTCAACGGAAGTATTCGTGACCGTAGTCGCATGTGTTCCGGGCTATAGATAAACATTAGAGTAATTTTATCGACCAAGAGTTCTAAAAGTAGAATCGATTAAACATTAATCCACCGAGTTATATTAATAAGGGTTCCATCGGCTATCCCGTGCCTAAGTTGATATGAATTTGGGTCTTGGAATCATTTATCTAGTTGGGTAGAGGTCACTAGAGAAATGCATAAAACTTGTTTAAATTAAAAAATTTTCACGAGTATTATTATTAGGACGACATTTGTTTACTCCTTCTATTTTGTTTTGTAGACCACTTCTTTTCTCATAAGAAATGGCAACACCAACCCCTAACGCCACGCCTCTCGCTAATACATCATGGCTCCGATCCTTCATGGATCGATGTAAACTTGAAAAGAATGGGTATAATTTCTCCGATTGTGATGCCCAACTCAAATTAGCCGCCCAAGGTGACGACAAGCTTCGTTACCTTACCGAGGCCTCTCCTCCCGAAACTACTACTAGGTCGACCGCCGCCACTAGGGAAGCATATGAGGCTTACCAAAAGGAGTCCGCCGCAATGAAAAACGTCTTAATATTTGCAATGGAGGCGGATCTCCAAAGGAGAGCCTTTAAAATGGGCAACGCTAATGAGATTTACTCCAAGCTTGTGACAATGTTTTCACAAACTCCGCGGATCGTCCAATATGAGGCGGCCGCGGCATTCTTTGATCTCGACTTCAAAGAAGGCCAAAAGGTTAGCCCTCATGTGCTCAAACTTATGGAGCTTGTCGAGACCTTGAAGATTCAAAAGGTTGAAATCCCCAAAGAACTCATTGTAGATAGGATTCTACACTCCTTGTCCAAAGTCAAAGCGTATGTTCAATTCCGGGTGAATTTTAACATGCAAGATAAGGATGTGTCTCTTGAAGAATTGCACAAGTTACTTGTGCAAGCCGAGAGGGACATGGGGTTAAATGTGAACCCACCGAAGGATGTGCTTAACATAAGCGCTAAGAGTAAGGGGAAGTTCAAAAAGAATGGGAGGAAGGGTAAGAAGCAAGCTCCCACTTTCACCAAAGCTAAGCCTAATGATGCTAGCACTTCAAAAATCAAGAAGGGTCCTCTTGATAAATGCCATTATTGTAATGGTATGGGACATTGGAAAAGAAATTGTTCCAAATATCTTGGTGATATTAAGGCTGGAAAGATCACTCCAGTAGGTAATTGACTATCCTTTCTTTTATGTTTCTAATTCAACTATGGTATTGTGATACAAAGTTGTGATAATGTATCTCCCTTTTTATTGTAAATAGGGCCTCCACCAAGCAAAGACAAAGGAAATGAAAAGCAAGCTTAAGAAACCATCGAGGAGCTAGGAATAGCTTTCATGGAGCTTTGCTTTTTATTGTCTTATTTTAAATTATGTTTTGGATTTTTAGAACCTTAAGTTTCCGTGTTCGACATGGATAATTCGTTGTATTTTGGATAATGGTGGCTTGGTTTGCAACCCAAGTCACCCGTTTTATCACTTTATCCTTTGTTCTAAAATTCGTATTTAAATGCTTCCTCTTAGAAACATATAATTATTCACTTAAAGTGATCTAATAGACAACTATAATGACGGGATTCATTATATGTCCACATGCTTAAGGCTTGTGTATGATCATTTATAAAGTGATTTTGAGTCTATGAACTCTCTTAAAGGAATGTCAATCACCAAGTACACTTACGAAATCTAAAACTATTAGTCAAACCTATGAGATAGTTCTCCTTATACTTCAAAAATAATTATTTGTGTCTCATATGCTATCTTTGAATCTCTAGTGTATTTATTCTAAAGATAGAGTGGGAGAAAAATGAGGACACAACTCACACCAAGATAAGATTGTGTAAATGAGATCTACGCAAGAGAGAATGATTTGAATAAAGGTATATCTATTTATATAGTATACCCAATAGATGAGATCTATGGTCTCATGTAAGTTCTATATGACTAAAGAAACCAAGTGAAGTAATTATAAGAGTATATTCTCAAGATAACTACACGAGGAGACCAAAAGAAAGTTTTGGAAGAAAAATGACTAATGTAAAGTCTTAACAAGAGTTTTGACTAAGTTTATGAAAATTTTGACCAATATTTTCAACCTTGAGATTTACTTAAGAGCCTAAATGAATCAAAATAACATACTAGTTATAAACGAGTTTCAAGGATTGATATACCGATATCTTCAATAGCCAAGTTTTGACCACGCAGATGACATTTCTTAACCTCATTATGAAATGGTTGAACCTCCTTCCGAAAGGTTATTCGAAGGACGTGTTCTAGATATTATTTATATTTGAATAATGACATCGCTGCACATCATTATGATATGTGTGAGTTAGAGATTAAAATCTCTTTCCATAAGGTTAAGATGAGACCACTTCAAAATAGGTATTTTGAAAGGATATGATGGGAACATATATGGTTTTATCTTATTAACTTGGCAATGCAATTTATATTTCAATTCTTGAAAAGTTTCGATTGAGAAGTCAATTTCAAAACATGTGGAATTGAGTGGGAGTTAGGAAATTATCATGTGAAGACATGGAATTTAGTGGGAGCTATCATCCTTTGAATGTTTACAACTCATCACTCATTGAAGAATGACGAGCTAATACCTTCTTTCATAAAGAAGCATTTGAGTTTTCAATTCTGGATGAAAATGGATTATGATGAATCCAATTACATCAAGGGATGTTGGATAAGTATTGTTAGATACACATCGAATCAACGAGATACGTATGTTATTCATTCAAATGAAAATGGAATTGCCATTAGCAGTCATGGTCGTTCCTTGAACCTAAATATAGTTGATGACATGATTAAAAAGTTACTAATGTTTCCGCCATTAGAATAATCATGCGCATGTCCAATGGTGAATTATATGCATAAGAGCATGATGATTGGGAAGCCATAATAGAACCGCCATGAATTCTCGAGTAGAATCCGATGAGCGATTTCGGTGTTTGACGGAATGCTCTATTGTGTGTCAAGAGGTTGCACATATTATAGAAAATCCGAGCACATGCAAGGATTTATGAGAATCCTAAACCTTTCAAGCTAGAAAGAGAAATAAGAAGTTTTTGGATAGATACTTAGTTGAACAAGAAGTTACTCGAAACTAATCTTTCCTAATATGCTAGGACTTGTGAGAAGTGCTAGGTCAATCATCTTGACGAATTGTTGCAAGACTCTGCAAAACATATACCTAGTGCATTGTGTGTGAATGGAGTACTTGATCAGTACAAGTTATATCATTCACCACAAGTTCGTTCGTTATGTGATAATCGACAAGGAAGTTCTTTCAAGATAAAGAACCGAAACCAAGGTCGGGAACCTTGATGTGTACTTGGTAAGGTTCATGCTATGAGTGATAACATGAATATAAACGATAATACGATTAAGAAGTTTGAACACATGGTCACATGGCATGTTAAACTTCTATTGCAATCAATAAGTTTTTACACTTACGATATACATCACAAGGTTGTAATATGGTATTTACTACCCGAGTGTGATGTCGACATTTGTCGTTTGAGTTATTATTAACTCACCATATACTTTGTTACATCCAAACGGGTTGTAGAGACAATTGAACCCCGTTTAAGTGAACACGGATTAGCATTGTATTTGCCCATAGTTACTTGTATGAGGTGACGTCTCGAAGTGACTAGAGTGTGATGCGATTGATGGCAAGTTCAAGTGTCATAGAGTCATGTGAGATGACTAGTCGATCACGTAGGCAGACCGTTAGGAACATTTTGTCGGGCATTATGACCGCTTATAGAGTTCTGGCAAATTTATATAGCCTGGTCGTGGCGAGAGCTGCTATAGTATTCAAATGAGTCGATTCTTTTGACTAAAGACTATTCGCCTAAGATGGCACAGTTTCAGATTAACTTTGATTTGTGTTACTACGACCTTCGTAAATGGGGTCAAATGGGCATATTTTGGGTTATGATTGTAAAACCCCCATATACAGAGGAGCCTTAACTAGGCCTTCCTTAGCATATAGAGGCGCTACCATCTCGGTTGCCCGAGGATAGTAATAATCAAGTGTCGATAAAAGAACGATTAAATTGCTTTACAAGTCATCTATCCAACTAATGATACAAAAGATACAACTCAAAGTCTACTAGCTACAATTATTAAATCTCATGGCGACTCATCCCTGCCCGGACTCCAGCTAGCAACCACATCAACACCTGCTAAGACGGACTGCTCACCATAAGGGATCACGGCAGACACATAAACAAACAAGACAACCACACAAACTCAGTACTGAGATAAGACATAACCAAGTTACCAACATCTACCAAAACAACACAAGACAATCAGTCACAATCAGGCACTCCGCTCCATCTCCGTCTCCGACTGTCCACTGGACCAGCCCTGCCAGTGGGGGACCGCAGCCGTTCCCACCTAAGCCCCGCTCATCATACCGAGCGATAACCCTGTCCCATTAATGTGCACATCCCCTTCCGTGGCGGGTTCCACGAAGGGCGAAACTAGGGCGTGAAGCCACTCCCGCAAGTGACTCCACTCAGCCGAGAACGCATCTCGAGAACCACAGACAAACAATCACAATCACAATCACTACATCGTCTGAACCAACCAATTATACTAATTACAGCACAACAACAATGATTCAACGATCGACGCACTAAACTATCTACAGAAACTGAGTAGGCGAACCTACCTTTATGCAACCGCAACCAATCCATGCCGACATATGTCATAACCAGCAACCAAGCAAAGCCTATAAGGGCAAACAACTGTCTATTACTATCAAGCAAACCCTAATCACAACCAAGGGAACAGTGATGATGATTATGACACACGTATAAGGAGAAACCCGGTAAAAGACCGCTACCCGACTCAAGCTACGCTCTCCTAAGGCACAGGGACCTTCAAAGGGCTTCCATGGAGGTTTTATGGTGAGGAGAAGGGAAAGGGGCGACTGATGGATGGAAGAAATGAGGCGGAAATGATTTGCGGATTTAACAAAACGCGATATAAAACCCTCGCTGCAAACTCGATACTCGATCGAGTACCCAACCTACTCGATCGAGTAACCCCCTACTCGATCGAGTAACTAAGCTACTCGATCGAGTAGCCTCTACTCTATCGAGTACCACTCCCAACTCGTAACCCAAGATAACTTTGGTACGACTTTCTAGGGCTACTCTCGCTCTCCAAGGTCGGTCAACACTGGTCAAAGGATCTCCAAAAGGGCGGGTATTACAGTCTTCCCCCTTAAAAGAACTTCGTCCCCGAAGTTCAACTCACCTATCCCAACAAATATGACACGGAAAAACACGACACTGCTATTCTTCCCACTCGAGTCATGACTCCCCAGAAATACCATCCCCCCATGTCATCATCATCACTGTCTACGCTCTACTCGCAACGACTCTTACTACTATCATACGCACATTGTCACCGTCAACCGTTACTCTATATATACAAAACTTCACTTTCACAATGCAAAGCACAATCCACGATCACCCGACATATGGTAACAACTGTCAGACTATCAATCCAGAACATGTTTCTCATCGACTTTCCAACTAAATCTCATATCAACTTTCATGTTGTACAACTAATGCCACCATGTTACTCAACAACGTGATTCAATTCATTGCACCCTAACTATTTCTTCATGACTGCCCATTGAAACATACAACACATTCACTTTATAGAACTAAAGACAAACACATATACTTCGGAAATTTTGTAATTAAAGCAAAACATAATACCAATAAAACATTATAAACAAGCAAAATATAATTCAAAGCAGCCTTTTTCTTTCGCGACGTTACTCTTCCCCTCTAAAAAGGAACTTCGTCCCCGAAGTTCACCGTCAAAATCACAAGACGCAAAACTTATTACTTGTAGCATTACATCAGTTACAAGCTATATTATTTATTATGGATGTTACTTACTAACTATGCGCTTGATAATCTAGAAATCATACACAAATCACCGGAATAACTAGCCGCCGTTGATAAAATATGCTAACATTGTATGTCCGATGTAAGAAAGGATGTAACTTCAGAGGATAGATGGAAATATGACATATGGAATATTAAAAACAACAAGAATTCACCACCACTTCACTACTTGTTACAAATAGGTACATAGAAAACTCAAGCACAACTTCCAACATACAAAATTAACGGTTCCCAGATGTTATTAAGCACTAACAACCACGGTAAATATCAAACTTGTAATTATAAAACAATTGCACACTTTTAATTTTTTGCAAACCTCCTGTAACAGTGCTACTCGATCGAGTATGTGAGGGTACTCGATCGAGTGCCATGCTACTCGATCGAGTGTATTGGCTACTCGATCGAGTAGCCCGAGTTCAGAATGCTTTCTCTCTTCCTTTCCTGCAGCTACTCGATAGAGTGTGGGGTACTCTGTCGAGTACCTACAGGCCAAGTGCCTTACACAACCTGTCATAAGCCAATATATATATACATGACCGTCACATAAATTGACTCGGGCTGGTGTCCCGACTCCTAATCATCCTGCAATAAGGTTAAAATAGCAAATACGGCCTTATGGCCAACAATACAAGTTCATAAACCGTGTCTCAAGAAAAGAAAGACAACTACTAACATCTAACAATACTACCAACATCAACTACCATAAACGAAGATAAGAGTAAGGAGTGTCACTCCTCCTGCTGCTGCTGCTGATCAACCATCACCTCATCCTCACCCCCTCCACCTCCAGGCATACCTACACCCGATGAACCAACACCCGCATCAAATCCTGCTCCTGCTCCCGGGCTCACATACCATGGGGTCAAGTCACCGTAGGCAAAAGACTGAGGTGTCCCCCACGTCGACTGTTCCACCCCGTAGGAATGGAAAACCCCTGAGTAGTCCCCAACTCCACTCCACCAAACTGGGTGAGGTCCCTCGGTCCCTATCCCCTGAGTGTACGCCATCTCGTGCATGTTTCTGAGTGTCAGGGTAGACGACACTCGCTCTGCCAAGTAGCTGGACCGCGTCTCCGGGGTGTCGAGGTAAGGGTAGCACGGAAACGGATGCTGCTGCTGCTGCTGTGGCGCTACCGGCTGTGGCCTAGTCTCCGAGGCCCTCTCCCTCACTCGACGGGGTCCTCTCCCCAATCTAGGCCTCTCCACCACCGCAACTCCCGCATTCTCGCCCTTCGTCGGCTCCGGCATCACCTCGAGAATGGTGTCGTCGATGAGATAGGTCTGCAGTTGGCGGGGTCTATCCTCATCCTCCTCCTCCTCCTCATCGTCCACATCCACAGCCACTACCGCCGGCTCTAGGGGCTCCGTCGGTGGGAGGTGCTGAGGAGCTGGAATTTTCATCCTGAAGGAAATGTAGATCTATATACATACAAACATACTCATATATGTCGAAATTAATTTGTCATAAAATTAAATGCGGATTTTATGCATGCAAACAATATTAAAATAGAGGAGAAATCATGTCCTTACATTGATGATTTCGGTTTTATTGGGCACAAAAGAAATCTCCTTTTCTTTTTTTCTTGAGCTTTCCTAAGATGGAAGAACAAGATCCAAGTATAGGATCTCTCCTTAGGATTAATACCCAAAGCTTTCTCTTAATTTAATTAATATTACAAGAACTAGTATAATATTAATTAGTAGAAAAATGACCCAAAAATAATATAAACACTTATTATTTTCGGTTTTGTAGAGAGAAGAAGGAGAGGATTATTATTCTCTCTAGAATTGTATTTTGGATGATCGTTAGAATAAATAATCACTAACACATTTTAGTGTAATATTAGGTAAAAATTAGATGAAAAACCATGATGGTTTTTGTCATAAAAAACCGGGTGGAGGGGGCTTAATGGGTGAGCCAATGCATGCCCATATTTGTCTTCACAAGGTTAATAGGGTTGCATGGCTACTCTTGCTTTTTAATCATTATGTTTACCACTAAATAAAACAATTAATTAGCTTAAACCTCTCCTATTATTTCGGTCCATTTGATAATATGGAATCCATATTATTTTTATCAATTGTCAATATGTCACATGTCACATGTCACATAAATTTGTTATGTATTTTTATCATATTAAAAATCAACGTATTATCAAAAATACGTCACATACAAAAATCGACTTAGTAATATCATAATTACTTGTACCAAAAATTTTACCAATTTATAAATCACAACAGTTTGTATTTATAACAATTCATTCAAATTTAATTGTTACATTAAACAATTATTTCATCCGAGTAATGATACAATTCAATTACTCAGACCGTATCTCATTTAATCACATTTCAATTTGATACGTAAATTTTACTTCCAAAATCGTCCGTTAATTTTCAAGTAATTTAATTAACTCGCAACATTATACGATTAATTAAATAATCAATTAAGAGTGTTGCCCTATAGGTATGACCTAGGGGTCAATCGATCACCACCGTCGCACGACGGTAATGTCAAACTCTAGTTAGCCAATCATTACCGATATATGTTGACCGTTGACAGAACAAAATTACTTCCCAATTGTATTCTTTATAATGAGATTTAAACATGTGATCATCATGATCAACAGTCGTGATCGCATTATTGTCGGAGGACACATATTCCAACAATCTCCCACTTGTCCTCGACAAGTGTGCGTCACCAATTCTCTTGTCCTATTACTATCTCCCACTCAATGCAAGGTGTCTTTCAGGTCGTACTTGCAAGTGATCATATCGAGAGTGGTTTCCTCGATCTGGAGAATAACAGATTGACCGGACTTATCTATCATAGATACTTTCCGAGCGTGGCCACGCATTTCCAGTTCATTACTCCTCGAGTGGCCCTGAGATATTGTTATAACCCTGACTAGGGGTGGACAATTCCTATCGCACTCATTCCCTTCGACTAGCCACACCATCATAACCCAAAATATGCCCATTTGACCCCATTTACGAAGGTCGTAGTAACACAAATCAAAGTTAATCTGAAACTGTGCCATCTTAGGCGAATAGTCTTTAGTCAAAAGAATCGACTCATTCGAATACTATAGTAGCTCTCGCCACGACCAGGCTATATAAATTTGCCAAAACTCTATAAGCGGTCATTAGGCCCGACAAAATGTTCCTAACAATGCCTATGTGATCGACTAGTCATCTCACATGACTCTATGGCACTTGAACTTGCCATCAATCGCATCACACTCTAGTCACTTCGAGACGTCACCTCATACAAGTAACTATGGGCAAATACAATGTTAATCCATGTTCACTTTAACGGGTTCAATTGTCTTCACAACCCGTTTGGATATAACAATGTACAAGGTGAGTTAATAATAACTCAAACGACAAATGTCGACATCACACTCGGGTAGTCAATATCATATTACAACCTTGTGATGTATATCATAAGTGTAAACACTCATTGACTGCAATAGAAGTTTAACATCCCATGTGTCCATGTGTTCAAACTTCTTACACTTGCAATTTCCTTTACATTCATGTTCTCTCTCATAGCATGAATCTTACCAAGTACACATCAAGGTTCCCGACCTTGGTTTTGGTTCTTTAACTTGAAAGAACTTTCTTATCGATTATCTCATAACGAACGAATTTGTGATGAATGATATAACTTGTACTGATCAAGTACTCCATCCACACACAATGCACTAGGTATATGTTTTGTAGAATCTTGTAACAATTGACAAGATTATTTAGCTTAGTACTTCTCACAAGTCCTAGCTTAACTAGGAAAGATTGATTTTTGAATAACCTCTTATTCAACCAAGCATCTTTCCAAAAACTTCTCATTTCCCTTTCTAGGCTTGAATGAATTGGGATTCTCATAAATCCTCATATGTGCTTGGATTTTCTATAATATGTGCAACCTCTTGACACACAATAGAGCATTCCGTCAAACACTGAAATCGCTCATCGGATTCCACTTGAGAATGCATGACGTTTCTATTATGGCTTACCAATCAATCATCATGCTCTTATGCATATGATTTATAATTGGACATGTACATGATTATTCTAATGGCGGAAACATTAGTTACTAATAATCATGAGATCAACCGTTCATAGATTCAATGAACGACCATGACTGCTAATGGTAATTCCATTTTCATCTATATGAATAACCTATGTGAATGTTGATACGATGTGTATCTCTTAATACTAATCCAACATCCCTTCATGTAATTGGATTCATCATTGTCCATTTTCATCCAGAATTGAAAACTCAAAAGCTTCTTTATGAAAGAAGGTATTAGCTCGTCATTCTTTAATGAGTGATGAGTCGTAAATATTCAAAGGATGATAGCTCCCACTAAATTCCATGTCTTCACATGAGAATTTCCTAACTCCCACTCAATTCTACACATTTCGAAATTGACTTCTCAATCGAAATTTATTCAAGAATTTAAATATAAATTGCATTGCCAAGTTATTAAGATAGAACCATATATGTTCCCATCATATCCCTTCAAAATACCTATTTTGAAGTAGTCTCATCTTAACCTTACAGAAAGATATTTTAAATCTCCAACATACTCATGTCATAATGATGTGTAGTAATGTCATTATTCAAATATAAACAATATCTAGAATACGTCCTTCGAAATACTCTTTTGGAAGGAGGTTTAACCATTTCATAGTGAGGTTAAGTGATGACATTTGCGTGGTTAAAACTTGGCCATTGAAGATATCGGTATATCAATCTTTGCAACTCGATCATAACTAGTATGTTACTATGATTCATTTAGGCTCTTAAGTAAATCTCAAGGTTGAAACTATTGGTCAAATGTTTCATAAACTTAGTCAAAACTTGTTAAGACTTTACATTAGTCATTTTTCTTCCAAAACTTTCTTTTGGTCTCCTCGTGTAGTTATCTTGAGAATATACTCTTATGATTACTTCACTTGGTCTCTTTAGTCATATAGAACTAACTTGAGACCATAGATCTCATCTATTCGGCATACTATGTAAATAGATACACCTTCATTCAAATCATTCTCTCTTGCGTAGATCTTCATTTACACAAGTACACAATTTTATCTTGCCTTGTGTGTTGTGTCCTCATTTTTCTCCCACTCTATCTTTAGAATAAATACACTATAGATTCAAAGATAGCATATGAGACACAAATTAATGATGTTGAAGTATAAGGAGAACTATCTCATAGATAGACTAATAGTTATTGATTTCATATGTGTACTTGGTGGTTGACATTCCTTTAAGAGAGTTCATAGACTCAAAATCGCTTTATAAATGATCATACACAAGCCTTAAGCATGTGGACATATAATGAAACCCGTCATTATATTTGTCTATTAGATCACTTTTAAGTGACTAATCTTATGTTTCAAAGTGCAAGCATTTAAAGATGAATTTTAGAACATAAAAGGATAAATGATAAAACGGGTGACTTGGGTTGCAAACCAAGTCACCATCATCCAAAATACAAACCATTATCCATAATACTTTTCCATGTCGAACACGGAAATTTAAAGTTCTAAAATCCAAAACACAACTTAAAATAAGACAATGAAAAGCAAAGCTCCATAAAAGCTATCCTTAGCTTCTCCATGGTTTCTTATGCTTGCTTTTCCTTTCCCTTGTCTTTGCTTGGTGGAGGCCCTATTTACAATAAAAAGGGAGATACATTATCACAACTTTGCATCATAATACCATAGTTGAATTAGAAACATAAAAGAAGGATAGTCATTTACCTACTGGAGTGATCTTTCCAGTTTTGATATCACCAAGGTATTTGGAACAATTTCTTTTCTAATGTCCCATGCCATTACAATAATGGCACTTATCAAGAGGACCCTTCTTGACTTTCGAGGTCTAGCTTCATTAGGCTTAGCTTTGGTGAATGTGGGAGCTAGCTTCTTGCCCTTTCTCCCATTCTTCTTGAACTTCCCCTTACTCTTAGTGCTTATGTTAAGCACATCCTTGGGAGGGTTCACATTTAACCCCATGTCCCTCTCGGCTTGCACAAGTAACTTGTGCAACTCCTCAAGAGACACGTCCTTGTCTTGCATGTTAAAATTCACCCGGAATTGCACATATGCCTTGACTTTGGACAAGGAGTGTAGAATCCTATCTACGATGAGTTCTTTGGGGATTTCAACCTTTTGAATTTTCAAGGTCTCGACAAGCTCCATGAGTTTGAGCACATGAGGGCTAACCTTTTGGCCCTCTTTGAAGTCGAGATCAAAGAATGCCGCGGCCGCCTCATATTGGACGATCCGCGGAGTTTGTGAAAACATGGTCACAAGTTTTGAGTAAATCTCATTAGCATTGCCCATTTTAAAGGCTCTCCTTTGGAGGTCCGCCTCCATCGCAAATATAAAGACATTTTTCATTGCGGCGGACTCCTTTTGGTAAGCCTCATATGCTTCCCTAGTGGCCGCGGTGGACCTAGTGGAGGGTTCGGGTGGAGAGGCCTCGGTAAGGTAACGAAGCTTGTCGTCACCTTCGGCGGCTAATTTGAGTTGGGCATCCCAATCGGAGAAATTTGACCCATTCTTTTCAAGTTTACATCGATCCATAAAGGATCGGAGCCATGATGAAGTAGCGAGAGGTGTGGCGTTAGGAGTTGGTGTTGGTGTTGCCATTTGTTATGAAAAAGAAGTGGTCTACAAAACAAAATATAAGGAGTAAAACAATTGTCGTTTTAATAATGATACTCGTAAAAATGTATGATTTAAACAAGTTTTATGCATTTTTCTAGTGACCTCTACCCAACTAGATAAATGATTCCAAGACCCAAATTCATATCAACTTAGGCACGGGGTAGCCGATGCAACCTTTATCAATATAACTCGGTGGATTAACCTTTTAATCGATTCTACTTTTAGAACTCTTGGTCGATAAAATTACTCTAATGTTTATCTATAGCCCAAAACTCATCAACAAGGGCACGAGGTAGCCGATGCAACCCTTATCAATAACTTTTGTTGAGTACAATCCAAATTTCGAATAAATGTGTCCATTATCCAAACCCACATCAACTTGGGCACGGGGTAGCCGATACATCCCTTATCAACATGAATTCGGTGGATTAACATTCATCACCCACTTCCCCTACGTAACAAGGTTTGTACCCCGGGGTAGCCGAGTGCACTCCCTCGCGAAATAGGTTTTCATGGTTTCTACTATTTGGTAAGGCTATATCTCAATTGTTCGTTTTAGCGAGAGGTCATGTCAATTTATTATCTATCACGTTTTAAGTGAACTAAAGCGGTGAACTACGATAATTTTAATTGACACGGTCGATAAACTCGATAAAATAAGGATGCATGTTTTAGTTATGGCGATTTAGCGATGCATGCGACATAAATTAAAATGCAAGCATAAAAATAAATAAATAAATCCTAGTATGGCCTTTCCTAAAATAGAAAAACTATTTAACTATTACATATTCGGAAACCAACTCCATTGGTCCCTTGAACTTCGGTTGTGGCACGCATCTCGAGGTAACACCGTCTTTATGTATCGCCATTCTTGAAGAAATCCGTCTTTGGGAACTCCGGAATGAATAAAATTACATAATAAATTACATAATTTCCTATTATACATTTGTAACTAAAATAAAATAAATCTATTAAATTACAAAACGGTGATACGAGATCACAATAAAAATTACAACCGAATCGATATTCCCATACATTTCGGGAAATACCAATTAAAATCTAAGGCCATACTAAGTAAAATTACATAATTCAAAATTACATAAATTAAAATTATGACAATCATAAAGAAAATGCATCATTATAATATGTATGAACATGCTCAATTTTATGCTAAATCGCCTTTAATTAGGCAATATCGTATATTACTCGGTTTTTACGGATTTGCGTGATTTCAACATTTTATAATCACAAAAATACATAAACTCATATTTATGCATAATTTAATTACCCTAACCTCTTAGGACTCAAAATTTAGTCTTCACTAATAATTTGACCATAATTAACCCATATTTTATAAAATTGTTCATAAATGGACCAAAAATTACAAAAATAAGCTATTAAACTTCAAATAAATCACAAAATTTCAAATAAATTCAAAATTCAAAATTTAAATTCATGAACATTCTGGAAAAATACCATGACACTCATAATGTTCAAAATCTTAGGTTAAAAATTTCGAAATTTTCCCGGAAAAACAATGTTGCGGTTTATCGATTTTTAATAAAATAATCATAAAAACATGGAAAAATTATTTTCATTAACTTTTCAATTTTAGATCTGAAAAAGATAATAAAATGCAACATTAGACGTTTTTTCTTAAGTCATAGATTATGTTTTATTAATTTTTCACTAATAATGTCACTATTTATGCTATTTTTCTTCAAAAATCCATAAATCATGCAAAAAGACCTCTTTATATCCAATTATTTTACACACATCTTGTAAAATTGCATGTGACAACATATTAATTTTCTATGACCAGATTCGAAATTTAACTCATATTAACCTATTTTTCACCTAAATCCGAATTTAATAATGAAAAATTCATTTTTCGAGCATAACAAGTCCAAAAATTACAAAACTTTACAGGTTATCTCAAAATAATATATGTGACAACATATCCAAAAATCAATGAAAAATTCAAAGTATAGCTAATTTTAGACCAAAAATGACATTTTTACTCATAAAATCATATTTAAATGCCATTATTTTAAAATATGAACAATAAAAATCCGAAAAATTAACCAAAATATCCTAAAACATTTTAGGACCAGAAATATTAACATGCATGGATTAATTTCGTGATATCTCATAATAACACAAATTTTTACAAGTTTTATTTGTTATTCTTATAACTCGGAAAAACTTTTAACCGATTTGCATGCAAACAACCGTGGCTCTTGATACCGATTGAAGGAAATGTAGATCTATATACATACAAACATACTCATATATGTCGAAATTAATTTGTCATAAAATTAAATGCGGATTTTATGCATGCAAACAATATTAAAATAGAGGAGAAATCATGTCCTTACATTGATGATTTCGGTTTTATTGGGCACAAAAGAAATCTCCTTTTCTTTTGTTCTTGAGCTTTCCTAAGATGGAAGAACAAGATCCAAGTATAGGATCTCTCCTTAGGATTAATACCCAAAGCTTTCTCTTAATTTAATTAATATTACAAGAACTAGTATAATATTAATTAGTAGAAAAATGACCCAAAAATAATATAAACACTTATTATTTTCGGTTTTGTAGAGAGAAGAAGGAGAGGATTATTATTCTCTCTAGAATTGTATTTTGGATGATCGTTAGAATAAATAATCACTAACACATTTTAGTGTAATATTAGGTAAAAATTAGATGAAAAACCATGATGGTTTTTGTCATAAAAAACCGGGTGGAGGGGGCTTAATGGGTGAGCCAATGCATGCCCATATTTGTCTTCACAAGGTTAATAGGGTTGCATGGCTTCTCTTTCTTTTTAATCATTATGTTTACCACTAAATAAAACAATTAATTAGCTTAAACCTCTCCTATTATTTCGGTCCATTTGATAATATGGAATCCATATTATTTTTGTCAATTGTCAATATGTCACATGTCACATGTCACATAAATTTGTTATGTATTTTTATCATATTAAAAATCAACGTATTATCAAAAATACGTCACATACAAAAATCGACTTAGTAATATCATAACTACTTGTACCAAAAATTTTACCAATTTATAAATCACAACAGTTTGTATTTATAACAATTCATTCAAATTTAATTGTTACATTAAACAATTATTTCATCCGAGTAATGATACAATTCAATTACTCAGACCGTATCTCATTTAATCACATTTCAATTTGATACGTAAATTTTACTTCCAAAATCGTCCGTCAATTTTCAAGTAATTTAATTAACTCGCAACATTATACGATTAATTAAATAATCAATTAAGAGTGTTGCCCTATAGGTATGACCTAGGGGTCAATCGATCACCACCGTCGCACGACAGGTAATGTCAAACTCTAGTCGACCAATCATTACCGATATATGTTGACCAGTTGACAGTAACAAAATTACTTCCCAATTGTAGTCTTTATAATGAGATTTAAACATGTGATCATCATGATCAACAGTCGTGATCGCATTATTGTCGGAGGACACATATTCCAACACATCCAACTCATGCCCCACACCCTCCACGCTAGGCTACCGTCAGCCAAGGTCCTCAACCATTTCAAGTCGAGATAGTAGTCACGGTCCATGGTAGGCACTGGGGTAGCTAGAGGCACATACCCCGAAGAAGCCTCAAAAGAGGTTAGCTTTTCAGCTAACCGAGTGGCGATAGCGCCACAACTCAGTGCACCGGAAGAGGAAGAAGCCATCAAGGCAAGGGCAGCACAAACCATGGAAGGAGCATTAAAGACCACTTTCCTGGCCCGCTCCGGGTTGAGGTAAGACATCAGAAGAAAGACCTCATGATTATTCAATTTACTGATATCCTTTCTGTCATAGAGGAGGTTCGAAAGAGAACGGAGAAAGACCCTCAAGGTAACGTGTTGAACGTCATTAATCAGCATGTTGCTCGAGGTGGGAGCTTGATTTCCCCAACTCGCGCAAAGTCCTTTCGATCTCAGGATCTAATGGTCTCAATTCACCACCATGTGACCTGCGCATAAGAAGAAACTACAAGTAGAATATGAGAAAAGTTTAAGGAACAGATGTCCCTTAAACTAAGATAAAGACTAAAATAAAAACAACTAAAAATGAAACAATTGCCTCCCCGGCAACGGCGCCAAAATTTGATACCATCGTAGAGTACCAAAGATAAATTTATAATTTCCAAACTACTAGTATAGATAGCGGCAGTCACGGTCGAACCACAGAGAGGCGATGTAATTAATAGTTGTCTGATTTTAGTCTAAAGTAACAAATGAGTGGGGGTTTGTTTTGAATAGTTCTATAACTAAAGGTAATCAAATTAAAACAAACTAAGGTAAATAAATGAGTAATTAAAGAAATAAGATGAAATCAAATATTAAAAGTATGCTAAGATGATCGGTTCACTGTAGTTTTGACGGCGGCAACTCTAGGTAAACTGTCTTAAGCATGTTAGACGGGAAAATAAAAAGTCCTCTCGGTCCAATTTAACAGGTAGCAACCTTTCGGCCTAAGCTACGGGTCCCTAATCTCACTAATACTAACTTTCGTTCTTGACTAATGAAACTCAAAATCTAAATTAACTTATCTCTCGATCTTATTAATTTAGTCGTCTTAATTAAGTAGTCTATTTTCCTCCCCATCTTTCGATCGTGTCGGGTCGGTCAATTCCTAAGCATTGAACTAGTCGCGTGCACTCGATTAATCAAATATAGCAATTAAATTAATTAAGTCGAAGCAAATCTAACACGCCCTGGTCGATCGACCATGTATGTCAGTCGATCGACCGGAGCCCGACTGTAGGTCACCTACGTCAAAGCCGTCTAACCTACAGATCCCCTACATCTCAGCATGAAGGATTTAGCTACTCATGGTGGTGATAATAACAGCAATAAAATTAACTAATAAAGCAAACGAATTCATACTTAAATTAACTAAATAAATAACTATCATGAAACGATAATTTGGCTTTTGGGAAACCTAAACTAGCAATTCTAATTACGGAGGAATTAAAGCAATAAACTGAACAAAGGAACAGAAGAATAGCGTAAGAAGAATTGAACAGGAAAGACCAAAACCAAATGCGGAAAGTAAACTTTATTGACGGAGAATTAAACTAAACTAATAAAAATTCAATCTTTGCGTGATGAACCCTAATTATTTCCCTAAACTTCGATGATCCTCTTCTGAAACCTAAAGTTACGTTATATAGATAGTCTTTCGTAACTTTTATTCCAAAAACCTAATTACATTGGGCTTTCTCGTCTTTTAATTTCCGTCAGCTCGTGGGGTGGTCGATCGACCATGTGTGTCAGTCGATCGACCAAGGTGCGCTGTACAGGAGCTTCTGACAATCGTACTCTGGTCTATCGACTAAGAGCATCGGTCAATCAACCACTTCAACAGGTACTTGGCTCCAAAAGCTTCGCAAATTCGTCTTTTGGGCCTCGATACGCGCACCAAGTTTGCTTCCCGAGTCTTTACCCCATGTCAAATGCAATGCTAAGTACTTAGGGATGGATTCGGCTCGATTTCCACTGGATTCTTCACATTTCTGCAATATTATACAAAAACACGAAAGTAGACAGAAATAGGGAAAATAGTAACATAAACTACATAATTGAGCTCTGAAATGCGTGTGAAATAGGGTGTAAAACATCATATTTAGGACACGCATCAAAAACAATGCATGCAACGGTTCATTATTTATCATACATGCATCGGTTGAATATTTTACATTGAAAAAAGTATATAACGGTTATTTTTCACCCGTAAATGATAAATGACAACGGGTACAGAGGAACCGTTATATCATAATAGCAAATGATAACGGTTACAAGAAACCCGTAGCAATAACATAACAACGGGTACCAAAAACCGTTGCTAGTGTTAACTTAGTAATGGTTTTAGAAACGCCGTTTTCTTAAACTGGTAACTGTTGTCTAACAACAGTTGATAAGGGTGATTATATAACGAGTTTATGGAAATCATTAAACTTTTTTTATAACGGTTTGTTATATAACCGTTGTCACATTATAATAAGAACGGTTTTCGACGGAAACCGTTATTCTTATTAGAGCGGTCTAGGTTTCCACCAATATTTTGAAAACGGTAATCTAAGTGTCGTTATTAAATGCATTAAACCGTCTTGATACGCTCCTTATTGATGGTCCGATTTGGCGTAGTGAATACTCAACAAATTAAAGCGATTAAATCATGTTACAACAATTATAAGCAAGATTTCATACGTATAAATCGAATTTTCGGCAAACACCAACTATTTTACATGTTTCTAATCAATTAAAAACATAGAAAAGGATGAATATTCTTACCTTGAATGATTAGTAAGCAAAAGAGACGAATTAAACTAGAAGAATACCAAAGAATCAACACCCAAGCACCAAGTTTTGAGAATAAAGAGAGGTTTAGAGGAAGTTAGGGTTTAGATGTAAGGAGAAATAGAAAGAAGAAAGATAGGAAAAAGGGTATAAGAATCCCGTAAAATCTCGTGTACTGTTCACTTACTCGATCGAGTAAGTAGGTTACTCGATCGAGTGGCCTCTACTCGATCGAGTTGGAGCTACTCGATCGAGTTTTCGCTGGCAGATCCAACTTTTCGACCTTATAGCCCCCTAACTAGATCGAATAAGGTCTACTCGGTCGAGTAGGCACTCATACTCGGTCAAGCAAGGTTTGGTACACGGTTAGGAGTTACGAGTTTAGTTAACAATTCCTGCAAAACAACAACTCGTGTCGATTCCAAAATGTATTTGGAAATCGTCACAGATTATTATATTCATTCACGACACATTATTACTACTCAAATATAATTCAACTACTTCATCCAAACATGACGCATCTTACTTCATTCTATAACAAATACTACGCAAAACGGGTTACCATACCATTAACTTATTCATGCATACATTCAACACATTACTTCACTTCTGATCATGCACTTGTAAATTCAACATCCAACTTATACTCACACTACTTTAAACATTCATCTAGCAATACACCATGATATATCATCCGAGTTTTCTAATCTTGTCACAACAAGTTATTAACTGAATTACTCGACTTGAATATGCCCTAACACAAAAGTACTTAACAATTCACCCATTGCAATTCTAATTACCGCTTGATGACCACACTACTACAAGAAAAACTTGTAGAGGCACTTTGTTTACGGCGCTAGTAGTAAATAGTGCTGACTAACTTAAATTTTACCAAAAAAAGAGGCGCTTTAAAAAATTATTTCCCAATAGCGCGTGAATCCTTGAAAACGTGGGTTTAATTTATAAGATGTGCTCTAACCTCAAGATGTGCTCTAACCTCCAACCCTTAATCTCACCTACCTAAACTTTTTCACTTCTAAAAACCCACCAAACTGCTCTTGCTAAACCTAAATATTTCAAATCAATCCCACAAAACCTAATTATTTCAAATCAATCACCGAAACCTAAGTATTTCAAATCACTTGCTGCAGAGGAATTCTAATTTCGAGCTTCCGTTAGTCAAATTGAGTTTCGAAGTTTAGGTTTGGTTATTGATATTTCAAACATCCATTTTATGTTTAGATTGATGCAATTTAACGAATTAAATTGGAAATCTAGGGTTTTGTTGATTAATGTATTGAGTATATATTTATTCAGTGGTCTCTATTTGGTGTTTTTGTTTGATTCATTTTGGAATGACAACGGCCACAGAGCATCCGATGACGGCGATGTTGTTGACAGGCTAGTCGTGTACCTACCAAAAATAACCAACTGGCACTAACTAATATTGTAATACTACGGTTTTATGAGTCTCTGGGTACTCTATCGAGTGGGGCTTACTCTGTCGAGTAAGCATGTTTTGATTTACGAATCAGTGTTCTACCTGTAGGGTACTCGATCGAGTAGCCTTGGTACTCGATCGAGTAAGTGGCACTCGATCGAGTATGTTAGTTACTCGATCGAGTAAGTCGGTTAACGGGTTATATCTAGACGGGTTTTGTTAATAATGCGAATTAGTATTTATATTACGCCGTTATCTTTCATAAACACTTTTTATAAACCTAATACACTCAAAAGAGATTGCAAACTACGTTGTTCTTCCTATTCGCATTATTGGCAAATCCCGGAGCTAGAGAGGTCGGATTTTATCGTTCTTTGTATCATTGTGATCCTTGTGTCAAGGGTAAGTCTACGTACCATTTTTATAGCATTTGGTTAAGGTTGTTTAAACCCTAATTTTGGGATTGGGGGTTTTCTATGTTTATGTTGATGTGGTTGTGATTTTATGATTATGTGTATAGGAGGAGGGTTCGTAGAGGAAAGGTTTTGAGACAGCTGCTAGATCGTCTGCTGTTTGTGTTGCATTCCAGGTAGGGTTTCCCTACTCAGTATTAGTTACATGATTGTGTGGTGATTGTTATTGTTATTGAGTAATTATCGTATTGGAATTGGTTGTTGGTAATTGTAGGTGTTCTGAAGGTTGTTGTTTATTGTCGTTGACCGTTGTTGTATCTGTCTGTATTCTTCGGGGTGCGTCCCTGGCTGATTGGAGTCACTTGCGGGAGTGGCTTCACGCCCTTGATTTGCGTCATGTGGAACCCGCCATGGGAGGGATGTGAACATTAATGAACATAGGTTTATCGCTCGATGGAGATGAGCGGGGCTTAGGTGAGAACGGCTGCGGTCCCCCACTGGCGGCGAGGAGTATCTGTTGCGATGGGTACTCTGGCAGGGCTACACACTTTAGTGTGTAATCAGTTATGAGGTGATTGGATATGGAGACTGGGATTGTGTGTGAGCTGTTTGTATGATTATTTCAGTGTGACTTTGATTGTGTAATTAGTATTGACCCCGTTTAATGTTCTAAAAACTGTGGTCACCCATTCGGGGGTGGTAAGCAGTTATTGAGCCGGTATGATATGTCGCGTATGGGATAGCTGGGATGAGTCATCACGTGGCATTTAGAAGTCTTCCGCTGTGTTAGCCGATGTTTTACAGTTTTGACAGTTTTATCAGTAGACCGTCTGAGAACCTTGTATTTCAGTTTAACAGTTTTGGTTTTGATCATGTAATCACTTTAAACTATATTGTTATTTAAATTATGTTTCTTCATTGTCATTTGATTATCATTGCCTCGGGTAACCGAGATGGTGACGTTCTTATACCTTAAGTGGTCCTGGTAAGGCAGTTGGAGTATGGGAGTGTCACAAAGTGGTATCAGAGCGACGATCCTGAAACCCGTAACCAATGAATCTAATGAACATATGGAGTCAATTAAAATGAATCCGACGTAGAAGTTGTAGGACCTAATGCAAAGGCTTGGGAGATATCCTAAAGTTGCGAACTCGCCCTACAATTTTGAACCGGACACCATGGGATATAAGTCGGGATCGCATTGTGTTTATCTTGTGAATTGTGCATATTTGTAGCAAAGTGTGGTATGAATCGCTGGATGTATGTATGTGGAGAATGGGGAATGTGTAGAGAAAGATGATAATGAAGTGATTTTATACATTATTGATTGAAAGCATGATAAGTTGTTTTACGATATGGCATTATAGAAATATGGAAAGGAAGTTTGTTTGGTTTGAGTTATATATAGAGTTATGTATATATATATATATATATATATATGTTGTTGGTAGTGTTGTACGAGTTTATATAGCTGAAAGTTTGAGTAAGAGCATGAATAATTGGTAGAAAATGATGAACAATTCTTGCATGATAATATGATTTATGATTAAGTATGTTATGTAATGGAAGTTATTTCATAATATTGTTATGCTAGTAACATGTGAATAGGGGACTTGATGTCATATATTTGTGATTTTGTTTACGTAAAGTTATATAATAAAAACATGCGGGTAATATGTGATTGGTAAGTTGAATGATATATGTGGATTGAGTTATTTGTTGCTTGGCTTTTAAAGATAGTAACATGTGGTTAGGGATAGAGGCTTTATGAGTATTGAGTTGTTTTTGTTTACCTTGTTGTTGTTTAAGTTGTTTGCAAGTAAAAGTCAAATAGTTATGTCGTCTGATTTCACCAAAGTTATCTTTAAACTGTTATAACTTGAGATTCATAAATGATTTTGGGTTGATTACAATTGGAGGTAATAGCTTGTTCTTTTACGATTCTAACGATAGGTCACACGCCAAAAACGACCAAGAAACGAGTGAGTTATGACCGTTTTACGAAAATTGATAGTGCTGAGAAATGCGTGGGATACTCGATCGAGTGGCCCCAACTCGATCGAGTACACCTCTTGTTACTCGATCGAGTAGCCCTTATTCGATTGAGTAGCCCTGATAATTTGTTTTACGTGCTTCTGACCTTCACCCACTCGATCGAGTAAGTCACTCACTCGATCGAGTGGCCTGTACTCGATCTAGTGACCCCTGTTTTGGGTCATATGTTTATCTTTTGACTTCGTTGCATATTATGTTTGATTCAAATATGTTATTTTACTTCGTTATGCATTGTTTTACGTATGTAATGGTCCTGATGCATAAGTTACCCAATCTTATGATGTAAAGAGTGGCACTTGTGGCGAGTGTGAGTTCGGTGGGGAGGACATGAGTGATATGCGGTTGTGATAGGCAGTCGAAAAGAAAAGAAGGATTGGTAAGGCTTATTAAGGCATGGAGCAGGTTTTGTGAGAAGAGATGAGTGATATGATTTTGTGTTGAGTAATGTAAAAGTAAGTAAATATGGACAAGGGATGATGGAAGTCTAAGGAATGCGAGAATGAAAAGATTGAAAGGAAGGATGTGGATGGTGGCAACTTGAGATGTGTAAGGAATTATGGAGAGAGATGGTTAGGAAATCATGTGGGTTAAGAGTATATGTAGTCAAAGGTCGTTTTAGAGGAATTGAGAAGAGTGGTATATAGTGAACTTAATAGAGACATGTCGCGACGTGGATTTGCAGATACTGAGTGAGTTTGGGAATTTGTGTTATCAAGAGGTGAAACTAATGTGTAATTTCCTTGGGCAATTAACGGTATAAAATGAATTTTGATTTCTAGAGATGTAAAAAGGGAGATGCAATTGTTTGAACAAGTAAACGTTGATTCTATGGATGGATTAGTGGCAAGGGTGAGTGATAGCATAATAAGAGAATATCTATGATAAGAAAGAGTGAGATGATATCGATATGAAATAGTGAGATGTGAGTTTTGGAGCAATGAGAAGGTAATAGGAGCACTAAAGAGTTAGGTAAAAGTGATAAGGAGTTGAATGGTTAATTGCGTTTGTCGAGTGTAAAAAGAAAAGAATGAGGGGAGTAAAACAAGGAAAATGTTCACCGGAGTTATGTGATATAAAAGTAAGGAATCGTCGAGATGTATGATACTATCATGAGGATTTGAGTTAACAGTTATATATGAGTTCCAGGACGACATGATAATCATTAGTTTCGAGGAATTAAGTAAAGTAAAAGTTGGGTAATTGCACGATATGAGATCTTGGTGGTGAGTCGGGTGGCGATACAATTAAGGATGGAATTGGAAATAGTGTTGAGGTGATTTTTGTTGATGTATTTGATGTTCGTTATTTGGGATGATAACCAAAGATAGGAAAGAAACCGTGATGTTTAGAGATGAGTGTAAGAGGTTTGATGTATGAACGGTGGTAGTGTGGAGGTGTTGTCACTAGTGGTTAAGGGTGATGATAAATAGGAAATATGGTCAATCTAAAGAGGTTGATTTTGTAGAGACCGGATTGATATGTATGGTTGTGAGGAAGTATAAGACGTAGTCTTAGGAGGCGGTTCCTGGTAGTGAGTGTTAGCTGTATGGTTATGTATGGCAGAAGGTGATGGTTATGTGAATGGAAGAATGTGTTATGAGGGGCATACGAGTTAAGCTCAAGCAAGAGGTAACCTTTATCAGGTGGTAATTTACGTGATCAGGATTGACTAGTTGGATGTGATTACGGGTCTATGATGTGTATAAATATTTGTGTGAGGTTCTGACCTCACAATAAGTAGTATGGTGTGATAATTATAAAGTTGTTATCTGAATTTTCTATATGTTGAGTACGGTAACCTAATTGAATAAAAAAAATGGTAATAATTTGATTGATCTGGCATGACTAGTTATAATTGTATGTGTATTTATAATACATGTGTATTCCATGAAATGGTAAGGATGATGTTCATGAGATTCTTTCTATTTATTCCGCATAATATGTTGTGTTGTGATTTAGTAAAGCAGTTTTGAGTAAGTTTTCTTGTCCGGAAAGTTATACTGAATCAATGTTTGTGGGAATTGTATGTGGTTGTGATGTCTATCGATGTGGTTGTTATGCCTCGGGTGGTGATCCGGGCACGGTACTTCGTGTTGTGATGCGGGTATTTTCGTGCTACGGTGCGGCTGTTGATGGCGGTGTTGCGATGCCGTCACCGGTTGTGGTGGAGTAGGCGGGATGATTACGATACGAGTTTTCGAAAGTACATACCAGTTATACATATATTGTTATTTATTTACTGTTGTTCCTTGTGAGTTTTGGTTAGACATATAGACTGTTGTTTTGTTTGTTGATGTTTCTTGCTAGTTTCAGCTTGGGAGTGAGGGTAGAATATGGTATGAAAGAGAGTTGTATATGTTTTCGTTGTTGTCATAGTATAGTGATATTATGTTGATGGGACACAGTTGATAGAAGTTGTTACAGTACAGTTGATCTTGTTGTAGATGAGGCATTGGTGCACATAGTCATGACAAGTGATTCGTAGAACATATGTGGTAATGATCTGAAAGCTGCAAGTGGTTCATAATCTTTCGTTGAGACATGCGGTGGTGATGGGGATAATGAGAAGAAATAGCTAGGATTTAGTATTAGTGAGTTACGAGGACGTATCATTTATCTTAAGAGCAGTAGGATGCGATAAAAGAGATTTTGATGGTTGTGCATATAATAGTATAATTGGAAGTAGAGTGTTGGTGTAGCATAAAGGATGGATATTTGTTTTGATTGATTTTATTAAAGGTCATGACCGTGCTTGTAGTAGTTCGATGTTTAGGAATGGGAGAATATTTCAATAGTGTTGACACTTGGATGATGATGTTATGAGTGTGAGTAAACTTCGAGGACGAAGTTCCTTTTAAGGGTGGTAGAATGTAACATTCCGTTTGATGTTTATGGGTGTCTTGGTTTTGGATTTGCTGGTGGATAATATGTTAGTGAAACGGAGCTAGCAGCATTTGTGGATGGTAGTTGCTAGTGTACGGAGTTAGTGTCGAGAGAGGCTAGAATGTGGTGGATACGATATCGTGAGTCATGTTGTGGAGGTAGGCGTAGTTGGTGGAGTTGGTGTTGAGAGTTCATGTTTTATAGGTTGGGTTTTCGTTTGAGTTCTTGGCTATGTTGTTGGGTCTTGGTCGAGTTTGTGTGTTTGTTTTGAGTATGGGTTGAACTTCGGGGACAAAGTTCTTTTTAAGAAGGGAAGACTGTAATACTACGATTTTATGAGTCTCTGGGTACTCTATCGAGTGGGGCTTACTCTGTCGAGTAAGCATGTTTTGATTTACAAATCAGTGTTCTGCCTGTAGGGTACTCGATCGAGTAAGTGGCACTCGATCGAGTATGTTAGTTACTCGATCGAGTAAGTCGGTTAACGGGTTATATCTCGACGGGTTTTGTTAATAATGTGAATTAGTATTTATATTACGCCGTCATCTTTCATAAACACTTTTTATAAACCTAATATACTCAAAAGAGATTGCAAACTACGTTGTTCTTCCTATTCACATTATTGGCAAATCCCGGAGCTGGAGAGGTCGGATTTCATCGTTCTTTGTATCATTGTGATCTTTGCGTCAAGGGTAAGTCCTACGTACCATTTTTATAGCATTTGGTTAAGGTTGTTTAAACCCTAATTTTGGGATTGGGGGTTTTCTATGTTTATGTTGATGTGGTAGTGATTGTATGATTATGTGTATAGGAGGAGGGTTCGTAGAGGAAAGGTTTTGAAATAGCTGTTTGTGTTGCATTCCAGGTAGGGTTTCCCTACTCAGTATTAGTTACATGATTGTGTGGTGATTGTTATTATTATTGAGTAATTATCATACTGGAATTGGTTGTTGGTAATTGTTGGTGTTGTGACGGTTGTTGTTTATTGTCGTTGACTGTTGTTATATCTGTCTGTGTTCTTCGGGGTGCGTCCCTAGCTGAGTGGAGTCACTTGCGGGAGTGGCTTCACGCCCTTGATTCTCCTCCTGTGGAACCCGCTACAGGAGGGATGTGCACATTAATGAACATGGGTTTATCGCTCGATGGAGATGAGCGGGGCTTAGGTGGGAACGGCTGCGGTCCCCCACTGGCGGCGAGGAGTATCTGTTGCGATGGGTACTCTGGCAGGGCTACACACTTTAGTGTGTTGTCAGTTATGAAGTGATTGGAGATGTAGACTGGGATTGTGTGTGAGCTGTTTGTATGATTGTTTCAGTGTGACTTTGATTGTGTAATTAGTACTGACCCCATTTAATGTTTTAAAAACTGTGGTGATCCATTCGGGGATGGTGAAATGTTATTGAGCATGTATGATATGACGCGTATGGGATAGCTGGGATGAGTCAGCACGTGGCAGTTAGAAGTCTTCCGCTGTGTCAGACGATGTTTTATAGTTTTGACAATTTTATCAGTAGACCGTCTGATAACCTTGTATTTCAGTTTAACAGTTTTGGTTTTGATCATGTAATCACTTTAAACTATATTGTTATTTAAATTATGTTTCTTCATTGTCATTTGATTATCATTGCCTCGGGTAACCGAGATGGTGACGTTCTTATACTTTAAGTGGTCCTTGTAAGGCACTTGGAGTATGGGGGTGTCACAAATATAGCTAGGAGTAAATTTAACCAGATTAAAAGTAACTTAGAAGCGTGCACTCAACTAAGTCGGTATTATAATTAAATTGCCATGGGTACAGATTCTCACAAATAAATCATCTAGCCTATTTGCTACATCGTCACAATCCTACCATGGATTCCCTAATCCCAACATGAAAGGATTTAGCTACTCATATTACTAATGTTGTCAATAATAATAATAATAAATAAACTAATTGAAGGCATGATAAAATAACATTAATAATGCATAAACGAAATTAAGGCAGAAACTAATCAGGAGAGAAACAAGGAATTAAAGCAATAAATAACAAGATTAAGATTAATAAAGGAAAAGAGATTACAATCACAAGAGATCCGGCGTAAAGAACAAACCAAAATCCAAGCAAGAGATTGAAAAGCAAAGTTACAGTAGAAAGTATTAGAGAGAAATTAAGAGAGTAAAAAAGTGGCGTTCTTAAGATGAGTCAAACGTAATTAATAACCTAAGTATGAAAGCTTAAATAGAAAAACAAAGTTTATCACGAAATAAGTCCAACACGGGTTAATTAAGCCCGTGTAAATTCAAAACCTCTCGATCGAGCAGTATAAAACCACTCGATCGAGGACTTCAAAAGCTAGACCTCTCGGTCGAGTAAAAAGATCACTTGATCGAGGGAACCCTCTAAGCAGCATTTCGATCGAGTACAATAAAGCACTCGATCGACCTCTTCAGCACTCCAAACCACTCGATCGACCAAATGAACCATTCGATCGAGTGTTCTTCCTCCAAGTCAGCTTCTAATACGTCTTTGACTGCTTCGTTGACCATCCTTTCACGCATCCCAAGGCATAATCTCGCTCTAACATTCCCGTCTCCTCAAAATGCATACAAAATGGGAAGAATAGAGTACGGTTTCACCACTTTCAGGTTCAGTTATGCAAAACAGACAAAACAAACCAAAGTAGCCAATTCGGGGCATATTGCAATATAAAACAGTACAAAAGTGCATAGAAATACGTGCAAAATAAGACTAAAAAGGCTATATAAAATGCACGTATCGAACGGAAATGAAACTCAGAGTTAGCTAAACCTTGTCTACTTGAACCAATTTAATGCAACAAAAATCAACAGTCATAGCTAGAGCAGTCAAAACGCAAACGAATTATAAGATGTCCATAAATAAAGCTGACCTATCGATCTTCCAAGACCAACAAAACCGGACTCTCACGTGGTCACTCTTCTCTCATGAAGCAAAGGGTGAGTTATATATGTATAAGAGAGAAAGAGAAACAGTAACTCGCCTAAATTGCGACCTGCATAACATGCATGCAAAAAAATGAAAGACGATTCAAGTACTATGCACACACTCCAACCAACAATGGCCGTCACAGCCGAGGGCTTACAAATGATATGGGAAAGTGAGGTTCAGGTAAGAAAGGCAAAACAATTTATGGAAATGTGGAGGTAAAAGCGCCAAGCTAGTTACTAAACAGGACCATATGAAACCATCTGAATCTCAACTGACTGAAAATAAAGCACAAGTGCCCTTCATTTGGCACACAGCTCACTAACCAAATACACTATCTCCTCAAAAACATATGAATAAGAACCGAGGAATGAGACGGTCACAAAATTCTCTTTTTTAAAACGGTCTCAATTAATCAAACAACACAAATCAATTTTTTCTAACTTTTCATTCTTTTTCTTTTTCTTTCTCACGTGAATTCCAACTTTTTCATTTTTTTTCTTTTTCATGTTTCTTTTTTCATTTTGTTCCTTTCTCATTCCTCTACTAGCTCCAAAAATGCACACGGGCCAAACTCGAAAATGGATCAACATACCACAAAAGACACACTAAACTAGCTCGACTGGGCAGGCTTAGATTGGATGTAGCTAATGGGTCAAAAAGGCTAAATGTGGCTTAAGTGGAGCTAAATGGGTGAAAAATGTAAGAAAGAGAGATTTTCAAGCACCTCCCTGCATGTGACACCGACCACAAACCCGAATGTATGTAATTGACAAGAAATCGAATGTCATAAATGTGCAAAAAGATGAACATGCTATGCAAGGAGTACTACTCTCAATTCCTATGTAAACCGGTCATGAATGTCACCAGTTATATGGCTCTAAAACTCAGAATTTATAGAGTAGGTTGCCAATTTATCAGGTCAAGTCTACACAGTCAGCTAAATTTGAACAAAAACTCGTAGATTATGCGTAAGACTCAGCTAGTAGCTATCAATAAGTGCAAGGCTCAAGTAAAAATAACAAGTTACAGTGCAATATCATCACGGAAATCAACCGTTCCGACTTAGCCTATATGCATAATGAAACGTGAATATTTTTTATTTTTGGAAATTTTCTAATTTTTTTTTATTTTTATGATTTTTGAAATAAATGACAACAGTGCAAGCTGAAAAATAGAAATATGAATGCAAAAACAAATGTAAATGCAGACTCAAAGGACGCATTATCCTCCCCAAACCAAAACAGACAATGCCCTCGTTGTCCTCCAGCATACACCAGCAGATATATATATATATATATACGGGGAACGGGAAAATACAGCCAATAAATGAATGAAAAACAATAAATAAAAAGGAGACAAAAGAAATAAAAGAACAAGAATGTACATACAAAACACGAACTTCCCCAAACCAGCCTGAAAACTGGGGAAGTGGGTAGACCACTAGCTACTCGTCAGCCTCGTCCGTCACGTCCTCCACCATCACAGTGTAGTCCGGGTCTCTCTCCTGCTACCTCCTCCTTGCCTCCTCAGCCTGAGTACATGCCTCCGCCTCAGTTGTGCGCTCCTCCTCGTCACTGGCTGGCTCTGGGTACCCCTCAGCTGGGTACCGGTAAAAAGACGGGTGTTTCCAACCCTCAGGAACGGGACGTCGTCGCCTCATGTGATACTCGTATAGAGGGAACAAAGTAAGAGCTATGTTCTGCTCTATACGAGCCTGCCTCTCTACAAGCTCAAGCAACAAATTGTCAGGGCGTCCTTGGTCCATGACCGTAGACGCCTCAAAAGGTGGAGGAGGTACAAAAATAGTACTACCCATCAGACGCAGGAAGTATCGGGCAGGGGGACGGTGGACCTGAGCGAGCTTGCGCTCCTCGTAAGTAGTCTGTGCGAAGGTCCTCCACAACATGCGGATGACCTTCCTAAGGGCAGCAGTAGGACCCATAAAATAAAGTCCTAGCCTAGTACCAAACTCCTCTAAAGTCCAGGTAAAAGTTCGGTTAAATAACCGGAAGACACGGAAGCACAAGTGGGGTCAGTGTCGTGTGCGCCCGAAGAGAAGGTAAAGGAGCTGAAAAAATCAAGGGTCAGCTCCTTGAAGGTCAAGGCACTCATGGTGACTAGGCCAGACATCCCCGTACCCCACAAAATCTCAACAACTGGCTCGTAAATACCAAGTCTATCAAGTGACTGACGGCACAAAAACTTTGTAGACAGAAAATCACAGCTAGATAAAGCAAAGAATCGAGTGCAATGCATAGCATTAACAAAGATTACCTCAGGATAGTCGGGGTGCGAGTCAAGTGAATCATCCACACGGATGGTGACACGGCCAACAGAGCGGCCGGCAGTAGGCATAGCTCGTCCGCGATCCCGCCCTCTAGTACCTGAAGTAGAAGCTCGTCCAGTAACGGGGCGAGGTACTAGAGCGGCCCTGTAGACAGCTGTGACAGCTGGTGACCACGCAGCAGGGGTGTTCACCGTACCAGAGGTGCTAGCTGTGGCTGCAGCAGTAGAAGCAACATAAACCGACATAGAAGAAGAGCTAGCAGCAGAACCAGCTAAAACAGAGGCTGAAACGGAAGTGGAAGTGTGAGTAGAGCTAGCAGCAGTAACAACAGTACCAGCAGTAGTGACAAGTAACACAGGGGTAGTAGAAGCGGTACTAACAGGCGAGGTGACGGTGGTGGCAGCAGGGACCACCATCTTAACAGAGGACGGAATTACAGTCGAACTAGACGAAGGCATAGAACTACTGTCCATCCTAATCAAGTAAGCAAGGGGAAATGATAATCAATTAACCAATTAAACAGAAAACCCCCAAAACAGTCGAAATTTTCGACTTCAAGCATAAACCTTAAACCCTATTACTTCAAAAACTCGAAATCAATTAAACAACAATAAAGTGAAGGGAAAACTTACTTGATCAATAAACCCACAAGGTAAGCAAGAAAAATCGACTAATAAACAATGCAAATGGCGAGTTTTTCGACCGAAAACCGCAAACCCTAAATACCCAAATTGACCGTGAAAGAGAGCAAATTTGAAGGGCAAATTAAAGGGCAAAAGTCGATTTAATAGCAAGGAACAAATTGTGGGTGGTGTATTTGGTATTGGGCATGAATTAGAGGGGATTTGGGGTGATTTTCGCAGAGAGGGATGAACAAATGAAAGAGTGAAAATAAAAGAATGAAAATAAGAAGTTAAGGAGTCACTTCCTGCGTGTGATATACAATTTCACTCGATCGAGTGATTTTAAATCACTCGATCGAGAAGTCTAACCTCCATTTTACTTGATCGAGTTAAAAATCTACTCGATTGAGAACTTCCCATTTTAGCCATTTCGATCGAGTAACTGGAAACTGCTGATCGAACCCTTTTCTGTGCATTCCTCTCGATCGAGTACAAAAAGTACTCGATCGAGTTCTTTTCTTCGTGTAATTCATCCAATTGCGTCATTATTTCCCCAAACCTGCATAAAAACACTCGCAAACATATCCCGAACTTACCAAATCATAAAGTAACAGTCTATAATCTTTCTAACTATGCTAAAAATAGTCTAAATTCTAACAGTCCTAAAAAAACTCTATAAAGAAATTCAACGGAAGTTTAAAATTAATTTTTACAATTTGTTACAACGGGGCATTCCCCGCTTAATTCCCAAAACAATTCAGTAGCCCAGAGGAGGGCTTCCACATTTTCAGTAGCCCAAAGGAGGGGTTACAATTGTAGCACAAAATTCCACATTTTCATCTGGAGTGTCAATATGGGAGTCAGTAGAGGAGAGGGCATTGCAAGGTTGAGCTTGCATGGGAACCCTACGAGACTTAGACTGATGAAAAATCAATTCTTCGTCTCCTACCGGAAATGTGAGTGTCTTACCCCCAACATCTATCATTGCGCGAGCAGTGAATAAAAATGGTCTCCCTAAAATAATAGGGGTGTGAGTGTCCTCGGGAATATCAAGCACTACGAAATCAACGGGAATAAAGAATCTCCAGATTTTGACAGGTATGTCCTCTATTACTCCTAACAGCCGTGATATACTACGGTCGGCCATCTGTATGGTCATGTTTGTGCAATTAAATTTGGTCAAACCAAGTCTCTTTGCGAGAGACAAAGGTATGACGCTCACGCTAGCACCAAGATCGCATAGCGCGTTATCAATCAAATGGGTATCTATGTGACATGGAATCGAGAAACTACCCGGGTCTGACTGTTTAGGTGGCAACTTATTTTGATCTAGGGCAGTCCCTACCTCAGTCAAAGCTACCATCTCATGATCATTGATATGCCTCTTACGTGATAAAATTTCTTTCATAAACTTTAAATAAGAGGGTACCTGTGTCAGCAACTCGGCGAATGGAACAGTGACATGTAAGCTTTTCAGGAGCTCGGCAATTTTATCGAACTGTTAATTGGCTTTCGTGCTCTGTAATCGCCTTGGGAAGGGCACCGTAATAGGAATCTCGAGCCCTTTGTTTCTCTCTTCTAACGTCTCAGCAGGTTCAAGCTCTTTTTCACTCGATCGAGACTTTTTCCTTCTCGATCGAGTCCTTCCAGGTGAAATTTCACTCGATCGAGCAATAACAGGCTCTCGATCGAGTTCCTCAATGGCAGCAGTGTTCAATCGAGACAAATTACCACTCGATCGAAAAGGTTCTTCAATATTTTCACTCGATCGAGTGATTTGCACCTCTCGATCGATCCCTTGATTATCCAGTTCACTCGATCGAGTAAAATTTGTCTTCGATCGAGTGATTTCAGCTTCTTTTCTACTCGATCGACCCCCTGAAACTAGTTGATCGAGTATATTCTTCGTGGTAAGCATATTTTCAGCGACAACTGACTGGTCATCAGCATCTATGGCCTTTCTCGGGTCTGATATGTCATCTAAAGTTGACAATTTTGGTCCTTCATATGAAAGACCACTTCTCAAATTAATCAAGTTTACCGTCTCATGTGGATTCTTCTTAGATTGGGACAGCAAATGACCCGGTTTCCTCGTGGACTGATTGGCGGCGAGTTGAGCAACTTGAGTTTCAAGTGACTTGATGGATACTTCTTTCTGTTGGTCACTTAGTTGCCATTTCTTTGTCAAAGACTGAAGCATTGTCTTTAACTCAGCTAGCTCACTTACCCCACTTGAAGATGATGCTCCTTGATTCAGTAGAGGAAAAGAAGGAGGCTTTTGGAAGCCTTGTTGAGCCTTGTGAGGAGGGACATATGGCTACTGCTGCTGCGGTGGAGGAGTGGGATTAAGAACATTTTGACTTGTCCACCTCAAATTGGGATGGACTGCCCCTTGATTATTGTAATAAGAACCTCCTCCTTGCCTATATTGCTGAAAAGCAAGGACTTGTTGTTTCTCAGTTAGACAGTTAATAGCAATATGATCGTCATCGCTTCCACACCTCTCACAAATGACAGTTTCCTGTCTAGTCAACAGATGAACCGTGTATTGATCTCCAACAGATTGCAACTCCAATCTATCAAACCGAGCGTTCATGGCTTCCAGCTGAGCCACGACTGCCTTATCAACCGAATGGACCATTCGAATACCGTCCCGTGGGTTCCTATATTCAGCACAATGGCTCGCCATCTCGTCAATAATGCCCCATCCCTTATCATCATCAATGTTTTTTTGAAATCTTCCGTTGGATGAGGCGTCCAGTATAGCTCTGTGGTCATCGTACAACCCATTATAGAGCTGGTTGCACAAGAACCACTGTAATACTCCGTATTTATGAGTCTTTGGGTACTCTATCGAGTAGGCCTTACTCTGTCGAGTAAGGGTGAATTGCGTTTTAAAATAGTTTCTGACTTGTTGGGTACTCGATCGAGTAATTAGGATACTCGATCGAGTAAGGGGGTACTCGATCGAGTACCTTGGGTACTCGATCGAGTAGCCGGTTTACGGGGAGTTTTTCTCGGGTTTTGTTAATTATGCGATTAAGATATATAACCTTCTTCGTCATTATACTAACCATTTTTGTAAAACCTAATTTACTGTTAAAGAGAGAAAGCAAGTACGTTCATCATCTTAATCGCATTGTTAGCAAATCCCGGAGTTTGGAAGGTCGGTTTTCATCGTTAGTTATATCGTTGAGATCCTTGCGTCAAGGGTAAGATCTATGTACCCTTTTTGTTGTCTTTCCTTTAAGTTGGTTAAACCCTAATCTAGGGATTTGGGGGTTTTTGAGTAGTTTGTGATTTGGTAGCATTTGTATGTTGTATGATAGGAGGAGGGTTTGTAGAAGAAGCTTTTTGATTCAGCTGTAGAGACCGTCTGATAGTTGTGCTTTCCAGGTAGGATTTCCTACTCAGTATTAGTCCCATAATGGGATGATTGTTGATGTGTTGTGGTTGATTGAATAATATAGTGATTGTATTGTGACGGTTGTTGATTGTGATTGTTTGTCTCTAGTTCTCGAGGCGTGTCCTCGGCTGAGTAGGGTCACTTGCGGGAGTGGCTTCACGCCCTAGTTTCGCCCTTCGCGGAACCCGCCACGGAAGGGGATGTGCACATTAATGGACAGGGTTATCGCTCGTTATGAGGAGCGGGGATTTGGTGGGTGCGGCTGCGGTCCCCCACTGGCCGGACTGGTCCAGTTGGCAGTCGGTGATTGAGATTGTTGGAATTGGTGTGGTTGTGTGTGTGATGGTTAAGCTGTCTGTTTATCTTATTGATGATATATCTTCATACCCGTATTGTAGGATTTGGTTTCAGTTGTACTTTTCACTAAAAGTTATATCATTTAAGTTGTTGCGTTATTGTATTATGAATATCATGCCTCGGGTAACCGAGATGGTAATATCTTCATACCTGAGTGGTCCTGGTAAGGCACTTGGAGTATGGGGGTGTTACAAATGGTATCAGAGCGACGATCCTGAAACCTATAACCAATGAACCTAATGAACATAGGGAGTCAATTAAAATGAACCCGGGGTAAAGGTTGTAGGAGCTAATGCAAAGGCTTGGGAGACGTCCTGAAGTCGCGAACTCGCTCTACAATTTTGAACCGGTCACATGGGGGGTGTATGTTAAGGTCGAATGCGTTGTTTGGTTAGCTGTTGTGTGAATATGATGAAGTGTGTGTAACTGTTGGGTGTTTGCGGTAGGAAGTTGAGAATGTGAAAGAAAGGTTGATGATATATGTAGAATTGTAGTTGGAATGAAAACATGTTGGGTGTTTACAATATGGCGTTTAATAACATGATATAATGATTTCGTAGATCGTATGAAAAGATGCGTAGCATTATATGCTTAGTTATGATATAATGTTGGTTTTATAAAGTTTTTAGCATGTTAGCATATGATATAGCATGCGGGTAGCGTTTCTGAGTTAGCATGACTCGATCGAGTGGGACTGACTTGATCGGGTGGGTTTTTGACGATTTTGAGTCCAGAATCGTGTTTTTGGGCACTCGATCGAGTACCTCGGGCACTCGATCGAGTAGGGGGTCACTCAATCGAGTAGCCTAGCTACTCGGTCGAGTATGTTAGAGATCAGAAGGTCTGTTTGGGGTCTGAGGTTGGGGCACTCGATCGAGTATAGTGGGCACTCGATCGAGTGGCCTGTTACTCGATCGAGTATGTTTGGGAACTCGATCGAGTAGGGTCTGGGCAGCTTGTTTTCGTGTTTTGAGGTTTTGGCGCGTATGTTTATATCCACCCCTTTTTTCGTTATAGTTTCAAGATGCCGCCCAAGAAGAATGCGTTGTATGCGAGAGCTGAGCTTATGAACATAGATGACATCGTTAAGATGTTGGAGCATCAGGATGCTCTTACTGAGGCTTTAAAGACTGTGGGGAAAGATAAGGATAAGGATAAGGAGAAAGAGGTTGATCACTCTAAAATCAGCCTCTATATAGCGAGGTTTAACCCGAAAGAGTACAAGGGAGTTGGGGAGCCGAACCTTCTTGATAGCTGGCTTAGAGAGATGGAGAACATATTAGATTTGGTTCACTGTCCTGATGAGATGAGAGTGGAACAGCCGCATTCTATCCGAGGGAGGCAAAATGGTAAGTGGTGGGATACGGTGAAAGTGAGTGCTAAGGAGTTGTATGTGAACCAAGGTTTACCTGCTATACCTTGGGAAGAGTTTCGTAGGGCTATGAGAAAAGAGTTTGTACCGGAGCATGTGAGGAGTAAGTTGAGGAAAGAGTTTGACAGTTTAAGATGACCGCTGAGATGTCTGTGGCCGAGTACTACAAGCAGTTCAATGACAAGTCTAGGTATGCTGAGGATATGGGTTTGAGTGAGGAGAATCTGGCGCTGAGGTTTGAGAGGGGGTTGACCCCTAAGATTATGGATAAGTTACCCGTGGGAGTCCTTACTGATGTTAAGGAAGCTTATGAGAGAGGGCCGGGAGAGCCGAGAGGTTGGTGGAGATGGCTCGGAGAGGTCGGGTGGTGAGAAAAGGAAGTCTGAGAGCGAGGGTGGTGGCCAATCTAATCACAATAAAGGCAACCACAATCAGTCTAAAGGGTTTTCTTCTGGGTCAGGGTTCAGTGTTGGGGCTTCCTTTGGGCGTGGCCGTGGAAGTGTTAGTGGTATTTGGGGAGTGACCTGCTATAGTTGTGGTGGTGTAGGCCACAAGAGACATGAGTGCACAAGTGCACCGGAACTTTCCGAGAGACCTGCGCAGCTATGCGAGCAATAGACCGGCCGGTCATGGCCAAACCGGGAAGTCGAGCTACCAAAGTGGAGGCAACCGCAACGGCGGTAATTCTTATCAGAAACCACCAACGAACAACAACAACAATCAAGGGTCGGTGCTAAGCCGACCACATCCGCCAAGATCTTGTCCGGGAGGTGGACAAAGACCATGGAAAGTTATTCATGATGGAGAAGAAAGCAGCTGAGGAGGATGCACACGTTATCACCGGTACTTTTCTTGTTAATGGTATTCATACCTTTATTTTGTTTGATTCGGGGGCTTCTTAGTCGTTTGTATCTTCGAGTTATGTTAAACGGTTGGGTTTGAGGGTATATGAGTCTGTGAGTGAGCAAGTTTTTATACCTTCGGGTGAGTCTGTATCTTGTGGGAGGTTATATAGGGATGTACCTATGATAGTTGGGCAAGTTGATTTCCCTGTAGACTTGCCAGAGTTTCCTTTTGACGGTTTTGAGATGATAGTTGGGATGGATTGGCTGGGAAAGTATAAAGCTAAGATAGACTGTCATCAAAAGAATGTGTCTTTAAGAGGTCCTAAGGGTGTTAGTGTGTCTTATCGTGGGTTTCTAGTCAAACCCAAAGTTAAGTTTATTGCAGCTGTCACTTTGAAGTCTTACCTGAGGAAGGGATGTCCTTTGATCTTGTGCCATGTGAGAGATGACCGGATAGCGAGTCCGACAGTTGATCAGATACCGGTGGTGGGAGAGTTTGAGGATGTGTTTCCAGAGGAGATTCCGGGGTTGCCGCCGAGAAGAAAGATAGATTTCACAGTAGAGTTGAAACCAGGGACAGGGCCAATCTCTAAGGCACCGTACCGTATGGGTCCTAAGGAGATGGAGGAGCTTAGGAAACAGTTGGATGATCTGATAGAGAAGGGATACATTAGACCTAGTGTATCGCCGTAGGGAGTACCAGTTCTTTTCGTGAAGAAGAAAGATGGGAGTTTGAGGTTGTGCATAGATTACAGGGAGCTGAACCGAGTGACGGTGAAGAACAAGTATCCTTTGCCAAGGATAGATGACCTGTTTGATCAGTTGAGTGGTGCATCGGTCTTTTCCAAGATCGATCTGAGGTCAGGGTACCATCAGGTGAAGATTAGAGAGGTGGACATACCAAAGACAGCTTTCACGTCGAGGTATGGCCATTATGAGTATGTGGTGATGCCGTTTGGGTTGTCTAATGCACCGGCAGTGTTTATGGATTTGATGAATAGGATCTTTAGACAATTTTTGGACAAGTTTGTAGTGGTGTTTATCGATGACATCTTAGTCTACTCTAAGACTAAGGAGGAGCATGAGGAGCATCTGAGGATCATGTTGCAAACTTTGAGGGAGCATCAGCTATATGCTAAGATATCCAAGTGTGAGTTCTGGTTAGAGAAAGTTGCTTTATTGGGGCATGTGATCTCTAAGAAGGGAGTAGCTGTGGATCCGGCGAAGATTGAGGCAGTGACAAAGTGGGAAGCACCAAAGAATGTTGTTGAGATCAGGAGTTTTCTGGGTTTAGCTGGGTACTACAGACGGTTCGTGAAAGATTTCTCCAAGATAGCTAGACCTATGACATCGTTGATGAGGAAAGAGAATAGGTTTCGTTGGGATGAGAGTTGTGAGACGGCGTTCCAAATAAAGGAGTGTTTGACCACAGCTCCTGTCTTAGCATTGCCTGAAGGGATCGAGAACTTTGAGGTTTATACAGATGCCTCAAAGAACGGGTTGGGATGTGTGTTGATGCAGAACGGTAAAGTGATTGCCTATGCTTCTAGGCAATTGAAGCCCTATGAGAAGAACTACCCTACTCATGATCTGAAGTTGGGTGCAGTGGTGTTTGCTCTCAAGATATGGAGACATTACCTTTATGGAGCAATCTTTAAGGTATTTTCTGATCACAAGAGTCTCAAGTATATTTTCACTCAAAAGGAGTTGAACATGAGACAGAGGAGGTGGATGGAGCTGATTGGCGATTATGACATGGAAATTATCTACCATGAAGGGAAGGCCAATGTAGTTGCTGATGCTTTGAGTAGGAAGAGTGTATATTCTCTGTGTACAGCTCTATCTTTGATGAGGTTGAGAGATGAAGTAGTGAGATTTGGGATACATATGATGCATAAAGGAGATGCCATGGGTGATATGACAGTGCAGCTTGAGTTTTATGATGACATTCAAAGTAAGCAGGCGTTGGATCCTATGATAGTGGAGTGGAGAGCTGGAGTAGAGAAAGGGACAGTGTCTCGATTCTCCATTCACACAGATGGTAGTTTGAGGTTTGACGGTAGGTGGTGTGTTCCTAATGATGAGGAGTTGAAAAAGACTATCATGACAGAGGCACATTGCACACCGTATTCAGTACATCCAGGTGGTGACAAGCTACATAAGGATTTGAAGAACACGTTTTGGTGGCTTGGGATGAAGAAAGAGACAACTGAGTTTGTGGCCCATTGTTTGACATGCCAGAGAGTTAAGGGGGAACAGCGACGACCACAAGGTAAGATTCAGTCTTTAACGGTATCTGAGTGGAAGTGGGAATCCATTTCCATGGATTTTATCGTGGGTTTGCCAAAGAGTCAACAAGGTAATAACATGATTTGCGTAATAGTGGATCGACTGACCAAGTCAGCTCACTATGTTCCAATGAAAAAGATACATGGACTAAAGCACAATTGGCTATGGCCTATCGAAAGAACGTGCTTAAGTTACATGGAGTCCCTAAGGACATAGTGTCTGACAGAGATGCGAGATTTATATCAAGGTTTTGGAAAGAGTTGCAGGAATCGTTGGGAACAACTTTGAAGATGAGTACAAATTTCATCCTCGCGACGAGACGGACAGATCGAGAGAACAATCAAGACTCTTGCGGATATGTTGCGACCTTGTGTGATGGATTTTGGTGGTAGTCAAAACAGAGGTTGGACTTGATAGAATTTTCTTACAATAACAGCTATCACACTAGTATTGGTATGGCATCGTTTGAGGCTTTGTATGGGAGGAGATGTAGGAGTCCGATTTGTTGGGACGATAGTCTTTGAGGCAAAGTGGTTTTAGGACCAGAGATGGTGAATGAGATGGTGGAACAGATTAAGATGATCAGGGAACGGATGAGGGCAGCTCAGGATAGGCAAAAGAGTTATGCAGATCTACATCGCCGTGACATAGAGTTTCAAGTGGGGGACAAGGTTCTTTTGAAAGTGTCTCCTATGCGTGGAGTTATGAGATTTGGGAAGAAAGGCACGCTAAGTCAGAAGTTTATCGGGCCTTATGAGATCTTAGAGCGAGTTGGGGAAGTTGCATATCGTCTGGCTTTACCAGCTGCGCTAGAGAGAGTGCATAATGTGTTTCATGTATCGCAGCTGCGGAAGTATGTGAGTGACCCGTCACATGTGTTAGAGGCAGAGAACTTAGAGCTAGATGAGTCCTTATCATATCATGAGGTGCCTAAGCAGATTCTTGATCGAAAGGTTAGGAAGACCAGGAGTGGTGAAACAGTTTTGCTTAAGATCCTTTGGTCTAACCACGAGACTGAGGAAGCTACATGGGAGCCAGAGGAAGCCATGAAAGAGCGTTACCCTTTTCTTTTTGATCAGGTATGTATGGTTACGGGGACGTAACCTTGTTTCTTTTAGGGGGGAAGGAGATGATCGCGACGAGTTTTTAAGAGTTTCATACCTTTTTTGTATGTTGTGTCGGTATGTGTGTCGGGATGAGTTGGGTTTGTAACACGTTTTATGTTGAGTTTTGTTTTGGTTGTTGAGTCGAAAGTGTTGAGGGAGTACCTTTGTTTAGTAGTGGTTTGAACTTCGGGGACGAAGTTCTTTTTAAGGAGGGAAGACTGTAATACTCCGTATTTATGAGTCTTTGGGTACTCTATCGAGTAGGCCTTACTCTGTCGAGTAAGGGTGAGTTGCGTTTTAAAATAGTTTCTGACCTGTGGGGTACTCGATCGAGTAACTAGGATACTCGATCGAGTAATGGGGTACTCGATCGAGTACCTTAGGTACTCGATCGAGTAGCCGGTTTACGGGGAGTTTTTCTCGGGTTTTGCTAATTATGCGATTAAGATATATAACCTTCTTCGTCATTATACTAAACACTTTTGCAAAACCTAATTTACTGTTAAAGAGAGAAAGCAAGTACGTTCATCATCTTAATCGCATTGTTAGCAAATCTCGGAGTTTGGAAGGTCGGTTTTCATCGTTAGTTATACCGTTGAGATCCTTGCGTCAAGGGTAAGATCTATGTACCCTTTTTGTTGTCTTTCCTTTTAGTTGGTTAAACCCTAATCTAGGGATTTGGGGGTTTTTGAGTAGTTTGTGATTTGGTAGCATTTGTATGTTGTATGATAGGAGGAGGGTTCGTAGAAGAAGCTTTTTGATTCAGCTGTAGAGACCGTCTGATAGTTGTGCTTTCCAGGTAGGATTTCCTACTCAGTATTAGTCTCATAATGGATGATTGTTGATGTGTTGTGGTTGATTGAATAATATAGTAATTGTATTGTGACGGTTGTTGATTATGATTGTTTGTCTCTGGTTCTCGAGGCGTGTCCTCGGGTGAGTGGGGTCACTTGCGGAAGTGGCTTCACGCCCTAGTTTCGCCCTTCGCTGAACCCACCACGGAAGGGGATGTGCACATTAATTTACAGGGTTATCGCTCGTTATGAGGAGCGAGGATTTGGTGGGTGCGGCTGCGGTCCCCATCGCAGGATCGGTCCAAAGGGACGATCGGTGATTGAGATTGTTGGAATTGGTGTGGTTGTGTGTGTGACGGTTAAGCTGTCTTTTATCTTATTGATGATATATATTGAGTTGTGTGATCGATCACGACCGGTTGTTGTTTTGTAAATCTGCGGTGATCCATTCGGGGATGGTGAGCGAGAATGAATTGTGCGGAGTTTGAGTTGAGTACTGGGATAGCTGGGAGGTGCCACCGTCTGACGATAGAAGTCTTCCGCTGTAGTCTTATAGTTTCATGACATTTCAGTATTTCATTAGACAGTTGGTTTTAAGAACTTGTACCCGTATTGTGGGATTTGGTTTCAGTTGTACTTTTCACTAAAAGTTATATCATTTAAGTTGTTGCGTTATTGTCTTATGAATATCATGCCTCGGGTAACCGAGATGGTAATATCTTCATACCTGAGTGGTCCTGGTAAGGCACTGGAGTATGGGGGTGTTACAACCACTGATCAAAACCATGGTGAGGAAGAGACCTCACCAACTTCTTGAACTGACGCCAAGCTTCATAGAAAGTCTTATCAGGTGCCTGCTTAAAACTAGTAATCTTACCCCTCAGCTGATTAGTGCGTTGAGGAGGGAAGTATCTTTTGTAGAAGGCAAGTGCAAGAGTCTCCCAATTGGTGATACCAGCAGCTGTCCGGTCAAGATCAGTCAGCCACTCACGGGCTGAGTCAGTCAGAGAAAAGGGAAAAAGCACTTGCTTTATCTTATGTTGTGTTACTCCCTTTGTAGCGGGAATAGTGGAGTAATAGTCAGTAAAGACTTCCATATGCTTTCGCGGATCTTCACCCGCCACACCTCGGTACAGATTCCTTTCCACCAGATTTATGTAAGACAGGCGGATATCGAAGGTGTTACCGTCCTCAGTTTGGAGGTTAAAACCTTTAGGAATCGAGGATGCTTTAGGCTCCGAGTGACTTGCAATGTTAGGCATCTTTACTGGCTTGTTGACATAAATGAGATTGTCTTCTTCAAAAGACTGGTCTTCTGCAAATAAAAAGTGTTGTAGCTCGGGCTCGAAAGTACTCAAGTCTTCCTTTCGAAGTTCTCTTTGCAGACGGAGTCTATGCCGAAACAGTCTTTCTGGCTCCGAATCAGCTGGAACTAATACGACCTGTTTGACCTGGGCATACACAGCACTGAAGGAGATAAATGAGAACTATCTCAAGGAATAAAAATTCCCTGAGACGGATAAAAATAAACGAAAACAAAAACAGATAGGGCTATTGCCTCCCCGGCAACGACGCCAAAATTTGACAGGCTAGTCGTGTACCTACCAAAAATAACCAACTGGCACTAACTAATATAGCTAGGGAAGTCGGGTCGATCTCCAAAGGGAGGCAAGATATCTGTTAAGGTCCATCTATTTGGTCACAAATGGGGGGTTTGAGTTTGGTTTCTAAACTAATAAAGGCTTAAAGGAAAGAGCAATAAAAGGCAGAAATTATAATAAAGGTGATCAAATGAGAGAGAGCATGCCAGGATTTCGGTTCACCATGGTAGTCTAGCGATTCAACTGCAAATAGCTTAGATAATCTACTGAGAGACGGATACAGGAAAGGTCCTTCCGGTCAACTTTCTATCCTAGATTTCCACTAACTTAACTTCCGTCCTCGTCAGGGTTGTCTACTGTTCATAGCAGGTCTATTTAGTCCAATCTTCCGATCCAGGAGTAAATTTAACTAGATTAAAAGTAACTTAGAAGAGTGCACTCAACTAAGTCTGTATTATAAGTAAATTGCCATGGGTACAGATTCTCACAAATAAATCGTCACAATCCTACCATGGATTCCCTAATCCCAACATGAAAGGATTTAGCTACTCATATTACTAATGTTGTCAATAATAATAATAATTAATAAAATAATTGAAGGCATGATAAAATTGAAAGAAAAGTAGATCTATATACTTAACATACTCATATATGTTTTATTTTAATTTGTCATAAAATTAATGAGTGATCTTATGCATGCAAACTAATAAACAATATAAAGAAGAAACCATCATCTTACATTGTGATTTTCGGATTTATGGGCACAAGTGAGTTCACCTACTCACTTGTTCTTGAGCTCTCCAAATGGAAGAACAAGGATTCAAGTATAGAATCCCTCCCAAAAGCATATATCCAAGAAAATATCTTAATAACTAATATTATTTAGATCTAGTAATAATATTAGTTTTACTATAAAATTGACACAAATAAATTGCATTTTACTCTTGAAAATCTCGGTCAAGAGGGAGTATATGTGAGTTTATTTCTCTAGAATTATCACAAATTGTAGAGAGTTTTTATTGCATTTTCTTACTCTAGAAAATTAGATGGGAAGAATGAATAATAATGTAAAAGAGAAAAGCTCTTCTCTCTTTCTTGTGGGTGGCCGAAAAAGAGCATTGGGTAGTATGCCCAATGCCTTTTGTTTTTGCTCTTCTCAAAAGCTTAGGCTTGCAAGGCTAGTAGGTAGTCTTTAATAATTATGTTTTCCACTAATATGAAAACACAATATTAACCCAACACTCCCTCTAATTTCTAAGACTTTCATAATAAAATGGATGGTCCATTTTATTTTGTCATTTGTCAATTTTGTCACATGTAACATGTTACATGACATGTCACAATGTAATGTATTTTTAACATATTAAAAATCAACATACTCATAAAATATGTCATTTACAAAATTGACTAGTAATTCGTAATTACTCGTGCCAAAATGTTTCCAAATTATAAATTACAACATTCTGTATTTATAATGATTTATTCATTTCGTTCCAATTGTTTCTGTAAACAATGATTTCATCTAAGTAATAAAACAATTCGATTACTTAGACCGTGTCTCATTTAATCATATTTACAATAAGATACGTAAATTATACTCACAAAATCATCCGTCAATTTTAAGCAATTTAATTAACTCGTATCGATATACGATTAATTGAATAATCAATTAAGAGTATTTCTCTGTAGGTATGACCTAAGGGGATCAACTGATCACCACCGTTGCACGACAGTAATGTCAAACTCTAGTCAGCCAATCATTACTGATATGTGTGGACCAGTTGACTATAAAATATTACATCCCACATGTATTCTTAAAATGAGATTTAATAATGATATTTAAATCATGTGATCGCACTATTGTTGAGGACACATTTCCCAACAATCTCCTACTTGTCCTCGACAAGTGTGCGTCACCAATTCTCTTGTCCTATTACTATCTCCCACTCAATGCAAGGTGTGTTTCAGGTCGTACTTGCAAGTGATCATATCGAGAGTGGTTTCCTCGATCTGGAGAATAACTGATTGACCGGATTTATCTATCATAGATACCTTCCGAGTGTGGCCACGCATTTCCAGTTCATTACTCCTCGAGTGGCCCTGAGATATTGTTATAACCCTGACAAGGGGGTGGACAATTCCTATCGCACTTATTCCCTTCGACTAGCCACAGCCATCATAACCCAAAATATGCCCATTTGACTCCATTTACGAAGGTCGTAGTAACACAAATCAAAGTTAATCTGAAACTGTGCCATCTTAGGCGAACAGTCTTTAGTCAAAAGAATCGACTCATTAGAATACTATAGCAGCTCTCGCCACGACCAGGCTATATAAATTTCCAGAACTCTATAAGCGGTCATAAGGCCCGACAAAATGTTCCTAATAATCTGCCTATGTGATCGACTAGTCATCTCACATGACTGTATGGCACTTGAACTTGCCATCAATCGCATCACACTCTAGTCACTTCGAGACGTCACCTCATAAAAGTGACTATGGGCGAATACAATGCTAATCCGTGTTCACTTTAACGGGGTTCAATGTTGTCTCTACAACCCGTTTGGATGTAACAAAGTATAATAAAAGAGTTTTAAAGTAAAACTCGAACGACAAATGCGATTATCACATATGAATAGTCAATGCCTGATTACTATTTCATATTCTATAATCTAATTTGACCTTGTATGTAGTTGTTGATTTCAACTCAATTGAAATGACATGACTCATCATGTTTAGCCTTTGAGAAGACTTTGGTTAGTAGGTTTTATCAATTTTTTGTACCTTACTCAACCCTACTACATACTCGTTTTCCTTTGTAATGTATACATTTGCATTACAAAACTTTCTGAGTACGTGTCGAGATCCAATCAAGACATAGGCCCTTTAGCCCAAGAATGGCTCCCACTGTTTTCACAGTGTGCGGGACTTATCCTCTTGCACATCTCATGATTGCAAGTGTACTCAATTTCCGTTATAAATATCTCTCATTGTTCTTTATTTCCTAGAACGATTCTAGAAAATCTACTTCTTAATTAACATAGCCACAATGGTATCTTAACCATCTTAATGTGTTTTGATTATGGTTTTGTCGGAAACCATGCGCAATCTCAATTGTCAATTGTCACTTGTGTAACACCCTTACACAATATTGCATCATAAACACTTTGCTTTATAGCCTTAATGCTTCTATAAGCACTTAAGGGTAATCTTTATGGCTTACTTGGTAAAGATTACTTAAATTCGATTTTGAAAACAATTCATCATACTCAAAGTATATGAAGTGTTATACATCTTTACTCATTTAATTGATCCGGTAGCGGAAGCAAATGGAATCAATCAAATATGTTCAATTAATTGAACTAGTCATGAATCTTATCAACGTAAAACTTCTTATTGATGCTAATATCATGTGGATTTATCTTCATAAAACCGGATATTCAAGATGTATTATAATACTCCAAAAGTCTTAAATCATTCTCAATGATCAATATGTCATCCACATATCGGACTAATTAAAATTCCGTAACTCCCACTAAACTCCATGTATAAACACAACTTCTCGACTTATCGAGAAATGTTTTACCACATGATCAAAATGTTGATTCTATTTCATTGATATCCTACTTAAGACCCTCTCTTAAGTTGCACATTATCTTAGGATTGCAAGAATCTATAAAACTCAAGACATGTATTGAATACATTCCTTCTAATTGAAGAAGTGGGTTTTAGATTCACTCGCTATGTATTTCATAATAATGAAACACAATCCCTAAGAAGATCCAAATAGACTTAAGCATTTCAACTGGTGCAAAACCCTTTGCAACCAATCTTGCTTTGAAATATCTCTTTATTAGTGCAAAACCCTTTGTCACTAATCAAGCCCTTTTGTTTCGGATTTTCATGGCTCTAAGCCTTGTATTGAGTTGTGACTTAAACTCTCTTATGTAAGTCATATGTTCATTACTTTCTAGAAGTAATCAACTTGAATCAAACAATTTCTTTTGTAAGTTATAAGCTCTTTACTTTCTTAAAAGTAACATGAATTCATCATTTTTAACAAGTGACGAATTTAACCTCCTAGGTTTTGAAGAAACAATGTCTTACACAAAACGTCTCATGTAGCCAAGAAAGACCAGTTTCTTGCGACATAACATTCCCTGTGGCATTCTTTGTGGTTCCTGAATAATTTCTCCCACTCTGTCGTCTAGAAATAAACTTGTATTTTAGAAAGACAGCTTCACGAGCCGCAAACCCGTCGTACTCGTGATAATTAAAAAGGGAAAAATGAGCATTTGTTTCTTGTGAAAACTTACAAACATGGTACCCTTACCATTTCATATCTCATATGATTCGATTTAGTGGAAAAATAATTTAGACAAAATGATAAAATCCCCAAAAGGATTAAGTAACTCAAAGTAACTTGATTGAAGTCCAAACCATATCGAATAGCGTTTGATTTCTTATCCAATCACACATTATTTCATAATGCGTGCTAAGAGAGATTAACTTATGATATTAGATCACATTTCCATTGGGTTATATCAAAGTTTTCACTTTGATAATCCCATCACGACTAAATCGTGATTTCTTTAACTCTTTAAACTTCTTTAAAGATTTTTCTATTTACCTTATTAAGTTAACACATTAGCGTCAACTTAAATCGTTGGTAAAAGAGAATGATCAACCTATTATGGATCAATGATTTATAACCTCGATCTCCTTTTCAACCAAAAGGGACGAGATATCTTGCTTTGAATACAAGATACGCATATACCATTAACAATCTAATGGTTTCAAGAGTACTCGTTAACTCTTTGCGTTCATCATTCCAAAGTTTTAAGGTTTAATCTTGGGTTACCAATTTGAGTCTTGTATCATCTTCATGATATATTATTCTAGTTTGGTTTAGAATATAATCACCTTGATGATGGGCTAGCCATACATCAAATCATGGTGTATAGGGTCACAAAAGTGAAACCTCTTTTGTTTCTTTAACAAATTGTATTCTTATTTAGAGTTTATGTAGTACTTAATAGTCACAATTAAGTACAACTCCAAACCGAAAACTAGATTCAGTACACAATGACTCTATCTCTTGACTTCATTGTTGCTAGTCGTCATATTCTAATCATCCTATGTATCAAACATAATGATGAAAACCACCACCGGTTTCTAATATTGACGAAGTAATACTAGCAAAATAAACATTTAACGAAGAAGGTCACATTAGATGTCCCACAACTAACTTGTTGATTCTTCAATAATTTGGGGTAGTTTCCTTTCTCGTGTCTAACATTTAAGACAATGGAAACTTTATCGGTCGGGATTGATAGGTTTAGTATCGTCATTCTCAACAACTCTACCTTTAACATTACCTTGTATCAATTCCATTATAATCTTTACTTCTTGGACCTCGTCCTCATCTTAACGGTTTAAGAGAATGCTCCCACTCATTTCAATGAGTCTTTGCTTTGAGAAGCAAAATTGAATTCATGAAGATTACTCTTCATTTGTTCGTTTAGTCTTAAAACTTTCATTGAAGTGGTTGCGTTATTTTGGTCAATTACGAATTCTTGACAAAACTAATTACCAAAATAATTTATCGCTTCAATGTACTTAATTCATTTAAGTACATGAAAAACAATCCATTGTAAGTAGATGTGTTAATCAAGAATCAAAAACCTGTTTGATAATGAATAACTTTTATCTATACTCTTTACAAGAGATCCTTCCAATGGATAATATGAGGTTTTAGAAGAAAATTCATATTTGTCTTTAGTTACGATCCTTTAATGGAGATTTGAATCAAAAATCGAAATGATATCGTATATGAATTGTGGTAAAGAAATAGAACAATATGATAACGGAATAATGAAAACAAAACATTCATCGTTATATTAATACTTGTAAATAACAAGTAAAGCATTTACATAGTGACCTCTACCCAACTATGATAAATGATTCCGAGATCCAAATTCATATTAACTTGGGCACGGGGTAGCCGATGAAACCCTTATCAATATAACTCGGTGGATTAACTCTTTAATCGATTCTACTTTTAGAACTCTCGGTCGATAAAATTACTCTAATATTTATCTATAGCCCAAAATACATCAACAAGGGCACGGGGTAGCCGATGAAACCCTTATCAATTACTTTTGTTGAGTTCAATCCAAATTTCGAATAAATGTATCCTTATCCAAACCCATATTAACTTAGGCACGGGGTAGCCGATGAAACCCTCATCAACATGAATTCGGTGGATTAGACATTTATCACCCACTTCCCCTACGTAACAAGGTTTGTACCCCGGGGTAGCCGAGTGCACTCCCTCGCGAAATAGGTTTTCATGGTTTCTACTATTTGGTAAGGCTATGTCTCAATTAATTGTTTTAGCGAGAGGTCATGTCAATTTATTATCTATCACGTTTTAAGTGAACTAAAGCGGTGAACTACGATAATCTTAATTGACACGGTCGATAAACTCGACAAAAGAAGATGCATGTTTTAGTTATGGCGATTTAGCGATGCATGTGACATAAAATAAAATGCAAGCATAAAAATAAATAAATAAATCTTAGTATGACCTTTCCTAAAATAGAAAAACTATTTAACTATTACATATTCGGAAACCAACTCCATTGGTCCCTTGGACTTCGGTTGTGGCACGCATCTCGAGGTAACACCGTCTTTATGTATCGTCATTCTTGAAGAAATCCGTCTTTGGGAACTCCGGAATGAATAAAATTACATAATAAATTACATAATTTCCTATTATACATTTGTAACTAAAATAAAATAAATCTATTAAATTACAAAACGGTGATACGAGATCACGATAAAATTACAACCGAATCGATATTCCCATACATTTCGGGAAATACCAATTAAAATCTAAGGCCATACTAAGTAAAATTACATAATTCAAAAATTACATAAATTAAAATTATGACAATCATAAAGAAAATGCAGCATTATAATATGTATGAACATGCCCAATTTTATGCTAAATCGCCTTTAATTAGCCAATATCGTATATTACTCGGTTTTTACGGATTTGCGTGATTTCAACATTTTATAATCACAAAAATTACATAAATTCATATTTATGCATAAGTTAATTACCCTAACCTCTTAGGACTCAAAATATAGTCTTCACTAATAATTTGACCATAATTAATTCATATTTATAAAATTGTTCATTATTGGACTAAAAATTACAAAAATAAGCTATAAACTTCAAATAAATCACAAAATTTCAATTAAATTCAAAATTTGAAATTTAAACTCATGAACATTCTGGAAAAATACCATGACACTCATAATGTTCAAAATCTTAGGTTAAAAATTTCGAAATTTTTCCGGAAAAACAATGTTGCGGTTTATCGATTTTAACTAAAATAATCATAAAAACATGGAAAAATTATATTCATTAACTTTTCAATTTTAGATCTGAAAAAGATAATAAAAAGCAACATTAGACGTTTTTCCTAAGTCATAGATTATGTTTTATTAATTTTTCACTAATAATGTCACTATTTATGCTATTTTTCTTCAAAATCCATAAATCATGCAAAAAGACTTCTTTATAGCCAATTATTTTACACACATCTTGTAAAATTGCACGTGACAACATATTAAATTTCTATGACCAGATTCGAAATTTAACTCATATTAACCTATTTTTCACTTAAATCCGAATTTAATAATGAAAAATCCATTTTTCGAGCATAACAAGTCCAAAAATTATGAAAATTTACAGGTCATCTCAAAATAATATATGTGACAACATATCCAAAAATCACTGGAAAATTCGAAGTATAGCTAATTTTAGACCAAAAATGACATTTTTACTCATAAAATCATATTTAAATGCCATTATTGTATAATATGAACAATAAAAATCCGTAAAATTAACCAAAAAATCCTAAAACATTTTAGAACCAGAAATATTAACATGCATGAATTAATTTCGTGATATATCATAATAACACAAATTTTACAAGTTTTATATGCGAAAAACTTTTAACCGATTTGCATGCAAACAACCATGGCTCTTGATACCGATTGAAAGAAAAGTAGATCTACATACTTAACATACTCATATATGTTTTATTTGGATTTGTCATAAAATTAATGAGTGATCTTATGCATGCAAACTAATAAACAATATAAAGAAGAAACCATCATCTTACATTGTGATTTTCGGATTTATGGGCACAAGTGAGTTCACCTACTCACTTGTTCTTGAGCTCTCCAAATGGAAGAACAAGGATTCAAGTTTAGAATCCCTCCCAAAAGTATATACCCAAGGAAATCTCTTAATAACTAATATTATTTAGATCTAGTAATAATATTAGTTTTACTATAAAATTGACACAAATAAATTGCATTTTACTCTTGAAAATCTCGGTCAAGAGGGAGTATATGTGAGTTTATTTCTCTAGAATTATCATAAATTGTAGAGAGTTTTTATTTCATTTTCTTACTCTAGAAAATTAGATGGGAAGAATGAATAATAATGTAAAAGAGAGAAGCTCTTTTCTCTTTCTTGTGGGTGGCCGAAAAAGAGCATTGGGTAGTATGCCCAATGCCTTTTGTTTTTGCTCTTCTCAAAAGTTTAGGCTTGCAAGGCTAGTAGGTAGTCTTTAATAATTATGTTTTCCACTAATATGAAAACACAATATTAACCCAACACTCCCTCTAATTTCGGCACTTTCATACTAAAATGGATGGTCCATTTTATTTTGTCATTTGTCAATTTTGTCACATGTAACATGTTACATGACATGTCACAATGTAATGTATTTTTAACATATTAAAAATCAACATACTCATAAAATATGTCATTTACAAAATTGACTAGTAATTCGTAATTACTCGTGCCAAAATGTTTCCAAATTATAAATTACAACATTCTGTATTTATAATGATTTATTCATTCCGTTCCAATTGTTTCTGTAAACAATGATTTCATCTAAGTAATAAAACAATTCGATTACTTAGACCGTGTCTCATTTAATCATATTTACAATAAGATACGTAAATTATACTCACAAAATCATCCGTCAATTTTAAGCAATTTAATTAACTCGTATCGGTATACGATTAATTGAATAATCAATTAAGAGTATTTCCCTATAGGTATGACCTAAGGGGATCAATCGATCACCACTGCGCACGACGAAATGTCAAACTCTAGTCAACCAATCATTACCGATATGTGTGGACCAGTTGACTGTAAAATATTACATCCCACATGTATTCTTAAAATGAGATTTAATAATGATATTTAAATCATGTGATCGCACTATTGTTGAGGACACATTTCCCAACAAAAATAACAAAAATAATGCATAAACGAAATTAAGGCAGAAATTAATCAGGAGAGAAAGAAGGAATTAAAGCAATAAATAACAAGATTAAGATTAATAAAGGAAAAGAGATTACAATCACAAGCGATCCGGCGTAAAGAACAAACCAAAATCCAAGCAAGAGATTGAAGAGCAAAGCTACAGTAGAAAGTATTAGAGAGAAATTAAGAGAGTAAAAAAGTGGCGTTCTTAAGATGAGTCAAACGTAATTAATAACCTAAGTATGAAAGCTTAAATAGAAAAACAAAGTTTATCACGAAATAAGTCCAACACGGGTTAATTAAGCCCGTGTAAAATAAAAACCTCTCGATCGAGCAGTATAAAACCACTCGATTGAGGACTTCAAAGGCTCAACCTCTCGATCGAGTAAAAAGATCACTCGATCGAGGAAACCCTCCAAACAACATTTCGATCGAGTACAATAAAGCACTCGATCGACCTCTTCAGCACTCCAAACCACTCGATCGACCAAATAAACCATTCGATCGAGTGTTCTTCCTCCAAGTCAGCTTCTAGTAGGTCTTTGACTACTTCGTTGACCATCCTTTCACGCATCCCAAGGCATAATCTTGCTCTAACATTCCCGTCTCCTCAAAATGCATACAAAATGGGACGAATAGAGTACGGTTTCACCACTTTCAGGTTTAGTTCTGCAAAACAGATAAAACAAACCAAAGTAGCCAATTCGGGGCATATTGCAATACAAAACATTACAAAAGTGCATAGAAATACGTGCAAAATAAGACTAAAAAGGCTATATAAAATGCACGTATCAGTTGTATCAGTCGCTATTGCCTTTTCTGCTAAAAAAGCGTCCATGTTTTATTGGCAAAATTGCGTAAGAGCTTAGTTTTTTTGAATCAGTTTTGTAAGAAAAAGGATGGCTATGTAAAGGTATATCATTCTAATCTCTTCTCAATTTCATTTATTGATTGTCAAGTTCAGACCTTGGTAGAACCATGTTTAAATTATTAGTGTATAATAAATATGGATTTTCATGTGTTGTGGTTGCTCTATTGTTCAATATTGTTCTATGTTATTGAACTACTGATTGGTGTACAGCAAAAACCCATCTTGTCGTATTGTTTCAGAATTTATCATGTAAAAGTCCTATGTGCTTTATGTTAAACAAAGTAAATGCTTTACAACAACTCTACTAAAGACGCAAAATTTAGCCTGCTTGAGAATGTGAAACAAGAATACAAATTGCTTGCCCATTACAAAGCCTAAGAAGTACTCGTATTTGTTTGACCAAGAAACATATTTGGCTGGACAATTAGCTTTATCTAATGGGTGTTAGCTGGAGTAGATTGCCCATTTGTTAGAAAAGTAACTACGGGTAAGTTAAATTTTTGCTTTTCACTTAGCAATATAGTTGCATTGCCAAGATTAGTTCACTTACTGCTGCAACTTCATGTCTAGTACAGTGAGATGGTACGAGGTTATATAGAAAGAATTGGTAAACCATACTTTAGCATACTAAATTAAAGTTGCACCAAGCTTAATTTCATGTTGCTGGGCGATGATAGGTTAGTTCTGTTTTAACTTATTTGTATACGGACAGTTTTAGCTTATTTGTAAGCTATAAGTATATTCAGCAAAAGTTGGATAGCGTAAAATCTTGTTTAGCTTGTGATACATGATACCGTTGAATTTGAACGCTTAATATTTGAAAGTATATGCTTATGAACGTTGTATTAGTTATTAGGTAGACTCATTAGTTATGGGCAGATTGTAACTTGGCGATTTCCTACTCATAATTTGCAGGTTGATCATACAAGAGAAGCTGACACTATAATTGGAGTATATTTGTTTCAGATTTCATTCTTTCGTCAACAAAGCCTTGTTTTGACAGGTTTTACTTCTCTACTTTACTTGATACTACTGCTCTCTTGGAAGTCAAAACCTCGTAATTTGGAATGAGAACACCAAAATTGTTATCCTACTTCTCAAATTGTGGTCTTTAATGTCTTTTTTTAAAAACTACAAATAAAAAGTGTGTAAAGGTTCAATGTTCTAATTTTTCTCTTTACTTGTTATTGCAGATCAAAGTTCGAAAGTTAACAACCAAATTGGCCATTGAAGCGAGGGAGGAAGCATGCTATTTGACAATTGGTTATGTTATGAGCGAGTTATCTTCGGGGCGTTTGGTGACTGTTCAATTTACTACCTTAGTTATCATTTCTTGTATTGTGTTCTGATGATACATTCCATTTTAATGTATATAATGTAATATGTATTTGACACTATTATTTAATATAATTGAATTCATTTATCAAAGATTATGATAAATGTGTATTTTCTTATTTTTAGCTTATAATTTGTATCTAAGCAATATGAAAGTTGTTTATATGTGAGTTGGGGTAATGATGGAGTTTTGAGTTGGGGTAATGATGGAGTTTGTTAAGTGAGGACTGAACTTTAGATGTTCATATTATTAAATACTCGAGCATAATTATGAAGGCGTACTACAAAAACATTGTTAACAATTAAAGGCACTAAGTAGTGCCGGGAAATCACTAAATTTAGCGTGTCAATTTGGCAGCGCTTTTATTTTGTGTGTACCTACGCACTTAATAAGCGCCGCTGAAAGTGCTAGCGGCATAGGCAAAACCGGCACTTTTCAAAGCGTCGATAAAACCCTTCGCGACGCTATTTAGCGTCGCTGAAGGCATTGAATTAGCGCTGTTGAATGCCTGTTCTGTAGTAGTGCCATTACAACTAGTACAATACTTATAACTTACTATCATCGTGATATATCAAACTCATAATTCCTTTCATCACTAGGTATGAAGTATGGTTCATTTTCATCCGTAGACTTCCACTTACCACCTTCTCCTTTACTTTTTGTGATGATGATAGCATTTTGATTATTCAATCCTTCCAAGGTAGAAGGAGAATTTTCATAACATTGATGATCGAGCTCCTTAGAAGTTGGCATTGTGGATGCCAAATTTCCACAAGTGAGTTCACGTGCAAGTTTCTCTTTGAGCTTTTCCACCAAGTAGCTTTTGTATGATGCTTTGACCTTTTGAAGAAGGTCCACCATATCCTCTTCAATGATCATTGGCTCCATGATAGGTGTCAAGTGGTCTTTATGAGGAATAGGAGAAGGACGCTCTTCTTCATGATAGGGTATCTCAAATGTCTCAAGGATAGGCTCCTCAAGCAAGGTGATATTATGAGTCCATCCTCTAGGCTCATCATCATTGTTTCTATCTTCATACGAATCATAGATGGGGGTTTCATTTAACTCTTTCTCCAATATCTCAACATTCACTTAAAAGGACACACCCTCATACTCACAAAGGCTAAGAGTACTTGGCTTACTCAACCTCATGTCTTCCTTATCGAACACAACACTTTCATAGTCATAAGAGCTTAAGGAGATTGGCTCTTCCCACTCTTCATTCTCCATGTCAAAAGTTACTACTTCAAATTCGCATTCACGTTTAATGTCCAAAGAACGGTGGGGAGTGATTACTTGGTATTCTTTCATTTGGGCAATTTGAATCTCCAATTCCTCACCCTGGGCAACAATGCCTTGAAGGACATTATCCCTCTTTTGGCTCTCTTCTAGCATTTGTTTGAAGAAGTTTTGTTGATCTCCCATTATTTGGAGAATCACATTTTGAATGGGTTCATTTTCTTGTTGTGGGTAAGTGTGAAAGTGGTTGTATTGTGGCAATTGAAACTCATTATGAAGTGGGTATTGGGTGGGTGGTTGTTGTTGATATTGGATGTGGTGATTTTGGTGGGAAAAGTTGGGGTAGTGGTTAGGATTTTCATTGTATAAATAGTAAGGTAGGTTTGTGTTGACTTGCTCTTCAAACTCCCCACACCCATAGTCATACTCAAAAGATCCACCACATACTTCATATGTCAAGTCTTGAGCCATCATAGCTAAGACAAGGAAACAACTACAAGCATAGAAACTACACAAAAACGGTAAGAACAATCCTTGAGGAACAAGTTCCTCAAGGTGAAAGCACAATTAAAATGAACAAACAAGTACGAACTTAATCACATAGCACCATCCCCGGCAGCGGCGCCATTTTGATTGGAGCGTGTCGTTGTACACCCAATCAAACACAATTTATAATACTCAACAAACAACTAGTTAGCGGTAAGTCGAGGTCGATCCATGGGACGGTGTGCTTTGGGTTCTAAGTCTATCTATCTCAATTTATGCTAGTGTCACAATTTGTTTGGGTTTGTAGTTGTGTTTTTAGACTAATAAAAGCAATAAAGTATAACAAGCAATAAAGGAAAGATGTAAACAAATGATTAAAAGTGCTAGGATATCATGGGTTCATAGGGGATTCATGGTGTTGATCATACAAACATGTTTATAAAGTTGCAAGCAATTAATGTTGTGGAGGAACCGAGTTGGTTTATGTCTTACGGTTCATAGGAAGAGTTGGGTCCCGGAGCCGAATTGATTAGATTGTACAACACCTACAAGTCGACTTACTTTCCTCCTATTCAACTTCTATGCATGGTTTAACAAGACTCGAGTTGGTTTATATCTTACAAGTCAAGTTGAGTAGATAAGAGATGGTAAAAATGCAAGGATTCATAGGCTTAGCATTTCATCAAACATAACATGTGCATAAAGTTGACATCACAACAAGCAAGCAATTTAATTATGAAAACATATTAGATTAAGCATGAATCAATCCCATGTTGGTTTTCCCTAATTACCCATTAATCGTAGCTAAAGAAACTACTCACTCATTATCATGGGAAACATGTCATTAATTGTGTCAATCATCACAACAAGTATAAACATGATAATAGAATGAAGAAATGAACAATAAAGATTAAAGAGTAAAGGAATTATACCAAACTTGAGATGATCCAAATAATAAAGCAAAGAATAATAGAAGAAACTTGATTGATTGATGAAGGGTTGTCAATCCTCCAATAATAACCCAATAACCTTCAATTACCCAAAAGTGATGAACTTGAAATAATAAACTTGAACAATAATTAAGGAGAGATTAATGTGAGATTTGTGGAAAGATTGAGATTAATCTATTCTAATCTACTCCTAATCTCATCTAATAAAGCTTGATTTAATCTAAGGAAACTTGATTATAGCCTAGTAAAACTTGATGATGGGATCCCCCTTTGATTATTTACAAGTGGGGTATTTATAGTAGGGATTCATTAGGTTAACTAAGGCTAAATTAGTAATTACACTTTTGAGTTTTAAGCAGGGAAACGCCGGTATTTTTCGAAGGATGGGCATCTTTCACGGAGCTTGATGAAACGAAAGTTTGCTGTAAGGGAATCCGGGCGTCCGAGGGAGAATACGGGCAGATTGTTGAGGTGGTGCCCGGGCGTTTTCATGGGAATCCGTTCGAATTCTCTGGAGGAATCCGGGCGTCTTGATGCTGGGACGCACGGGTTGTCACTGCAAAACGGGCGGGTTCGTGGGAATCCGCTCGGATTCTTTGACATCGTCTTATTTCTTCACTTTCCTTTTATTCTTATGGGATTGGTCTTTAGTTCTTGCTTCCTCTTCATACTAGTCCATCAAACATCGTCAAATAGCTTCCGAATATGCACGAAAAACGGGAATTTCCGCCTTATTGTCTCCTTTTCTACAAAACATATGAAATGCAATAGAAAAGCAAATAGGAAGGTTTTGACGGATAAAATGGCCATGAAATGTTATAATAGTATGCAAAATAGGCTCAATTAGGGGACTAAATGTGCGCAAATAATGTTCACATCACTCTTATTGGAAATTCCACTAGTGTGCCATGTACAACTCTGGTTCTTATTTCCCTTTTAGTTCGCTGATGTTTTCATCAACCTAGGTCTGGGGTGCAGGACTAAAGTCAGGTGCTAGTCTACCATGGTTGTGACTTAACGGTCATTCGAGGTTCGATGTTCAGGTTGTGAACACTTAGGCGTATGGTTCAATTGGTCACTGGACATTCCTCTTAATTGTTCTAGTTTTCTCATATGGGCTTTCAGGGGATAGTTAGCTATTACATGGATATGATGAGACTAAAATAAGAAAGCAATTTCCAGAAAGCTATAACAAGTTCAAGAAATAGTTTTTCAATTGACGTGTACCTGGTCTCTACAGGATGTAGAGACTTGTTTAGATAATATTCTGGGTTCCAGTATGACATAACTGATGTCTTGGTTACCGATAGGTATGGGGAACAGGTGCTGAGACTAGGCGCGGTGAATCAGATACAGGGATTGGGTGTGGGATCCATGTGTTGCGACCAGGGCTCTTCTGGTTCTGGCTTAGACAGCAGAGGTGGTACTAGGGTTCTCCTGGCTCTCCTCCTTTTGGCTGATGGCTCCTGTAAATGGGCTATGCAGAAGTCTGGCTCACTTTGGGTCCTGCCTTCCATCCGGTCATGCTTCCTGCCTCCTCAGGTTTTCTGCTTTATGTTTCCTGCCTCCTTAGGTTTCACATCTGCTTCCTCCTACACCCTGCTTCCGACTTCCTGCTTCCTGAATTTCGGTTTCAGGTTCCTCCTGCTTCCTGGATCTCCGTTTCTAGTTCCTCCTACTTCCCGCCTCCTGTAAGTTAAGAGAAGACAGTTGGTCGAGACTTCTTTTATTCTACTAGGTCTCAGCGTCTTGGGGGCCTGGTTCTGGGTGCTGATGAGATCAGCTCTCCAAAAAAAATGCTTGTTGGGTCATTCACCCGAAAATACTGCTGGTCAGGTCAGCTACCCAAAAATACTGCTGGTGAGGTCAGCTCCCCTAAAATGCTTTTAAGGCTGTTGATGTTCCTGAGCCAGAGCTAGTTCCTGCAAGAGAAGGTCAAACAGAGCAAGGTAGAAAAGCTGGTGTAGCTGCTGCCGAGGAGAGAATCATGTTAGGAGGACCTCTCTTCTATCATGTTTGTACTTTTGTTTATCAGTGCCTGGCGACTTGGCCTTTTTGTATTTTGCTTTGTTTCGGTATTGTTCCCTAGATGCAGACTGGGTATGAAACTCGTTGTAGAAGCTTCTTATGAGCTGTTACCCTACAAGGGTGACAATTTGCTGGAATCAACATCCAAGCGCCTGGCGGACTGCGTGTTGATTGCTGTTGTTGGTTCCTATATTCCGATTGCTTCTTCGCAAGCTTTGATAGTTCCTGCAGGACGCTTATTCTGGTTTCCGACTTGCTAGATTTGATCTGCTTCCTGTGTACTCTGAATCTTTAGCATTGTTCGTTCCGGGTTCAGCTTACTCACGTTCTGTGGCATGCCTTTTTCCCCTTTGAGTATTTTAGGTTGTAGAGTTTTCATCCACCTGTTATCACGTAAATTATTCTAGCACAAATAGAGGTGTAAAGGGTGGAACCTGACTCGTGGAGTTTATTTTACTGAACCAGCCCCCACGTGATAACAGCTGGTCGTCGCACCAGGCTTTTATGATCCTGCAAGAGGGTTAGGGATAGGCGAAATAGTACCAAATATGTTACAACCTAACAACACTTCTGCAGAGGTCTGCCTCCGGGGTCGCTGGCTTGTGGAGTTGTAGCGACACTGGTTGAGTTGGTCATTCTGGTTCATGCTGGCTGAAAGTTCCGGCAACAGGGAGGAATTTAGCTCCAAAACAACTACTAGATACGGTGTTACCTGATGCTGCCTCCATTCTGGTCAGCATGGGAGAGTAGTAGGATGCTAGGCATCCAGGGTATAGCCTGGTGTCCTCTGCTTATTGCAGGCTCCAGATTGTCTCTCTGCAACTTGTTTCTGGATAGCCTAAGTCAGGTTGTGAATTTTCATCTGGAGCACCAGCACGACGTCTAGGAATCTTTGGTCCAAAGATTCTGGAGGTCCTGATCTGCCTCCAGTCTAGTACCTCTGAATCTGTACCCCTGTACCGAACATTCCTGCTGGGCCATCTTTTGCTGGTACACTTGTTTCTGGTACGCTGTTGGCGGTTTCTGGTGCACTGACCATTCATGCTCTGGTAGCTAGAGGTTGGAGGGACTCTGGCGTCCAGATCTGCTATAGGACTCTAGAGGAACTCTGGGAAGCAGTTCTGCTGCCAGCATCGGGATGAATTCTGGGACCAGATTTGCTGGAGGACCCTGGGAAACTCCATGGACCAGATCTGCTTAAGGATTCTGGGAAACAACGCGGACCACATCTTCGGCTTCGGGGAGAAGATCTACGGCTCCGAAGAGCAAATCTACTACTGGATTCCGGAGGAATTCCGGGAACCAGACCTGCTGTCGGACTCCGGCTTCTGAAGGAACTTCGGGGACCAGATCTACTGCCGGACTCTGGGACCAGATCTGCTGTCGGACTTCTGGAGGAACTTCGGGGACCAGATCTGCTGCCGGACTCTGGGGCCAGATCTTCTGCCAAACTTCTGGAGGAACTTCGGGGACCAGATCTTCTGCCGGACTATGGGGCCAGATCTGTTGCTGGAGGAACTTCGGGGACCAGATCTACTGCCGGACTCCGGAGCCAGATCTGCTGCCGGACCTCTGGAGGAACTCTGGAAGCAGATCTACTGCTGGGTCCCGGGGAGGGTCCTAGGAAGCAGATCTACGGCTGACTCCATGACTCCCGGGGAAAGGTCTGCTGCTAGACTCTGGAGGAACTTTGGGGACCAGATCTGCTGCCGGACTCTGGGACCAGATCTGCTGTAGGTCTCTAATGGGACTTCAGGTAATAGATCTGATGCGGGACTTCTGGAGTAACTCTGAAAGCTGGTCTACTGCTGGCTTCTAACGGAGGATCTTGGGAAGCAGATCTGCTGCTGGCTTCCGAGGAGGGTCCCAGGAAGCTCTGACTTCTGGCGGAGGATCCCAGGAAGCAGATCTACTGATGACTTTGAGATCTTGCTCGCTTGGGGACATGGCACCGAATACTGACTTGATCACAACTTGACTATAGAGATCGATCACCATGCCCAACGGTGGGCGCCAAACTGTTTTGGTAAATTTCTACCAATTTAAGGTTAAAGTGACCGCACTATTTGGCCTCGTATCGGGGGGTTAAATTGTATGTGATTTGTGACGGAATATGTATGTAATTAAGACGGAGTAGCGATATGAATAAAGTAAAGGACGAAATAAGGAAATAATGACACAAGAGATTTTGGTGACGCGGAAAACCCGATGTGGGAAACAACCGCGGGGGGAGTCCGAATCCCACCAATAGTTCACTATGTAATAGTCGGAGTACAAGTACAATATACAACGGTCCGAATCTGATGAAGAATAATCTGTCCGGGGCGTAAAATAGACAGACGGAGTATTACCGGATGTCAGGGGCTATTTGTGGGTTTGTTCTGTTCGTACGTAGGTTACTTTGTAACATTGTATTCATGGTGAAGTAATTGATATGGTAATAATGGGATGATGTAGGGGATGATGTCATAGGTTTTGGCCATTGTTTATTTGTACATAAGTATGGTGTTGAGGGGCTGCTCCTTGCTTGCTTGCTTTCCCTTTGTTGTACGCCGTTTTACGTGTTCTTGTGTGGGTCAATAATGGATCTCTTCTCTTGTTTGTCTTCCTTTTATTTATAGTGAATAAAACCTAGTGGGTTTATTAGGGTTCCCTCACTTAATTGCCTTGTTCCTCAAGGTAGAGTTTGGTAACAACTTGGACTTTCCTTATTCAGAATAGGGCAATAATTAGGATTTCCTTGTCTTACCCGGGATCTTATTAATATCTTCGTCCAAGTCGAACTCTTCTTCACCTGCTGCCCTTTCCGGATTATCCTGCTTGCATGCCTGCCTTCCTGGCTCGGTCCATGGACCCGACTCCCCTTGTATGTAATGGGTCCATTGCTCGTTAATTACCCACTTATCTCGTGTCACGTAGTGTAGGCAAAATACGGTAATTTTGGTCCTAACAATTTCCATACATGGTCTATTTATAGTGAGGCACACTTTCACAACCCTAGAAAGATCTTCACTACAGAACAACAGTTTACAACTCACATTCAACCTACTCCCTTTTAGTGCATATCTGTTGATGAGATGTCTAGTCAGTTTGATCATTCCCTGAATTGTATTGCTGAGCTTATCATTGGACTGGTACCTCTGTGGACTGACTTTAGGGTGATTGACACAACCATTTTTGGCCTCCTTTTTACAATTTGGCATGACTTTTAGCATTTTTCAGTTTATATAATGAACCCATATAAGTAAATCTAATACAATTTGTTTACTTTTGCATTTTAGGAGGTGAATTGGATGAAGAACTCAGAGTTTCAAAAATCTCCGAACTGTTTGAAGGAATCGGGCATAGCAGCTAGTATTTTATTAAGAAAAAGTTGTTCTTCTTGAAATTTGTATGGCTATGCTACTACCCTGGAAGAGGTTTTTGTATTCCTCTTTAATCTATCAATTGCATTAGCTGCACTTGTTTACAACACGTGTATAATTTTCAGGGCACGAATCTGGGTTGTAGAAATAATGCAAGTGTTTGTTGTATAACAAAATTACCATCTTATTAATTGTTGATCTAAATATGATTATGACCTAATTACATGTGATTTTGGATTAGTACTTTCCTCTCTCCCTGAACTGAAATAGTTATAGGGGATGTATTTTTTTTTTTAATAATCCAAAATACATTCTGCGACCAATTTTTGAAACCAAAACTAAAGTCAGTTGCTAACTTGCTACCACTTTGAATGGTTGCAAAACTGCAACTAATAAAGATTGGTTGCTAATTAGAAACTAATTTTGGGTTAGTCGCAAATTAGCGACTAATTTGGCTACCAATTGTAATTAGCGTCTGAGCCTATTGCAACTACTGAAAATTGGTCGCAAGTTGGTCGCTAATTGCATTTAGCGACTATTTTTGGCCATTTAGCGACCAAATCAGTTGGTTGCTAATGGACTTTTTTTTGTAGTGTTTAGTACTTTTCATTGTCCATTTCCGTCGATTCACTCACTTCCTTAATTCTTGTGTCATTTCAACAATGAGACAGTTATCTGGAATAGGAGGGAGTATATTATTTTTCAAAATAAATCATATTCTTTTATATGGTACCCTATTTGATTCGTCTAAATCTTAAGACGGATATCATCCATTTTAAAGGAGACAACGATGGGTGTTGATATTCGCAGTACATATTTTACTCATCTCAGTACGCTTATGACAATTCTACCCTTCTCATTTCCCTATCATATCTCCATCTATCTTAATTCTCATCTATCTCTTCTTATTTTCTCTCCGACCTACCACCGCCGTTGTAACACCCCCATCTACCAAGGAGTCTTAACAAGACCTTCCCTAGCAGATAAAGGTGTTACCATCTCGGTTGCCCGAGGAAATTAATGATCAACTGTCGATAAAAGAACGTTAATGTTATTTTACAAGTGACTTAAAACCAACAGGCGATATAAATGATACAACTCAAGACTACTATCAGCTATGTAGAACTATCTCTGCCATAACTCGTGGTAGACTCATCCCTCCAGACACCCAGCTAAGATCCAACCTCAACCTGCTAAGACTGACTGCTCACCGTAGTGGATCACGGCAGACACAACACAAACAGACAACACAACAAAACCACACAAGGTCAGTAACTGAGATAACAAGTACAAGCAGACACAACACAACTAAAGCAACACACACACAACACCTCCTCCAACCATCCACACACCTCTGACTGCCCGAAGGTCCAGTCCTGCCGGATTACCAATCGCAACCAGTAATCCACACCGCCAGTGGGGGACCGCGGCTGTTCCCACCTAAGCCCCGCTCATCTCATCCGAGCGATAAACCCATGTTCCTTAATGTGCACATACCCCTCTGTTGCGAGTTCCACAGAGGGCGAATCAAGGGCGTGAAGCCCACTCCCGTAAGTGACTCCACTCAGCCGAGGACGTACCTCGAGAACCACAGACAACAATCACACACAGCTGTACAAACAACAATCACCAACTACCATTTCAACACAATGTAATCAACTACCACAACCGATCATCAACAACGATACTAACCAATTATACTTCAAAATTGTCATAACAGACTATAAAATTGCTATAATTCCGTCATTTTCCACGCGACATTACTCTTCCCCTCTTAAAGGAACTTCGTCCCCGAAATTCACTATCAAAATAACTTTACGAATACACAAGTCGATAAAATATTATTCCATATTGGCATTACTAACAGACCATATGCACATTTTGACTCATGTCAACCACGAGACTTCCTTGACATTACATAAATATGACTCATACAGGTATGAAATTATCGAGAAAGTCAACAACACAATCAGACATCCTATGATCGCCTACCAACCATGTCATCAATTACTTTCTTATACAACCATGCAAATTATGCAACAAGGATTATAACCATTAAACACGACGTTACCCAAGACAATATGATTTAGCATACGGAATTATCTAAATATCATCGAAATTGCATAAATTATTGAAATATGTACAATTGTATAACCACAGTTGAGACAGAACAATGATATAAGACATCCACAACAAGAAACATTATAACAAGAACCACCATATGAAGATAGAAACAAATGTTTAAACGAAATAGGCATCCAACAGTGGTACTCGATCGAGCTTGCAAGGCACTCGATCGAGTTGACCTTACTCGATCGAGCATACCAGACACTCGATCGAGTATGTCAAGATTAGAATGCATCCAGAATGTCACCCCTGCAATTACTCGATCGAATGAGGGGCACTCGATCGAGTAGCCACAGGTCAAAAATCGCCTAAGGCGTCACTTCATAAGTCCAAAGCAATATATACATGAGTCGAAAACATATTCCCGACACCAATATCCTGCAGAGAAAGTCTAAAAAGTATCTAAAATACGGCCTTATGGCCATAATACAAACCAAAGTCTAAAAATTACCAAACGAAACAAGTATCAAGAACTACAAATCCATGTAACAAGATAGAAATGAAAAAGAGCATCATCACTCCATAGCCTGCTCATCCATCATCTCATCTCCACCACCGCCTCCAGACGTGTCTGCTTCAGCTGTGCCCTCACCCGCGATGCCATCAGTGCCAGAATCGGCTCCCACTCGCCATGGTGCCAAGAAATTGTAGGGGTAACTCATAGGCTCTCCGCAAGTAGACCGATCCACGCCAAAGGAATGGAAGACCCCGCTGTCATCCCCAACGCCTCTCCACCACACCGGCTGAGCCGCCTCGGTCCCAATGCCCTGAACATATGCCATCTCATGGAGGTTCCGTAGTGTCAAGGTAGCAGACACTCTCTCTGTGAGCTCACTCACTCTCATCTCAGAGCTTAAGAAGGAAGGGTAGCTAGGAAACTGAAACTGTGGAGGCACAGGCTGCTCTGGCTGGGTCTCAGCCATCCTCTCTCTCACCCGTCGTGGTCCTCTCCTCACTCTAGGCTGTCTATCCTCGGGTCTAGCCTGATCCCCCTTGGTCGGCTCCTCCAAAATATCAACATCAATGAGGTAGAACTGCCTAACAGGGACCTCCTCATCATCATCAGAATCGGCTGCCACCACTGCCGCCGGTAAAGGCTCGGTCACGGGAAGATGCTCAGGGTCGGGTATCCTCATCCAACTTATCCCCCAAACTCTCCATGCTAACCCACCACCCTCCAAAGTCCTCAACCATTTTGTGTCGAGGAAGTACTCACGGTCCAAGGTAGGCACCGTCGGGGTCAAGGGTGTATAGGCCGAGGAGGCCTCAAAGGTAGGCAGTCTCTCCGCCAACCATCTCGCGATGGCACCACAACTCAAGAAACGAGTGTCGAAAGAGGCCATCAAGGCTAAGCTAGCACATACTATGTCCGGAACACTGAAGGATACTCTCGGAGCTCGGGTGGGGTTAAGGTACACCGCAAGCAACATCACCTCATGTGATTTAAGCTTACTCACATCTTTTCGCTCATAGAGTAAACAGGTCATGGCACGAAGGAAGATCTTCAAGGTGACATGTTGAACATCGTTTATCAACATGTTGCTAGAGGTAGGGGTGGGTTTGCCGGTAAAGCAAGGCATAAGGTTACTGGCTCCACACTCAGTCGGGATGTTCCTAAGAGCTCCCTTCTCTGGTCTAGCAAGGCCGAGGTAGGTGGCAAACATATCCACGGTAAAAAAGAAGCTAGTGTTCATGAGACGGAATTCGACGGTCTGCTCCACCGCATCATAATGAAAAGAACTCATGAACTCCAAAGTCAGAAAAGCATAGGAGTGTTTCCTAAGACGATACAACCCAGTCATACCCAAAGTCTCAAAGATGTGTCTCACATCAGTCTCAACTCCTAGGTTCGTCAAGATGGCGGTATCAATACAGCGGGTAGGTCTCATACGACGTTTTTGTAGCGGGTAGGGTACTCCGGTACAGTTGGAACCGTAGGACCCCCACTCCCCTCACCGACCTCAGGTACAGAAGCCCTCCCCCTCTTACTTTGTCGGGTACCATGTGTAGGTCTCGGCATCTATTTTCAGCATACATTTTAGATACACAAGCGAATACTTACTTGAAAACACATAAGCTTTCATGTATAATCACAGAAAAGAACAACTATATACACACTTTCACCAAACAATCCAAAAATCCCAAGTATACAACTCTCAAATTCTCATCAGACGGTCTTACAGCTATAACAAATTTGAAAGATTTATCCTCAATTAAAAATTCAATTACAAATTCTAATGCCTAGACTTCAAAAGTAGTTCTACAATTAGACAAGTATCACAAAAATTTGGGGTGAATTCCAGTTTGGGCACTTTTAAGACGGAGTTTTAAGGCAAAATTTTGAACAAAATTCATCAAAATCAACACTAAACATGATACCCATAATATACATTACTTAATTTTCCCCCTTTCATATGCAAAAGACAAACAAAAAATCAATTTGAATCCCCAAACCCTAGAAAATTCGGTACATTCAAACTCCCAAATTGATTCGATTTTTCTACTTCTAACATCAATCACTACGCCAAATAATAGGTGCAACAATGGTTAGATAAGGTGACATACCATTGTAATACAAAACACGGAACCGTTATTACATCGACCGTTGTTATTTTGTGACCACGGTTGTTAAAAAGGCAGAGCCGTTATGAAATGTAAATAACGGGTTCAAATAACCGTAATACAATATTAAGAACGGTTCAAAAACCGTTGTCTATAATATTAAAACCGTGGTAGTATTAGTCTAAATGATGTCTACGAAAACCTATGACAATGTCATGAATTCGACAACGGTTTGTGATTTTTAAACCGTTATATTATGGATGAATATGTCAACGGGTTTCTATTTAAATGCGACCATTTTCAATAGATTTATTGACAACGGTTTTATTTTTAACCGAGATCAAATTCATAAATATTTTGTTTTTTAAAAATTGTTTTAGCAGGTTCCAGCAGCTGCTGAAATGCTAATTTTTGCTGTAGCAGGTTCCGCTGAAATGCTACTGCAAAATAGCATTTCAGCAGCTACGCATTGCAAAATTTCAATCCTGCAACATCAGAATATTACACAGATTGATCTATTCAATCCAGCATCAAAATATTATAAACAGGGTGACCAAAACTAAATACACATGGCTCTATATACACAAATTCATAATGAGCGAACTATTGACACTCCGGTAATGAAAGAAAATAAGTGGCCCACTTATTTCTCATGTCGGCGAGGTCTTCCTTCGAATAGGTTGGGTCTTTGTTGTTGATTGAAGGTGGGAACTACAAATCAAAATATACTTAAATCAAAATAAACAGAATAAGTGAAATATTACACAGAATTAAACCCAAGTTACGTTTGAAATAGTTATTAAAACACACTAACCGGTGAGGGTATGTCGATATACTTTCGGGTGATAATCTCCCACATGGACCGACAACAGAAAAAGGCGCAGCCGTTACTACCTGGTTGTTGTACAGGAGACTATTATATAAATCACATACAAATAAGCTAAATTAGATCAACCTCTGATATAAACATAAATTAAATGATAGGAGTAATTATTAATAATACACTTACTTTTATCGTGACAAAAGTTGGAGTTGATGCTCCAATTGTTTGAAACACACTAATTCATAAATATATACAGGAAATTATAATTAGCATTTGGCTCAGCAATACTGATGGGACATTAAAAGGATCCTAGTCTTCAAAGGTCATACAATAAAAATTGACATTATAATGTAAGGTTGTAAACTTACTTAGTCATCATCTTTACAAATCTCTTAGTGCGACTATGTCCGCAAGAGTCAATCCAGTACACTATGCCTTTTTGCACACTGATTGTCGTTAGCAGCCAATGCTTGCTATGAAATATTGAAAATTGAACTGTTAGTTCATATACATTGCATGCATGTAAGCGTGTTAATAAATGAATAGAATCATGATTCATTATAATAAACTACTATATATACCGATTCTCACTGTATGGGGCAAACCATAGGCTTTTGGGCTTCATCAACCGTTCAGCAATTCTCTCGTTGTACTCTCTGTATGTGTATCCAAAGGACTTATGAGAGAACAATTCAGGTGACACGAATCCGTAGTCATGAGAAACATAGTTTCTCTCAGCCATGTGTGTACACAGGTACCTATTACGTCAAATGGAACGAAGAATATTATTTTCATTGATGATTTAAATAAACATCACTATTCATAAAACCAAATGGCAAGTTTTAATTAAAAAACTTACTTCATCCAAATTCCAATGTGCATAGCATCTAACTCGTCAAGGTCAAGAAACTGACACAGTGATTCCCCATCCATATAAATAGTGAAACCGAAACCCATAACATCATCTTCGATGTCAATCATGAGTACTTCCCTAACAGCTAGCTTCCTTTCAGCCAGGTGGTGCAAAGCTACGAACGCTGGAGTACTCAATTTTTGCTTATAATCATCGGTCTGATATTTAACTTTAAGAGGAACACCAACGTTGTGTGCAGCAAGAGTAGATTTAACCCCGGTCTATACAACAACAACAACAACATCAGAGCCTTAATCCCAAAATGATTTGGGGTCGGCTGAATCATCCTTTCGAACCGTCCATGGGTGAACGCATGCCTCAAAATGCGAATAAAAAAGGGAAGATGAAAAACAAAAAGGGAGAACGAAAAAGTAATGGGAAGTCAAGCTGAACTTCGGGGTTTTAAAATCGAATTCCGTCTTTCTTTTATAAAAACTCAAAATTTAAATCGAGAGAAAAGATTAAAACGATTTTTAAAAACCGAAATAGAGTTAAGGATCCGGGATGAACCAGGCAAAATCTATAAGAAAGTAGTTGTTGAAAAAGTGTGTAATAAAGGAGAGAAAAATAAATAAATTAATTCTTTAAATTAAATAAATAAAAAAAAAAAAAAAAACTAAAAAAAAAAAAAAACTAAAAATCCACATGTATCCTTTCCCTCCATTGTGCCCTCTCCGTCACCATACTCTCCTCAAGCCCCAGAACTCTCATATCTTGCTCTATCACTCTCAACCATGTCTGTCTCGGTCTTCCTCCTTCCTCTAGGGACCTTTTTTGTTCTCCAAGTCTCCACCTCCTAACTCGGGTGCCCATAGGTCTCCTTCTCACATGGCCAAACCATCTTAGTCGGTTTTCCAACATCTTGTCCTCTATTGGCGCCACTTTTACCTTTTCCCTAATCACCTCATTCCTTAACCGATCTTTCCTTGTATGTCCGCACATCCACCTCAACATGCGCATCTCCGCCACACTCATCTTTTGAATGTGACAATGTTTCACGGCCCAACACTCGGAGCCGTAAAGTAGGGCAAGCCTAATTGCTGTGCGATAAAATTTTCCCTTTAATCTTTAGGGCATATCTTTAACGCAAAGAAACCCTGAAGCACTCTTCCATTTCAACCATCCCGCTTTAATTCTGTGAGCCACATCTCCGTCTAACTCCCCATCTTTTTGAATAATAGATCCTAGATATCTGAAGAAATCCGAACCCTCAACAACATTCCCATCGAAAATAATACTCCCCGCCTCTGTCGATCTCAACCCCGCCACCTTAGTGAACGACACCTCAAATACTCGGTCTTACTCTGCTCGGCTGAACCCACGTGTCTCTAAAGTCTGCCTCCACAATTCCAACTTTCTCTCCACCCCCTCTTTTGTCTCATCAATCAACACAATATCATCAGCAAACATCATACACCAAGGGATGTCGTCCTGAATATCCCTTGTCAACTCATCCATAACTATAGCAAAGAGAAAAGGACTAAGTGCGGAACCTTGATGCACCCCGATGGTAATAGGAAATTCTTCCGTTCTCCCAACATTAGTGCGAACACTTGCACTAGCCCCCTCATACATGTCCTTTATGAGGTCAATATATTTTCGCGACACACCCTTTCTTGCCAAAGCCCACCAAAGTACTTCTCTTGGTACCCTATCATATGCCTTTTCCAAGTCAATAAAAACCATATGCAAATCCTTCTTGTCCCGATGGTATTCCATCAACTGTCTCATGATAAAAATCGCATCCATAGTCGATCTCCCGGGCATAAATCCAAATTGGTTTTCCGAGATGTCTACATATCTCCTAAGCCTTTGCTCGATTACCCGCTCCCATAACTTCATTGTATGACTCATAAGTTTAATTCCCCGATAATTGGAACACTCTTGGACATCACCTTTGTTCTTGTACAAAGGGACAAGAGTGCTTTTCCTCCAAGCCGATGGCATCTTGTTGCTCCTCCAAATCTTGTTGAAGAGCATGGTTACCCATTCAATCCCTTTCTCCCCGAAGCACCTCCAAACTTCTATGGGTATACCATCCGGTCCCTCAGCTTTCTTTGATCCCATCTTCCTTAACGCCTTTCTAACTTCACTCTTTTGTAGAAAAAAAAAATATATATATATATATACATATTACACGAGGCGTCATATATAATTTAAATAACCAAAAAAAAAGGAAAAACTCACAATCTATTTTTCAAATTATCACTACCTCTTGAATTTTAGGTGGAGAGGCAGTCGAATCAGTGACTTTGGGTGTTGACGTAGTAGTCCTAATTTCAGCCATAATGGCTTCGTGTAACTCCTGAAAATGTAAAAATACAAATACTTACTATATGTTAGATAAGGTTACCCAAATAAATTTAAAGGTGTTCATTATATAAAATGCGTTCGCTATATCATAACTACCCCGGAGATGTAACCAGTAATGAATTTTTCAGGCCATTGCACAATAGAACCCACGGCATCTTGCAAAAGCCAATTTTCACTACATGGTACTATTAGAATACCATACTTCTCCAGATATAACTCAGTCACTTCCACTTCCCCCCATCCCTCACGGGGGGCAATGCCTTCAACCTCAACTCCCCTAGCAATAACAATTTTGCCCGATGCAACTGTAGAGGTTTGGTAGTAAAGAACACAAGGCTTCTTGCAAACGACCTTCACATTTTTAATTAATTAGTATATATACATGCACTACTTTAAATAATAAATTTAATTAACTAGTATATATACAGCAATTATAAACTAGTCGTAGTAGCTAATACCTCGTCAAAACCCAGAATTGGAGATGATAAGAACGTGTCTTCGGCTCCCACCTCCACGTCCTTCTCCCCTGCCTTCATGGCTTCCTCTTCATCTCCCCCATCTTGATCCTTTGCCATGTCTTTCTCACTTCGCATGCCCGCTTTTTTCTTCTTCTCCCCTGCTTCCTTTATGACTTGCTGAACCATAACCAACTCTTCTTCAGATGGCTTATCCCTCGTTCCCACCCTTCTGAGTATCAACCTGGCCATTGTTTGTAGCTGTGTAGTAGAAATGAATATGATTAAAATTAGTATAATTTCAGAATATATATATATATATATATATATATATATATATATATATATAGAGGAAGGATCAACTAAGGCCACTTATATATTTGAGTCCATAAGTCCTATTGTGAGCCATTGGATTGAGGGAGATGGAGGGATGAGATGAACCCACCCAAAGTCATTATACAAGCTAATTAACACACTTTACTAATCCACCCTAATTAACCACTAATTTACTATATATTTGTTTTCTACCCACCCATTTCTCTCTCATCTCACACATTTCACTCTTCTCTTCTCTTAAAACCTCAAAAAAAAAACCCAAAAAATCCAAATAAATAAAAAACCCAAAAAAATCCAAATAAATAAAAAAAAAACAAAAATCCAAATAAATAAAAAAACCCAAAAAATCCAAATAAATAAAAAAAACCCAACAAATCCAAAAAATAAAAAATCCAAACATATCAAAAACCCAAAAAATCCAAATAAATCAAAAAATCCAAAAAAATCAAAAAACCAAAAAAATCATTCATTTCTCTCTTCCTCATTCACCACCACCCACCACTATCCCACCCGACACCACCCACCGCCCACATCCACCACCGCCGTCGGTGATTATATATACTCGTTTTTTTTTTCTTTTTTTTTCCAGATTTTGCGTCTTGGTTTTTTTCGTCACTTTTTTTTTCCAGATTTTGTGTTAAATTAGTTGTTTGGGGTCGGTTTATTCTATTTCTTAATTTTTGTTAGTTTTTGTTGTTATTTATTCTTTTCAAATCTATTCTTTTCAAATATTTAAAACCCGAAATTTTTATTTAAAAAACGTATAATATGGACTAAAGTTCTACAAAAAATTGGACTAAAGTTATACAAAAATGAACAAAAGTTATACAAAAATAAACCAAAGTTATACAAAAATGGACCAAAGTTATACAATAATGGACTAAAGTTATACAAATATGGATTAAACTTATACAAATATGGACTAAAGTTATACAAAAATGAACCAAAGTTATACAAAAATGGACTAAAGTTTTACAAACATGAACCAAAGTTATACAAAAATAGACCAAAGTTATACAAAAAAGGATTAAAGTTATACAAAAATTGGACTAAAGTTATACAAAAAATTGGACTAAAGTTATACAAAAATGAACCAAAGTTATACAAAAATGGACCAAAGTTATACAAAAATGAACCAAAGTTATACAAAAATGGACTAAAGTTTTACAAACATGAACCAAAGTTATACAAAAATAGACCAAAGTTATACAAAAAAGGATTAAAGTTATACAAAAATTGGACTAAAGTTATACAAAAAATTGGACTAAAGTTATACAAAAATGAACCAAAGTTATACAAAAATGAACCAAAGTTATACAAAAATGGACTAAAGTTATACAAATATGGATTAAAGTTATACAAATATGGACTAACTTTAGTCCATTTTTGTATAACTTTGGTTCATTTTTGGATAACTTTGGTTCATTTTTGTATAACTTTGGTTCATTTTTGTATAACTTTAGTCAAATTTTTTGTATAACTTTAGTCCATTTTTTGTATAACTTTGGTTCATTTTTGTATAACTTTGGTCTATTTTTGTATAACTTTGGTTCATTTTTGTATAACTTTAGTCCATTTTTGTATAACTTTGGTTCATTTTTGTATAACTTTGGTTCAATTTTGTATAACTTTAGCCCAATTTTTTGTATAACTTTAGTCCAAATTTTGTATAACTTTAGTCTTTTTTTTGTATAACTTTGATCTATTTTTGTTTAACTTTAGTCCATTTTTGTATAGCTTTAGTCCATAGTTGTATAACTTTAGTCAGTTTTAGTATAACTTTAGTCCATTTTTGTACAACTTTAGTCCATTTTTGTACAACTTTAGTCCATATTCGTATAACTTTAGTCAGTTTTTGTATAACTTTAGTCCATTTTTGTACAACTTTAGTCCTTTTTTGTACAACTTTAGTCAATTTTTGTATAACTCTAGTCCTTATTTGTATAACTTTAGTCCATATTTGTTTAACTTTAGTCCATTTTTTGTTTAACTTTAGTCCAAAATTGTATAACTTTAATCCAAAAAAAATAAAATTTAATAAAAGAAAAAACCAAAATCCAAACCAACAATTATAGAAAAACAAAAAATCCTTATCTAAAAAAAAACCATAATAAGTAAACACTGAAAAAAGGCCAAAAAAAAATAATAGTCGAACCAAATTCTCAAAACATTATATATCGTGTGTATAACTTTAATGCACGTAGTGTATAACTTTAATCGACAATATGTATAACTTTAGTCATAAAAATTGTAACTTTAATGTTTCAAGGGTATAACTTTAGTCATAAAATGTATAACTGTTGTCGTAAATAGTATAACTTTAATGTTTAAAGGATATAACTTTAGTCGTAAATTGTATAACTTTTATGTTTTAAGGGTCTAACTTTAGTCGATAAATAGTATAACTTTAATGTTTTAAGTGTATAACTTTAGTCGTAAATAGTATAACTTTTATAAAAACCAAATAAATATGAAAAATCGTAATTAATCAACAAATATTAAATCTGAAAAAAAATTAAATAATAACAAAAACCAAAAAAACCCATAATAACAAAAACAAAAAACCAAATAACAATAATAAAACCAAATAACCAAATAACCAAATAACAATAACAATAACAATAACAAAAAACCAAATACCAATAATAAAAACCAAATAACAATAATAAAAATGTAACAATATCTAAAAACAAAAAAATTATATAACACTCCAAAAAAAATATATAAAAAAGAAAACAAACAAAAAACAAAAAAAGAACCAAAAACCATAAAACAAAACAAACAAAAAAAAAATAAACAAAACCAAAACCTGGGAATTGAGTGTTGGTGCGTGCGGTATAACAAAAAAAATAAACAAAATAAACCACTGAAAATGAATTCCTAAAAATGAACCGACACAAAAAACAACAATGAAACAATTCCACCCTAAAAATTAACAACGAAAATGGAAACGAAAATGAATTCCTCTGAACCGCACGCACCAACAAAAATGAAACAAAAATGAAACAAAAACGAAATCTGAAAAAAGCAAACGAAATCTGAAAAAAAAATCCAAAAACGAAAATGGTGGTGGTGAGTGTTGGTGCGTCTTTGTTCGAGAGGAGAAGTGGCGGCAAAGAAAGGTCGTTGCGGCGGGAGGTGGTGACGCGCCCAGATCTGCTGTTAGGCGATGTGTGTGGGTGGTTGCGAGATGCGGTGGTGGTGTTTGGTGTCGGGATGGCGCGGCAGGGTGGTGTTTGGCGGCAATTTTGAGGCTAGTGGGGTTGTTTGGTGATGGTGGTGTTGGAGGAGCCGAGAAGGAAGGAGGAAAAGGGAGGCGGTGACGGGATGGTGACGGGATGAGGAAGGAGGGTGGCGGGAGGAGCCGTGGGTGAGGAGGAGGAGGAGCCGTGGGTGAGGAGGAGGATGTAGGTTTTTGTGGTTTATTGGGTTTTTTTTTATTTGTTGTGGAGGAAGAGAGTTGTTATTTGTTTGGTTTTTTTTGTTGGAGAGAATGAATTAGGAGAGTGAGTTATTGAAAGGGGTGAATGAATGAATGGATGAGAGGGGTTATGAGAATGAGGAGGATTAAGAAGGGAGATTAATTGAATTAGGAAGCTAATTAGGGGAGATCAATTTGTGGCCTTCCATTGAGATGTAATCTCATCCCTCCATCCCTTCCATCCAAGGGTTCTTATAAGGACTTAGGGCCTTATATGGTATCAAGGCCTTATAAGAACCCTTCTATATATATATATATATATATATATATATATATATATATATATATATATATATATATATATATATATATATATATATATATATATATATATATATATATATATATATTATGTTGAATAAAATACAGTATTTTTATACCCTATTATCACCACTCAATATCCTTCGAGTATTTTTCCCAAAATACTTAGTGATACCAACATGCGTCAATACCCCTCTCACACGACCTGGATGCTCTGCTTTGCCGATTGCCCTAGCAAGAATGTCATCGCGTCCTTCAGGCTTCCATTTTCCTTCCTCTACCTCCTTCTCACAGATCCTCTACATACACATAAAACCATTATGCAACTAAATTTTATTTAAACTCACAATTATATAACCGACCACCAGTGGTAGGAGTGACACATTTATTCAAACTTACAATTTTCTCTTTGACGGCCTTATCATATGGAGTATCTAACTTTCCATTCTTAGGAGTGTGACCGGCCACCCAAGCGTCATGACGATTGACAGTTCCAAGCTTCTTCTTAATTAATCTATAACCACCTCTGGAGCCATGAAAGACGCTCTTTTTCTTTAAAATGTTCTCTTGGTTATGCCTACTCATAGTCTTCATAAAATGAATTGTATCTAGTAACGTAAGTATATTTCATTACTTATTAAGTGATTACTAATAAAGTGATCCCAATGAGTCGTAGATAAATTTCCTTAAACTTGTCAGACTGGATGTAAGCAATAAAGTTAATCCAATCTTGCTGGCTGACAAACTTATGCTTCTTCTTTGGTGGTTTCTTGTTTATCTGCCCGGTCTTCGTGTCGAACAAGTGGTTCTGAGCAACCTTTAACTTCCATGCTTGGAAGGAATCCCCTATCTTTCTTTTTAGGTAACCATCATGTTCTTGGGGGACAGTGTAAGCTGCCTGCATATATGGTGAGCATATTTGGTTAGTTTCGGCTAATAGCACATATCGAATACTAAGATAATTTCATCTCACTGCATTTATTATTGTATATACATACCTTTATTCTCCCCCATAGCTTTTCCTCCTTGTCTTGATTCAACTGATTGATACGCGGAAAACCGAGAGGCACATACTCTCTTACACAATAACCAATCCAAGTCGCGAAATTTGCAGCAAAATCACCATCTGGCAGCCCCGTTAATGGATCCCATCCAAGTTTATTAGGTATCCCTCTTTTTATTGCTTCTAGGGAAACCCTATGGGTCCTTCGCCCAGTATCCGATTCCAAATTATTCCCATCACCTGAATCTTTTTCGTTTGACCTTTTCCCATCATTTATTTTCCGCTTTCCACCCATATGTAAACCATAAATTAACAAACTACTAACTTTAAGCATTAAGTTGACATAGCAGGAGCACCGTCTCAAATAAATGATCACGCAGTATACCCAAAAATATAGATTTGTTTAACACACAATATACTTAATATAATAGGCATTGTTTAACACACAATAAACCTAAAATAATTAGGGGATAATATCACAACTAAGAAAATAAAGACATTAAGCTAATGAGACGAAGGAGTAGAGTTTATTATTACTTCAGGTATGGCGATAACGGAGGGGACGGCGACAGGGATGGCAACGGCAGAGGCGACGACGAATAGTAGTGGTTCTAGGGAAACTCAGTGTTCGAGGGTTTTAAATGGGCAAGGAGAAGGTTTGCATGTGTGTTGTTTGAATATTTTATTGAAACTAGTAAACACGGGTTAAGCGAAATCATATTCTGTATTTTGCAATATGACCACGGTTGATTATAAACCCGTAATTGTTTTCATTATATTACATCAGTTGGTGCCTAACCGTTGTCATTTATCTTTCATTGTGTCAAGTTTTTCCCGCAAAAAAAAGCATCTTTCATATTTGGTAATCCGTATTAAGTTAGTACAAACTTCTTTCCTCAATTAGGCAACTAGTATAGCAAGTGGGGGAAAATTGAAATTCAAGACTAAATTATACACAACCCAATGTAACTTCTTTCCTCAATTAGTTTCTTAAATACAACCCAATGAACAATTAATAAACATACATTATCCCTTAATCTTTTATTTTCTGCTTCTTCTGACAACTTACGATCCCTCTGCACCCATGAACTCACAATATTTGTACCTTGGTGATGAGTAATATGTGGGTAGTGTCGAGTTTCTTATCACCAACAATATTTATAACCCAATTTAGTAGTATAAATCGGGGTCGAACCACGAGGATGGAGGGGTTTCTACTTAGCTTAATTAGGAGTCTAGTCTAGTCAAAAATGAAAGGAAAGGAGTTTATTTGAACTACTAGATGTAACTAAAACAAACAATTGAGAGGAAATGTATACGATTGATCAAAGGCTAGGGCTTTCTGGTTCATCTAAATGGTTTAAGGGCAAACATGATGATTTAAGAGGTCTATGATGAGAGTTAATCCTAGGATGAAAAATCAATGCCTTGATTATCCTAAAGGTGACTACTAACTTTCATTAAGCATCACACTTCTCTTAAACATACAACAAGACCACCACAAACTTTCATTCAATGGGGGAATTAAGCAATAATGAAAAAAGGCATAAGCTTTCACTCACACAATTCATCAAACACCTTGTGTGCATGGATAAGAAAGATAAACAATTCACCAAAGACCCAAATAATCATACAATCATGCCCATTAATTCCATTTAGACTCGCCCTAAACCCTAGAAGGATTTCTACTCACACATATTCAAATCGTTCAAACAAACAAATGAAGAAAAACAAACAATCAAAAGAGATGACATGATATAAATTCAAACAACTATAAAAGACAACTTGAAATGTAAACAATTGATTAAACAAGTAATTAAGAAGAGAAATGTACCAACAAAGAGTAAAGATGGTTGCTTTGATTGAATTAATGAAGAGAATCCTTCAATATATCCCAATTACAACCCAAAAAAAAAAATGTAAACAATTGATAACAACTACCACTAAGCTAATTTTACTAAATAATTAATGTTGATTAAGGAAAGATTAGTGCTTGATTAAGGAAAGATTGCATAAATTAAAGGAAGGTTTTTCAGATCTAGGGTTGTGTGTACAAATGGTTAAGGGAGGGGGTATTTATAGTCTTTCATTGGATTAGAAAAGGAGAGGAATTGAAGCCCAAAATCCACTGGCATGCGTGTTCTGGCGGTGGGCCGACTGCCGGCAGAACACACTCTTAAATACTTCAAAGCCTTCGTTGGTGCGTCTTCTACCGGCTGGCCGGCTACCGGTCAGCCTACCGGTAGCGAGACCAATCAAATTTGTCTCTTCATTCCTTAACTCAATGTGGGCGTAGTGTTCTCCCGGTGGACCGGCTGCCGGCCTACCGGCAGAACACACTCTTCAGTATCCTTCCATTTCTCTCTGTGATGTCAGGTGGGGGGTGTTCTGCCGGTGGCCGGACCGGCTGCCGGTGTGCCGGCACAACACACTTCTCAGCTTCTTTTCCTCCTTCTTCCATACTTAGCTCCATAAAATCATCATCTTGCTTCAATTTTCCCGTTTTCGCCTCAATTCCTACAAGGGGGCATAATGTCATAGTCAAGGGGCTCGGGGCACAAAAATGCAAGCAAGGGCATATAAAACCATCTCAAATTGAGTCGGAAAGTACGAAAATAGAGGGGAAAAAGGGTGCAAATAAATCCTATATCACTTGGTTCAATAAAAAATAACTGAACCGTCTGTGCATTGGTTCAATAAAAAATAATGAGTCGTATCGTCATATCTTACATTTATTTATTTATTTTTTTAATATATTAAGTTGTATGGTGAAACAATTAATAAACGGTGCACGTTGAAGTTAGAACGTCACGATTGACAACGGTTGTAGGTGAACCGTTGTTAATGAACAAATTTACAACGGTTGTAGCTGAACCGTTGTTGATGAACCAATTGACAACGATTGCAGGTGAACCGTTGTTGATGAGTATTATGTAGCAGCAATCTGGATCTTGATTACTGACTGATCTATGGAGTTCAAAAAATGGAAGCTAATCAAACAAGCATAACTCAACACTTTCAAAATGATCATTTCATTTAATTTTAAACCAAATACATTACAGCAATTATTAAAAATCAAAAGATGTATAATAAGCCGGAACAACCCCGGTTAAGCGTAAAAAGCGCTTCTCAACTGCCACCAATCACGCCACTCTGGTATACCGCTAACTTCCGGGTCATTGGCTTCATATTTTGCAATAACAGATTGAATATATGCAAAGACACGACTTGCATGTGGAGATAAGGTTGGAAGAGTACAACTCAACATATCTATGGCTGCAGCCAAGTTGCGAGTAACAGGCTGACGAGGGTATGAAGATGATGATGATGATGATGATGATGATGATGATGATGATGATGATGATGATGATGATGATGATGATGATGAGGCTTTGTTGACAAGCCGGACTGCTTCACGCCTCTTAATCTATTAATTTCGTTGATGTTCAAGGGATGCTTTGATTAATGGGTGTTGATCGGCGGGAAGCCCGGCGAGAACCTTCCCATCATCTTCAATCGTTTGTGTAAGCCATTCTTCGTTGTTGATAAAATTAGGGTTCATTGCCATGTTGTTTCAAATTTGTGTAATGGGGATGAAATATTGTGATTTGATTAATGAATGTTAGTAAATGATGCTTTAACATTTATAGTCACATTTATAAGTTTTTTCAAAACCGTTGGTAATTAATTTAAGGGATATTCTACATGGTACCCCTTAACTTTTTGACTTTCTATGTGGTACCCCTAATTATTGTCATTATCACTAAGTGCACCCCTGAACTTTATTTTCCGTCAATTAAACTCAGTTTTTAAACCTACGTAACTTGCAATAAATAATTAGACAATAAAATACACTACCACGCATATATTATTCAAGAAAAACACATACATAACAAGAAATTAAAAGACGCGCGGTTTTAAAACCATTAATTAGAATAATAATAATTAATTAACATAATCATCTTGTAATTCCCCTGCGATTGCGATAAATATTGGGAATTAAATATGTGGATTATTAAGAGGCACTTGTTCTGCCTCCCATGAACGAGGCACATTGTCAATATAGTGCCGATATGTTCTTAATAGATTAATGTCACAATCGGTTGCAATCCATAAATATTGCGCTTGTAACACATCATCCGTATAATAATTTTTCTTCCCAGCATCATGATCCTCGTATCTTGTCTGGAGTTTTCTCGCTTGACGAAAAGATTCCAGCTTCTTCCCGAAACCTTCAAACTCGATCATTGCGTAACCAAGAAAACCATGAACTTTAGTCTAAGCTGGGTGGACCTTTTTAACGTTCGTATAACCACCTTGACGAAGCATATCTCTCATCCAAGTAAAACTTCTCGAAAAAGCCTTACCATTGTTATCATATTTGATTAGAAGGTTGTGTATATACACGTAATAGAATGGACATAGCGCGTATTTGATTGTGATTCGGCGGGTGTAGAAGACGACGATGACATGGTGATCGAACTGTAATATTTTTAATTAAATTATAGGCTATGATTAATTGAACGTTGAATTGGTGAATATGGTTAATTGATCACATTATAAGTGATATATTTATCGGAAAATATGTATGCATGTGTGGATATAATAATGGACGGATAGTAAATAACGGTCAAACAAAACTGATCCCGTCGTAGAGTACCAAAGATAAATTTATAATTTCCAAACTACTACTATAGATAGCGGCAGTCAGGGTCGAACCACAGAGAGGTGATGCAATTAATAGTTGTCTAATTTTAGTCTAAAGTAATAAATGAGTGGGGGTTTGTTTTGAATAGTTCTATAACTAAAGGCAATCAAATTAAAACTAACTAAGGTAAATAAATGAGTAATTAAAGAAATAAGATGAAATCAAATATTAAAAGGATTCTAAGATGATCGGTTCACTGTAGTTTTGACGACGGCAACTCTAGGTAAACTGTCTTAAGCATGTTAGACGGGAAAATAAAAAAGTCCTATCGGTCCAATTTAACAGGTAGCAACCTTTCGGCCTAAGCTACGGGTCCCTAATCTCACTAATACTAACTTTCGTTCTTGATTAATGAAACTAAAAATCTAAATTAACTTATCTCTCGATCTTATTAATTTAGTCGTCTTAATTAAGTAGTCTATTTTCCTCCCCATCTTTCGATCTTGTCGGGTCGGTCAATTCCTAAGCATTCAACTAGTCGCGTGCACTCGATTCGTCAAATATACCAATTAAATTAATTAAGTCGAAGCAAATCTAACACGCCCTGGTCGATCGACTATGTATGTCAGTCGATCGACCGGAGCCCGACTGTAGGTCGCCTACGTCAAAGCCGTCTAACCTACAGATCCCCTACATCTCAGCATGAAGGATTTAGCTACTCATGGTGGTGATAATAACAGCAATAAAATTAACTAATAAAGCAAACGAATTCATACTTAAATTAACTAAATAAATAACTATCATGAAACGATAATTTGGCTTTTGGGAAACCTAAACTAGCAATTCTAATATCGGAGCAATTAAAGCAATAAACTGAACAAAGGAACAGAAGAATAGCGTAAGAAGAATTGAACAGGAAAGACCAAAACCAAATGCGGAAAGTAAACTTTATTGACGGAGAATTAAACTAAACTAATAAAAATTCAATCTTTGCGTGATGAACCCTAATTATTTCCCTAAAATTCGATGATCCTCTTCTGAAACCTAAAGTTACGTTATATAGATAGTCTTTCGTAACTTTTATTCCAAAAACCTAATTACATTGGGCTTTCTCGTCTTTTAATTTCTGTCAGCTCGTGGGGTGGTCGATCGACCATGTGTGTCAGTCGATCGACCAAGGTGCGCTGTACAGGAGCTTCTGACAATCGTACTCTGGTCTATCGACCAAGAGCATCGGTCTATCGACCACTTCAACAAGTACTTGGCTCCAAAAGCTTCGCAAATTCGTCTTTCAGGCCTCGATTTACTCCATGTCAAATGCAATGCTAAGTACTTAGGGACGGATTCGGCTCGATTTCCGCTGGATTCTTCACATTTCTGCAATATTATACAAAAACACGAAAATAGACGGAAATAGGGAAAATAGTAGCATAAACTACATAATTGAGCTCTGAAATGCGTGTGAAATAGGGTGTAAAACATCATATTTAGGACACGCATCAAACTTCCCCCAAACCAAACCCTTGCTTGTCCCCAAGCAAGAACTAGACTCGCTCCTAAAACCTAATGGAACGAGTTCAATCTCAGAGCGAAATGCAAACCGAATAGCCTAAACCGATTTAATGCAACAACTAATAATAAATTAGCGATATGAATCATGCAAACGAGTTATGTAGTCGTCAAAAAGTGCTGAACCGTCAACAATAGAGACTTATCATTATGGACTCTCACGGGTCGCTCATATCACACATAAGCACAGGTGAATATATGTAAAGATAGAAAGAAGTAATTTTGTAAAGACTCTCACCTAACTACGACCTATAAGAACATGCCTGCAGTCTAATATGAAAATAATCTCTACAACCATACATATGCATTCCAACCAAACAAATGACCATGACATATGCCGAGGTAAATATGGATATGTGAAGTATGGGCAGGAAGGGCTAAGATAAATTTGGATAAAACAGAGTTAAAAGCCAAGCTAGTAACTAAGGGAACCAAACTATAACAACATCCAACTTCTTGCTCAAGATTTCAATCGAAACGGTGCTAATAGTAAGCACGAATCTCACAATTTCCACACTTAGTCAACTCCCCATAAGATACAAATACAACATGGGAGCAAAAATCGCCATTTAAAAAGACTTTGAATTATGCGATTTTGATTTTTTTCTTTCGCTACTGCAGCAAGCAGTCGATCGACCAAGTGGGACGGTCGATCGACTGATCCTCTTTTTTTTCCGAATCATTTTCTTTCTTTTTTTCTTTCTTTTTTTCTTTCTTGTCCTTTTCAACTTCCCAACATCATCTCAAAATGAGCATTAGCTACCAAAAACGAAATAACAATCCCAAGAACATAAACTACTAGCTTGACAAGGGCAGGCTAAATGTAGAATGTAGTAACGGGACAAAAAGGCTATTTTTGGCAGTGTGGATCTTACGGGCAAAATGAATAAAGGGGTGACCTCTTCCACATGTGTCAACTAACCACGAACCCGAATGCATACAGGTATTAAGCAGATTAAGTTCATATTTATGCAAATTGATGTGACATGTCTCACCAGGAGTAAATACTCACATTCCAAGATAAACCGGTCATGAATGTCACCCGTTATGAGCTTTAAACCTCAGAATATAATGTAGTTTGCCAAAAATCTAAGTCAAGTTTAAAGTTCAGCAAGAAATTTAACGAAACTCGTAGACTATGCATATATGATTCTACTAATAACATGTCAATTAGCAAGGCTTAGGCATAAACAGATGAAAATGCAATGTCATCATTGAAATACTACCGTTCCGACTCGACCTACATGCTAAAATAAACGTGCAAATTTTTGAATTTTTGAAATTTTTCAATTTTTCAATTTTTTGAATTTTTGTATATATATATATAGGAAATGAAATAACAAATGCAAACTGAAGTGCAATAAACGTGAATGCAATGCAAAACCCTTCCCCATACCAAATCGCACAATGTCCCCATTGTGCAAAATCATATAATGAAATAAAAGGGAAACGGGAATTTGCGATAAATTAACTAAATAAGACATGAAGTTTAAGCTCGGAAACTCACAAGACTTTAAGCGCAGCGAAAGGAAAACTCCCCAAACTAGCGTGAGCTAGGAGGTTTCAGTAGCCAGCAGTGCTACCACAGGTACCTGAAAAGAACAAAAGTACCGCGCGTAATTCCGAGAGAACAATTTACGAAACGCAAAATTATGTGCAAAATAAGGAAACGGAAGAAAACAGAGATGAATCGGAGAATAACGTGGAGAAAAGACTCCCTCAACTCCGCAAATCGACCAAACACAGCAGGGGAATGGTCGTGAACAGGTACAGCAGCGGGAAGTGGTCGATCGACCATAGTAGCCAGTCGATCGACCAGGGGTGACAAGAACAGAAGCCCCTGGAATCGCGGCTCAGTCGATCGACCAAGATGGCCAGTCGATCGACTGAGAAACCTGCTGTAAGTGTCGGATTTCTTCGAATTAGCTCAATAAATTGAGCTAATATGGTCTATGAACCTGCAAATGCACATAATAATGCGCCCAAAATTGCGCAAAACCCAAAGTAACAGTCTAAAGTCTTTAAATCCTAAGCAAACTTATAAAAGAGAAGTCTCGCGCAAACCAAAACAATAAAAAGTCTAACAAAAGCAATAAAATGTCTTCAAAAAGTCTTAATCAACTAATATTTGATAAAAAAATGACCACGGGATAGCCCACTTGCTCGGTTTATGGCTACAAGAGGTAGCCTCTACAGTGCTCATCTCCTCAGCTGGGCTCCTAATGACTCGAATATCCGCAGAACTCTACGGATCAACATCTCTAACATCTTCCCAATCAATGACCTTGTCTGGCTCATCAAAATCCAAATCGGACTTCGTCACCTTGACTGGCTCCTCATCAGGCTCCTCATCTGTTCCATAGCTAAGACATCCTAGACCGCCTCTTTGAACGATTGGCTCCTTCACAGCTGGAGCAATATGCGGCTCCTCCTTCCCCAAACCATTTCCTGCAATAGTCAAAACAAAAGAATCTTCCTCCAATTTGCTCCCTATCTGGGGCGGAGGTGTTATAGCAATAATAGGCATAGGGGAAGGCATATCAAAAAGCACAAAATAAGATTTCTTCTCATAAATCGTATTACAAGTGACTGGCCACATAGGATCTTTCTTCTTAGAGGTCTAGGCAAAAATAATGGACTGTTTCCCTACTTTAAAGGTCAATGTCCCTGAGCCAACATCTATAACTGCACCAGCAGTGTGCAGAAATGGTCTACCCAAATGATAGGAATGTGAGCATCCTCGGGTATATCTAGTACAACGAAGTCAACTGGGAAAAAGAACTTTCCTATTTGCACAGGAATATCCTCTAAGACTCCTATAGGCTGGACCGCAGAACGATCACCATCTCAGATCGTCATGTTAGTAATCGCAAACCTAGTCAATTTTAATTTCTTAGCAAGACTCAAAGGCATAACACTAATGCCAGCTCCTAGATCACATAATGCCTTCTCAATTGAGAAGGTACCAATATTACAAGGAACAGAAAAGCTACCAGGGGTCGGCTAACTTATGTGGAGCAGTGTGAGTCAAATAGGAACATAACTCCTCAGTTAGTGCGACAGATTGCACAATATCAAGTGACTTCTTTTTAGACAAAAGTTGCTTCATAAATTTCGTGTAAGCAGGCACTTAATTAACTAATTCAAGGAAAGGAACTTGCACGTTTAAACTACGAATAACATTTTCAAATTTGTTAAATGATACCTGTTCCTTTGTCGGCACCAATCTCTCTGGATAAGGGGCTATGAGAAGCAACTTAGCCCTCTCCTCTAGGTCTCTCATACCGGCATCAGTGGACTTAGGCTGAAAATCCACTACTTTGTCCTTGTTGTAGATCGAACCTTCTTCAGACCGTCTCAGGAATGAACCATTGACCGTCAGGTGGTCATACTTTCGAACCGGAACTGACCCATCAGCATTTGGATCTTGCCTCAATAATTTCGGAGTCGTCGTACCCCGAAATAAGTGGTCCCTCAAGTTATTTGGCATTGTAGGACGAAAAGGTTCACGATCAGCAGCAATGTCAGTCGATCGACCATGTAGGTCAGTCGATCGACTGGCTTCCACATGACCAGAAGCTGTACTGTTACGCGGGCTGGTCGATCGACCATGCGTATCAGTCGATCGACCGACATATCTGCTGATCGTCATTTTCTTGCTACTGTTCACTACGGCCTTTTTCTTGCTCGGTTCCGCCTCATCTTTTTCAGTAACATCTTCGACCATAGCGGGCCCATCAAGGGTAGACCCACTCCTCAAAGTGATCGCATTTAGAGTCTCTTTTTTATCGGGCTGCGACGGTAAATGCCCCGGAGCTCTAGTTGCACTTTTGCTTGCCAATTGGGCAATTTGACTCTCCAACATTTTTGTAAAAGTCTCTCTAGCTAGAGACTCCTTTTGCAACAAACCCGACAGATTATGAACCATGTTTTTCAATTCAGAAATATCAGAACCTTGAAATTGCTGCTGCTGAGGCACATAGGGAGGCTTTTGATACTGCTGCTGCTTATGAGAGGGCACATAATTCTGCTGCTACTGCGGTGGTGGACCCGGATTAAGGACATTCTGGTTAGTCCACCTCAAATTGGGGTGAACATTAGAAGGATCGGGATAAGTACCCGTCTCCCTATAATGTTGAAAGGCAGCACATATTTTATTCGAACTGGTACAAAATTCCGAAATATGTCCCTCTCCTTCACATCTTTTGCATGTAAAGGGACCGTCTGAAACTGCATTAACTTTACATATACATCCTTTTTGGGATCCTCCAAAATCTATCTTGTCGAATCTCGCAGTAAGGACTTCTATTGCAGCTACAGCAGGAGATTCAGCCGATCTTCTCTGATTTCCTCTAGAATTCCCATGCTCAGCTTTATGGGTGGCCAGCTCATCAATGATTTTCCACCCCTTTGTCTCACCGCTATTTTCTTGAAATCTCCCATTAGCTGCAACATCTAGGATAGCTCTTTGATCATCATAAAGACCATTGTAGAATTGGTTTCACAGAAACCATTTCTCAAACCCATGGTGCGGAATGGTTCGCACTAGTCTCTTGAAACGGACCCATGCCTCATGAAAATCTTCATCAAGACCCTGTTTAAAGCTCGTGATCTGAGCTCTAATCGCATTGGTCTTCGAGGCAGAGAAATATTTCTTGTAAAATGCTAGGGCCAGCGAATTCCAGTCAGTAATCCCATTAGCAGTTCGATCCGGATCTCGGTACCATTCCCTTGCAAAGATCACGAAGCGAGAAAATGAACATCGTCTCCTTTACACGTCCCGGGTCACACTGCAAAGGGGGTATGGAACAACAGTAGTCAATGAATGTCTCCATATGTTTAGCTGCATCTTCATTTGCAGCTCCCTTAAATTGGTTTCTCTCAACCAAGTTAATATAAGACGGTTTCGGTTCGAATTTCCTTTCCGTCCCGGCTGGCAATGCGAATCCCTTATAGAGATTTTCGGCTTTTGGCTCGGAGTGACTGGCTATACTTGCTTCTTCATCCATATCTGGAGATGTAACGGTCTCAGCTGAAGAAGTAGAAACAGGGGATGAAGGTGGATCCTCCTCGAATAGCTCGTTCTCGTAGTAACTGGACAGAGAACTCAGCTCTTCCTCTGTCGGCAATACTCTAGATGATCGTCTCAACTCGCGCAAAGTCCTTTCGATCTCAGGATCTAATGGTCTCAATTCACCACCATGTGACCTGCGCATAAGAAGAAACTACAAGTACAATATGAGAAAAGTTTAAGGAACAGATGTCCTTAATCTAAGATAAAGACTAAAATAAAAACAACTAAAAATGAAACAATTGCCTCCCCGGCAACGGCGCCAAAATTAGATACCGTCGTAGAGTACCAAAGATAAATTTATAATTTCCAAACTAATACTATAGATAGCGGCAGTCAAGGTCGAACCACAGAGAGGCGATGCAATTAATAGTTGTCTGATTTTAGTCTAAAGTAAGAAATGAGTGGGGGTTTGTTTTGAATAGTTCTATAACTAAAGGCAATCAAATTAAAACTAACTAAGGTAAATAAATGAGTAATTAAAGAAATAAGATGAAATCAAATATTAAAAGTATGCTAAGATGATCGGTTCACTGTAGTTTTGACGGCGGCAACTCTAGGTAAACTGTCTTAAGCATGTTAGACGGGAAAATAAAAAGTCCTCTCGGTCCAATTTAACAGGTAGCAACTTTTCGGCCTAAGCTACGGGTCCCTAATCTCACTAATACTAACTTTCGTTCTTGATTAATGAAACTCAAAATCTAAATTAACTTATCTCTCGATCTTATTAATTTAGTCGTCTTAATTAAGTAGTCTATTTTCCTCCCCATCTTTCGATCTTGTCGGGTCGGTCAATTCCTAAGCATTCAACTAGTCGCGTGCACTCGATTCGTCAAATATATCAATTAAATTAATTAAGTCGAATCAAATCTAACACGCCCTGGTCGATCGACCATGTATGTCAGTCGATCGACCGGAGCCCGACTGTAGGTCACCTACGTCAAAGCCGTCTAACCTACAGATCCCCTACATCTCAGCATGAAGGATTTAGCTACTCATGGTGGTGATAATAACAGCAATAAAATTAACTAATAAAGCAAACGAATTCATACTTAAATTAACTAAATAAATAACTATCATGAAACGATAATTTGGCTTTTGGGAAACCTAAACTAGCAATTCTAATTACGGAGGAATTAAAGCAATAAACTGAACAAAGGAACGGAAGAATAGCGTAAGAAGAATTGAACAGGAAAGACCAAAACTAAATGCGGAAAGTAAACTTTATTGACGGAGAATTAAACTAAACTAATAAAAATTCAATCTTTGCGTGATGAACCTTAATTATTTCCCTAAAATTCGATGATCCTCTTCTGAAACCTAAAGTTACGTTATATAGATAGTCTTTCGTAACTTTTATTCCAAAAACCTAATTACATTGGGCTTTCTCGTCTTTTAATTTCCGTCAGCTCGTGGGGTGGTCGATCGACCATGTGTGTCAGTCGATCGACCAAGGTGCGTTGTATAGGAGCTTCTGACAATCGTACTCTGGTCTATCGACCAAGAGCATCGGTCAATCAACCACTTCAACAGGTACTTGGCTCCAAAAGCTTCGCAAATTCGTCTTTCGGGCCTCGATACGTGCACCAAGTTTGCTTCCCGAGTCTTTACCCCATGTCAAATGCAATGCTATGTACTTAGGGATGGATTCGGCTCGATTTCCGCTGGATTCTTCACATTTCTGCAATATTATACAAAAACACGAAAGTAGACGGAAATAGGGAAAATAGTAACATAAACTACATAATTGAGCTCTGAAATGCGTGTGAAATAGGGTGTAAAACATCATATTTAGGACACGCATCAAAAACAATGCATGCAACGGTTCATTATTTATCATACATGCATCGGTTGAATATTTTACATTGAAAAAAGTATATAACGGTTATTTTTCACCCGTAAATGATAAATGACAACGGGGACAGAGGAACCGTTATATCATAATAGCAAATGATAACGGTTACAAGAAACCCGTAGCAATAACATAACAACGGGTACCAAAAACCGTTTCTAGTGTTAACTTAGTAACGGTTTTAGAAACGCCGTTTTCTTAAACTGGTAACGGTTGTCTAACAACCGTTGATAAGGGTGATTATATAACGAGTTTATGGAAATCGTTAAACTTTTTTTATAACGGTTTGTTATATAACCGTTGTCACATTATAATAAGAACGGTTTTCGACGGAAACCGTTATTCTTATTAGACCGGTCTAGGTTTCCGCCAATATTTTGAAAACGGTAATCTAAGTGTCGTTATTAAATGCATTAAACCGTCTTGATACACTCCTTATTGATGGTCCGATTTGGCGTAGTGAATACTCAACAAATTAAAGCGATTAAATCATGTTACAACAATTATAAGCAAGATTTCATACGTATAAATCGAATTTTCGGCATAGACCAACTATTTTACATGTTTCTAATCAATTAAAAACATAGAAAAGGATGAATATTCTTACCATGAATGATTAGCAAGCAAAAGAGATGAATTAAACTAGAAAAATACCAAAGAATCAACACCCAAGCACCAAGTTTTGAGAACAAAGAGAGGTTTAGAGGAAGTTAGGGTTTAGATGTAAGGAGAAATAGAAAGAAGAAAGATAGGAAAAAGGGTATAAGAATCCCGTAAAATCTCGTGTACTGTTCACTTACTCGATCGAGTAAGTAGGTTACTCGATCGAGTGGCCTCTACTCGATCGAGTTGGAGCTACTCGATCGAGTTTTTGCTGGCAGATCCAACTTTTCGACCTTATAGCCCCCTAACTAGATCCAATAAGGTCTACTCGGTCGAGTAGGCACTCATACTCGGTCAAGCAAGGTTTGGTACACGGTTAGGAGCTACGAGTTTAGTTAACGATTCCTGCAAAACAACAACTCGTGTCAATTCCAAAATGTATTTGGAAATCTTCACAGATTATTATATTCATTCACGACACATTATTACTACTCAAATATAATTCAACTACTTCATCCAAACATGACGCATCTTACTTCATTCTATAACAAATACTACGCAAAACGGGTTACCATACCATTAACTTATTCATGCATACATTCAACACATTACTTCACTTCTGATCATGCACTTGTAAATTCAACATCCAACTTATACTCACACTACTTTAAACATTCATCTAGCAATACACCATGATATATCATCCGAGTTTGCTAATCTTGTCACAACAAGTTATTAACTGAATTACTCTACTTGAATATGCCCTAACACAAAAGTACTTAACAATTCACCCATTGCAATTCTAATTACCGCTTGACGACCACACTACTACAAGAAAATTTGTAGAGGCACTTTGTTTATGGCGCTAGTAGTAAATAGTGCTGACTAACTTAAATTTTACCAAAAAAAGAGGCGCTTTAAAAAATTGTTTCCCAATAGCGCGTGAATCCTTGAAAACGTGGGTTTAATTTATAAGATGTGCTCTAACCTCAAGATGTGCTCTAACCTCCAACCCTTAATCTCACCTACCTAAACTTTTTCACTTCTAAAAACCCACCAAACTGCTCTTGCTAAACCTAAATATTTCAAATCAATCTCAGAAAACCTAATTATTTCAAATCAATCACCGAAACCTAAGTATTTCAAATCACTTGCTGCGGAGGAATTCTAATTTCGAGCTTCCGTTAGTCAAATTGAGTTTTGAAGTTTAGGTTTGGTTATTGATATTTCAAACATCCATTTTATGTTTAGATTGATGCAATTTAACGAATTAGATTGGAAATCTGGGGTTTTGTTGATTAATGTATTGAGTATATATTTATTCAGTGGTCTCTATTTGGTGTTTTTGTTTGATTCATTTTGGAATGACAACGGCCACAGAGCATCCGATGACGGCGATGTTGTTGACTGGCTAGTCGTGTACCTACCAAAAATAACCAACTGGCACTAACTAATATTGTAATACTACGGTTTTATGAGTTTTTGGGTACTCTATCGAGTGGGGCTTACTCTGTCGAGTAAGCATGTTTTGATTTACGAATCAGTGTTCTGCCTGTAGGGTACTCGATCGAGTAGCCTTGGTACTCGATCGAGTAAGTGGCACTCGATCGAGTAAGTCGGTTAACGGGTTATATCTCGACGGGTTTTGTTAATAATGCGAATTAGTATTTATATTACGCCGTCATCTTTCATATACACTTTTTATAAACCTAATACACTCAAAAGAGATTGCAAACTACGTTGTTCCTCCTATTCGCATTATTGGCAAATCCCGGAGCTAGAGAGGTCGTATTTTATCGTTCTTTGTATCATTGTGATCCTTGCGTCAAGGGTAAGTCCTACGTACCATTTTTATAGCATTTGGTTAAGGTTGTTTAAACCCTAATTTTGGGATTGGGGGTTTTCTATGTTTATGTTGATGTGGTTGTGATTTTATGATTATGTGTATAGAAGAAGGGTTCGTAGAGGAAAGGTTTTGAGACAGCTGCTAGATCGTCTGCTGTTTGTGTTGCATTCTAGGTAGGGTTTCCCTACTCAGTATTAGTTATATGATTGTGTGGTGATTGTTATTGTTATTGAGTAATTATCGTATTGGAATTGGTTGTTGGTAATTGTTGGTGTTGTGAAGGTTGTTGTTTATTGTCGTTAACCGTTGTTGTATCTGTCTGTATTCTTCGGGGTGCGTCCCTGGATGAGTGGAGTCACTTGAGGGAGTGGCTTCACGCCCTTGATTTGCCTCATGTGGAACCCGCCACGGGAGGAATGTGAACATTAATGAACATGGGTTTATCGCTCGATGGAGATGAGCGGGGCTTAGGTGAGAACAGCTGCGGTCCCCCACTGGCGGCGAGGAGTATCTGTTGCGATGGGTACTCTGGCAGGGCTACACACTTTAGTGTGTAGTAAGTTATGAGGTGATTGGATATGGAGACTGGGATTGTGTGTGAGCTGTTTATATGATTGTTTCAGTGTGACTTTGATTGTGTAATTAGTATTGACCCCGTTTAATGTTTTAAAAACTGTGGTCATCCATTCGGGGGTGGTGAGCAGTTATTGAGTCGGTATGATATGTCGCGTATGGGATAGCTGGGATGAGTCATCACGTGGCATTTAGAAGTCTTCCGCTGTGTTAGCCGATGTTTTACAGTTTTGACAGTTTTATCAGAAGACCGTCTGAGAACCTTGTATTTCAGTTTAACAGTTTTGGTTTTGATCATGTAATCACTTTAAACTATATTGTTATTTAAATTATGTTTCTTCATTGTCATTTGATTATCATTGCCTTGGGTAACCGAGATGGTGACGTTCTTATACCTTAAGTGGTCCTGGTAAGGCAGTTGGAGTATGGGAGTGTCACAAAGTGGTATCAGAGCGACGATCCTGAAACCTGTAACCAATGAATCTAATGAACATAGGGAGTCAATTAAAATGAACCCGACGTAGAAGTTGTAGGACCTAATGCAAAGGCTTGGGAGATATCCTAAAGTTGCGAACTCGCCCTACAATTTTGAACCGGACACCATGGGATATGAGTCGGGATCGCATTGTGTTTATCTTGTGAATTGTGCATCTTTGTAGCAAAGGGTGGTATGAATCGCTGGATGTATGTACGTGGAGAATGGGGAATGTGTAGAGAAAGATGATAATGAAGTGATTTTATACATTATTTATTGAAAGCATGATAAGTTGTTTTACGATATGGCATTATAGAAATATGGAAAGGAAGTTTGTTTGGTTTGAGTTATACATAGAGTTATGTATATAAATACATATATATATATATATATATATATATATATATATATATATATATATATATATATATAAATATATATATATATATATATATATATATATATATATATATATATATGTTGTTGGTAGTGTTGTACGAGTTTATATAGCTGAAAATTTGAGTAAGAGCATGAATAATTGGTAGAAAATGATGAACAATTCTTGCATGATAATATGATTTATGATTAAGTATGTTATGTAATGGAAGTTATTTCATAATGTTGTTATGCTAGTAACATGTGAATAGGGGACTTGATGTCATATATTTGTGATTTTGTTTACGTAAAGTTATATAATAAAAACATGCGGGTAATATGTGATTGGTAAGTTGAATGATATATGTGGATTGAGTTATTTGTTGCTTGGCTTTTGAAGATAGTAACATGTGGTTAGGGATAGAGGCTTTATGAGTATTGAGTTGTTTTTGTTTACCTTGTTGTTGTTTAAGTTGTTTGGAAGTAAAAGTCAAATAGTTATGTCGTCTGATTTCAACAAAGTTATCTTTAAACTGTTATAACTTGAGATTCATAAATGATTTTGGGTTGATTACAATTGGAGGTAATAGCTTGTTCTTTTACGATTCTAACGATAGGTCACACACCCAAAACGACCAAGAAACGAGTGAGTTATGACCGTTTTACGAAAATTGGATAGTGCTCAGAAATGCGTGGGATACTCGATCGAGTGGCCCCAACTCGATCGAGTGCACCTCTTGTTACTCGATCGAGTAGCCCTTACTCGATCGAGTAGCCCTGATAATTTGTTTTACGTGCTTCTGACCTTCACCCACTCGATCGAGTAAGTCACTCACTCGATCGAGTGGCTCAGATTGATCTAGTGACCCCTGTTTTGGGTCATATGTTTATCTTTTGACTTCGTTGCATATTATGTTTGATTCAAATATGTTATTTTACTTCGTTATGCATTGTTTTACATATGTAATGGTCCTGATGCATAAGTTACCCAATCTTATGATGTAAAGAGTGGCACTTGTGGCGAGTGTGAGTTCGGTGGGGAGGACATGAGTGATATGCGGTTGTGATAGGCAGTGGAAAAGAAAAGAAGGATTGGTAAGGCTTATTAAGGCATGGAGCAGGTTTTGTGAGAAGAGATGAGTGATATGATTTTGTGTTGAGTAATGTAAAAGTAAGTAAATATGGACAAGGGATGATGGGAGTCTAAGGAACGCGAGAATGAAAAGATTGAAAGGAAGGATGTGGATGGTGGCAACTTGAGATGTGTAAGGAATTATGGAGGGAGATGGTTAGGAAATCATGTGGGTTAAGAATATATGTAGTCAAAGGTCGTTTTAGAGGAATTGAGAAGAGTGGTATATAGTGAACTTAATAAAGACATGTCGCGACGTGGATTTGCAGATACTGAGTGAGTTTGGGAATTTGTGTTATCAAGAGGTGAAACTAATGTGTAATTTCCTTGGGCAATTAACGGTATAAAATGAATTTTGATTTCTAGAGATGTAAAAAGGGAGATGCAATTGTTTGAACAAGTAAACGTTGATTCTATGGATGGATTAGTGACAAGGGTGAGTGATAGCATAATAAGAGAATATCTATGTTAAGAAAGAGTGAGATGATATCGATATGAAATAGTGAGATGTGAGTTTTGGAGCAATGAGAAGGTAATAGGAGCACTAAAGAGTTAGGTAGAAGTGATAAGGAGTTGAATGGTTAATTGCGTTTGTCGAGTGTAAAAAGAAAAGAATGAGGGGAGTAAAACAAGGAAAATGTTCACCGGAGTTATGTGATATAAAAGTAAGGAATCGTCGAGATGTATGATACTATCATGAGGATTTGAGTTAACAGTTATATATGAGTTCCAGGACGATATGATAATCATGAGTTTCGAGGAATTAAGTAAAGTAAAAGTTGGGTAATTGCACGATATGAGATCTTGGTGGTGAGTCGGGTGGCGATACAATTAAGGATGGAATTGGAAATAGTGTTGAGGTGATTTCTGTTGATGTATTTGATGTTCGTTATTTGGGATGATAACCAAAGATAGGAGAGAAACCGCGATGTTTAGAGATGAGTGTAAGAGGTTTGATGTATGAACGGTGGTAGTGTGGAGGTGTTGTCACTAGTGGTTAAGGGTGATGATAAATAGGAAAGATGGTCAATCTAAAGAGGTTGATTTTGTAGAGACCGGATTGATATGTATGGTTGTGAGGAAGTATAAGACGTAGTCTTAGGAGGCGGTTCCTGGTAGTGAGTGTTAGCTGTATGGTTATGTATGGCAGAAGGTGCTGGTTATGTGAATGGAAGAATGTGTTATGAGGGGCATACGAGTTAAGCTCAAGAAAGAGGTAACCTTTATCAGGTGGTAATTTACGTGATCAGGATTGACTAGTTGGATGTGATTACGGGTCTATGATGTGTATAAATGTTTGTGTGAGGTTCTGACCTCACAAGAAGTAGTATGGTGTGATAATTATAAAGTTGTTATCTGAATTTTCTATATGTTGAGTACGGTAACCTAATTGAATAAAAAAAATGGTAATAATTTGATTGATCTGGCATGACTAGTTATAATTGTATGTGTATTTATAATACATGTGTATTCCATGAAATGGTAAGGATGATGTTCATGAGATTCTTTCTATTTATTCCGCATAATATGTTGTGTTGTGATTTAGTAAAGCAGTTTTGAGTAAGTTTTCTTGTCCGGAAAGTTATACTGAATCAATGTTTGTGGGAATTGTATGTGGTTGTGATGTCTATCGATGTGGTTGTTATGCCTCGGGTGGTGATCCGGGCACGGTACTTCATGTTGTGATGCGGGTATTTTCGTGCTACGGTGCGGCTGTTGATGGCGGTGTTGCGATGCCGTCACCGGTTGTGGTGGAGTAGGAGGGATGATTACGATACGAGTTTTCGAAAGTACATACCAGTTATACATAGATTGTTATTTATTTACTGTTGTTCCTTGTGAGTTTTGGTTAGACATATAGACTGTTGTTTTGTTTGTTGATGTTTCTTGCTAGTTTCAGCTTGGGAGTGAGGGTAGAATATGGTATGAAAGAGAGTTGTATATGTTTTCGTTGTTGTCATAGTATAGTGATATTCTGTTGATGGGACACAGTTGAGAGAAGTTGTTACAGTACAGTTGATCTTGTTGTAGATGAGGCATTGGTGCACATAGTCATGACAAGTGATTCGTAGAACATATGTGGTAATGATCGGAAAGCTGCAAGTGGTTCATAATCTTTCGTTGAGACAGTGAGTGTAGGGTGTTGGGAATTAGTGTCATGTTAAGTTGTGTATGAGTTTTGCGGTAATGAAAGAAAAGAACTTGAGGATCCAGTGTGAGCGCATGTAATAATTGTGGATCATGAGTTATGAGTATGGAGATAGGTGCAGGTATAGAGGATTATGTCGTTTTGGCAGTAATAGGGAACAATTGAAGTTTTGGTTAAGCTAAAGATTTTGAGGTATAAGTTAGGTGGTGTGACGAGTGAATTGAAGTATGAGAATTGTTTAAGTAAGAGAGCCTTAGATATATGCATAGCGAGTGTTTAGATTATAGGTGGTTATCTTTGACATGCGGTGGTGATGGGGATAATGAGAAGAAATAGCTAGGATTTAGTATTAGTGAGTTACGAGGACGTATCATTTATCTTAAGAGCAGTAGGATGCAATAAAAGAGATTTTGATGGTTGTGCATATAATAGTATAATTGGAAGTAGAGTGTTGGTGTAGCATAAAGGATGGATATTTGTTTTGATTGATTTTATTAAAGGTCATGACCGTGCTTGTAGTAGTTCGATGTTTAGGAATGGGAGAATATTTCAATAGTGTTGACACTTGGATGATGATGTTATGAGTGTAAGTAAACTTCGAGGACGAAGTTCCTTTTAAGGGTGGTAGAATGTAACATTCCGTTTGATGTTTATGGGTGTCTTGGTTTTGGATTTGCTGGTGGATAATATGTTAGTGAAACGGAGCTAGCAGCATTTGTGGATGATAGTTGCTAGTGTACGGAGTTAGTGTCGAGAGAGGCTAGAATGTGGTGGATACGATATCATGAGTCATGTTGTGGAGGTAGACGTAGTTGGTGGAGTTGGTGTTGAGAGTTCATGTTTTATAGGTTGGGTTTTCGTTTGAGTTCTTAGCTATGTTGTTGGGTCTTGGTCGAGTTTGTGTGTTTGTTTTGAGTATGGGTTGAACTTCGGGGACAAAGTTCTTTTTAATAAGGGAAGACTGTAATACTACGATTTTATGAGTCTCTGGGTACTCTATCGAGTGGGGCTTACTCTGTCGAGTAAGCATGTTTTGATTTACGAATCAGTGTTCTGCCTGTAGGGTACTCGATCGAGTAAGTGGCACTCGATCGAGTATGTTAGTTACTCGATCGAGTAAGTCGGTTAACGGGTTATATCTCGACGGGTTTTGTTAATAATGTGAATTAGTATTTATATTACGCCGTCATCTTTCATAAACACTTTTTATAAACTTAATATACTCAAAAGAGATTACAAACTACGTTGTTCTTCCTATTCACATTATTGGCAAATCCCGGAGCTGAAGAGGTCGGATTTCATCGTTCTTTGTATCATTGTGATCCTTGCGTCAAGGGTAAGTCCTACGTACCATTTTTATACCATTTGGTTAAGGTTGTTTAAACTCTAATTTTGGGATTGGGGGTTTTCTATGTTTATGTTGATGTGGTAGTGATTGTATGATTATGTGTATAGGAGGAGGGTTCGTAGAGGAAAGGTTTTGAGACAGTTGTTTGTGTTGCATTCCAGGTAGGGTTTACCTACTCAGTATTAGTTACATGATTGTGTGGTGATTGTTATTATTATTGAGTAATTATTATACTGGAATTGGTTGTTGGTAATTGTTGGTGTTGTGACGGTTGTTGTTTATTGTCGTTGACTGTTGTTGTATCTGTCTCTGTTCTTCGGGGTGCGTCCCTAGCTGAGTGGAGTCACTTGCGTGAGTGGCTTCACGCCCTTAATTCTCCTCCTGTGGAACCCGCTACAGGAAGGATGTGCACATTAATGAACATGGGTTTATCGCTCGATGGAGATGAGCGGGGCTTAGGTAGGAACGGCTGCGGTCCCCCACTGGCGGCGAGGAGTATCTGTTGCGATGGGTACTCTGGCAGGGCTACACACTTTAGTGTGTTGTCAGTTATGAAGTGATTGGAGATGGAGACTGGGATTGTGTGTGAGCTGTTTGTATGATTGTTTCAGTGTGACTTTAATTGTGTAATTAGTACTGACCCCATTTAAGGTTTTAAAAACAGTGGTGATCCATTCGGGGATGGTGAACAGTTATTGAGCAGGTATGATATGACGCGTATGGGATAGCTGGGATGAGTCATCACGTGGCAGTTAGAAGTCTTCCGCTGTGTCAGACGATGTTTTACAGTTTTGACAGTTTTATCAGTAGACCGTCTGATAACCTTGTGTTTCAGTTTAACAGTTTTGGTTTCGATCATGTGATCACTTTAAACTATATTGTTATTTAAATTATGTCACCGAGATGGTGACGTTCTTATACTTTAAGTGGTCCTTGTAAAGCATTTGGAGTATGGGGGTGTCACAAATATAGCTAGGAGTAAATTTAACCAGATTAAAAGTAACTTAGAAGCGTGCACTCAACTAAGTCGGTATTATAATTAAATTGCCATGGGTACAGATTCTCACAAATAAATCATCTAGCCTATTTGCTACATCGTCACAATCCTACGATGGATTCCCTAATCCCAACATGAAAGGATTTAGCTACTCATATTACTAATGTTGTCAATAATAATAATAATGAATAAACTAATTGAAGGCATGATAAAATAATAATAATAATGCATAAACGAAATTAAGGCAGAAACTAATCAGGAGAGAAACAAGGAATTAAAGCAATAAATAACAAGATTAAGATTAATAAAGGAAAAGAGATTACAATCACAAGAGATCCAGCGTAAAGAACAAACCAAAATCCAAGCAAGAGATTGAAAAGCAAAGTTACAGTAGAAAGTATTAGAGAGAAATTAAGAGAGTAAAAAAGTGGCGTTCTTAAGATGAGTCAAACGTAATTAATAACCTAAGTATGAAAGCTTAAATAGAAAAACAATGTTTATCACGAAATAAGTCCAACACGGGTTAATTAAGCCCGTGTAAAATCAAAACCTCTCGATCGAGCAGTATAAAACCACTCGATCGAGGACTTCAAAGGCTAAACCTCTCGATCGAGTAAAAAGATCACTTGATCGAGGAAGCCCTCTAAGCAGCATTTCGATCGAGTACAATAAAGCACTCGATCGACCTCTTCAGCACTCCAAACCACTCGATCGACCAAATGAACCATTCGATCGAGTGTTCTTCCTCCAAGTCAGCTTCTAATACGTCTTTGACTGCTTCGTTGACCATCCTTTCACGCATCCCAAGGCATAATCTCGCTCTAACATTCCCGTCTCCTCAAAATGCATACAAAATGGGAAGAATAGAGTACAGTTTCACCACTTTCAGGTTCAGTTATGCAAAACAGACAAAACAAACCAAAGTAGCCAATTCGGGGCATATTGCAATATAAAACAGTACAAAAGTGCATAGAAATACGTGCAAAATAAGACTAAAAAGGCTATATAAAATGCACGTATCAAATCTCGCCAAACCGAACCTTTACTCGTCCTCGAGTAAATTAATGCAAACTAATCGAACGGAAATGAAACTCAGAGCTAGCTAAACCTTGTCTACTTGAACCAATTTAATGCAACAGAAATCAACAGTCATAGCTAGAGCAGTCAATACGCAAACGAATTATAAGATGTCCATAAATAAAGCTGACCTATCGACCTTCCAAGACCAACAAAACCGGACTCTCACATGGTCACTCTTCTCTCATGAAGCAAAGGGTGAGTTATATATGTATAAGAGAGAAAGAGAAACAGTCACTCGCCTAAATTGCGACCTGCATAACATGCATGCAAAAAAATGAAAGACGATTCAAGTACTATGCACACACTCCAACCAACAATGGCCGTCACAGCCGAGAGCTTACAAATGATATGGGAAAGTGAGGTTCAGGTAAGAAAGGCAAAACAATTTATGGAAATGTGGAGGTAAAAGCGCCAAGCTAGTTCCTAAACAGGACCATATGAAACCATCTGAATCTCAACTGACTGAAAATAAAGCACAAGTGCCCTTCATTTGGCACACAGCTCACTAACCAAATACACTATCTCCTCAAAAACATATGAATAAGAACAGAGGAATGAGACGGTCACAAAATTCTCTTTTTTAAAACGGTCTCAATTAATCAAACAACACAAATCAATTTTTTCTAACTTTTCTTTCTTTTTCTTTTTCTTTTTCACGTGAATTCCAACTTTTTCATTTTTTTTTTTCATGTTTCTTTTTTCATTTTGTTTCTTTCTCATTCCTCTACCAGCTCCAAAAATGCACACGGGCCAAACTCGCAAATGGATCAACATACCACAAAAGACACACTAAAATAGCTCGACTGGGCAGGCTTAGTTTGGATGTAGCTAATGGGTCAAAAAGGCTAAATGTGGCTTAAGTGGAGCTAAATGGGTGAAAAATGTAAGAAAGAGAAATTTTCAAGCACCTCCCTGCATGTGACACCGACCACAAACCCGAATGTATGTAATTGACAAGAAATCGAATGTCATATTTGTGCAAAAAGATGAACATGCTATGCAAGGAGTACTACTCTCAATTCCTATGTAAACCGGTCATGAATGTCACCAGTTATATGGCTCTAAAACTCAGAATTTATAGAGTAGGTTGCCAATTTATCAGGTCAAGTCTACACAGTCAGCTAAATTTGAACAAAAACTCGTAGATTATGCGTAAGACTCAGCTAGTAGCTATCAATAAGTGCAAGGGTCAAGTAAAAATGACAAGTTACAGTGCAATATCATCACGGAAATCAACTGTTCCGACTTAGCCTATATGCATAATGAAACGTGAATATTTTTTATTTTTGGAAATTTTCTAATTTTTTTTTATTTTTATGATTTTTGAAATAAATGACAACAGTGCAAGCTGAAAAATAGAAATATGAATGCAAAAACAAATGCAAATGCAGACTCAAAGGACGCATTACCCTCCCCAAACCAAAACGGACAATGCCCTCGTTGTCCTCCAGCATACACCAGCAGATATATATATATATATATACGGGGAACGGGAAAATACAGCCAATAAATGAATGAAAAACAATAAATAAAAAGGAGACAAAAGAAATAAAAGAACAAGAATGTACATACAAAACACGAACTTCCCCAAACCAGCCTGAAAACTGGGGAAGTGGGTAGACCACTAGCTACTCGTCAGCCTCGTCCGTCACGTCCTCCACCGTCACAGTGTAGTCCGGGTCTCTCTCCTGCTCCCTCCTCCTTGCCTTCTCAGCCTGAGTACACGCCTCCGCCTCAGTTGTGCCCTCCTCCTCGTCACTGGCTGGCTCTGGGTACCCCTCAGCTGGGTACCGGTAAAAAGACGGGTGTTGCCAACCCTCAGGAACGGGACGTCGTCGCCTCATGTGATACTCGTATAGAGGGAACAAAGTAAGAGCTATGTCCTGCTCTATACGAGCCTGCCTCTCTACAAGCTCAAGCAACAAACTGTCAGGGCGTCCTTGGTCCATGACCGTAGACGCCTCAAAAGGTGGAGGAGGTACAAAAATAGTACTACCCATCAGACGCAGGAAGTATCGGGCAGGGGGGCGGTAGACCTGAGCGAGCTTGCGCTCCTCGTAAGTAGTCTGTGCCAAGGTCCTCCACAACATGCGGATGACCTTCCTAGGGGCAGCAGTAGGACCCGTAAAATAAAGTCCTAGCCTAGTACCAAACTCCTCTAAAGTCCAGGTAAAAGTCTGGTTAAATAACCGGAAGACACGGAAGCACAAGCGGGGTCAGTGTCGTGTGCGCCCGAAGAGAAGGTAAAGGAGCTGAAAAAATCTAGGGTTAGCTCCTTGAAGGTCAAGGCACTCATGGTGACTAGGCCAGACATCCCCGTACCCCGCAAAATCTCAACAACTGGCTCGTAAATACCAAGTCTATCAAGTGACTGACGGCACAAAAACTTTGTAGACAGAAAATCACAGCTAGATAAAGCAAAGAATCGAGTGCGATGCATAGCATTAACAAAGATTACCTCAGGATAGTCGGGGTGCGAGTCAAGTGAATCATCCACGCGGATGGTGACACGGCCAGCAGAGCGGCCGGCAGTAGGCATAGCTCGTCCGCGACCCCGCCCTCTAGTACCTGAAGTAGAAGCTCGTCCAGTAGCGGGGCGAGGTACTAGAGCGGCCCTGTAGACAGCTGTGACAGCTGGTGACCATGCAGCAAGGGTGGTCACCGTACCAGAGGTGCTAGCTGTGGCTGCAGCAGTAGAAGCGGCATAAACCGACATAGAAGAAGAGCTAGCAGCAGAACTAGCTAAAACAGAGGCTGAAACGAAAGTGGAAGTGTGAGCGGAGCTAGCAGCAGTAACAACAGTACCAGCAGTAGTGACAAGTAACACATGGGTAGTAGAAGCGGTACTGACAGTCGAGGTGACGGTGGTGGCAGCAGGGACCACCATCTTAACAGAGGACGGAACTACAGTCGAACTAGACGAAGGCATAGAACTACTGTCCATCCTAATCAAGTAAGCAAGGGAAAATGATAATCAATTAACCAATTAAACATAAAACCCCCAAAACAGTCGAAATTTTCGACTTCAAGCATAAACCTTAAACCCTATTACTTCAAAAACTCGAAATCAATTAAACAACAATAAAGTGAAGGGAAAACTTACATGATCAATAAACCCACAAGGTAAGCAAGAAAAATCGACTCAAAAACAATGCAAATGGCGAGTTTTTCGACCGAAAACCGCAAACCCTAAATACCCAAATTGACCGTGAAAGAGAGCAAATTTGAAGGGCAAATTAAAGGGCAAAAGTCGATTTAATAGCAAGGAACAAATTGTGGGTGGTGGATTTGGTATTGGGCAAGAATTAGAGGGGATTAGGGGTGATTTTCGCAGAAAGGGATGAACAAATGAAATAGTGAAAACAAAAGAATGAAAATAAGAAGTTAAGGAGTCACTTTCTGCGTGTGATATGCAATTTCACTCGATCGAATGATTTTAAATCACTCGATCGAGAAGTCTAACCTCCATTTTACTCGATCGAGTTAAAAATCTACTCGATCGAGAACTTCCCATTTTAGCCATTTCGATCGAGTAACTGGAAACTGCTGATCGAACCCTTTTCTTTGCATTCCTCTCGATCGAGTACAAAAAGTACTCGATCGAGTTCTTTTCTTCGTGTAATTTATCCAATTGCGTCATTATTTCCCAAAACCTGCATAAAAACACTCGCAAACATATCCCGAACTTACCAAATCATAAAGTAACAGTCTATAGTCTTTCTAACTATGTTAAAAATAGTCTAAATTCTAACAGTCCTAAAAAAACACAATAAAGAAATTCAACGGAAGTTTAAAATTAATTTTTACAATTTGTTACAACGGGGCATTCCCCGCTTAATTCCCAAAACAATTCAGTAGCCCAAAGGAGGGCTTCCACATTTTCAGTAGCCCAAAGGAGGGGTTACAATTGCAGCACAAAATTCCACATTTTCATCTGGAGTGTCAATATGGGAGTCAGTAGAGGAGAGGGCATTGCAAGGTTGAGCTTGCATGGGAACCCTACGAGACTTAGACTGATGAAAAATCAATTCTTCGTCTCCTACCTGAAATGTGAGTGTCTTACCCCCAACATCTATCATTGCGCGAGCAGTGAATAAAAATGGTCTCCCTAAAATAATAGGGGTGTGAGTGTCCTCGGGAATATCAAGCACTACGAAATCAACGGGAATAAAGAATCTCCAGATTTTGACAGGTATGTCCTCTATTACTCCTAACGGCCGTGATATACTACGGTCGGCCATCTGTATGGTCATGTTTGTGCAATTAAATTTGATCAAACCAAGTCTCTTTGCGAGAGACAAAGGTATGACGCTCACGCTAGCACCAAGATCGCATAGCGCGTTATCAATCAAATGGGTACCTATGTGACATGGAATCGAGAAACTACCCGGGTCTGACTGTTTAGGTGGCAACTTATTTTGAACTAGGGCAGTCCCTACCTCAGTCAAAGCTACCATCTCATGATCATTGATATGCCTCTTACGTGATAAAATTTCTTTCATAAACTTTAAATAAGAGGGTACCTGTGTCAGCAACTCGGCGAATGGAACAGTGACCTGTAAGCTTTTCAGGAACTCGGCAAATTTATCGAACTGTTGATTGGCTTTCGTGCTCTGTAATCGCCTTGGGAAGGGCACCGTAATAGGAATCTCGAGCCCTTTGTTTCTCTCTTCTAACGTCTCAGCAGGTTCAAGCTCTTTATCACTCGATCGAGACTTTTTCCTTCTCGATCGAGTCCTTCCAGGTGAAATTTCACTCGATCGAGCAATAACAGGCTCTCGATCGAGTTCCTCAATGGCAGTAGTGTTTAATCGAGACAAATTACCACTCGATCGAAAAGGTTCTTCAATATTTTCACTCGATCGAGTGATTTGCACCTCTCGATCGATCCCTTGATTATCCAGTTTACTCGATCGAGTAAAATTTGCCTTCGATCGAGTGATTTCAGCTTCTTTTCTACTTGATCGACCCCCTGAAACTAGTTGATCGAGTATATTCTTCGTGGTAAATATATTTTCAGCGACAACTGACTGTTCATCAGCATCTATGGCCTTTCTCGGGTCTGATATGTCATCTAAAGTTGACAATTTTGGTCCTTCATATGAAAGACCACTTCTGAAATTAATCAAGTTTACCGTCTCATGTGGATTCTTCTCAGATTGGGACAGCAAATGACCCGGTTTCCTCGTGGACTGATTGGCGGCGAGTTGAGCAACTTGAGTTTCAAGTGACTTGATGGATGCTTCTTTCTGTTGGTCACTTAGTTGCCATTTCTTTGTCAACGACTGAAGCATTGTCTTTAACTCAGCTAGCTCACTTACCCCACTTGAAGATGATGCTCCTTGATTCAGTAGAGGAAAAGAAGGAGGCTTTTGGAAGCCTTGTTGAGCCTTGTGAGGAGGGACATATGGCTACTGCTGCTGCGGTGGAGGAGTGGGATTAAGAACATTTTGACTTGTCCACCTCAAATTGGGATGGACTGCCCCTTGATTATTGTAATAAGAACCTCCTCCTTGCCTATATTGCTGAAAAGCAAGGACTTGTTGTTTCTCAGTTAGACAGTTAATAGCAGTATGACCGTCATCGCTTCCACACCTCTCACAAATAACAGTTTCCTGTCTAGTCAACAGATGAACCGTCTATTGATCTCCAACAGATTGCAGCTCCAATCTATCAAACCGAGCGTTCATGGCTTCCAACTGAGCCACGACTGCCTTATCAACCGAATGGACCGTTCGAATACCGTTCCGTGGGTTCCCATATTCAGCACAATGGCTCGCCATATCGTCAATAATGCCCCATCCCTTATCATCATTAATGATTTTTTGAAATCTTCCGTTGGATTAGGCGTCCAGTATAGCTCTGTGGTCATCGTACAACCCATTATAGAGCTGGTTGCACAAGAACCACTATAATACTCCGTATTTATGAGTCTTTGGGTACTCTATCGAGTAGGCCTTACTCGGTCGAGTAAGGGTGAGTTGCGTTTTAAAATAGTTTCTAACCTGTTGGGTACTCGATCGAGTAACTAGGATACTCGATCGAGTAAGGAGGTACTCGATCGAGTACCTTGGGTACTCGATCGAGTAGCCGGTTTACGGGGAGTTTTTCTCGGGTTTTGTTAATTATGCGATTAAGATATATAACCTTCTTCGTCATTATACTAAACACTTTTGCAAAACCTAATTTACTGTTAAAGAGAGAAAGCAAGTACGTTCATCATCTTAATCGCATTGTTAGCAAATCCCGGAGTTTGGAAGGTCGGTTTTCATCGTTAGTTATACCGTTGAGATCCTTGCGTCAAGGGTAAGATCTATGTACCCATTTTGTTGTCTTTCCTTTAAGTTGGTTAAACCCTAATCTAAGGATTTGGGGGTTTTTGAGTAGTTTGTGATTTGGTAGCATTTGTATGTTGTATGATAGAAGGAGGGTTCGTAGAAGAAGCTTTTTGATTCAGCTGTAGAGACCGTCTGATAGTTGTGCTTTCCAGGTAGGATTTCCTACTCAGTATTAGTCCCATAATGGGATGATTGTTGATGTGTTGTGGTTGATTGAATAATATAGTAATTGTATTGTGACGGTTGTTGATTGTGATTGTTTGTCTCTGGTTCTCGAGGCGTGTCCTCGGCTGAGTGGGGTCACTTGCGGGAGTGGCTTCACGCCCTAATTTCGCCCTTCGTGGAACCCGCCACGGAAGGGGATGTGCACATTAATGGACATGGTTATCGCTCGTTATGAGGAGCGGGGATTTTGTGGCTGCGGTTGCGGTCCCCCACTGGCAGGACTGGTCCAGTGGACAGTCGGTGATTGAGATTGTTGGAATTGGTGTGGTTGTGTATGTGATGGTTAAGCTGTCTGTTTATCTTATTGATGATATATATTGAGTTGTGTGATTAGTACTGACCCCGGTTGTTGTTTTGTAAACTGCGGTGATCCATTCGGGGATGGTGAGCGATGAATTGAGGTTTGAGTTGAGTACTTGGGATAGCTGGGAGGTGCCACCGTCTGACGATAGAAGTCTTCCGCTGTAGTCTTTTAGTTTTATGATATTTCAGTATTTCAGTAGACAGTTGGTTTTAAGAACTTGTACCCGTATTGTGGGATTTGGTTTCAGTTGTACTTTTCACTAAAAGTTATATCATTTAAGTTGTTGCGTTATTGTATTATGAATATCATGCCTCGGGTAACCGAGATGGTAATATCTTATACGTGCCTAATGTATAGTCTTTTTGGCCTATTTCAGCACGTATTTCTATGCATTTCTATACTGTTTTTATGGTATTTTGCCCCGAATTGGCTACTTTGGTGTATTTTGTCCTTTTTGTAGGAATGATCGCGAAAGTAGTGGAACCATACCCCTTTTTGTCCTTTTTGCATGCATTTAGAGGAGACGGGATTGTCCCAGAGTAAGATACTGCACTTGGAAGCGTCGTGGCACGCACTACGAGGCACTTGGGTGAAGACGTGAGCTGAAATGAAGACATAGTCACTCGATCGAGAGGTTTACCAGTCGATCGAGTGGTTCCTACACCCCCTGATGCTCGATCGAGAGGCTTCCCAGTCGATCGAGTAAGCTGCACCAGACCAAGTCCTCGATCGAGTAACCTGATGGTCGATCGAGTAATGTTTGCTGGGAAGTTGGTCGATCGAGTGTATTAAACCACTCGATCGAGTGGTTTCGTCCTAATGGGCTTTAATTCAGTCCGTGTGTTTAATTATTTCGCTAAACTCTTTGTTTGTTTTGCTATTTAACCTAGGATTTACTAGGTTATTAGCATCTCTTTTTACTATCTTTCATACTATCAAACTTTCTACTGTACCTTGCTACGTTATTTTGCCCTCTCCACTGTTACTTTTATTTTCGGATTATTATTGCTCGGATTCAATGTTCTTTACGCCGGATTCGCTCAGATTGTAATCCTTCCTTTCTCTTTATTGATAATAATCATTTGTTGCTTTAATTTCTTGTTTATGTTATCGTTCTCCTTTGCCCTAATTTCCTTTATTGCATTTTATTGTTTATTCATTATGTTTTCTGCTGGGAATTTGTCTGCTGTTAGTTTAATTACGAGCATGAGTAGCTAAACCCCTTCATGTTGGGATTAGGGAATCGGGTAGGAAAATGACGATGTAGTGAATGAATTATATGAATCGATTAAGAGACTCTGTCACTAAAGCAATTTAATCGTAATTCCCGACCTAGTTGAGTGCACGCTTCTATGTCACCCATTAAATTGGCTAAAATTAATCCTGGATCGAAAGATTGGACTAAATAGGCCTGCTATAAACAAGAGACTACCCTAATGAGGACGAAAGTTAAGTTAGTGGTATTTTAGGATAGAAAGTGGACCGAAAGGACCTTTTAACATCCGTCTCACATTAGTTCGCCCGAGTCATTTATCACTGAGTTATTGGACTACCGTAGTGAACCGAAATCCCGGCATGTCCCTCTCTTCCTGATAGTTTAATCATATTTTATTGCTTTGTTCACTCTTTGCCCTATTTCTCTTTCCTTTCAACTTCGTAGTTTAGAATAAAATTCAAACAACCCCCAATTGTTACCGTAGGATTAGAAATAGACTTGACTATAGTTACGTTACCTCCCTGTGGATTCGATACTCGACTGCCTCTGCTACATTTTAGTTGAGACCGTTAGGTTTTATCTTTGATAGGGTTGCGATAGCCGTGTCAAATTTTGGCGCCGTTGTCGGGGAGGGCAATTGTTCAAATTATTAGTTGCTTTATTTTTAGTCCTTTTCAGTCTAAGGGACACCCGTTCCTTGGACTATTCTTATTTTCTGTTGTAGTTTCTTCTTATGCGCAGGTCGCAAGGTGGTCCACTACTACCATTCGATCCTGAGATTGAAAGATCTCTGCACGTAAAGAGGAGATTGTTTCAAGATCAACAGTTAGAGGAAGAGTCTAGTTCTCGTTCCAATTTTTACGAGAACGAACTGTTCGAGGACAACCCACCGTCTTCTCCGCTTTCTAATTCATCGGTTGAAACCGTTATTTTTCCGACTTTCCCGAAATGGCCGAAGAAGCGACCATTGCCATCATTCCGAACCCACAGTGAGGATCTTTACAAAGGGTTCGAGATACCAGGGGAAGCTCGGAAATTCGAGCCGAAACCTTCTTACCTTAATATGGTTGAGAAGAACCGATTCGGTGGGGCCGCAAACGAGGATGCAGAAAAGCACATGGAGACTTTTATTGATTATCTGCTTTGCTCCATACCCCCACCCGGGCGTGACATACCGATCGGATAAAAGAAACCTTGTTCATCTTCTCACTCCGCGATGCTGCGAGGGAGTGGTATAGGGATTTGGACCGAACTGCTCATGCCATAACTGATTGGAATTCATTGGCTTTAGCGTTCTATAAGAAGTACTTTTCTGCATCAAGGACTATTGTCATTAGAGCTCAGATAACGAGCTTCAAACAAGGGCCTGACGAGAACTTTCACGAGGCATGGACTCGATTTAAGAAGCTAGTGTGAACCATACCGCACCATGGTTTCGAAAAGTGGAGTCTATGCAATCATTTCTATAATGGATTGTATGACGATCGAGAGAGCCATTTTGGATGTCAGCCAATGGCCGGTTTCTTTAAAACTTGGGAGCAACCAAGGGGTGGAAGATCATAGATGATTTGGCCATCCATAAGGCTGAATATGGGAACTCGAGAGGAAATCAAAGAAGAGCCAGCCGAGTCCTCTTCTCGTCGCGCACTTGAAGCCCTCACCGCAAGGTTTGACAAGTATGAGCTAGGAGGAGTTTCCAAGGGGGCATGTACCAGGTTAATGTTTGTGACAGACGGTCCCTTTCGTCAGTAGAAGATGCGAAGGAGAGGGACATGTCTCGCATCATTGTCCCATCCTTTTGAGCAATGCGCCGCCTTTCAACATTACAGTGTAAAAACAAGCACTACGAGCCGAATGTCCACCCCAATTTGAGGTGGAGCAATCGAACGTGCTCAACCCCACGGCTCCTCCGAACCAAAGAAAGAAGAACCGTATATTCCACCACATAAGAATCAACAAGGCTATCAGAAGCCTCCGTCTTTCAACCCTCCTAATCATGGTACTTCGTCATCTAGCGGGGTGAGTGAATTGAGCGAGTTAAAGACTATGATGCAAGCCATATCGAAGCAATTGCAAAATGAATGATCAACAAAATCAACAGCAAATCGCGTCACATAAGGCACTTGAGACTCAAGTTGCCCAACTTGCTGCAAATCAATCCTCGAGAAAGCCGGGTCAATTACCGACTCAAAATGAGAAGAACCCCCACGAGACGGTAAACCTGATAGAATTGAGAAGCGGTCTTTCCTATGAGGGACCGTGGTGAAGAAATCGGACCCTAGAGACGCCATAAATCGATGATGAACAAAGGTGCTCGCCAAGAAAAAGGGCTCACGACAAAGGAATTACTCGATCGATCAAGACCGGTGTCGATCGAGTGGAAAAGGTGAAGAAAGCCCTCGATCGAGTAGTCTTTCTCGCTCGATCGAGTGAACAGAAGTCGAGGTTGATCGATCGAGTGACGATGTTACTCGATCGACTGATTTTGATGAGGAAACTGCTCGATCGAGGGAGCATATTGGTCGATCGAGTGATATTGATGACGGGAAGCTTATCCGAGAGCCTGCTAGTGCTCGTTTAAGCGAGAAATCACCGGAAAGACCTCGTTCGAGAGGTAAGAGGCGTCCAAAGGATACCGAACTTGCACCAGAAGACACTTTGGAAGCGAGAAACAAGGGACTCGAGATACCAATCACGGTTCCCTTCCCGAGGCGGCACGAGAATACCAAAGTTAATCAACAGTTTGGCAAATTTGTTGAACTTTTGAAGAACTTGGAAGTCTCCGTGCCGTTCATCGAATTGTGACTAAGGTACCCTCTTATTTAAAGTTTATGAAAGAAATTTTAGCACGTAAGAGGACTATTAATGACAAAGTGAGACCGTAGCTTTAATCGAGGTGGGGTCAGCCCTATTTCAAAATAAGTTACCCCTAAGCAATCGACCCGGTAGTTTTTCGATTCCGTGTCATATCGGTATGCAATTGATTGATAATGCGCTATGCGATTTAGGCGCTAGTGTAAGTGTCTTACCTTTGTCTCCGGCAAAGAGACTTGGTTTGACAAAGCCGAGTTGCACCAACATGATCGTCCAGATGGCCGACCGTAGTCTATCACGGCCATTAGGTATTGTAGAAGACGTTCTGCTTCGATCGGGAAGTTCTTTATTCCCGTCGATTTTGTTGTCTTAGATATCCCCAAAGATGCACACACCCCTATTATTTTAGGGAGACCATTTCACCACCGCCCGTGCGATAATAGACGTCGTGGGAAGACTTTGACCTTTCAGGTAGGGGATGAGGAGCTGATTTTTCATCAGTCCAAGTTCCGGAGAGCTCCCATGCAAGCCCAGCCTTGCAATGCTCTCTCTTCTATTGTCCCTATTATTGACACTCCAAATGAAAATTTGGAGAATATTGCTGTTATTGTTAACCCTCCGCCTCAGATTGAGAGCACAAAGGAGGAAAGTTCATCTGTTTTCCTTACTGCAGGTACAGATGAAAGCAAGGATGGGGCTGTCAAGGGACGTTGTGCAACTGTTGTCAATCAAACTGGAGCCAAGGATGCCAAAGAAGACGACAGAGGAGCGAGAACGAAGAAAGTTCGAACCTACGTGGATTGGAACTACATTCCTCCTACTGTTGCAAATAGTGATTCAAGCTCATGGAAACTGAAGAGATCGGTCAGTATTGCTGAGGTGACGTCCTCCAGTCAGAAGCCCACGAAGGGGCTACTGAAATCTGATGGGAATTAAACGGGGAAATGCCCCGTGTAACACATTGTAATAGACAATTCGTTTGATTTTCTTTTGAATTTGTTTTATTACGTTTTAATTAGGACAATTAGTTTAGACAATCTTTTTAGCATAGACTAAGACTATAGACTGTGTTTTTTTCGTTTTTGGTACTTTGGGATATTTTTTGGATGTGCTTTATGCAGGTTTGGGGAAGGTTCACGCAATTCAAGGAGGAAAAGACGAAAATTCAAGAGCCTTGAAGAGGAAAGCTCTCGATCGAGTACTTTTTGTACTCGATCGAGGGAAACTATGGTCGATCGAGTAGTTCGGGTACTCGATCGAGAAAAGCCAAAGAGGAACAGGTCGATCGAGTGGATGTTCGTCGATCGAGCACTTGGGACACCAAAAGTCCTCGATCGAGTGACTTAAAATCACTCGATCGAGTGAAATGAACAGTGGACACGGGAGTTTTCTCTCTTAAAACTCTTTATTCCTTATTTCTATTTTCATTTCACCCTAATTTTCGTCTAACCCTTCCCCTAATTGCGATTTTAACTCCCCAAATCACCATTTTTCTTGCCCAAATCACCAATCCGCCACCTACAATCCTTTCCTTGCATTTTAATCTTCAAAAGCCCCTTGATTTCTCTTTTATTTGTGCTCGTTTTCTCGCTGTTTAAAGGGATTTAGGGTTTGCGGGTTTTTCGATTAAAATCCGCCTTTGTTGCTTGTTTACTTGAGGATTAATTACTTTTGTAGGTTCATCATCATCAAGTAAGTGTTTCATCCACCTTTATGCATTCTCTCTTTGATTATTTCGAATTTCATGAGGTGATTTCGATTTTAGGGTTCGAAAATCCATGTCCAGTCGAATTTTTTCGACTTAATTGTTCTTATATGCCCTTAACTAGCTTACTTGATGATCTTATCGCAATTCCTCACTGTTATTGCTTGTTAAATTCGAAATTTACGCGAGATTCCGCGACTAGGGCTCCTCATTCGAATTGTTTCGATCGTTAGACGATCTATATGCTTTGCCATGCTTTGTTTAATCGCAGCTTCTTGCCTACTTGTTGCTTTTTCCGTTAACTGTTTTTCCGTCCCCTTTCGCCATCACTTGCTATGAACTATTGGGAATTCATGTTCTGTGAGTAGAATTTTTCGCCTGCTAGGAGTCTTATATGTTGCCATTTGCAGTTCTCTTGCTAGCTTTAGTCTCCAGTAGCAGTCATCACAATGTCACTTTATCAGGCTCACATACTGTATCTCGAGGTTTTGAGGAATTGTTGGGTTTTGTTTGCTGTAAGTCGAATTTTTCGACTGATAGGGCCATGTTTTGCTGTCACATGTTGGTTAACGTGTTGTTTTAACCACGGTTAGCAGCAGTCTTTTCTTATCATGCCCTTTAACATTTTGCAGGATGGATAGTGGCTCTCTACCTTCCACTAGTACCACTTCCAGTCCGCCCGTGAGCGAGTCAGTGGCCCCTCGCCGTTGCCACTAGCTCGCCTTAGTCACCACCGCGGCTTCGCTTGTTACTTCTACCCCTGCCAGGCCCCTCACTATGCTGGAAAGAGGATTCATCCCTCGTTTCCCGGCGCCTGGAATGGTGCCACCCAGGCCGCATCAGCAGGCTAGCCAGCTAGCTACTACTCCCAGCCCTTCTGGGGCTGTTGTTACGAAAGAGGGCGCTCTTACCCCTTTACCAGGGATGCCCACGGTACGTTTTGTTTCCACGGCTCACCGGACTCGGTTAGCCGCTTTACTTCGTTGCCCTCTCTCCTCCACCCGTTTCCTTGCACGGACTGACCTAGAGACCTTAGGAATTTATGAGGAGGTCTGTAGTTTGCTGAACGGGACGGGTATGTCGGGTCTGATTACCTTGCAGGAAGCTGCTATTCGTATCCCCACTTACGAGTTTTTCAGCTCCTACTCTTTTGACACCGACTCTTACGATGCCAACCCCTCTAGTCCTTGCATTCACTTCCGACTCCGCAATGAGTCGCACCACTGGACTTTGGCCAGGTTTGGGGAGGTTTTAGGCCTAGTTAGTGACGGCCCCGTAGACCCACCTCGGGATCTCCTTCAGCCACTCTGGGCTGCGCTTTCTCACACTCCCTTCCCCGCACGGAGGGGAGCTCACGTTCACTTACCTGCCCCCCATTACTTTTTGCGACTGATAGAAGAGACCATCTTTGGGCGACCTGAGCCCAATAACGTGACCAACACTGAGCTAGCGATTCTCGCGGGGTACCTCAACATTGACTACGGTACCCCGTTTGTTCTAAACATTGCTTACTTGGTAGCTCAAAGATTGGAACGGGATTGGGACGAGGGTCAAGACCGTTGTTGTCTGCGGCGGGCTAGTGACTAGGATTGCCCGCCATCTTTACCCCACCGAGCCTGGACTTATCGCGCCCGATAGGCGCTTACTTACCTTGATTTGGCTGCCATGGCTGACTTCGCCTGGTTCCCGAAGAAGGGCGCGAGGACGTGGAAGATTTGTGGTTCCACGTCTGTTACCTTGCCGTGCCCTACCCTTCCTCCACTTTTACCGCATCCGACTGCTGCTGAGGGAGCGAGGCCACCTCCACCCACTTACCACCTTACCTTCACCCCTTCTTCTTCTTCTAGGAAGAGGAAGCGGAGGCCGGAGAGTCATCTACCCCTCGAGTTCGGACTCCGCTCGACTCGATCGGACCTACACAGACTCCCACACCTACACCTTCACTCACCCCTCCTCCTTCCTCGTCCTGGCCTTTCCGCCAATTTTGTTTGCCCTCCTGTTTTAGGGGCGCCCGAGGTCATGGACCAAGGGCGTCGTGATGCCCCGCTTCGGATATGTGCGGGTACATTACGAGATGAGACGGGATATGGCCTTGGCTGTATTCCCGCTCTACGAGTTCCATATCCGAGCACGGCGACCCGGTTCCAAAGGGGTGGCCGCATCCCTCCTTCTACCGATACCCGAGGGTGGGTACCCTCCACTCCCTTCCGACTCGGAGGACGAAGCGGAGGAGACACCCCGTAGCACGAGAGGTGCGGTTACGGGGCCGAGCAGCGGCACGAGCCGCCAGAGAGGAGGCGAGTGACCCTCCGTTTACACCGACTGCGGAGGAGGTGGCTGAAGATGATGATTAGAGGTCCCCTTTGTTTGTTGCTGGTTTGGGGAGACCGTTTTGTTGAGTTGGAGTACCTGGGAGACGGCGGTGCCGACGACGAGTAGCTACTGGTCTACTCACTTCCCCAGTTTTCTGGCTGGTTTGGGGAAGTTCGCGTTCTTTGTATGTACCTCTTACTTTTTTTTATTTTGTCTGCTTTATTTTATTTTGCTGGTTGTATACTCCCATTCCCAAATTTTCTGCTGGTGTATGCTGGAGGACAACGAGGGCGTTGTCCGTTTTGGTTTGGGGAGGGTATTGCATCCTTTTGAGTCTGCATCTGCATTTGTTTTGCATTCACGTTTAATTTCTCGATTGCATTGTTGTTTATTTTCAATTAAAAAAAAAAGATAAAAAAATCCAAAAAAAATCCAAAAAATTAGGAAAATTTCAAAAATTCAAAAACATTTCACGTTTACTTTTGCATATAGGTTGAGTCGGAACGGTAGATTCCCGTGATGAAATTGCACTATAACTTGTCATTTTACTTGAGCCTTGCACTTTATTGATAGTTATTAGCCTTGTCATACGCATAGTCTACGAGTTTCTGTTTAAATATAGCTGACTGTTTAGACTTGACCTGATAAATTGGCAAACTACTTGATAAATTCTGAGTTTTAGAGCCATAACTGGTGACATTCATGACCAGTTCATTAGGAATTGAGAGTAGTACTCCTTGCATAGCATGTTCATCATTTTTGCACTTTTATGACATTCAATTTCTTGTCAAATGCACATATTCGGGTTTGTGGTCGGTGTCACAAGCAGAGAGGTGCTTGCAGATTTCCCTTTCCTTATATTTTTCACCCATATAGCTCCACATTAGCCAAATTTGCCTTTTCGACCCATCAGCTACATCCCAAACTAAGCCTGCCCAGTTAGGCTAGTTAGTATGTTCTTTTGTGGTATGTTTTTCCATTGCAGTTTGGTCCGTATTTCTTGTTTTGGAAAAGTTGGAAAATAGAGGAAGGAGGAAAGAAAAAAAAAAAGAAAAGAAGAAAAAAAAGAAAGAAAGTTTGAAAAAAAAAAAAGAAGAAAAGAAGAAAAAAAAAAGAAAAGAAGAAAAATTGCGAAAATAGTTGTACCCTCTTGTCAGAGTAAGAAGATGTTCGAAGATGTACAATCGACGAGGGTTGTTTGTTTCAGTTAGTTATTTCAGACGGTGTCGGTTTTTGACCGTCTGACTCCTCTATTCTTATTCCATATTTTTGAGGAGATTGTGTTTAAGTTTAGTGAGTTGTGTGCCAAATGAAGGGCACTTGTGGTTGATTTTTCAGTCAGTTGAGATTCAGATGGTTTCATTATGGTCCTGTTAGGAACTAGCTTGACGCTTTTACCTCCACATTTCCATAACATGTTTTACCTTTTCTCACCTGAACCTCACTTTTCCCAAACTATTTGTAAGCCCTCGGCTGTGACGGACATTATCGGTTGGAGTGTGTGCATTAGTACTTGAATTGTCTTTCATTTTTGTTGCATGCATGCTATGTAGGCCGCAGTTAGGTGAGTGACTGTCTTTTCTTCTCTCTTTTACATAATACATTTGCCCTTTGCTTCATGAGAGAAGAGTGACCACGTGAGAGTCCAGTTTTGTTGGTCTTGCAAGGTCGATAGGTCAGCTTTATTTCTGAACAGCCCATAATTCGTTTGCGTATTGACTCCTTGGCCTTAACTGTTGATTTTTGTTGCATTAAATTGGTTCAAGTAGACAAGTTAAGCTAGCTCTGAGTTATCATTTCCGTTCCATTAGTTTAGTTATAGTTTACTCGAGGGCGAGTAAGGGTTTGGTTTGGGGAGATTTGATACGTGCCTAATCTATAGTCTTTTTGGCCTATTTCAGCACGTATTTCTATGCATTTCTATACTGTTTTTATGGTATTTTGCCCCGAATTGGCTACTTTGGTGTATTTTGTCCTTTTTGTAGGAATGATCGCGAAAGTAGTGGAACCATACCCTTTTTTGTCCTTTTTGCATGCATTTAGAGGAGACGGGATTGTCCCAGAGTAAGATACTGCACTTGGAAGCGTCGTGGCACGCACTACGAGGCACTTGGGTGAAGACGTGAGCTGAAATGAAGACATAGTCACTCGATCGAGAGGTTTACCACGATCGAGTGGTTCCTACACCCCCGATGCTCGATCGAGAGGCTTCCCGATCGATCGAGTAAGTCCGCACTGCACAAGTCCTCGATCGAGTAACCTGATGGTCGATCGAGTAATGTTTGCTGGGAAGTTGGTCGATCGAGTGTATTAAACCACTCGATCGAGTGGTTTCGTCCTAATGGGCTTTAATTCACCCGTGTGTTTAATTATTTCGCTAAACTCTTTGTTTGTTTTGCTATTTAACCTAGGATTTACTAGGTTATTAGCATCTCTTTTTACTATCTTTCATACTATCAAACTTTCTACCGTACCTTGCTACGTTATTTTGCCCTCTCCATCACATTACTTTTATTTTCGGATTATTATTGCTCGGATTCAATGTTCTTTACGCCGGATTCGCTCAGATTGTAATCCTTCCTTTCTCTTTATTGATAATAATCATTTGTTGCTTTAATTTCTTGTTTATGTTATCGTTCTCCTTTGCCCTAATTTCCTTTATTGCATTTTATTGTTTATTCATTATGTTTTCTGCTGGGAATTTGTCTGCTGTTAGTTTAATTACGAGCATGAGTAGCTAAACCCCTTCATGTTGGGATTAGGGAATCTGCGGTAGGAAAATGACGATGTAGTGAATGAATTAGATGAATTGATTAAGAGACTCTGTCACTATAGCAATTTAACTGTAATTCCCGACCTAGTTGAGTACACGCTTCTATGTCACCCATTATACTGGCTAAAATTAATCCTGGATCGAAATATTGGACTAAATAGGCCTGCTATAAACAGTAGACTACCCTAATGAGGACGAAAGTTAAGTTAGTGGTATTTTAGGATAGAAAGTGGACCGAAAGGACCTTTTAACATCCGTCTCACATTAGTTCGTCTGAGTCATTTACTGCTGAGTTATTGGACTACCGTAGTGAACCAAAATCCCGGCATGTCCCTCTCTTCCTGATAGTTTAATCATATTTTATTGCTTTGTTCACTCTTTGCCCTATTTCTCTTTCCTTTCAACTTCGTAGTTTAGAATAAAATTCAAACAACCTCCAATTGTTACCGTAGGATTAGAAATAGACAGCTATAGTTACGTTACCTCCCTGTGGATTCGATACTCGACTGCCTCTGCTACATTTTAGTTGAGACCGTTAGGTTTTATCTTTGATAGGGTTGCGATAGCCGTGTCAATATCTTCATACCTGAGTGATCCTGGTAAGGCACTTGGAGTATGGGGGTGTTACAAATGGTATCAGAGCGACGATCCTGAAACCTGTAACCAATGAACCTAATGAACATAGGGAGTCAATTAAAATGAACCCAGGGTAAAGGTTGTAGGAGCTAATGCAAAGGCTTGGGAGACGTCCTGAAGTCGCGAACTCGCCCTACAATTTTGAACCGGTCACATGGGGGGTGTATGTCAAGGTCGAATGCGTTGTTTGGTTAGCTGGTGTGTGAATGTGATGAAGTGTGTGTAACTGTTGGGTGTTTGCGGTAGGAAGTTGGGAATGTGAAAGAAAGGTTGATGATATATGTAGAATTGTAGTTGGAACGAAAACATGTTGGGTGTTTACAATGTGGCGTTTAATAACACGATATAATGATTTCGTAGATCGTATGAAAAGATGCGTAGCATTATATGCTTAGTTATGATATAATGTTGGTTTTATATAGTTTTTAGCATGTTAGCATATGATATAGCATGCGGGTAGCGTTTCTGAGTTAGAATGACTCGATCGAGTGGGACTGACTTGATAGGGTGGGTTTTTGACGATTTTGAGTCCAGAATCGTGTTTTTGGGCACTCGATCGAGTACCTCGGGCACTCGATCGAGTAGGGGGTCACTCAATCGAGTAGCCTAGCTACTCGGTCGAGTATGTTAGAGATCAGAAGGTCTGTTTGGAGTCTGAGGTTGGGGCACTCGATCGAGTGGCCTGTTACTCGATCGAGTATGTTTGGGAACTCGATCGAGTAGGGTCTGGGCAGCTTGTTTTCGTGTTTTGAGGTTTTGGCGCGTATGTTTATATCCACCCCTTTTTCTGTTATAGTTTCAAGATGCCGCCCAAGAAGAATGCGTTGTATGCGAGAGCTGAGCTTATGAACATAGATGACATCGTTAAGATGTTGGAGCATCAGGATGCTCTTACTGAGGCTTTAAAGACTGTGGGGAAAGATAAGGATAAGGATAAGGAGAAAGAGGTTGATCACTCTAAAATCAGCCTCTATATAGCGAGGTTTAACCCGAAATTGTACAAGGAGTTGGGAGCCGAACCTTCTTGATAGCCGCTTAGAGAGATGGAGAACATATTAGATTTGGTTCGTGTCCCGATGAGATGAGAGTGGAACAGGCTGCATTCTATCCGAGGGAGGCAGATGTAAGTGGTGGGATACGGTGAAAGTGAGTGCTAAGGAGTTGTATGTGAACCAAGGTTTACCTGCTATACCTTGGGAAGAGTTTCGTAGGGCTATGAGAAAAGAGTTTGTACCGGAGCATGTGAGGAGTAAGTTGAGGGAAGAGTTTGACAGTTTTAAGATGACCGCCGAGATGTCTGTGGCCAAGTAATACAGGCAGTTCAATGACAAGTCTAGGTATGCTGAGGATATGGGTTTGAGTGAGGAGAATCTGGCGCTGAGGTTTGAGAGGGGGTTGACCCCTAAGATTATGGATAAGTTACCCGTGGGAGTCCTTACTGATGTTAAGGAAGCTTATGAGAGGGCCGGGAGAGCCGAGAGGTTGGTGGAGATGGCTCGGAGAGGTCGGGTGGTGAGAAAAGGAAGTCTGAGAGCGAGGGTGGTGGCCAATCTAATCACAATAAAGGCAACCACAATCGCCTAAAGGGTTTTCTTCCGGGTCGTGGTTCGATCTTTGGGGCTTCCTTTGGGCGTGGCCGTGGAAGTGTTAGTGGTATTTGGGGAGTGACCTGCTATAGTTGTGGTGGTGTAGGCCACAAGAGACATGAGTGCACAAGTGCACCGAACTTTCCGAGACCTGCGCAGCTATGCGAGCAATAGACCTACTGGTCATGGCCAAACCGGGAAGTCGAGCTACCAAAGTGGAGGCAACCGCAACGGCGGTAATTCTTATCGAAACCACCAACGAACAACAACAACAATCAAGGGTCCGTGCTAAGCCGACCACATCGGCCAAGATCTTGTCCGGGAGGTGGACAAGACCAAAGGAAAGTTATTCATGATGGAGAATAAAGCAGCTGAGGAGGATGCACACGTTATCACCCGTACTTTTCTTGTTAATGGTATTCATACCTTTGTTTTGTTTGATTCGGGGGCTTCTCAGTCGTTTGTATCTTCGACTCATGTTAAACGGTTGGGTTTGAGGGTATATGAGTCTATGAGTGAGCAAGTTTTTATACCTTCGGGTGAGTCTGTATCTTGTGGGAGGTTATATAGGGATGTACCTATGATAGTTGGGCAAGTTGATTTCCCTGTAGACTTGCTAGAGTTTCCTTTTGACGGTTTTGAGATGATAGTTGGGATGGATTGGCTGGGAAAGTATAAAGCTAAGATAGACTGTCATCAAAAGAAATTGTCTTTAAGAGGTCCTAAGGGTGTTAGTGTGTCTTATCGTGGGTTTCTAGTCAAACCCAAAGTTAAGTTTATTGCAGCTGTCACTTTGAAGTCTTACCTGAGGAAGGGATGTCCTTTGATCTTGTGCCATGTGAGAGATGACCGGATAGCGAGTCCGACAGTTGATCAAATACCGGTGGTGGGAGAGTTTGAGGATGTGTTTCCATTGGAGATTCCGGGGTTTCCGCCGAGAAGAGAGATAGATTTCACAGTAGAGTTGAAACCAGGGACAGGGCCAATCTCTAAGGCACCGTACCGTATGGGTCCTAAGGAGATGGAGGAGCTTAGGAAATAGTTGGATGATCTGATAGAGAAGGGATACATTAGACCTAGTGTATCGCCGTTGGGAGCACCAGTTCTTTTCGTGAAGAAGAAAAATGGGAGTTTGAGGTTGTGCATAGATTACAGGGAGCTGAACCGGGTGACGGTGAAGAACAAGTATCCTTTGCCAAGGATAGATGACCTGTTTGATCAGTTGAGTGGTGCATCGGTCTTTTCCAAGATCGATCTGAGGTCAGGGTACCATCAGGTGAAGATTAGAGAGGTGGACATACCAAAGGCAGCTTTCACGTCGAGGTATGGCCATTATGAGTATGTGGTGATGCCGTTTGGGTTGTCTAATGCACCGGCAGTGTTTATGGATTTGATGAATAGGATCTTTAGACAGTTTTTGGACAAGTTTGTAGTGGTGTTTATCGATGACATCTTAGTCTACTCTAAGACTAAGGAGGAGCATGAGGAGCATCTGAGGATCGTGTTGCAAACTTTGAGGGAGTATGAGCTATATGCTAAGCTATCCAAGTGTGAGTTCTGGTTAGAGAAAGTTGCTTTTCTGGAGAATGTGATCTCTAAGAAGGGAGTAGCTATGGATCCGGCGAAGATTGAGGCAGTGACAAAGTGGGAAGCACCAAAGAATGTTGCTGAGATCAGGAGTTTTCTGGGTTTAGCTGGGTACTACAGACGGTTCGTGAAAGATTTCTCCAAGATAGCTAGACCTATGACAGTGTTGATGAGGAAAGAGAACAGGTTTCGTTGGGATGAGAGTTGTGAGACGGCGTTCCAAACGTTAAAGGAGCGTTTGACCACAGCTCCTGTCTTAGCATTGCCTGAAGGGATCGAGAACTTTGAGGTTTATACAGATGCCTCAAAGAACGGGTTGGGATGTGTGTTGATGCAGAACGGTAAAGTGATTGCCTATGCTTCTAGGCAATTGAAGCCTTATGAGGAGAACTACCCTACTCATGATCTGGAGTTGGGTGCAGTGGTGTTTGCTCTCAAGATATGGAGACATTACCTTTATGGAGCAATCTTTAAGGTATTTTCTGATCACAAGAGTCTCAAGTATATTTTCACTCAAAAGGAGTTGAACATGAGACAGAGGAGGTGGATGGAGCTGATTGGCGATTATGACATGGAAATTATCTACCATGAAGGGAAGGCCAATGTAGTTGCTTGATGCTTTGAGTAGGAAGAGTGTACATTCTCTCGTGTACTCTATCTTTGATGAGGCTGAGAGATGAGGTAGCGAGGTTTGGGATACATATGATGCAGAAAGGAGATGCCATGGGTGATATGACAGTGCAGCTTGAGTTTTATGATGACATTCGAGGTAAGCAGGCGTTGGATCCTAAGATAGTGGAGTGGAGAGCTGGAGTAGAGAAAGGGACAGTGTCTCGATTCTCCATTCACACAGATGGTAGTTTGAGGTTTAACGGTAGGTGGTGTGTTCCTAATGATGAGGAGTTGAAAAAGACTATCATGACAGAGGCACATTGCACACCGTATTCAGTACATCCAGGTGGTGACAAGCTATATAAGGATTTGAAGAACACGTTTTGGTGGCCTGGGATGAAGAAAAAGACGGCTGAGTTTGTGGCCCATTGTTTGACATGCCAGAGAGTTAAGAGGGAACAGCGACGACCACAAGGTAAGATTCAGTCTTTAACGGTACCTGAGTGGAAGTGGGAATCCATTTCCATGGATTTTATCGTGGGTTTGCCAAAGAGTTAACAAGGTAATAACATGATTTGGGTAATAGTGGATCGACTGACCAAGTCAGCTCACTATGTTCCAATGAAAAAGATACATGAACTAAAGCACAATTGGCTATGGCCTATCGAAAGAACGTGCTTAAGTTGCATGGAGTCCCTAAGGACATAGTGTCTGACAGAGATGCGAGATTTATATCAAGGTTTTGGAAAGAGTTGCAGGAATCTTTGGGAACAACTTTTAAGATGAGTACATTTCATCCTCGCGACATGACGGACAGATCGAGAGAACAATCAAGAGTCTTGAGGATATGTTGCGAGCTTGTGTGATGGATTTTGGTGGTAGCTGGGAACAGAGGTTGGACTTGATAGAATTCTCTTACAATAACAGCTATCACATTAGTATTGGTATGGCACCATTTGAGGCTTTGTATGGGAGGAGATGTAGGAGTCCGATTTGTTGGGACGATAGTCTTTGGCAAAGGGTTTTAGGACCAGAGATGGTGCATGAGATGGTGGAACAGATTAAGATGATCAGGGAACGGATGAGGGCAGCTCAGGATAGGCAAAAGAGTTATGTAGATCTACATCGCCGGGACATAGAGTTTCAAGTGGGGGACAAGGTTCTTTTGAAAGTGTCTCCTATGCGTGGAGTTATGAGATTTGGGAAGAAAGGCAAGCTAAGTCAGAAGTTTATCGGGCCTTATGAGATCTTAGAGCGAGTTGGGGAAGTTGCATATCGTCGGCTTTACCAGTGCCGCGCTAGAGAGAGTGCATAATGTGTTTCATGTATCGCAGCTGCGGAAGTATGTGAGTGACCCGTCACATGTGTTAGAGGCAGAGAACTTAGAGCTAGATGAGTCCTTATCATATCTTGAGGTGCCTAAGCAGATTCTTGATCGAAAGGTTAGGATGACCAGGAGTGGTGAGACAGTTTTGCTTAAGATCCTTTGGTCTAACCACGAGACTGAGGAAGCTACATGGGAGCGAGAGGAAGCTATGAAAGAGCGTTACCCTTTTCTTTTTGATCAGGTATGTATGGTTACGGGGACGTAACCTTGTTTCTTTTAGGGGGGTAGGAGATGATCGCGACGAGTTTTTAAGAGTTTCATACCCTTTTTGTATGTTGTGTCGGTATGTGTGTCGGGATGAGTTGGGTTAGTAACACGTTTTATGTTGAGTTTTGTTTTGGTTGTTGAGTCGGAAGTGTTGAGGGAGTACCTTTGTTTAGTAGTGGTTTGAACTTCGGGGACGAAGTTCTTTTTAAGGAGGGAAGACTGTAATACTCCGTATTTATGAGTCTTTGGGTACTCTATCGAGTAGGCCTTACTCTGTCGAGTAAGGGTGAGTTGCGTTTTAAAATAGTTTCTGACCTGTTGGGTACTCGATCGAGTAACTAGGATACTCGATCGAGTACCTTGGGTACTCGATCGAGTAGCCGGTTTACGGGGAGTTTTTCTCGGGTTTTGTTAATTATGCGATTAAGATATATAACCTTCTTCGTCATTATACTAAACACTTTTTCAAAACCTAATTTACTGTTATAGAGAGAAAGCAAGTACGTTCATCATCTTAATCGCATTGTTAGCAAATCCCGGAGTTTGGAAGGTCGGTTTTCATCGTTAGTTATACCGTTGAGATCCTTGCGTCAAGGGTAAGATCTATGTACCCTTTTTGTTGTCTTTCCTTTAAGTTGGTTAAACCCTAATCTAGGGATTTGGGGGTTTTTGAGTAGTTTGTGATTTGGTAGCATTTGTATGTTGTATGATAGGAGGAGGGTTCGTAGAAGAAGCTTTTTGATTCAGCTGTAGAGACCGTCTGATAGTTGTGCTTTCCAGGTAGGATTTCCTACTCAGTATTAGTCCCATAATGGGATGATTGTTGATGTGTTGTGGTTGATTGAATAATATAGTAATTGTATTGTGACGGTTGTTGATTGTGATTGTTTGTCTCTGGTTCTCGAGGCGTGTCCTCGGGTGAGTGGGGTCACTTGCGGGAGTGGCTTCACGCCCTAGTTTCGCCCTTCGTGGAACCCGCCACGGAAGGGGATGTGCACATTAATGGACAGGGTTATCGCTCGTTATGAGGAGCGGGGATTTGGTGGGTGCGGCTGCGGTCCCCCACTGGCAGGACTGGTCCAGTGGACAGTCGGTGATTGAGATTGTTGGAATTGGTGTAGTTGTGTGTGTGACGGTTAAGCTGTCTATTTATCTTATTGATGATATATATTGAGTTGTGTGATTAATACTGACCCCGGTTGTTGTTTTGTAAACCTGCGGTGATCCATTCGGGGATGGTGAGCGATGAATGAGCGTTTTGAGTTGAGTCTGGGATAGCTGGGAGGTGCCACCGTCTGACGATAGAAGTCTTCCGCTGTAGTCTTTTAGTTTTATGACATTTCAGTATTTCAGTAGACAGTTGGTTTTAAGAACTTGTACCCGTATTGTGGGATTTGGTTTCAGTTGTACTTTTCACTAAAAGTTATATCATTTAAGTTGTTGCGTTATTGTCTTATAAATATTATGCCTCGGGTAACCGAGATGGTAATATCTTCATACCTGAGTGGTCCTGGTAAGGCACTTGGAGTATGGGGGTGTGACAACCACTGATCAAAACCATGGTGAGGAAGAGACCTCACCAACTTCTTGAACTGACGCCAAGCTTCATAGAAAGTCTTATCAGGTGCCTGCTTGAAACTAGTAATCTTACCCCTCAGCTGATTAGTGCGTTGAGGAGGGAAGTATCTTTTGTAGAAGGCAAGTGCGAGAGTCTCCCAATTGGTGATACCAACAGCTGTCCGGTCAAGATCAGTCAGCCACTCACGGGCTGAGTCAGTCAGAGAAAAAGGAAAAAGCACTTGCTTTATCTTGTGTTGTGTTACTCCCTTTGTAGCGGGAATAGTGGATTAATAGTCAGTAAAGACTTCCATATGCTTTCGCGGATCTTCACCCGCCACACCTCAGTACAGATTCCTTTCCACCAGATTTATGTAAGACAGGCGGATATCGAAGGTGTTACCGTCCTCAGTTTGGAGGTTAAAACCTTTAGGAATCGAGGATGCTTTGGACTCCGAGTGAATTGCAATATTAGGCATCTTTACTGGCTTGTTGACATAAATGAGATTGTCTTCTTCAAAAGACTGGTCTTCTGCAAATAAAAAGTGTTGTAGCTCGGGCTCGAAAGTACTCAAGTCTTCCTTTCGAAGTTCTCTTTGCAGACGGAGTCTATGCCGAAACAGTCTTTCTGGCTCCGAATCAGCTGGAACTAATACGACCTGTTTGACCTGGGCATACACAGCACTGAAATAGATAAATGAGAACTATCTCAAGGAATAAAAATTCCCTGAGACGGATAAAAATAAACGAAAACAAAAACAGATAGGGCTATTGCCTCCCCGGCAACGACGCCAAAATTTGACAGGCTAGTCGTGTACCTACCAAAAATAACCAACTGGCACTAACTAATATAGCTAGGGAAGTCGGGTCGATCTCCAAAGGGAGGCAAGATATCTGTTAAGGTCCATCTATATGGTCACAAATGGGGGGTTTGAGTTTGGTTTCTAAACTAATAAAGGCTTAAAGGAACGAGCAGTAAAGAGAGAGCAATAAAAGGCAGAAATTATAATAAAGGTGATCAAATGAGAGAGAACATGCCAGGATTTCGGTTCACCATGGTAGTCTAGCGATTCAACTGCAAATAGCTTAGATAATCTACTGTGAGACGGATACAGGAAAGGTCCTTCCGGTCAACTTTCTATCCTAGATTTCCACTAACTTAACTTCCGTCCTCGTCAGGGTAGTCTACTGTTCATAGCAGGTCTATTTAGTCCAATCTTCCGATCCAGGAGTAAAGTTAACCAGATTAAAAGTAACTTAGAAGAATGCACTCAACTAAGTCTGTATTATAATTAAATTGCCATGGGTACAGATTCTCACAAATAAATCATCTAGCCTATTCGCTACATCGTCACAATCCTACCATGGATTCCCTAATCCCAACATGAAAGGATTTAGCTACTCATATTACTAATGTTGTCAATAATAATAATAATTAATAAAATAATTGAAGGCATGATAAAATAACAAAAATAATGCATAAACGAAATTAAGGCAGAAATTAATCAGGAGAGAAAGAAGGAATTAAAGCAATAAATAACAAGATTAAGATTAATAAAGGAAAAGAGATTACAATCACAAGCGATCCGGCGTAAAGAACAAACCAAAATCCAAGCAAGAGATTGAAGAGCAAAGTTACAGTAGAAAGTATTAGAGAGAAATTAAGAGAGTAAAAAAGTGGCGTTCTTAAGATGAGTCAAACGTAATTAATAACCTAAGTATGAAAGCTTAAATAGAAAAACAAAGTTTATCACGAAATAAGTCCAACACGGGTTAATTAAGCCCGTGTAAAATAAAAACCTCTCGATCGAGCAGTATAAAACCACTCGATTGAGGACTTCAAAGGCTCAACCTCTCGATCGAGTAAAAAGATCACTCGATCGAGGAAACCCTCTAAACAACATTTCGATCGAGTACAATAAAGCACTCGATCGACCTCTTCAGCACTCCAAACCACTCAATCGACCAAATAAACCATTCGATCGAGTGTTCTTCCTCCAAGTCAGCTTCTAGTAGGTCTTTGACTACTTCGTTGACCATCCTTTCACGCATCCCAAGGCATAATCTTGCTCTAACATTCCCGTCTCCTCAAAATGCATACAAAATGGGACGAATAGAGTACGGTTTCACCACTTTCAGGTTTAATTCTGCAAAACAGATAAAAGAAACTAAAGTAGCCAATTCGGGGCATATTGCAATAGAAAACATTACAAAAGTGCATAGAAATACGTGCAAAATAAGACTAAAAAGGCTATATAAAATGCACGTATCAGTTGTATCAGTCGCTATTGCCTTTTCTGCTAAAAAAGCGTCCATGTTTTATTGGCAAAATTGCAGAAGGAGCTTAGTTTTTTTGAATCAGTTTTGTAAGAAAAAGGATGGCTATGTAAAGGTATATCATTCTAATCTCTTCTCAATTTCATTTATTGATTGTTAAGTTCAGACCTTGGTAGAACCATGTTTAAATTATTAGTGTATAATAAATATGGATTTTCATGTGTTGTGGTTGCTCTATTGTTCAATATTGTTCTATGTTATTGAACTACTGATTGGTGTACAGCAAAAACCCATCTTGTCGTATTGTTTTAGAATTTATCATGTAAAAGTCCTATGTGCTTTATGTTAAACAAAGTAAATGCTTTACAACAACTCTACTAAAGACGCAAAATTTAGCCTGCTTGAGAATGTGAAACAAGAATACAAATTGCTTGCCCATTACAAAGCCTAAGAAGTACTCGTATTTGTTTGACCAAGAAACATATTTGGCTGGACAATTAGCTTTATCTAATGGGTGTTAGCTGGAGTAGATTGCCCATTTGTTAGAAAAGTAACTACGGGTAAGTTAAATTTTTGCTTTTCGCTTAGCAATATAGTTGCATTGCCAAGATTAGTTCACTTACTGCTGCAACTTCATGTCTAGTACAGTGAGATGGTACGAGGTTATATAGAAAGAATTGGTAAACCATACTTTAGCATACTAAATTAAAGTTGCACCAAGCTTAATTTCATGTTGCTGGGCGATGATAGGTTAGTTCTGTTTTAACTTATTTGTATACGGACAGTTTTAGCTTATTTGTAAGCTATAAGTATATTCAGCAAAAGTTGGATAGCCTATACATGATACCGTTGAATTTGAACGCTTAATATTTGTAAGTATATGCTTATGAACGTTGTATTAGTTATTAGGTAGACTCATTAGTTATGGGCAGATTGTAACTTGGCGATTTCCTACTCATAATTTGCAGGTTGATCATACAAGAGAAGCTGACACCATAATTGGAGTATATTTGTTTCAGATTTCATTCTTTCGTCAACAAAGCCTTGTTTTGACAGGTTTTATTTCTCTACTTTACTTGATACTACTGCTCTCTTGGAAGTCAAAACCTCGTAATTTGTAATGAGAACACCAAAATTGTTATCCTACTTCTCAAATTGTGGTCTTTAATGTCTTTTTTTAAAAACTACAAATAAAAAGTATGTAAAGGTTCAATGTTCTAATTTTTCTCTTTACTTGTTATTGCAGATCAAAGTTCGAAAGTTAACAACCAAATTGGCCATTGAAGCGAGGGAGGAAGCATGCTATTTGACAATTGGTTATGTTATGAGCGAGTTATCTTCGGGGCGTTTGGTGACTGTTCAATTTACTACCTTAGTTATCATTTCTTGTATTGTGTTCTGATGATACATTCCATTTTAATGTATAGAATGTAATATGTATTTGACACTATTATTTAATATAATTGAATTCATTTATCAAAGATTATGATAAATGTGTATTTTCTTATTTTTAGCTTATAATTTGTATCTAAGCAATATGAAAGTTGTTTATATGTGAGTTGGGGTAATGATGGAGTTTTGAGTTGGGGTAATGATGGAGTTTGTTAAGTGAGGACTTAACTTTAGATGTTCATATTATTAAATACTCGAGCATAATTATGAAGGCGTACTACAAAAACATTATTAACAATTAAAGGCACTAAGCAGCGCCGGGAAATCACTAAATTTAGCGCGTCAATTTGGCGGCGCTTTTATTTTGTGTGTACCTACGCACTTAATAAGCGCCGCTGAAAGTGCTAGCGGCATAGGCAAAACAGGCACTTTTCAAAGCGTCGATAAAACCCTTCGCGACGCTATTTAGCGTCGCTGAAGGCATTGAATTAGCACTGCTAAATGCCTGTTCTGTAGTAGTGCCATTACAACTAGTACAATACTTATAACTTACTATCATCGTCATATATCAAACTCATAATTCTTTATAAATGTTGTACACATAGAAAGACTTAGAACGCATTATTATCACCACATCACCCGACATTATCATGCACTATCGACACTTCACCATCTCTATTACATCCACACACACTTCCATTCAACCACAACTCTACACAGTTCATCATCATAATAAGACTTTACAGAGATTATATCGCAGTTATTGATAACTTATCTATCATATACTAAGCACATAATTCCTGACTCGATATTCCCATACCCGGTGACTGGCTTAAGCATAATGGGGCCATGATTTTGAAATGAGAGCGCCTACTCACCCAAAATCGAGCATCAGCTGGGGCTCCCAACACACATACACCAGGTTCATTTTATTAGACTCACTACGTTCATTAGGCTCATTTGTTACAGGTTCCAAAATCATCGCTCTGATACCACTTTGTAACACCCCCATCTACCAAGGAGCCTTAACAAGACCTTCCCTAGCAGATAAGAGCGTTACCATCTCGGTTGCCCGAGGAAAGTAATGATCAACTGTCATAAAAGAACGTTAATGTTATTTTACAAGTGACTTAAAACCAACAGGCGATATAAAAGATACAACTCAAGACTATTATCAGCTATGTGGAACTATCTCTGCCATGACTCGTCGTAGACTCGTCCCTCCAGGCACCCAGCTAAGATCCAACCTCAACCTGTTAAGACTGACTGCTCACCATAGTGAATCACGGCAGACACAACACAAACAGACAACACAACAAAACCACACAAGGTCAGTAACTGAGGTAACAAGTACAAGCAGACACAACACAACTAAAGCAACACACACACAACACCTCCTCCAACCATCCACACACCTTTGACTGCCCGAAAGTCCAGTCCTGCCGGATTACCAATCGCAACCAGTAATCCACACCGCCAGTGAGGGACCGCAGCCGTTCCCACCTAAGCCCCGCTCATCTCATCCGAGCGATAAACCCATGTTCCTTAATGTGCACATCCCCTTCTGTGGCGGGTTCCACAGAGGACGAATCAAGGGCGTGAAGTCACTCCCGCAAGTGACTCTACTCAGCTTAGAACGCACCTCGAGAACCATAGACAACAATCACACACAGCTGTACAAACAACAATCACCAACTACCATTTCAACACAATGTAATCAACTACCACAACCGATCATCAACAACGACAGTAACCAATTATACATCAACAACAGACCCTCTACACAATCAACAGCACTGAGTAGGCGAACCTAACTTTAGCGAACCGCAGCGATTCCACGTCCGATCACAAGATAACAATCAACCAGCAAAACCACATATAACAACCACCATACCATCTATTACTACTTCTAAAAACATAACTGAAAACAAAGACGACGATGATGATGACGACGACATACCTATTACACAGCAATCCGACGTCAAGACCGATACCCGACTCAAGCCTCCCATCTCTAAGGTGTTCTCACTCACAAAGGCATCAAGGAGGTGAATCATGATGAAGGAGAAGAGAGGTGACGACATTTAGGTTTAGGAAGAAGGTAGAGAAATAATTTGGGGTTTCATGAGTTATGGTTTATAATTCCCCGCTGCAAACCCGTTACTCGATCGAGCCAGCAAGCTACTCGATCGAGTAGCCTCAACTAGATCGAGTAACATAGAGACCAAAGCTCACATCGTCACAAGTCATCACTCGTAAGATTTCCTAAGGTCAAGATAGGTTTTTAAGGTCAGTCAACGTCGGTCAACTGGTCCCTAAAAGGACGGGTATTACAGCCGTCAACCATCGCTATATAACACCACCGTCAATCACAACCCTATATCACCGCCATAAACCACCATTGTCATCAAACATCACCGCCCTATACCATCTATATTACTAAGTGTTGATTTCGACATTGAAGTAGTATATCAGAATCAGAAAATAACCAATAAACATTGATTGAACTACCACGGTTGTCAAACAAAGTTCATTGATTTAGTAATTCAAGTAATTAATTTAGAAAGGCCATTGTCGAACGGGAACAAGGAGCGTCGTCGGTCGTTGTCAACATCGGGTGAGGCGATTGTGAGAAGATGACAAAGAGATAACAAAAAGGGTTGCTCATCGGCGAAGAGGATTATCGACAGTGGTCGTCCGGATGGCCGGCGTCTGCAACGGCTGGTATTGGTGCTTGGTGGTTGAACTTGGTGGTAGGGTGGACATGAGTGGTGGTTAGACTGGCTGGTAGGGTGTATTGTGGGATTGTACTGCGATTGTTTGGGGTTTTTTTTCCCTTTTCTTTGTAGTACATTAGTTTTATCTTAGGGGTACTAAATGAAAATTAGTAGGCAACAAGTACTAAATTGAGTAAAAAATGTACTGCGAAAATAAATTACGAATAAATAAACTAACTTATTACTATTCTGAAATAATAATGATAATAATTAACTATGATGGCGATATTAATTAACCGAGCTAAATCGCTTCCTCGTTATGCGTGAGCTTCTTCCTTCGTTCTAACATTCTACCCTTAAACTCTACTCCGTCATCCATCTCATCAGACACCGTCATTTTTGGATCAGAACCAAAGACATATCAATGGACACTCACCAGGACTATTCAATACACTCCAGCATTGGTCACATGTTTAGGAAAGCTTACTTTCCTAATTCTAAATAGGGTAGTAGTTATTTCCTAATTAATTTAGGAAAGTTAATTAATTTTTTAGGAGTCTATATGTCGGCCTATTTTAGTATAAATAGGAGGCTTTGTAATTAGATTTAAGGAAAAATTACAAATAACCACCATGTATTTGCGTATTTTTACAAATAACCACCGTGTATTTCCGGTTTTGCAAATAACTCCCAAATTTTCATGTGTACTCCTCAATCACGCCGTATATTTGGTCTGAGACTCATTATTCATATTTTCCAACTCTGTAACTAACGATTTTTCTGAAATACCCATATTACCTCACCCACTTAAACAATACAACATCTCCCTACTTTTTTTCCCCAAATCATCCCCTAAACCCTAAATCGCCAAATTGTTTCAACTCTTTAATCCCAATCTCCCTCTCCCTCTTTCTGTCAATTCAATTCCTTATTAATTCATGATTATGAGCCACAGAAGATGTTGGGCCCTAAATTATCCTGCCTGACCTGATATAGGCCAGGCAACAGCCAAAGACAACTTCCAGGCTCTAGAGATCTAAAACCAGGCATTACTCCAAGATTGACAGGCATTAAGCGAGTTGATTAAAGACAAAGGCGAAAAATAACCAAAGAAATTGAAAAGATAAAGCACCAGGCCATTGCAGCAACAAACAAGCGATCTCATATGTTCCCTACAAAAGAGGAAGACCAATTCCAGAAGGCAAAAATATAGGGAGCAGTCAAAGCAACGGCTAAGAAAGAAGCAACCATCTCCGGGTAAATAGGGGACATTCCCTATTTACCAGGAAAACCTAAACGGCACAAAGGGATTGAAAGCAACCACCTATAAATAGAAAGTGGGGGAAGACAAGAAGGATGATCGGAGATACCATCACTTTTACTCATATATTTTGTATTCTTAAGCAATATATTCGCATTCACGCCCGATACAACAATACTCTGTCGGGCTATCCAATCATAGTAACAATCACTCCCGGCTTGGTGCCCGTGGTTTTTTCCCTTATTCCCAGGGTTTTTCCACGTATAAAATCCTTGTGTCATTATTTATTAGTTTGTTTTACATTTAATTACACCAATCAGGCAAGTTATTCGAGTTAGATCACCCTACATATAAATCCCTGGCAGGACGCTCTAGATCACCAAAATCCCGCTAAAACAATTGGCGCCCACCGTGGGGCATCTAACTCAAAAATAATCAAAAGCCCACCATCAAAATACCACAAAAAACTAAGAAAAAATGGCAGGAGATAGCATTGAGCAACAATTAGTCATGCCAAACAACAGTTGTTGGAGATGGAACAATCAAACAAAAAATGATCCAGTCAAGTCAAGTGGCAAAATTGAAAGAATCGAATCCACCTAAAGATACAAATGGGAGAAAAAGCTTCAGGATCAAAATTGAAAGTCCACTGCACACCATTCTCCTCCATCATAAGGAACATTGACTTCTCCAATATTGGTACTCCAACTCCATCCAAAGCAGAGAAGAAACGGACTCGAGAACTCCAAAGTCAAGAACTCCAAGATCGACTAACACAACGCCATTATGATGGCTATGCTCCAGAAATCCAAAACTTCATGAGAGATTTGAAAAGATCCCAGGAGTTCCTACCCCAATTGAAGAAGCAAATCCGAGGAAAGCTATGCGATTCTCCCTTCGTGGATGAAATAGCAAAAACAGACCTGCCAAAGAAGTTTGTGATTCCCTCAATGAGAATCTATGATGGAACCACTGATCCACAAAACCATGTTGCCTATTACAAGCAAAGAATGCTTTGGCAAAGATCAATTCCCGATGAACTACGTCAAGTCTGCATGTGTAAGGGATTTGGAACAACTCAATGGACTCCGCCTTGCAAAGTGGTACATAAACCTGCCAAATGGAAGCATCAAGTCCTTTGCGACCTGGTCAATTCTTTCAATCATCGGTTTGCCAAGCAGGAACTAGAGAAGAGATCCAAAGGACCTGTACAGGGTTAAACAGAAGCCTGGAGAATCAATCAGATCATACATGACAAGATTCAACAAAGAAAAAGTATCAATCCCCAGATGTGATGTTGGAACAGCCATTGAAGCTTTCAGGCAAGGGCTACCCCTGGACAGTGACTTTTATGATGAAATGACCATGAAGCCCTGTCATACCTTTGAAGATGTCCAAGCACTAGCCATAGGCTATATCAGCCGGAAGAAGACAAAGGCTACAAGACGATAATGCCGACAACAACTCGTGGATATGACAAAACCAACAGAAAAGCTTTAACAACAAAGGAAGCAATTCCGTGCCATCTCCCTACGCAAGACCCGACGATCGAAGTCAACTATACACATGAACAACGAGGTAACTCCTATACTTATCCTCCTGTCCAGGAATATAACTTCTCTGTTGACATTGCAGGATTGATCAAGAGACTTGACCATATGGGAGACATTGTCAAGTGGCCAAAGAAGTCAGACAACCCCAACTCAAGAAAGGATACCACCAGATGGTGTGAATTTCACATGGACATAGGTCACACAACAGAAGAATGCCTGGGATTACGGAGACAAGTGGCTTACCTGCTAAAGAAAGGATACCTGAAAGACTTGATGCAAACAAAGAACAAGGAAGATGACGGAACAAGAAGAAACACAGAAAGGCAACAACGTGACCTACCCCCTGCACCACCCATTTATGAAGTCAAATTCATCAATGGAGGATCGAAAATTTGTGGCCTGACCAGTTCAAATTGCTAAGAAAATTGCCATGGAGTCAAAAATGAAATCTCCTTTTAAATCTATCAATTTACCTCAAATTACTTTTGACGACACCGATATGCGGGGTATTCCACCTCCACCATGACAAACTTGGTAATCACCATGCAAATAGGGACCGCACGTGTCATGAGAATCCTGGTAGATGGAGGCGATTCAAGAAACCCGATCATGCTTGATGTCCTTAAAGCAATGAAGATTGATGAGAGCCAAATCATTAAAAAGTCTAATGTCCTAGTAGGATTCAGTGGAGAAACAAGAAACACACTAGGAGAAATACACCTACCCACATATGTGGAAGGAGTATCTTCATATGAAAGATTTGGAGTCCTGGA